>NC_090411.1:31640431-32240431 GCF_036365525.1 Heterodontus francisci | reverse complement strand
TACTCGGTTACCCTGCATTCAAATAAGGAATGACATCACCAATGATGACTGACAATCCTCAACAGCCAGTCAGGAATCTTCCACTAATCCAGGCATCAATTAACAAAGGACTGGGGCGGGATGTGGTACCCAGAGCCAAAGTTTTGGAATACAGAAATTTGGATGGTTATTCTGTGATGTCATTGCTGTGGGTTTTTTGGGGCCTGATTTTAACTCTAAGTGAATGGGTTTCAAGTGAATTAAAATTGGGCTCTTTCACATTCCTCAAACTGAATTTGATTGCATCTTGGTCCTCAGAATCAAAGCTTCATGGCATATCTCAAAGGGATTGATGCATTTGTGAATGAAAATTCCACTTTGTAGGTAGCGTTGAGCACAATTGGATTTAAGTTAAGCTGTCTCTTGGAGAATTGCTGAGCAGAACGAGTCTGTGATACTAAGTATCGCAATGTTGACTCCAATGGATTGAAAGAGACTGATCTGCACCAGTCAGTCCACACTGAATATACAAACCAACCAACAAGTTGGGGAAATGGAAAGTTGGTCAGTGGGAGTTTCAGACAGAACGCTGTTGCTCTATTACAGCAAAATGAAATCTAAGAGCTGTAAAGTCGAGTGTTCAGTTTATACTCTCTTCTCAGTTGCAAATCCCAGGTCAGTGGTGAGGAATGCTTTTGTAGTTGAGAGCTCGTGTCTTGTATTTCTCAATCAATGCTGCCTGACCTACTGAATATCTCTACTGTTTTCTATTATTTGAGATTTGCATATCTTGGCTTTTGTTACTAATCTGTTGTAACTCTGGTCCAACTATCAAGCATTTAATAGAAGGACCACAAAACCTCAAGAACAGAGATGAGTGAATTACATAAAATGCACAACTCACAAATGGGATGTTTGGCACAACCCACTTTCACCAAAGGCAGTTGATGCTGGGTCAATTGTTAATTTTAAATCAGAGTACTAGATTTTAGTTAACCAAAGGTATTAAGGGATATGGTGCAAAGGTGGATATGTGGAGTTAGGTCACATATCAGTCATGATCTCATTAAATTGTGGAACAGGCTTGAGGTGCTAAATGGTTGACTCCTGTCCCTATTTTCCCATCAATTCATGTCAGTGGTTATTCTCTACACAAGCAATAGGCCTCATCCCATGTGCCTGGTTTATTGCTATATCATGGCATCTAATCTCATTTAGGCACATCCCTGGAAAGGGGTTAGGTTGTAGCTACAGTGCTGATACTTAGCTCGTATCAATGGTACAAGCTCAGATGGCCCCCCGACATTTGAAAGAAACTTGGCACATCTGTAGACTGTGCCATTGCAAAGTGTTCAAAGAGCTTCCATTTTCCTTTTAGGGGAAACCAATGTACTTTTCAGTTGGGCTCCTACCAACAATCAAGCTTTTTTTTTCAGTGGACGTCTGTCCTCAAGAGACTTTTTATGGGCTCCTATGCTTCAATCTTTTCAGGTGGAGTTCATTAGTTCCCTTTAAGTGAACCATTTTGACAATAAAATGTTTCTTCAGGAATTCTCAAGTCACCACACTATTTGTAGGTTCAGGGATGTCTTTCTGAACAAGCTGTGGTAATTAGAAACATACCAAGTGACATATGGAAGTAGTTACTATTTGATTACAATGAACTGGTGGACCCTACAGTGATCTTTTAATAAAATTGAAAGGAGAGAGAGAGATTTTTTTTGTGGGTGGGTGTTACGAACAGGTGGGAAAGGTGTCTAGGGGTCCTTTACTGTCTTCACCTGGTCTTATTGTAACAAGGTTTAATCTTAAACACACGGTGTTTTGAGCTCCCCTTTGTGAATCCTTGTTCACAGCTTTCCAATTATAAGGCAAATAAATGAGCACAGCAGGTTTTCTTAGATTTAAAGAAGAAAAGTGAAATTTATTAAACCTTAAACTTAAACTCCAATATGGTTAATACCTACGGATATACAACACGCCTATGCTAGCATGCACATGTGATACACATATGCAAATAGGGACAAAAAAAAGAAAAAGAAAATGGAGAAGTTTGAGGCAATCTCTGAAGAGTGGTTTTTACTGTGCTTCAAGCTCGCTGCAGGGTCCTTGATTGTAGGTAGTCTTGCTTTTCATTGGGGCCCAGTATTCTTCGTAAACCTTGTTCACTGTAGGAGGCTTTTCTCTCTTGGGGTTCATGTGTCTTCAATAGTTTCTGAAGCTGGTGAAAGCAAGATGAGAGCAGACAGGAGAGGGGTCTTTTCCAGTCCAGAAGACAGCTTTCTGATCTCAAATTCCTTGTTGGAAGTTCAAAAAAACTCCAACAGTTAGTCATGTGACCCAAACTGGTCCAACCGTCTGTTTGTGTATTCAGCCATCTTAGCAGTTAACCTAGAATGTTAGCCTTTCCATTGTCAACATCTGGTAATCAAAAGTCCATTGTGGATTAAATTGAAGCAGCAAATAGTCCCTTTGTCCTTTGAAGTACTATCTGTCGATATGCTAATGTCCCTCTCCAGCCAAAGTCACTTTTTTTAAGCAAGTTCTTCCAACAGTTTAAAATTAATGTTCATGTGATAATTAATTTTCCTTATTCTTGGCAGGTGGTGATTTACCCGACAGTGGGGAAGGTACAAGTCATTTACATTAATGTAATGTACATTAGTACTGATGGTTTCCTTTACCAAACTTTAAATAGTGCAGTTTGATTATAGTATTGAGTAGGTTGGTGGTTTACCTCAATCTTGGGAATCAAGCTCAGTGGGTGGGGAAAGGAAGAAACAAATGTTAAATGACGCCTGCCCCAAAAGTGTTTTTGAAAAAAAAAAGTGGTTACTGTAGTACTATATATACAGGCCATAAAACCTTATCTAGCAAGAGTGACTTGACAGTTTTAATGTGAAGATATGTAAATAGCATGTCATAAGGTCATAAGAACTAGGAGCAGGAATAGGCAATTCAGCCCCTCGAGCTACTCCACCATTCAATACAATCATGGCTGATCTCATCTCAGCCTCAGCTCCACTTTCCTGCCCGTTCTCCATAACCCTTTAATTAAAAATCTGTATCTCCTCAAATTTACTCAATGTCCCAGCATCCACCACACTCTGGGGGGTAGTGAATTCCAGACTCAGGACCCTTTGGAGAAGTAATTTCTCATCAGTTTTAAATCAGCTACCCCTTATCCTATAACTATGCCCTCTCATTCTAGATTTCCCAAGAAGAAACATCCTCTCTACATCTACTTTGTCAATCCCCTTAATCATCTTCTATACCTCAATTAGATCTCCTCTCTTTCTTCTAAACTTGTGTAAAGGCCTAAACTGCTCAATCTCTCTTCAGAAGAGAGACCCCCCATCCCTGCAATCAATCTAGTGAACCTCCTCTGAACTGCCTCCAATGCAACTACATCCCTCCTCAATTAAGGGGACCAAAATTGTATGCAATACTCCAGGTGCCAACTCACTAATGCCTTGTAAAGTTGCAGTAACACTTTCCTACTTTATTCCTTTAGCAATAAATGCCAAAATTACATTTGCCTTCCTAATTAGCTGCTGTTCCTACATACTAGCATTCTGCAATTCATGCACGAGGACACCCAGGTCCCTCTGTACAGAAGCACACTGAAGTCTCTCTCCATTTAGATAATTTGCCTTTCTATTCTTCCAACCAAAGTGGATAACCTCACATTGATCCATGTTAAAGTCTATCTGCCAAATTTTGGCCCATTCACATGGGAATTTCTTAATTGGCACCCCACTAGTTACATCTTGCCAACCAGAAAAAGACCTATTTATCTTCACTGTTCTGTCAGTTAGCCAATTCTCTATCCAAACTAATAAATTGCCCCTAACCCCATGTGATCTGTCAGCACCCACTACCCTCAGATAGGGGGAACTAAAAATACCACACTTATACTCTATTCTGAATAGTGTACTATTATTGAAAGCATTAATTCAGCCCCTGCCTCACTATTTTAGAGGCCCAGATGATATTTTGGGGACAAATTCAAGAAAAACACTATTGCAGCAGGATTGGCTACTGAGATTACAGTTGTAGCAATTATGGACATCAGAAATCCCCCACCACATCTAACTGATTTGGCATGGTGTTACTTGGTGCACTACAATTAAAGAGATGCAATTTGAACTATAACAAAGGCAATTCAGTTCAATGAATTTTTTAATTTCCATTTACAGTAGTAAACAAATCAGAGAATCAACTACAAATAAAGCAGTCAGCACTAGAATTGGGTCACATCTTTAGAGAATTAACAGATCTAGAATCAGTCAACTCAGGGTAAGCTTGTCAAACAGGTACTCTCCCATGCCATTGTCAGGGGCTCCCAGTCTCTTCAGGTTGGTGATGTAATCTCCAAGCTTCTTGATCATCTTCACTTGCTCATCCAAGTAGTGAGTCTCCAGGAAGTCACACAACTAGAGGGGAAAAAAAAACCCCATACAAGTTCAATTAACAGAGGAACCATCAAGGGTCCAAGTTGCACCTCCCTGGTTTCATACATTTACCAATTTGGAACTTGAAAGCAGAAACTCCTAGTTAAATCTTAATCCTTTGGTGCCCCAATTTAAAAAAAAAAAATCAGCTTTATGCATTACTACATCTCAGATCAAGTTAAAGTCTTTTGTGACATGTCTAGTTAAAAAAAAATTTAAAGGAAAAGATTCTAAAGATTAACAGATTAAGCTTCCATTAAAGCATTCAACTAACCACCCCCACACCACTCTTTAAAAAAAGGGGGACATGCATCATCCATGGCTCACTGTTGCCACTGCTTGAGTCAGAGGGCCCTGGCTTATCCCACTTCAGATTTGTGCACATAATCTAAGGCTTCACTGTGGTATTGAGTGAAAGCCACCATCAGGTTTTGTCTTTTGGCAGACATGTGGTCTTGTCTGCCCTTGGTGGACCTGAAATTATGTATAGTACTATTTCAAAGAGTAGGGGTATTTCCTACTTGCACTGCCCCCCACCCACCACCACCACTTAGTGGTGGGTCAATATTTATCCTTAACCAACTTAAATTGATTCTGGTCATTTATCAATGGTAAATGATTAGTTGCCCTGTTTTCTACATCAATGATGCCAGCCAATTAGGACTTTGGGATAGCCCAAAGATAAGGAAGCTTCTTGAAATGAGACATCAAACTTACATGAGGGTCTGTCCTCTCAGTGGAGAGTTTGTGTAGATCCAGCAGACTCTGGTTCACATCCTTCTCCATCTGCAGAGCTCTCTTCATTGCCTCCAGACCATTGCCCCACTCATCTTGCTCTGGCTTCTGGAGATTGAGTGCAGCAGAAGGGTTCAGAAACAAAGATAGATAAAAAAATCAACAAATGGAGCTGCATTGGATGAAGTTAGTTAACAAGGATCAATTAGCTATCCTGAGCATTTCAAGAGTTCATAGGATCACAAGTCAATGTCACTTCATCTAATCTGGGACAATCTCCCCAGATTTTAACCAGTCCATTCATCACAATATCCTGTAAATGAGTGAGACATCATTTACAGTAATATACTTCAAAATGTGGGGAAAATCCTAAAAAATATTCCAAATGAGATATAACCAGCTTTTATATTCTGTACTTCAGGATAAAGCCACCACTTTAGCCCTTTCATATTGAAAAGCTGGCTTCCAATGCCATCTGGACTTGGACTCCCACAATCTGATATCAAGCAATTCATTAAATTCAAATTCACTTCCATTCCACCCTATACCCATCATCGCTCATTATGGGCCCTAGTTTAGGGCAGAACTATATGCAAATCTAGATCAATGCACTAGTTGTCACCCTCCAGGGGAGGACTTTCCTGAAATGCCAGTTCCAATTCAATTTTAAGCAGCAGCCAGCTATCTTCTGAAAATCCACATGTACACACAATTCATTAATCCTTTTCTAGGCACAGCTCCCATGATGTCACAAAATTTAATAGGCTATGCCGAATTAGCCATCACACCCTAGGCAATTTTTCAAAGTTTGCTGAATCTAACCTTGATGTCCTCCAGGACGATCCGGCCTCCACGTTTATTCTGGAATTTCATCAGTTTCTCAGCGTGCTCCCGTTCCTCATGTGACTGCTCCTTGAAGAACTCAGCAAAGTGACGCAGGGCAACATCATCCCGGTCAAAGTAATAGGACTGCAAGTAGAGAAGGCTCGGGTAAGATCCTAATTTAAAATCTATAACCAACTCAAAAATGGTAGGAACATTACAGCAGATAATTTCATTATCTCAGTTTCTTTCAATTATACAGCCTACAATTTCTAAAAAGTAGAGTTTCAGCTGCAAGTCAAACTTAATTTGCTTCATTAAACCTTATCTGATTATGTTGAAAGTCCCTCCCATGAAGTAGGGAAACAAGGCAAGAGATATTAGCATGATTTATTTATTTTTTTTAAAAAATACTATCATTAACACTTTTTGGATTAAAGTAATAGAACACCCAACCTACACTTAATGTTTCCCAAGGGCTAAAGCTATGCTTTCAAAATTTATTGCCTGGTCATTGTTAAGCAAGGGTCCAGACTCAGGTCATAGAGCACAGATATAGGCCCTTCATGTCTATGCTGGCCATCAAGCACCCATTTATTCTAATCACATCAGGCAAGCAAGATTTCAATACAAAATAGGATTCTCAGCAAATCACTCAATTAGTAAGGAAAAAAAACCAGTCAGTCAATGTTTCACAAGTTGGTCACTCAGTTAAATTTAATTGTTTTTAAAACAAGTTGGAAAAGTTGACTAGGTCTATGTATCTTCAAGATGAATCCTCAATTACAAACTTTCAGGGAACCCATGAGTTAGTTTCAAGTGATACTTTAGAATAAAGAACAGAAGCAGACTGTTAAGTGATCTTTTAGAAAGCCTCATGTTAAAAGCACTCACTAGTTTTAAGAAAAAGGACAACAGAAACACATTCTAAAGGCAATTCATTAACCTAGAAAAATTCAGCTTGATTAGAATACAAAGATCACAGCTTTAACTTTTGAAATCAGACCCCCAAAATACAAACTCACCATGGACAGGTAAACATAGGAGGAATAGAGCTCCAGGTTAATCTGCTTGTTAACAGCATCCTCACAGTCCTTATGGTAATTCTGACACACTTGGGAAACCATCTTCACTATTACTACTTACTATCACCTAGAAAATTCTAGAATAGACCCCTTCTAACATGAGCTCTTGTATTTATACTGCTGGGGCCAGCCTGTATTCAAACAGCGAATGACATCACCAATGATGCTTGACAATCCCTGATAGCCAATCAGGAATCTCCCATGAATCCAGGCTCCAATGAAGGAGATGGGGGTGGAGTGTGACACTCAGAGCCAATCACTATAGTGAAATACAGGCAGGTTGGATGATTATACTGTGATAAGAACATAGGAACAGGATTGGCCATTCAGCCCCTTAAGCTTGTTCCATCATTCAAATAGATCATGGCTAGTCTGTATTTTAACTACATATTGGTTCCATATCCCTTCACACTCTTACAAGGATCTCAGTTTTGAAATGTTCAGTTGCCCCCCAATATTCTGGGGAAGTTTGTAAACTTTGTGTAAGAAGTGCTTCCTGACATCACCAATGAATTGCTTAGTCTTAAGATTATGCCCTCCATCCTGGTATATCCACTAGAGCAAATAGTTTCTCTCTATATCCCCTATCAAATCCATTAATCATCTTAAACAAGTCAATTATAATCATCCCTTAATCTTTTATACTCAAGGGAATTGAAGACTAGTCTATGCAAACTATCAAAATTTAACCCATTTGGATCTGAGCTGGTGAATCTGTGCTGCACTCCCTCCAAGGTCAATATATCCGAATTGAACACAGTACGCCAGGCGTGGCATAACCAGAGTTTTATACAACTCCATCTTTTTGTATTCCCTCGAGATGAAGACTACACTACTATAGCCTTTCCAATTAGGTTTTCGTACCTGTCCACTAGTTTTAATAATTTCTTTACATGGTCCCCTAAAATCATTCCTCTCCTCCACAATTCGTAACTTCTTACCATTTAGGAAATAATCTAATTTATCTTTCTTGGTCCAAAATGGATGACCTTACACTTCTTCACATTGAACTTCATCTGCCACAGTTTTGCCCATTCACAATCTATCACTATCTCTGCAACTTCCTGCTCTCATCTACACTACATATTGTGCCACCCAACTAAGCGTCATCAGAAAACTTGGATATAAGGCTCACTACTCCTTCATCTATGTTATTTATAAATGTAATGAAAAGCTGAGGCCCTAGAACACATCCCTTGGTGGGGGTGGAAGACAATTAGTCACATCCCACCTATTCGAATACACACCCATTATCCCTGTCTCCTAATCAATTTCCCAACCACATCTAAAGGTTGCCCCCAATTCCATTTGTCGTCATAACCTCATACTTGATGTTGGTTTGAGGAAATCGAATGAAACTGAAATCAGATAAGCATCTGGTCGCAGAATTCAATGAGATTGCAAATGGAAATTCGAGTGTGGAGCATAATTGGATCCATGTTAACCCATTCCTTGGGAATTGATGCACCAGATAATCCACAGTGAATCAGTAAAGCAATGGATTGGTGGGAAAGCAAAGAGAAGTGGTGCTTCAAACAGAATTCTCGTGCTCCAGCATTGTAATAGACAATGTGGAGTTTTATGCCCATGAAACTTGAGAGGTGTAAATTCCAGCATTTAGTTTGTATGGTTTTCTTCTCCTGCATGTTGAAAAGTTTTATACCGGAAGTATTTTCTTCAGTAACGATAGCTGCCCCAACATTTTGTCATCCTACATATTCAACTATTGCCCCTGAAGGAAGTGAGGTGGTGGGGAAAAATGTTTGAATAAACGACAACCTACCCAAAGCAACTATGGTCAATGCTGCACTATGCAGACCAGGAAGCTTTGGCAATCCAATACGTGACATGCAGGAGCACTCAAATACAAACATCTTAATTGCAGGTCTCTCCAGACCCAGATAAATTTGATATCCAGAACAGACAAGTGATGAGATTCACACTACTGCAGCACCTTCCTTCTTAACTGCCAAGGAGATCCACCACTTCATGCCAGTTTACTGGCACAAGAAAAACACCTTTGCAGAAGAATTGATGGATTACAGTCACAGACATCCACTACAAACTTGTAACAATTGAGACATCAGTAGGCTATCCGGGAGAGGTGTTTCAAGTTTAGCTTTTTAAAAAAAAACACACAAGTGTTTTAATGGAATCAGATGTGTTATACAGTCAAGTATCTTTTTGAAATGATCAAATCAGCTGCTTAAGCAAGGCAAAACTACTTCAATGAATATTTTTATTTCCATGCAGTGACAGATGGGAATTAACTACAATCAAAGCATGCACTAGCAGAATTGGATTCACCCCATTTCCACACATCAGGAATAAGAATCCCAGTCAACTCAGCGTGTGCTTGTCAAACAGGTACTCTCCCATGCCATTGTCAGGGGCTCCCAGTCTCTTCAGGTTGGTGATGTGATCTCCAAGCTTCTTGATCATCTTCACTTGCTCATCCAAGTAGTGAGTCTCCAGGAAGTCACACAACTAGAACAAAAGCAGAAGTGAGTAGTTAGTGTTAAGTGAGAATCTTTCCTAGGAGAAATTACTCTTGGACTGAGATAATGGAAAAGTACTGCCAGGGATGTATATTTAGCCAGACAAGACAAAAATGACATCAATTTCATTACACTGGGAGGGTGCAAGGCTTCACTCCTGGCCCTTGGATATTATTATATATGTGCACACCTGTGTGTGATCAGTTCTACATAGATGGTAGGTCCTCCTAGAGTGACTGGCCAAGTCACCCTCCTGACAGCAAGGCTGAGGCCAGTCACTACCTTTTACACAGTTCAGTAAATTTCCATCATGTTCAATCCTGCATGGAATTTCTCAACTCAAGTGTGAATGGAGTCAGCCGAGCTGGCAATCTCAAAGAAAGCTCAAGCCTCTTAGCTGGTCTTAAAAAGGCAGAAGTCACTTATGATGCTTGAGTGTTTAAGTGGTCAGTACAGATACACATCCTGTTTTGCAGAATTCCCAATCCTTATCTATATGGGAATGGATAAATTGCAGCCCCAGTATGATTTTGGGCCAGTAGTTTGAGAAACAGCATTAATTTCAGTGTTTAGAAATTCTCTTCATCATCAGTTTCTCAAGGCATTTGGTCAAGCTTCAGAATTAACTCAGCTCACAAAACAATGCTTAAAAAAAGTGAACTTTAAACATTGAGGTCTCAGATACCAAAGCCCCAGGCTTAGTGTAGATGGTCTTTGCCAAAAATAAAACCTGAAATCTGCCTGTGAAATAAACCTATTGAATTCTGCCAATGTAGAGTTCAGGAGCAGATTTCAATACTGCCTTCAGCTAGTAAAAAAACAAAAACATTGGAACTTACATGAGGGTCAGTGTTGCCAGTGGAGAGTTTGTGCAGATCCAGCAGACTCTGGTTCACATCCTTCTCCATCTGCAGAGCTCTCTGCATTGCCTCCAGACCATTGCTCCACTCATCCTGCTCTGGCTTCTGGAAAGGAATTAGTGGTCCTGTTAGTACTAGGAGTGCCAAGCCCAAAGAGATGTGTTATGCTCAAGGTCAACAGGGTTAGAAGCAATAGAAGCCAACTTGTGCACTTCAGGAATATGACAAGGGAGCATTGTAGAATTAAGCACTGGGATGACATTGGAGATGATTACACGGAGCAGATTAGTGCATTGACTCGGCTTTGCTATTTTAGCAAAATGCTCATTCCCAATTATCCCCAAATACACTTCAAGTAGCTAGGTCTACTATTAAAGAAGAAAAGGATTTCTCATCTATAGACTACAACTGTGGCCCACAGTTGCAAAATATTCCTCTTTACCAACCCCCTGAATCATCATTTCACATGTCCCCATTTACCCAGTCAATTGCCAGCTTAGCAAACTTTATCCACAAGCATTATTTCAATGATGGTCAATTACTCCAATCTCATTGGAGAATGAGATTAGTACAATGTTGGGCACAAAACAAGAATTCAACAAATTACAAGCTGGCCTTAATGTTTTTTGCACTTGCAAACTAGTTTGAGAGAAATGCACCTCGATCCTTGTCAATTTTTAAAATCTATTTCTCACTTCAGGATTCTTCTCTTTGAAGAGATTTCCATTATACTGGAAAGAATTACAAGCATTTATCCATGCTGTTCCCTTTAGTAGTGAATTATTGAGAACGGAGACTAGTTTCTAGTTTGAGTTTTGGCCTATTCTCCCAGGTCCAGATAAATTTATCCTATAGGCCTGAGTGGGGGTGGAAAAAAAGCAGTTAAAAATAAGCTTGCTATATTCTTTGAATTCAATTCTTTTTATTTCTACAGTAGCTTCCTACCCAAGGATTTTAAATTTGCTGCAAACATTTCAAATTCATTCTGAACATTTACATATATTGATCCCCTAAAGTCTACTAGCTCAGTTCACCAAAGATTAAAGCTACACCAACTCATCCTAGACCCATCTTCAATACTACTGCCAACACTGGTAATTTTAGTCCATTAATTGGATTTTAAAGACTTTAAAAGGGTAAAAATAGAAAAAAGATACCAAATAATCTAAACTGCAACACAAAAGACTCCTCAGTTACAAATCTAACCTTGACGTCCTCCAAGATGATTCGGCCTCCACGTTTATTCTGGAATTTCAGCAGTTTCTCAGCGTGCTCCCGTTCCTCATGTGACTGCTCCTTGAAGAACTCAGCAAAGTGACGCAGGGCAACATCATCCCGGTCAAAGTAATAGGACTGTGGAGAGAATTTTTTAAAAATTACTTAAATTACATAGTTTTCTTTCCCCCCACTCCAATAAAGTTAATGAGTTCTAAATTTACTTCCCCAATCTCAAACATTGGATGGATAACTTCTTTTTTTATAGGAAAAGGAAGTCACAATAAGAAACTGGAGTTTGTGTTTATATTCCATATAAAGTTAAATTCAAAACATGGGCAAGTAACACCTTCAGTTTTCTATGAAACAAATTTATTGAGACAAGAAAAAAATCTCTTAATTCTAGTTGTTTTACATTCTAAAGAGCAGACATTATCTGGATCCAAGACATCATTATCTACAGTCATCCCATTGACTCTGAACTGCTGTCCAATATTGACAAACACTTGACAATATTTGTTCAGTTAAAAACTCAGGCAGCAACTGAGGTAGCTCCGTATAATAAACCCCTCAATAGAAAACAGCTGCTACAAGGAACAGTCCATTAACTCAACATCACCCTCTATTACATACTTGAAACACTCACCAATCAAACAATTTTTTTCACCTTAGGTAAGAAAGTCATAAGAAATATAGTTTAAAAGCCAGTTCATTAAACTGGAGAAATTCCAACTTTTCAGAATGCAGCGAAAAGGAATACAAGACTCACCATGGACAGATAAACATAGGAGGAATAGAGCTCCAGGTTGATCTGCTTGTTAACAGCATCCTCACTGTCTTTATGGTAGTTCTGACGCACTTGGGAATTCATTTTCACTATTACTACTACCTAGAAAATTCTAGAACTAACCTCTTCTACCACAGGCTCTTGTATTTATTATACTGGATCAGGCTGTATTCAAACAAGGAATGACATCACCAATGCTGATTGACAATCCCTGGTAGCCAGTCAGGAATTTCCCATGCGTCCAGGCACCAATTAACAAAGGAGAGGAGGTGTGGGGGAAGGGGTGAGACACACAGCCATTGAGAGCTTTGGAATACAGGCAGGTTTGATTGATTATTCTGTGATAGGAACATAGGAACAGGAGATGGCCATTCAGCCCCTCAAGCCTGTTCCAGCCTTCAAGTAGATCATCGCTGATCTGTGTCTTAACTCCATAACACCTTGGTTCTATATCCCTTTATACCCTTACCTAACAAAAACCTTACAATCTTAATTTTGAAATGTTCCCAACCTCGACCACTTTATGGCAGAGAGAGTTTCAGGTTCCCAATATCCTTTGTGTGCAGAAGTGTTTCCTAACATCACCCGAATGACCTGGCTCTAATCTTAAGATTATACATCCTTGTACTGGACTCCCCACAACAGAGGAAATAATTTTTCTCTATCCACCCTATCAAATCTATTAATCATCTTCAACCATTATACTCATCCCTTAATCTTATATATCTGAAGGAATACAAGACTAGTCTATGCAAATTGCCATCATAATTTAGACCCCTTTCCCTTGGTATTCTGGTGAATCTGTGCTACACCTCCTCCAATGCCAATATATCAGAACTGAACGCAATATTTCAGATGTGCTCTAACCAGAGCTTTATATAATTGTAACATAACCTCCATCCTTTGATTTCCAGCCCCTTGAGATGAAAACTAACATGCTATTAGCTCCTTCAGTTAGATTTTTGTACCTAGTTTTTTAAAGTCATTTCTGTACACGAACACCTTAATCTCTCTGCTCCTCCACAGTTTCTAGCTCCTTAGCGTTTAGAAAACTTTCTGATTTATTTTTCTTGAGTGGATGACCTCACATTGAACTCCAGTGCTGCCACAGTTTTGCCCACTCACTTAATCCATCAATGTCCATTTGCAACTTACTGCTCCCAACCACAGTTGATCCAACCAAACAGAAAATGTATCTGGGTATCAATACCCGTACTGGTTGAAAAGGATCTAAGATGCAGTGAATGTCCTGCGGTCACAAAGGACTTTGACCGAACTGATGGGCATCACATGGATACACTCAATGGCCAGCAGACTCTTTGATTAAGGTCTGTGATTACTGCTTCAGAGGGAACTAGTGATCGATCCTTTGCACAGAACCTCTTTGTATTCAGTATCAATGCCTGCAGGGAGTAGGGATATCAATGCTAATGAAAAGCTCAAGGTGCTGAGAAGCATCCTTTGCCATTTGCGAATTTTCACACAATAGCTTCACACAGGTAGACAGGGTGGTGAAGAAGGCATATGGCATGCTTGCCTTCATCGGCCGAGGCACTGAGTACAAGAGTTGGGACGTCATGTTACAGTTGTACACAACGTTGGTTAGGCTGCATTTGGAGTACTGCGTGCAATTCTGGTCATCGCACTGCAGGGAAGATGTGATTAAGCTAGAAAGTATGCAGAAAAGATTCACAAGGATGTTGCCTGGTTTGGAGGGCTTGAGTTATAAAGAGAGATTGGATAGGCTGGGTCTGTTTTCCCTGGAGTGAAGGAGGCTGAGAGGGGACATGATAGAGGTATATAAAATTATGAGAGGCATAGATAGGGTAGATAGCCAAAGTCTGTTTCCCATGGTAGGGGTGACTAAAACTAGAGGGCATAGATTTAAGGTGAGAGAGAGGAGGTTTAAAGGGGATCAAAGGGGTCAATTTTTCACACAAAGAATAGTGGGCATCTGAAATGAGCTGCCTGAGGAGGTGGTGGAGGCAGGAACAGTAGCAACATTTAAGAGGCATCTGGACAGGTACTTGAATGAGCAAGGCATAGAGGGTTATGGAATTAATGCAGGCAGGTGGGATTAATATAGATAGGCATTATGGTCAGCATGGATGCAGTGGGCCGAAGGGCCTGTTTCTATGCTGTATGACTCTATGAGCAAAGATCAAATAATGCGACTGAAAACTTTGTTGAGAGATGCAAAGTCATTAGTGTGGAATAACTGAAAACTGCAATTTCATTGCACTCTGCAATTCTCAACTAAGTTTCTAAAATTAACTTGTAAACATTGGATAATTACAGCTGCATCATCAATATTTGCATCCATGGGGTGAAGGAGACAATGGTGGTCCAGTAGGATTTGGAAAGTATTATTTGGTACAAATTGCACAATGGGACTAAATACACATTAATTATGGAAGAACTGCTGCTGTTGGGTTTACAAATTGATTGAACAGGTCTGTGGTTTTGGCAGAAAACAAAGAGTTTTTCCAAGGAAAAAATATTTAACTCGCTTCATGCATTTAATGAAATACATTCACTCCTTCCAGAAGGATTATACTTTATGAAAGTATGTGGGATCATACTACCCATGTATCTCAATGGCGTGGGATCTGTAGATGGGTTAAAAACAGCTTTGCAAAATAGACTTCAGACAAGGACAGAAAGCTGAAGGAGCACGTGAAGGTCTTTCATCCATGTCTTAAGATATTGCTCTAGTAACTTTTAATAGTGAATGAAGAGCTTAAGTAGACCATATAACCATGGAGCAGGATGATTAGGAGAGTTTGAGATGGATCAAGTGTATCTTCTTTCTTCATGGTACTTTGTTGCCACATTTAGGTCATTCAATGTATTGAGAGTTAGTGGCAGTATGTAAAAGGTGGAATGGGTAGGAGTTTTGAGTAAATGGCATGCAGTGAGATGTACCAGAGTTCTGAGAATCATAGGCACAATACAAATGGTGGTATGATTTACTAGAGTACTCATGGCGGATTGTGTACATGAGCTCATTAAAGACCTGATTCTGTGGCTGTTATAACTGATGTTGGTGTACTAAATAACAAGATAGAAAGCAGTACTAACAGTGTAGTTTAAACAGCTATTACACTCTCTTCAAAACTTTATTCAACTTCAGATAGGAATAGAAAGAGGGAAAAAAAAACCCCATCTAAAATTCTATTTCAGTCCTCTCCCAACAGGGATCCCACTTGCTCCCTCCCCCCACAAGAGGGCAGCAAGTATGTTTAATTGATAGCTCACTGAAAAAGATACAGAAACTAATCTCTCCAGAGCAGATAAAATTTAGGTAGGATCAATGCTTGGATCATTAACGCACTGGAAAAACTTTCCTTACATTTTTGACAAGCTTGCCGCAGCTGGTACTCGAAGGGTTACAGAGAGTGGCCTTTCATGCAAAGGCAGAGAGAATATTCATCACCAGTGGTAATTGTTCCTTGTATTCTGTTACCTAGGTGGTGATCTTCGAGCTCGCTCCTTGCAAGGCAGTTAAATGCTTACCTCTGATTAATGTTGTCATCTTTCCTATGTGGCTCGGTCATATTAATGAAATGCTTTACTATGTTAAAGGCACAGTGGTTAGCACCGCAGCCTCACAGCTCCAGGGACCCGGGTTCGATTCTGGGTACTGCCTGTGCGGAGTTTGCAAGTTCTCCCTGTGCCTGCGTGGGTTTCCTCCGGGTGCTCCGGTTTCCTCCCACATGCCAAAGACGTGCAGGTTGCTAGGTTAATTGGCCATTATAAATTGCCCGTAGTATAGGTAGGTGGTAGGGAAATATATAGGGACAGGTGGGGATGTGGTAGGAATATGGGATTAGTGTAAGATTAGTATAAATGGGTGGTTGATGGTCGGCACAGACTCTGTGGGCCAAAGGGCCTGTTTCAGTGCTGTATCTCAAACTAAAAACTAAAAGTAAAACGCAAGTTGCTGCATTGGACTATTTCTCTACATTGGATTAGAGCACATCAAAATGAATTTTACCCAATATGTACATAGAATTGAGGTTATGAGCCTCACTATATGATCTTGAATAGTCTCTACATTATACCCCATAATAAGAATTAAACAGGACTGTGTAGCAGTTTTATGTGATGTTAAAGACAAATAGTAATCTAAATGGAAACTATTCAAATTTAGGAGACTAAACCCAGTCCAATGTTGAAATTTTTTTTATTTGCATTTAGAGAGAGTTAGTACACAAGAGTCCAGCTCTCAGCTCTTTATCCAAGGTCTCACCATTTACACAAACACCAGTACTACACATGACTTTGATCTCTGCTGTCAGTTCAGTCACTCTCCCCCAGGGTGTGCTTGTCAAACAGGTACTCTCCCATGCCATTGTCAGGGGCTCCCAGTCTCTTCAGGTTGGTGATGTGATCTCCAAGCTTCTTGATCATCTTCACTTGCTCATCCAAGTAGTGAGTCTCCAGGAAGTCACACAGCTGTGGGGTCAGAAAAAAGAAAAGCTAGTTATATCCAGCAGCAGATACCAAGGAATATCTGAGCTTCCCCTTGACAGTTTGAAATTTAATCCTTAGACTGAGGATAGTCAAGTCAATTGAGATTGATGCAAGTTTGTTCTGTTGTACAGGAATTGCTCTACAAGTGCTTAGATCCCAGGATCAGTGGAACAAATTTACTTGGCCTAATGTTCACATTAAACCAACATCCCTCACCCCCAAGAAACTCAAATGAGACACCCCAACACAGCTAAAGAGAATGGAGATCTTTTGATTAGAAAGAACATTTCCAGCACCACTTCATCCAATAGTCCACATTAAAAGGAAGAACTTACATGAGGGTCAGTGTTGCCAGTGGAGAGTTTGTGCAGATCCAGCAGACTCTGGTTCACATCCTTCTCCATCTGCAGAGCTCTCTGCATTGCCTCCAGACCATTGCTCCACTCATCCTGCTCTGGCTTCTGAAGAGGAAAGTCAGACACTTCACTTAAAATGGATTAAACATTTATAGAAGGAAATGAGAGTGAAAAAGCAACCAGAAGTCCATGTTACCCAGAGCCGATGTCTCAAGAATATAGAATTAAATCACCACAACCATGGAATCAAATTGGTTCCAATTCTCGAAACAGAAAGAAAGACAGGAGGTCACTCATTCATTAAACCCAACCTTGATGTCCTCCAAGATGATTCGGCCTCCACGTTTATTCTGGAATTTCAGCAGTTTCTCAGCGTGCTCCCGTTCCTCATGTGACTGCTCCTTGAAGAACTCAGCAAAGTGACGCAGGGCAACATCATCCCGGTCAAAGTAATAGGACTGTGGAGAGAATTTAAACAGCTTCATGCTAGATCTAGATCATATAGAATTCAAGATCAAACTATTTCTCCAATCTTTGAAAAAAAAAATTGATATATGGCTGGAATTCTAGAGTCAGGAATCAGTTCTCCTGAGGAGAGCCGACAGTCGATGAGGTTGGGTCCCCAGCATTATGCACAGATGCCATTGTATCCATAGAGGAAGGCAGGCGAGATAGAGTCTTCACCTGATTAAAACCAATTAAGAGGTCCTCAAGCTTGAGAAAGCAATTGACAGCAAGTTTACGTTGGCTGTCTGATTTTGCAGCCGTAAATAGTCGTGGGGCATCTTGGGAACCCGGGGAGGTTTAAGAGAGTGGCAGGCAGTGTTTCAGTGAGGGAGTTAGAGGTACGTTTGATCTTTTAATCTGATGTTTTGTGTGACTTAATCTGGGTCAACTGCAGCTTGTGCAGAAGGGTTCAGAGTGCTACTCACTCCTGTTTGGGCCCCAGCTGTTTTGAGCAATTGGGTGAAAGGAGGGGTTGGGGGGTGGTGTGTTCCTCAAACAGCTGACTGCTAATACCAGTGGTCATTGCATCTGTTCAGCACTTCAATAGGAATTGTGCCCTCTGGAGGTGGGTCATCAAATGATGAGGACAGTGCCCCAAGGAGGGACAGGAGGACAACTGGACAGTAGAACATGCATCTTTGTAATGTGGGAGGGGGAGAAGGGGCAGAGTGGCCCCAGGTGCAAACACCCATCAGGAGATGTGCCTACCCAACAGGCAGGGTATAGCACCCACATTTGAGCTACCTGCAACTGTCGGAACACCAGTGCCAAAGACTGCGTGTGTCATGGGAGAGACAGACAGATGCTGGCAGTGGATGTTGCCCAAAACTGTAGGTGGCCATGAATGCAAGTCCCTAAAAAAGGTTACAGTAGCTCTGAACTTCAATGCATGTGGCTCATTCCAGGTTTCAGCAGCAGACGTGTGCTGAGCCTCCCAAGCAGCAGCACACCACTACATAAAAGGTGGTGACTGATGTCTTGTTCAGATGTGCAAACAATTTAATCAAATTCAAGACAAACACCAGTTAAGCTGAGAGATCGAGAGGCTTCAGCACAATAACTGGGTTCCCAATGGTACAGGGCGTAATAGATTGTACTCATGTGGGTATTAGAGCACTCACAGGTCAGTCAGAGGCCTTCATTAACTGCAAGGGCTTCCACTCACTGAACATTCAGCTTGTCTGCTATCATTGTAAGAGAACCTTGCAGGTGCACACATTACCCTGAGAGTTGTCATGGGATTTTCAGACTGAAAATCCCAGGTGCTTGCACTTCATCCCTCCAGGCTGTCAGGAGGACTGGATACTTGGCAATGGGGATTATCCTCTGAAGACATGGGCAATGACACCAGTGAGGTTCCCATGGGATAATGGAGGAACATTACAATGAGTGCCAATGTGGCCACCAGAATGGCAATTAAACAAACTATAGGTCTAAAAATGAGATTCAGGTGCCCTGACCACTTAGGTGGAGCCCTGCAGTACGTGCCATCAAGGGTGTCCAGAATCAGCTGTGCCTTGTATAACCTGGTGATGGAGGGGGAAAGAGGCCCTGGAGGATGATCAAGGTCAGTGCCAGGCTTCCTCAGACAAGGATGGATTTTCAGATGAGCAGCAGCCAGAGAGTTGGGGGAGAGGGAGCTGAATGTCAGTTGGAGTTCAGTGCAGGAGACTACCCAGGAGGCTCCAACAGGTAGGCTTTTCCCTTGAGAAGATTCTCAAAAAAAAAGTGACATGGCAGTATGAGGAGGCCGAGACACTCACCTTCAGGGGAAGAGATCATCAGAACATGCACACCTTCACATCATGAACCCAACCCAAGTGTGTGACCTTGCAAATAAACTGTTGCTCTGCATGAGATTTTGGCTGCAACTTCAGGAGTGACCAATGATGTTAAAATTTCATGTCAAATTTTACTACAATTTTTGCCATGACAAAAATCAAATAAATAATTGGAAATTACACCAGTGACCCTGGAGTGTTGGATTTAAAAAAGTTTGAGTGCTAGTGCAAGTGGACGATCCCTCGCTGCCAGACTCACAGGTGGCTGATCGGGCTGCCACCCTGCTCGATGACTGGCAGTTGTACTTTGCCGGCTTGCAGCTGTGCAGACCACGGTATATTTAGGGTGAACTGGAGAATTCTCAGGAACACCTGGGGACTTTGTGGTTCACGTCACTGGCAGAGAGGGAAAGGAGCTGGAGGATGCATCAGGAACATCCCGAGAGGAGCTTCCATATGCTATCTGCTGCTGTCCCTGCACCCTCCTGAAGCTCAGCTGGCCCTCAATGGGGACCTCAGAGGGATGAGCAGCCTCGGCCCATCACTTGTGCATAGGCGTCTGCCCTCCGATGCTCTGGTCCAAGGAGCATCCACAAATAGCATCCAGTACTGGCCCCTCCACTGCAGCTGCCAATCTTTCAATGGATAATGTCAGATGTACAAATGACAGTTTGCAGCACTCATGCCCTGGATGGATGTTTCCAGAGTATGAGTCATAGCTGTCTCTGGCAACTCTGCCAGATCTCCACACACTGCATGCTGCACACACAACATATCCCACCGAATGGATGCGATCAGAGGCTAGTCATCAGCTTGCAGCTCTGCACTGGCCTGGCCTCCCACATTCCTCCGATTGTCAGAGGAATCAGCCAGTACTGCCTCTGGCAGCTGGCCTGGCAACAGTGACGTGCTTACACCAGGTAGTGTCTCCGCAGACACCAATCCAAAATGAGGTGGAAGCTCTTGTGCTGGTGGACCCTCTGAGGCTCCCTCATCCTCAGAGGTGGACGGATGAGCCTCCCCCCCCCCACGAGATGCGTCCTGGCTGCTGCAGTTCACCTGCAGGAAAATTCAGAATAATCAGCACTCCTGACTGAAGGACATGTTAACTGCATTTTGGTCAACTGTGTGATTGCACTTTAGAGCACACTTCAGCGCACCACCACACCACAGCACCCACCCAGTTCAACCACATACTGGGGGTCAATCACTCCTGGCCAGGTCTGCCAGCTTTGCCATCTGCTATGGCACATCCTCCCCTGCTAGAATCAACACATCCTCCTCCATTCTGGAGGTATGCCAGATTGGCCACACACCACTGGTCTGTGACCTCTCTCCAGTATTGTGTGCCCTCATTTCAGTTTATGAAATGAGAGTTTAGGCATTAGCTGGTCAATCACACTCACCCCCATGCTTGATAGTGCTGTGAAATGCAACAGCCAGTGCAGTGCACATTTGGAACACTTCAGAACACCATGCATTGCAGATTTGCCTATTTTGCAGCCCAATGCAGGGCAGCAGCCAAGCAATGATCATAGAAGGCTTCCACCTTGCAGCATCAGCACTCAGGCCCTCCCTTGACACAATAATGAGATGAATGCAGAATGCTCCTTACCAGGGTAGAGAGCAGAGGTCATTGACCCACTTGTGGCCATGTCCTCCTCACCACAGCTGAGGACCTCCTCCACAACCTCCAGCCAGGCCCACTTGGGAGGGCCTCCTTCTCCCATCTGAATTGAAGAGGGCCTACAAAGATTAGTCAGAAAATCTAGGGGGGGGGGGGGGGGGGCTATGCAGAAACTTCTCCCTTCCCTTAGTGCTGTTTGGTTCTGCTGGTGCTAGGGTTTCACAATTTCCTGTTCCTGGGTACTGCCAGCCCTCCTGCAGTCCTTGCAGGTGCAGAGCCTTGCATCTTCCTCAGATTTCCACACTAACCACCAACTGCCTTCTTCAGTCAGAAGCCCCTCATGGTCAGTGGGATTGCTGCAAGCCTATTTAAACAGCTGCCAGCAGCCTTTTCTGGGCATAGCTCCATCCCAACACACCCTTTTCATTCACATATGCCATGGGGTCACTAATTGGCTGCCCCACATATGATGCCAGTGACCATGAGACAGAGCAGGATCAGATTCCTAATCTGCTTCCATCTCATCTGACAGTCACCGAGAGCCACAAAATTCTGACCTATGTTAACTGGAAAAATTCAATTTACTATTTTGGGAGGTTCAAGAGAGGGGAAGTTATCCAAAGGACAGACGAAAGGTTCAATAGTCAAAAGATAGAAAAAAAGTTTGTGTAATTTTAGGTTTAGTTAAACTAAACTCTATACTGCTGAATAAGTTGTCTCTCCTACTTCCAGGAGTCATTCAGATTACAATATATTCAACTAATGTCCCATCAGCAAGATGTAAACATTATTTCAGAGAACAAAGAACAGAAAAATTCTGTGCTGCCAACATTTCTCAACTAAAACAGATAAACTGATTACTGTCCCATTGTTGAGCTTTTGTGCTCAAACTGGATGCTGCAGTTCCTATATTAGTGATTACATTTCACAACTACTTCTTTGACTATAAAAGCACTTGGGACATCAAGTCAGGAGAAAGTGTTCTACAAGCAATTTGTTTCTTGTTGTCTCAATGCTTTAACATTTTCCCCAATATCAAAAAGTACTTGACAAAGTTCATGTACATCAGTTACAAACTCAGGCAGCAGCGGAGTTACTTTCATATTAACTTCTCAAATAGAGAGCAGCTGCTACAAGGAACTCTACATCACCCCATATTACACACTTGCAGCACTCACTGCTCAAAGAATCACAATCCATCCTACTTTCCACAGAAGGAAGTCAAAAGAAAATATAGTTTAAAGCCAGTTCATTGAACTGGAGAAATTCCAACTTTTTAAGAACACAAGACTCACCATGGACAGGTAAACATAGGAGGAATAGAGCTCCAGGTTGATCTGCTTGTTAATAGCATCCTCACAGTCCTTGTGGTAGTTCTGACACACTTGAGAAGCCATCTTCACTATTTCAACAAACTGTTACTACTACCTAGAAAGCTCTAGAACTAAACCTTTCTAACACAAACTCTTGTATTTATACTACTGGGCCAGCCTGTATTCAAACAGGGAATTACATTACCAATGATGATTGACAACCTCTGATAGCCAGTCAGAAAGTTCCCTTGAATCCGGGTACCAATTAACAAAGGGGAGGGGTCTTTGGGGAGGAGGGGTGGGGGTGAGACCCAAAGCCAACCAGAGCTTTGAAATAGAGGCCAATTTGGGAGATTAGTCTCAATTATGACAGTACTTTTGGTTGACAGAGTCACAGAACCTTACAGCACAGAAGGAGGCCATTCAGCCCTTTGTGACTGTGCTGGCTCTTCAAAGCAGCAGTCATGCTTAATGCCATATCCCTATTTTTTGTCCATAACCCATTAAGTTTCTGATCCTCAAGCACCTGTCCAACTCCCATTAAAAGTATTTATGGAATCAGCTTCCTCCACTTTTTCAGGTCCAGCATTCCAGATCCTGAGAACTTTCTCAGTGAATAATTTCTCATCTCCCCTCTAGATCATTTGCTAATGATTTTGAATTTATTTATTTATTTAAAGATGCAGCACTGAAACAGGCCCTTCGGCCCACCGAGTCTGTGCCGACCAACAACCATCCATTTATACTGACCCTACAGTAATCCCATATTCCCTACCACCTACCTACACTAGGGGCAATTTACAATGGCCAATTTACCTATCACCTGCAAGTCTTTGGCCGTGGGAGGAAACCGGAGCACCCGGAGAAAACCCACACAGTCACAGGGAGAACTTGCAAACTCCGCACAGGCAGTACCCAGAATTGAACCCGGGTCCCTGGAGTTGTGAGGCTGCAATGCAAACCACTGCGCCACTGTGCTGCCCCAATCTATGGCCTCTGGTTATTGATCCACTTGCCAGAGATAATAATTGTTCTCTATCTGTTCTATCAAAACCCTCTCATCACTTTGAAGATCTCTGTTCAGTCACCTCTTAACCTTCTCTGTTCCGTGGAGAACAGTCTTAACTTTTGCAACTTCTCCTCACAGCTGAAGTCCCTCATCTCTGCTAAATTCCTGGTAAACTTCCTCTGCACCCTTCCTAAAGGTTCCTTGACATTCCCTAAATCTGAAAGTGCCTCGTGGTTTAATGCTTTAGCATCACAACTTAAAATTAAATGATAATTTGCTATTTTTGCTAAAGCAGCTTTTTGTAATCTGATGAAGTTTGTTTCTTTGCAAGGAATTCTGTAAAGATAATTTTCATTATTTCCCCACTGGTTCTTTTGCCTCACGTTGGTGTTCCTCTGCCATCTAAAACCGTGAGATCTGGTTTCATTGCAGAAGTGGTTCAGTCCTGGATTAGGTGATGAGATGTGATGCCTTGGATTAAATCTCTGTTTTAGATGGGCCAGGCAGGGTGGCAGTGATTCACGTCCAGAGCCACCAATCATGCTACAGGCATGAGCCACTCGGGAGAGATGCCACCAATAAGCACAGTTGACCCACCTGAACAGAAAATGTATCTGGGTATTTACACCTTATCATGCTAGGCCCCCACCTGCGAAGAATAAGGCATATTAATTTTGTCATGAACATTGATTTTAAACAGTTACTGGAATGAAGAAAGGACCTGTTAAACAGATCAGCTGTGGCTGGAAAAGACATTTGTGTTCATACAATGTGGCCATTGCTACACAATGGGGTTTGATTGTGGCTTATCTTGATACGTTGGTGTTATGTTCCACCTATGAACTTGGCTTTGACTCCAGAGTCTCCCTGCACACAAAGGTCTTTGTCAACCCAATTCTTGACGATAGGAGCTATTTAGCATTTTAATATGCCTTTCCCAGGACTAGTCCCAATATGATGATGGGTTTAGTCTCCTGCATTCGCTATGTGTATTTGCAGTACAAGAGAGGTCACCTGACCTCTTACTCCATCTTCTCTGTAGCAAAAGTGTGTCCATTTTCTGGAGTTTAGTGCATCAGTTAATTTTTACAGTTCATAATTGCTCCAGATCACTTTAGTTCATTACTGTTCCTTGCCTGAGTGATAGTGTCACGAGCTATAGGGGGTATGGATGTTGATCAGTACAAAAAGCTCAAGGTTATGAGAAACATCCTTTGCCATTTGTGAATTTTCATATAACAGCGAAACACAAATGAGGTGAATGGATACTTCTTTTGAGAGATGCAAAGACATGAACATGGAATGACTTATCTTTGGCCTCCTTATCTCGAGAGACAATGGGTAAGCGCCTGGAGGTGGTCAGTGGGGTGTGGAGCTGTGCCTGGAGTGGCTATAAAGGGCAATTCTAGAGTGACAGGCTCTTCCACAGGTGCTGCAGAAAAATTTGTTTGTCGGGGCTGTTACACAGTTGGCTCTCCCCTTGCGCCTGTGTCTTTTTTCCTGCCAACTACTAAGTCTCTTCGACTCGCCACACTTTAGCCCAGCCTTTATGGCTGCCCGCCAGCTCTGGCGAACGCTGGCAACTGACTCCCACGACTTGTGATCAATGTCACAGGATTTCATGTCGCGTTTGCAGACGTCTTTATAGCGGAGACATGGACGGCCGGTGGGTCTGATATCAGTGGCGAGCTCGCTGTACAATGTGTCTTTGGGGATCCTGCCATCATCCATGCGGCTCACATGGCCAAGCCATCTCAAGCGCCGCTGACTCAGTAGTGTGTATAAGCTGGGGATGTTGGCCGCCTCGAGGACTTCTGCGTTGGAGATACGGTCCTGCCACCTGATGCCAAGTATTCTCCGCAGACAGCGAAGATGGAATGAATTGAAACGTCGCTCTTGGCTGACATACGTTGTCCAGGCCTCGCTGCCGTCGAGCAAGGTACTGAGGACACAGGCTTGATACACTCGGACTTTTGTGTTCCGTGTCAGTGCGCCATTTTCCCACACTCTTTTGGCGAGTTTGGACATAGCAGTGGAAGCCTTTCCCATGCACTTGTTAATTTCTGCATCTAGAGACAGGTTACTGGTGATAGTTGAGCCTAGGTAGGTGAACTCTTGAACCACTTCCAGAGCGTGGTCGCCGATATTTATGGATGGAGCATTTCTGACGTCCTGCCCCATGATGTTCGTTTTCTTGAGGCTGATGGTTAGGCCAAATTCATTGCAGGCAGCCGCAAACCTGTCGATGAGACTCTGCAGGCACTCTTCAGTGTGAGATGTTAAAGCAGCATCGTCAGCAAAGAGGAGTTCCCTGATGAGGACTTTCCGTACTTTGGACTTCGCTCTTGGACGGGCAAGGTTGAACAACCTGCCCCCTGATCTTGTGTGGAGGAAAATTCTTTCTTCAGAGGACTTGAACGCATGTGAAAGCAGCAGGGAGAAGAAAATCCCAAAAAGTGCGGGTGCGACAACACAGCCCTGTTTCACACCACTCAGGATAGGAAAGGGGTCTGATGAGGAGCCACCGTGTTAAATTGTGCCTTTCATATTGTCATGAACACTGCAATTTCATTGCCCTCACTGCAGTTCTAAACTATGTTCCAAAAGTTAACTTGTAAACATTAGGTAATTGCAATATGAATGTTTGACTCCATCCACAGGGGTGAAGACAAATGTAGGATTTGTCAAGGATGATTCCTATTTGGTATGAAATGCACAATGGGACTATCACAAATTGATACATTAATGGAGAAGTTGCTGGTATTGAGTTTAGAAATTGAAAGATGAGAACATATGGGAGTAAAGAAATATAACTATTTAAACTCAGTGTTTTGTTATTTGCTTTGTGCTGTTAATGAAACAGTCACTCCTTCCAGAAGGATTGGATTAGAGTAGAGCTACACCAACATATTCCTCTGCCTTCAGTATCTTACCAAGAGTACACAAGTGCAAGGCTTTCAAAACACAATTCAATCCTCTCCAAACAGGAAAATGTATACTTTCTCCATCCACCCCAAACTCCAAAAGGCCAGTGCAATTATGGTATTTCAGGTTGATTTTCCAAATCACTCTACAAAGCTCATCAGGCAGTCTAAAGTTATGAATTTGGCTGAGACGAGTCTCGATGCATCCATATTAACTCAAGACTGATTAAGCTTCCAATCCCAAACTGCTCATCGCAGGGCGGAGAAATGGTGGAATAACTGTTTTAATACCCATCTCTCTGATGAGTTTGGTTACCTGTCTTCTCTCATTATGCAGCTTAGCATCACTTGTGCTTAGTAATGCTCCAGGATACATCTTGAAATGGTTTCACTATGTTAAAAGGTGATTTATATAACATACATATTGTATTCAGCTGGCCTCAGACACCGGAAACATCAGAGGAATGTATGATGGCATTAAGAGAGCTTTTGGGCCAACCATCAAGAAGATCACCCCCCTCAAATCTAAATCAGGGGACACAATCACTGACCAACGCAAACAAATGGATCGCTGGGTTGAGCACTACCTAGAACTGTACTCCAGGGAGAATATTGTCACTGAGACCGCCCTCAATGCAGCCCAGCCGCTACCAGTCATGGATGAGCTGGACATACAGTCAACAAAATCGGAACTCAGTGATGCCATTGATTCTCTAGCCAGCGGAATAGCCCTTGGGAAGGACAGCATTACCCCTGAAATAATCAAGAGTGCCAAGCCTGCTATACTCTCAGCACTACATGAACTGCTATGCCTGTGCCGGGACGAGGGATCAGTACCTCAGGCCATGCGTGATGCCAATATCATCACCCTCTATAAAAACAAAGGTGACCGCGGTGACTGCAACAACTACCATGGAATCTCCCTGCTCAGCATAGTGGGGAAAGTCTTTGCTCGAGTCGCACTAAACAGGCTCCAGAAGCTGGCCGAGCGCGTCTACCCTGAGGCACAGTGTGGCTTTCGTGCAGAGAGATCCACCACATGCTGTTCTCCCTTCTTCAGATACAGGAGAAATGCCGCGAACAACAGATGCCCCTCTACATTGCTTTCATTGATCTCACCAAAGCCTTTGACCTTGTCAGCAGACGTGGTCTCTTCAGACTACTAGAAAAGATTGGATGTCCACTGAAGCTACTAAGTATCATCAGCTCATTCCATGACAATATGAAAGGCACAATTCAACATGGCGGCACCTCATCAGACCCCTTTCCTATCCTGAGTGGCGTGAAACAGGGCTGTGTTCTCGCACCCACACATTTTGGGATTTTCTTCTCCCTGCTGCTTTCACATGCATTCAAGTCCTCTGAAGAAGGAATTTTCCTCCACACAAGATCAGGGGGCAGGTTGTTCAACCTTGCCCGTCCAAGAGCGAAGTCCAAAGTACGGAAAGTCCTCATCAGGGATCTCCTCTTTGCTGACGATGCTGCTTTAACATCTCACACTGAAGAGTGCCTGCAGAGTCTCATCGACAGGTTTGCGGCTGCCTGCAATGAATTTGGCCTAACCATCAGCCTCAAGAAAACGAACATCATGGGGCAGGACGTCAGAAATGCTCCATCCATCAACATTGGCGACCACGTGGTTCAAGAGTTCACCTACCTAGGCTCAACTATCACCAGTAACTTGCCTCTAGATGCAGAAATCAACAAGCGCATGGGAAAGGCTTCCACTGCTATGTCCAGACCAGTCAAGAGAATGTGGAAAAATGGCGCACTGACACAGAACACAAAAGTCCGAGTGTATCAAGCCGGTGTCCTCAGTACCTTGCTTTATGGCAGCAAGGCCTGGACAACGTATGTCAGCCAAGAGCGACGTCTCAATTCATTCCATCCTCGCTGCCTCCAGAGAATACTTGGCATCAAGGTGGCAGGACCGTATCTCCAACACAGAAGTCCACACCAGCATTTCTTGTTTTTATTTCAGATTTCCCGCATCCGCAGTATTTTGTTTTTATTACAGAAGTCCTCGAGGCAGCCAACATCCCTAGCTCATACACACTACTGAGTCAGCGGCGCTTGAGATGGCTTGGCCATGTGAGCCACATGGAAGTTGGCAGGATCCCCAAAGACACACTGTACAGCGAGCTTGCCACTAGTATCAGACCCACCGGTTGTCCATGTCTCCGCTTTAAAGACATCTACAAATGCGACATTAAATCCTGTGACATTGATCACAAGTCGTGGGAGTCAGTTGCCAGCATTCGCTAGAGCTGGTGGGCAGCCATAAAGGCAGGGCTAAAGTGTGGTGAGTCGAAGAGACTTATCAGGAAAAAAGACAAATGCGCAAGGGGAGAGCCAACTGTTTAACAGCCCCGACAAACAAATTTTGCCGCAGCACCTGTAGAAGAGCCTGTCACTCTAGAATTGGCCTTTATAGCCACTCCAGGCACTGCTCCACACCCCACTGTCCACCTCCAGGTGCTTACCCATTGTCTCGAGATAAGGAGGCCAAAGAACATTGTATTACAGCATTGCTATAATTCAGGTGAGACCTTCAACATGTGACCCTGAATATCCAAATCAAGAATTATCACAGATTGTATGTGATAGAGGACTGAATCTCATGATACACTGGGCTGTATAACAGCTATAACTCTTGTCCAACAGCAATCAAACATTAATCTGTAAAAAAGGAACCATTCAAATGAAGCAAAATCCAGTCCACTGTTGAGCAGTTTATTTACAGTTAACATTACACTTCGCATCAAGACCAGGTCCCATTCTTTTTGTGCAAAAAGTCACAAGCCATTTTCCCCTACAGGACAGAAGTATCTTATACAAATTACATAAACACGAGCACTAAACACAGCAAGCTTGTTCTCTGCTGTCAGCTCAGTCACTCTTGCCTAGGGTGAGCTTCTCAAACAGGTACTCTCCCATGCCATTGTCAGGGGCTCCCAGTCTCTTCAGGTTGGTGATGTGATCTCCAAGCTTCTTGATCATCTTCACTTGCTCATCCAAGTAGTGAGTCTCCAGGAAGTCACACAACTAGAACATGGGGGGGGGGGGGGGGAAAAGAAAAGAAACTAGGTAAGTATAGTTAGCTTTAAAAAAAAAGCAAGTATCTTCCTTGGAAGAGATTTTTATTTGCACTGGGATAATGGTGAAAGTACTGTACATGGGAGCAAGACTTGCTCTAGAGAACAAGCACAGGCAGCAGGGAATCATTCTGAATCTGTAGATAAGTTTAGCCAGACAAGTCCAAAATTTACCCACATGTAGCAAATCAAATCCATTACATGGAGAGTTAATGCAAAAGATTGATGTCAGAGAAACCAAGCACCTTGTGAACAGTTTAGTGATCCAGATCTACAGTGTGGATGGGCCTTTTTATTTTAAAAAATGGCCAAAAACCTATGGAATTCCACCAGAGTTTTGGTTAGATTCCAATTATCACCTTCAAATCATCGAAAACACATTCCAATATTAACTTACATGAGGGTCAGTGTTGCCAGTGGAGAGTTTGTGCAGATCCAGCAGACTCTGGTTCACATCCTTCTCCATCTGCAGAGCTCTCTGCATTGCCTCCAGACCATTGCTCCACTCATCCTGCTCTGGCTTCTGAAGAGGAAAGTCAGACAATTCACTTACAATGAATTAAAACAAAAACACTTAATAGTACCAGGAAAACAGGGGTGAAAAGCAACCAGAAATTCATGTGTCACAATATAGAATTACTGCATTAAATCATAAATCATGGAATTAAATTGGAACGAATTGCTCTAGAAAGTATTTGAAGGGACCCAGAAGGCAGCCACTCCTTCATTGAATCCAACCTTGATGTCCTCCAAGATGATTCGGCCTCCACGTTTATTCTGGAATTTCATCAGTTTCTCAGCATGCTCCCGTTCCTCATGTGACTGCTCCTTGAAGAACTCAGCAAAGTGACGCAGGGCAACATCATCCCGGTCAAAGTAATAGGACTGTGGAGAGAATTTAAACAGCTTCATGCTAGATCTAGACAATAATGTAGAATTCAAGATCATTTACTCTATTTCCAGTTTGCAAGCTCAATCTTTGAAAAATGGATATTATTTGTTAAATAGCAAATTGAAATGTGAGTTTTGAAGGTTCAAGGGGGGAAGTTACCCAAAAGGAGAATAGATTCAGCAACCAAGGATTGGAACAATATTTTGTCTTTATATTTCATGTTCAGTCAAATTAACTCCATACTGCTGGATAAGTTGTGTCACCTCCTCCTCCCTTCAACTTCCAGTTTTTCACTGGAAGATACATTAAACCAAGGCCCCAGCAGCAGCTGTATGAAGTCAATGGCAACTTGCAAGGAACCTTCTGTATACAAATTGGAATTTCCTATATTACAACAATTACACTATACAAAAAAAAAATAATTGACTATAAATTATTTGGGATATCCTGAGGCAGTGAAAAAAAAAAAGAGAGAGAATGACAAGTATGTCATTCCATTGAGACAGAACATTTTCCATCCCCAGCCCCCAAGATCAAAAGCACAACCAGGTTTGTGGTGATCAATTACAAACACATGTACTAACTGAACTAGTTTCACATATTAAACCTCAATAGATAGCAGCTGCTATAAAGAGCAATCCATTAATTCACAAGATATTACATTCTGGCAGGCAGCTCTCAGTACTCAAAGAATCTCCACACACCCACAACTTTGCAGAGGGAAGAGGAGAGAAAAAAAAAAGTCTAAAGCCAATTAACTACACTAGAGAAATTCACACTTTTCAGAATGCAGTGACAAGGAATACAAGACTCACCACAGACAGGTAAACATAGGAGGAATAGAGTTCCAGGTTGATCTGCTTGTTAATAGCATCCTCACAGTCCTTGTGGTAGTTCTGACACACTTGGGAAGCCATCTTCACTATTTCCATACACTATTACTACTCACTATTATCTAGAATTGACCCTTTCTAAGGCAAGCTCTTGTATTTATACTGTTCAGCCTGCATTCAAACATGGAACAGCATCATCAACGATGATTGACAACCCCTGATAGCCAGTCAGGAATCTCCCATGAATCCAGACAACAATTAACTAAGGGTGTTGAGGAGGGGGTAATGACCAGAGCCAATCAGAGCTTTGAAGTACAGGCAGATTTGGGAGCTTAGACCAAATGGTGTCACTGCTTTTGGGTTACAGAGTCATAGAAACTTACAGCACAGGAGGAGGCCATTCGGCCCTTTCTGACTATGCTGGCTCATTGAAGGAGCAGTCATGCTTAATGCCACAACCCTACTTTTTGTCTGTAACGCATTGAATATTTGTCGAACTTCCATTAAAATTATTTATGGAATTGGCTTCCACCACTTTTTCAGGTCGAGCGTTCCAGATCCTGAGAACTCTCTCAATGAAAACATTCTCATCTCCCCTCTAGATCTTTGGCAATGATTTAGAATCTATGACCTCTGTTATTGACCCACTTGCCAGAGAGAATAATTGTTCTCTATTTGTTCTGTCAAACCTCTGATCATTTTGAAAACCTCTGTTTCCGTCACTTGTTAACCTACTCTGGCCCATAGAGAACAGTCTTAACATTTGCGACTTCTCCTCACAGCTGAAGTCCCTCATCTCTGATAAATTCCTGGTAAACCTCCTCTGCACCCTTCCTAAAGGTTCCTTGACATTCCTCAAATCTGAAAGTACCTCGTGGTTTAACATTCTAGCATCACAACTTCAAATTAAATGATAATTTGCTATTTTTGCAAAAGCAGCCTTTATAATCGGATCAAATTTGTTTCATTGCAAAGGAATTTGGTAAAGATAAATTTCATTATCTACCCTCTGGTTCTTTTGCCTCATGTTAGTGTTTCTCTGAGATCTAAAGCTGTGAGATCTGGTTTCATTGCAGAAGTGGTTCAGTCCTGGATTAGCTGATGAGATGTGTCGTCTTGGATTAAATCTGTGTTTTATATGGGTCAGACAGGGCGGCAGTGATTCACATCCAGAACCACCAATCATGCTACAGTCATGAGCAACTCAGGAGAGATGCCACCAATGGGCACAGTTGACCCACCTGAACAGAAAATGTATCCGGGTATTTACACCTGTTCTGGTCAAAAAGTATTCGAGTTGCAGTGAATGTCCTGCAGTCGCAAAAGGTTTTGACCAAACTGATGGACATTACATGGTCACTCAATGGCCACCCAGGTGGACAGCAGAAACTTTGTATAAGGCCTGTGGTTACTGGTTCTGTGGGAACTATTGATTGATCCGTTCTACAGGACCTCTTTGAATTAAACGTTGTAACAAACAGGGTGGGATGGGGGTGGGTGTTGAGAGAGAGGGTCTTGTGTGGGTGACTTCCATGTTTCATCTCTCAACTGACTGTCGACAGTGTTTTTTAAAAAGAAATATCATTTTAGTCCCAGAGTATTTTAGAAGTCTAATAAACAGACAAACAACAGGTTTTCCTCATAGGATTAAGAGAAAGATAAATTATTTATTAAGCAATACCGAAATATATTCACAACCTCACTCACTCACACATGAAAACACATGCACACACATAAGAAAAGAGTTTAGTGGATAGCATGCATTTAAGTCCAATTGTTATAAAAAGAGTTCACTTTGAAACTTCTTGCTTTTTGGGGAGGAATTTGTTAACAGCAGTGCTGGCCTGGTGTTCCTTTTCTTGGTTCACTGAAGTATTGCAGACTCCTTTGGTTGAGACTCAGTCAAAGTCAATAGCGAGAATCGTGCTATAATTTGTCAGGTGGGGAGTTTTCAGGATCACTTTGCAATCTCTGTCTCTGTGGTTTTAAGGATGTTACAGGCAGGGTCTCCTTAGCTGAGTGGATTTCTCAGCTTCCTCAGTGGCTGGCTTTCTGATTCTGTTTTTCAGACAGCTCTTTTTTAAAAAAAAAAACCTGTGTTTCAGTCAGGTGACCATTGATGCACTCCCCTGGTGTGTTCATACAATGTCTTTGAACATGTGACCATTGCTACACAATAGGGTTTGAATGCGGCTTGTCTTGATAATATGGTGTTATGTCCCACCTCTCATCTTGGCTTTGACTCAAGTCTTCCTGCGTACGAAGGTCTTTGGTAACCCTATTCTCAAAGATAGGAGCTATTTATCATTAAATGAGCTGTTTAGCATTTTAATGTACCTTTCCCAAGACTAGTCCAGATGGGTTTGCTCTCCAACAGCCACTATGTATATCTGCAGTACAGGAGCGATCACCTGATCATTTACTCAAACTTGTCTGCAGCAAAAGTGTGTATTTTTTTTTTCTTTGAGTTTAGTTCACAATTCAATTGCTCCAGTTCATTTTAGTTTGTAACAGTGCCTTGCGTGAGCATCACTTCCTATAGGGAGTAGGGATGTTGATCAGCACGAAAAGCTCAAAGGTGATCAGAAACATCCTTTACCATTTGTGAATTTTCATATAATAGCATAGATCGAATAAGGTGACTAGGCACTTCTCTGAGATGCAGAGAGATGAACAGGATACAACCTAAAACTGCAATTACATTAAAGCCTGGCTACCCACCCGTGTCGGATTCAGGTCTGCGTCCAGCATTTGGGCTGTACGGTTTTGATTATAATCAATGATTTTTTCCTATTTCATAATTTGTTATTTTCAGGTCAGGGTTGGGTTTTGATTTTATACCCAAGCCAGGCTTTAAATTGTATTGCTTGCACTACAGTTAGAGTTCCTAAAGTTAACCTGTTAGTTGCAGCATGAACATTTGAATCCATCCACAGGGGTGAGGGAGAGAAATGTAGGATTTGTAAAGGATGATTCCTATTTAGCAATACACACTGGAACTAAGCTGCTGGTATTGAGTTTATAAACTGAAGCTCCAAACATTACTCAGTCTTCAATATCTTACCTAATTTGTTAGCGGAGAGAGTGCCGAGGTAGATTACTCTATAGAGTAGTGTGAGTGCAAAACTTTCAGAACCCAATTCAATTCCCTCCAGAAAAATAAAAGATACTTTCTCCACCCAATGAAAACATGGCCTTTCAGGTTGATTTCCCAAATGTAACTCCCTTTAGTCCTTTGCAGTCAGGGAAGCTCATACCATTCACACAAAGGGCAGGAACTCAAACAACCTCTTAATTCCTCTCAGACCAAGAGTTTGGTCACCTACTTTCTCTCATAGCTTTTCACTTTTGTTCAGTAACACTCTGTAAAACCATTGTAAGATGGTTCAATGTTAAAGGTGATTAGGTAAGGTACACATTGTAATACAGCATTTCTACAACATCAGCCAGAATATCCAAAAATAAAGTATTACAAATGGAAAGTGATAGAAGACTTAAACCACTACCACCCCCCATTGATAAAGCTCTTGTGGCTTATGTTGAACAAGAATTATACAGGGCTGTACATCATGTTAAACCTTAAGAAAAAGGCAAAATCCTGTCCAATATTGAGCAGTTTATTTACAGTTAACATTACACTTCACAAGACTAGGTCCCAACTCTTTGTACAAAGATTCAAACCATTGTTCCCTACAGAACAGGAGTGCCTTCACAGAATTAGATGAACAGGAGCACTAAATACAGCAAGGTTGAACCCTGCAGTCAGTTCAGTCACTCTTCCCCCAGTGTGAGCTTGTCAAACAGGTACTCTCCCATGCCATTGTCAGGGGCTCCCAGTCTCTTCAGGTTGGTGATGTGATCTCCAAGCTTCTTGATCATCTTCACTTGCTCATCCAAGTAGTGAGTCTCCAGGAAGTCACAAAGCTGAAAGGAGGGGGAAAAATTAGTTATTTCCAGCAGCAGATCAAGGAATACCAGAGCTCCCCTCAAGGGTTTAATTTTAATCCTGACACTACAGGATAGTCAAGTGATGCATTCAAGAACAATGGCATTACTGCATCATAATGTTTACTTGTGGAGTGGGGCAGATTGGGGGGAGAAAGGGAGGGTGTGGTGATTAGATTCTGGGATACATACTCCAGAATATCCACATTAGGCCATCCTCACTGTCCCTTTCCAAAGGACCAAGATTGACATCAACACAAACCCATTATGAATGGCAATCCTCTGAACAGGCTCAAGGACTGCAAGGTTCCATGAACTCCAACTTGGCCAATAGTCCACATTAAGAACTTACATGAGGGTCTGTCCTCTCAGTGGAGAGTTTGTGCAGATCTAGCAGACTCTGGTTCACATCCTTCTCCATCTGCAGAGCTCTCTGCATTGCCTCCAGACCATTGCTCCACTCATCCTGCTCTGGCTTCTGGAAAGGAAAGTCAGACAGTTCACTTAGAATGGATTAAACAGAATGAGAAAGTACAGATAAACAAATGGGGAAAAGCAACCAGTGGGTCACAAGTCTAAAATCACTGCATTAAAGTATGGAATCAATTCTAAACCAATTCTTTCAAAAATTTTCTAAAGCATCAGTTTACAGGAATCCAGACAGGAGGCCACACATTCATTGAATCCAACCTTGATGTCCTCCAAGATGATTCGGCCTCCACGTTTATTCTGGAATGTCATCAGTTTCTCAGCGTGCTCCTGTTCCTCATGTGACTGCTCCTTGAAGAACTCAGCAAAGTGACGCAGGGCAACATCATCCCGGTCAAAGTAATAGGACTGTGGAGAGAATTTAAAGTATAGAATTCATACCAGACCCTGATCTCATGATACAAGATTTCCTGTCAAGTTAGTATCTCACTATTAGGTCACTAGTTTAAAAAAAAAAATTCAGTTTCATAATTATTGAACATGCTTAATAGCCCCTCCTTTCTCTACAGAATTCAACCAGCAAATTAAAATAAAGTTTGGGAATACATTTCACGTCAAGTCGAACAACCTTAGTGCTGGATAAGTGGAACCTCCTACTTTCCACCATTCAGATGGGATGTTAAAGCAAGGCTCCCATTTGTCCTCTTGGCATGGGAAATAACAGTCCTATTTCAAAGAATAGAGTTCTCCCCAGGGTCCAGGCCAATATTGATCTCAGCCAAAACCACCAAGAGATAATCTGATCACCTCACTTGGCAAGGTGCACAAATTGGCTGTTTTGTTACTATATTACAATGACACTGAAACCACCCCCACCACCCATCCCAAAGTACTTCATTGACTGCAAAGCACTTTGCAACATCAAGGTAGCAAAAAAATACTGGGAATTAATACTGGCTCCATACTAAAACTAAAAATTGGGCATGGAACAAGAGAAATCCTTAATTCCAGTAGTTTTATACAATATAGTTCAACAGTAAACAAGACTTCAACCCCAGGATTCTCAGGAGTTCTTGCCCACATAAAATGGAAAAGAAACTATCAAGAATCTAACACTTCACCAGCTATAAATCACCCTATAGATTGTGAATTTTGGGCATCAACTAACACAGCCAGATTTTTGTGTTCAGCAATTACAAACACAGCCAGCAACTAAGTTCATTTCATATATGAAACCTCAATAGAAAGCAGCTAGAACAAAGGAACAGTCCATTAACTTATCCCCTAGTATTACAGTTAAAACAAACATTCACTTCCCAAAAGGTTTCCTCTCCCAGCAGAGAAAGGAAAGTGAACTAAAGCTTTAAACAGTGAACTGGAGAAATTCCAACTTTTCAGAATGCAGTGACAAGGAATGCAAGACTCACCATGGACAGGTAAACATAAGAGGAATAGAGCTCCAGGTTGATCTGCTTGTTAACAGCATCCTCACAGTCCTTGTGGTAGTTCTGACACACTTGGGAAGCCATCTTCACTATTACTACTCACTATCACCTAGAAAATTCCAAAACTAACACAAGCTCTTGTATTTATACTAATGGATCAGCCTGAATTCAAACAGGGAATGACATCACCAATGATAATTGACAATCCCTGAGAGCCAGTCAGGAATCCCCCATGAATTTAGGCACCAATTAACAAAGGAGAGGAGTTGTGGGGAAGAGGATAATGTCCAGAGCCAATTGGAGCTTTGAAATAGAGGCAGGTTTGAGAGATTAGTCTTGATGACATCACTACTTCTGGGTTCCTTGACCTTCTTCAAATCTGAAAAATGTCTTGTTGTTTAACGCTCTCATTTGAATTAAATGATAATTTGTTACTTTTGCTGAGGTGGCTTTTTATAATCGGGCCCAGTTTGTTACTTGCAAGGAACTGTGGAGCTGATACAATATTGAAAGCAATTAAGTCATCTTGAGTGAATTTGCAAACCAACCATTGGACAGAGAAATGGAAATGAGAGAATGAGAGGGAGTGAACATTACTGAATACAGTGTCACCCACAGACCATCTTCAGCTGCTTCATCAATGATCTTCCCTCCATCATAAATTGAGAAGTGGGGATGTTCACTGATGATTGCACAGTGTTCAGTACCATTCGCAACTCCTCAGATACTGAAACTCCCAGTGTCGACAAGCAGCAAGACCTGGACAACATTCAGGATTGAGCTGATAATTGGCAAGTAACATTCACAGGTACCAGGCAATGACAATCCAACACGAGAAAACCTAACCATCTCCTCTTGACATTCAACGGTACTATCATCGCTGAATGTTCCACCATCAACATCCTGGAGATTACCATTGACGAGAAACTTAACTGAACCAGCCATATAAATACCGTAACTACAAAAGTGGGTCAGAAGCTGGGAATTCTGTGGTGTGTAACTCTTCTCCTGACTCCCGAAAGCCTGTCCACTATCTACAAGGCACGAGTCAAGGCTGTAATGGAATACTTTCCACTTGCCTGGATGAATGTAGCTCCAACAATACTCAAGAAGCTTGATACCATCCAGGACAGAGCAACCCCCTTGATTGGCACCCCATCCACCGGTGTAAATATTCACTCTGTCCACACAGTAGCAGCAGTGTGTACTATCTACAAGATGTACTGCAGCGAGGCCTGGACAACGTATGTCAGCCAAGAGCGACGTCTCAATTCATTCCATCTTCGCTGCCTCCGGAGAATACTTGGCATCAGGTGGCAGGACTGTATCTCCAACACAGAAGTCCTCGAGGCGGCCAACATCCCCAGCTTTGACACACTACTGAGTCAGCGGCGCTTGAGATGGCTTGGCCATGTGAGCCGCATGGAAGATGGCAGGATCCCCAAAGACACATTGTACAGCGAGCTCGCCACTGGTATCAGACCCACCGGCCGTCCATGTCTCCGCTTTAAAGACGTCTGCAAACGTGACATGAAGTCCTGTGACATTGATCACAAGTCGTGGGAGTCAGTTGCCAGCGATCGCCAGAGCTGGCGGGCAGCCATAAAGGCGGGGCTAAAGTGTGGCGAGTGGAAGAGACTTATAGTTGGCAGGAAAAAAGACAAAAGCGCAAGGGGAGAGCCAACTGTGTAACAGCCCCGACATACAAATTTTTCTGCAGCACCTGTGGAAGAGCCTGTCACTCTAGAATTGGCCTTTATAGCCACTCCAGGCGCTGCTCCACACACCACTGACCACCTCCAGGCATTTACCCATTGTCTCTCGAGATAAGGAGGCCAAAGAAGAAAGACTGCAGCAACTCTCCAAGGCTCCTTTCACAGCACCTTCCAAACCCACAACCCCTATCACCAAGAAGGATAAGAGCAGCAGACACAGGCGAACACCACCTGCAAGTTCCCCTCCAAGTCACACACCATCTTGACTTGTAACTATATCGCCGTTCCTTCACTGTCACTGGACCAAAATCCTGGAGCTCCATCCATAATAGCACTGTGGGTGTACCTACCCCACATGGACTACAGGGTTCAAGAAGGTGGCTCACCAGCACCTTCTCAAGGGCAATTAGGAATGAGCAACAAATGCTGGCCTTGCCAGCGACTCCCACAACCCAGGAATGAATATAAAACAAGACACATCTTCATTTGCTGCAGTGTGTTTTGGGGCAGGTTGATGGACCTGTCCATCAATTCTGTATCTTACATGAGTCCTTTTATGGTTAACTTTCCATGAGGCTAAAGAATATTTAAATCAGATTAAAATGATGATACTCTGACTCATCGTAGGTTTATACAGCACAGAAGGAGGCCAATCAGCCCACCGTGCCCGTGCTGGCTCATTGAAACAGCTATCCAATCAGTCGCATTGGCTTGGACTTTCCCCATGGCCCTGCAATTTAGTTCCTTTTCGAGTATATATCCAACTTCCTCTTCAAAGTTATTATTGAATCTGTTTCCAGCACCCTTTCAGACAGTGCATTCCAGATCATATCAGCTCGCTGCTTAAAAGTAATTCGCATCTCTCCCCTTTGGTCCTTTTGTCTGAGAGCCAATGTGTTGACATCTGGTTTCATTGCAAAAGTGGTTGAGTCCTGGATTAGGTGATGAGATGTGTTGTCTTGGATTAAATCTCTGTTTTAGATGGGCCAGACAGGGTGACAGTGATTCACATTCGGAGCCACCAATCACGCTTCAGCCACGGACCTCTTGGGAGAGATGCCACCAATGGGTAGTGTTGACCCACCTGAACAGAAAATGTATCTGAGTATTTACACCTGTTCTGGTCAAAAAGGATCCGAGATGCAGTGAATGTCCTGCGGTCACAAAGGGATTTGACCAAACTGATGGACATCACATGGTCACTCAATGGCCACCCAGGTGGACAGCAGAGACTTTGTATAAGGCCTGTGGTTACTGGTTCTGTGGGAACTATTGATTGATCCTTTCCACAGGACCTCTTTGAATTCAGTATCACTACTTGTAGGGAGTAGGGATGTTGATCAGTATGAAAAGCTCAATGTGATGAGATGCATCCTTTGCTATTTGTGAATTTTCACACAATGGCGAAGGTTGAATAAGGTGACTGGGAACCTCGGTGAGAGATGCAAATGGAATGAGTGAAGATCACTGTTCCCTCTAATTCCCTTTAGGATTTCCACGTGGCTGTGTACCAGTTCATCTTAAAGGCACTGCTGCTTGTGTGCGGCCTATTCCCAATTGTTGAAGTCGGCAATGTTATTGCATGCTGTGCGGTTCTCAACTACAATCCCAAAATTAACTTGTAAACATTGGATAATTACAATTGTAGCATCAACATATGAATCTATTGGTAAGGGTGAAGGAGACAAGTGAAGATCTTGTAGGATTTGCAATGGATTTGGTATGAAATGTACAATGTGCCAAAATACAAATTGATACATTTTTGGAGCAACTGCTGAAGGAAGAGAAAATGTTGAGGTTAAGGAAGGGGGTGGGGAAGGAGAAAATCTATTGAACTGACTTTGTGGTTTAGGTTATTCACTTTATGCGTTTAATGAAATATGTTCACTCCCTCCAGAAGGACTAGATTGGATACAGCTCACATGGAAACTCAGTTACAAAGACTCATGGACTGTCTCTCCTCTGCTTTTAACTTGTTCTTCTTGACTATAAGCGTCAAAAAAACCATGGTCATGGGACAAGGTGTTGCTTCTCTGCCCCTGATCACACTGAATAACACCCGACTGGAAGTGGTTATCAGATTCTGCTACTTTGGGTCCATGGTGACAGACAATCTGTCCCTTGATGCGGAGCTCGATACACACATAGGAAAAGCAGCTACCCCCTTTGGCCAACTCACAAAACGCTCATGGGATAACATCAAGCTGACCCTTAGAAACAAGCTGATGGTTTATAAGGCCTGTGTTCTCAGCACCTTGCTGTATGGCTGTGAACATGGGAAACTTACAGCTACCAGGAAAAGAAGCTCAATAATGTCCATCTTTGCAGTCTATGGGTCATTGTGGGTATATCCTGGCAGGACAAAATCACAAATGTGGCAGTCCTCCCAAGTGTATTGGTGCTAATCAAACAGAGGCAGCTTCGGTGAATCGGACACGTCTGCAGGATGGAAGATGGTCGCATACCCAAAGTATGGTGAGGTAGCCAGAGCCAGACATCCAGTGGGGCTCCCAAAGCTCCACTTCAAGGACGCTTGCAAGCGTGACATGGAGACCCTAAACGTTGACTATTGCATCTGGGAGTCATTAGCTGGTAAAAGAGAGAAATGGCATACTATGACAACAAATGGCCACAGTAGATTGGCACAGGCGCCAAGGCCAAAAACTCAGCGTCACTTGGTAACTTCACGTGCAACACTTGTGGCAGAATCTGCTTCTCAAGGAACAGCCTTCACAGCCATCAGCAAATGTGCACCACGAGAAGACCTCCCACCTACAGAGATCGAGCCAGGGACTGGGAGTGACAGCATAGCTCGGTGGAGAGCTGGCATGGACTCAATGGCCTCTTTCTGTGCTATAAATGACTAATTGGATTGTTTGCTTAATGTCCATCATCTTTCATAGGTGGAAGGATGCCAACATGTGGTTTAAGAGCTTTATGCATTTAAGGAAATATGTTCACTGCTTCCAAAAGGATTAGATTGGAACATGTCCCTGTCTTCTCCACCTTATGCAAGCTTCAATGGAAGGGATTGAGAGCCTAGATAGATTATTAAAAGGAAAAAAGGTGCAAGATGGTCAGAATGAAGTCCCTCTTCTTCCCCAGAATCTATACCTTCTCCCCCTGAAGGGCGAGTGAAATTGTGGCATTTCATATTAGCTTCCAATTGTAATACACTTCAGTATATGGAAGTGAGGGAGCTTAGACTGTGTCCACAACAGCCATAGCAAGACATCTGAAGCAGCAGTTATGAACGTTAAAAAGTGAGCTTCAGTAGGTGTATTCTACCATAATAACTCAGACTGCAATTGGTAGCTTAAATACCAGAACTCCTCCTCCCTAGGGAAGGGACTGGGACTGAAGTAGCGCAACATTAATCCACTCCAAAGCATCCTTTGCTTTAAGAAGTTGCAGCTAATATGTGTATTGAGGGGGGGTTGGAGGGAGTTGTGAGTGAGGCAGAGAAAACTCAGCAACACTGGTAACAGTTCTTTGTATTTTAGTTTCTGCAGTTCTCTCCCAAAACCTCTTCCACTCACTTCTTTGAAATAAAGGACACCTTGATAAGCTTTTGGGTACTGGTCTTGCCTTATATGCCATTGAGGGACAAAAAGAAAGACCAGTACCCAAGTGCTTATTTTGTTCAATAGTCTTAGTGTTAAAAAGGTATTATGGAATAGCAAACAGTCATTTAAGGAAATTGAAATTGTGACATCTAAGAAACTAACAAAAAGTGTTATTCCAGAAGATAGATTAGATAACCCTCAGAACTAAACCCCATGATGAAGCAGTTGCACAGCCCAGTGGAATTTTGTTGGATGCAAACTAAATTGTTAACTCAGAATAATGGAATTGTTTAATTTTACAAAGAAGCAAAATCCAGTCCAACATCAAGCAGTTTATTTACAATTAACATTGCACTTCCACAACAGCCTAGGTCTCAACTCATTGTACAAAGTCACAATTCCCTACACGACAGGGGGATCTTGCACATGATATAAACACAAGTACTACACAATAGACTGCAGGGATCAAGCTCAGTCACTCTCCCCCAGGGTGAGCTTGTCAAACAGGTACTCTCCCATGCCATTGTCAGGCACTCCCAGTCTCTTCAGGTTGGTGATGTGATCTCCAAGCTTCTTGATCATCTTCACTTGCTCATCCAAGTAGTGAGTCTCCAGGAAGTCACAAAGCTGGGGGTGGGGGAGAAAAAGCAGTTAGTTATATCCAGCAGCAGATACAAAGCAGAGAGAGCTTGGCTTTGACTAAAGACTAAAATTGAAAACCAATGTCTGCACTGGCTTTCCAAAGAGCAATTTATCTTGAGCCACTCCCCTGCCTTCTGCCCATAACCCAGCACATTCTGAACAGAAAAAAGTTCCCTCCATTAAACATGCCTCCTCTTAGTGGATTTCAGATGCTAACCACTTAGAAAACTTTCTTCATGCCACCATTGCTTCTGCTTAAATCTGGAGGGCAGTCGTCAAGAGGTGCAGTGGAGATTCATGCAAGATTTGCATAAGTGCTTAGATCCCAGGATCACTGACATTTCACTCCGTTAATAGACCAACATCCCTTCCCTCCACCTGAACACCATACAATCCCCCAACCATCCACCCCAACAGAAGAATCCCAAATGAGCCACCCCAACACAAAACTATTTGAGAATGGAGACCTTTTGAATGGGAAAAGTTTAAACCACCACTTCATTCAATAGGCCACATGAAGAACTTACATGAGGGTCAGTGTTGCCAGTGGAGAGTTTGTGCAGATCCAGCAGACTCTGGTTCACATCCTTCTCCATCTGCAGAGCTCTCTGCATTGCCTCCAGACCATTGCCCCACTCTTCCTGCTCTGGCTTCTGAAGAGGAAAGTCAGACAGTTCACTTACAATGGATTAAAACAAACAAGTAAAAGGTAAATAGAAGTCCATTTTACTAGGAACCAAAGTTAGAATATAAAATTGCTGCATGAAAACCACCACAACCACAGAACTGGTTCCCATTTAATTCCATCTAAAAATGATCCAGACAGGAGGCCAATCATTCATTGAATCCAACCTTGATGTCCTCCAAGATGATTCGGCCTCCACGTTTATTCTGGAATTTCAGCAGTTTCTCAGCGTGCTCCCGTTCCTCATGTGACTGCTCCTTGAAGAACTCAGCAAAGTGACGCAGGGCAACATCATCCCGGTCAAAGTAATAGGACTGCGGAGAGAATTTAAACAGCTTCATGCTAGATCTAGATCATAATATTATAGACAAGACCAAATACCCCAATTCGCAAGGTCTCAATCTTGGAGAAAATGGATATTTGTTAACTAGCAAAATTCAATTTATTGTTTTTGAAGGTTCAAGAGGGGAAAGTTATCCTAAAGAAAGGAAATAGGATTGTAATGACCTTTCATTGCAGTCAAGCTAATCTCCAAGCTTTCCCTCCTATTTTTAGGTAGGGACATGAGGATATATTAACCCAAGGTCCCATCAGCTGAACGTAAATCACACTACTTTAAAGAAGTTAAAAGTTCTCTCCAGTAGAATGCCAACATTTATCACAACCAAATATCAATGCACCAGAGAGTGTCCAATTACTATCCCATTATTGAGAGTTTTCTGTACAAATTGGCTACTGCATTTCTTATTTTACAAGTGTTGACACTAGAAAAACAGCATTTCATTGACTATAAAGTACTTGGGACCTAAGGCAGTAAAAGCTGTCCCACTGATTTCTTTTTTTTTTTAAAAAGTAGGAGGAGAATAAGCCATTCCATGGAGACTGAACCTTTGCTAATTATTAAATTAAACAATCTAAATATCAGGTTTGTGATCAGTTACAAACCCAAAGTAGTAACTAAGCTAGTTTTACATATTAAAAAAACTCAATAGAGAACAGCTGCTACAAGGAGCAGTCCATTAACTCACAAGAACCACCCCCCCCCCCCATATTGCACACTTGTAGCACTCACTATTCAAAGAATCCCACTGCTCCCCTCCCCACCCAAATATTTCACAGATAAATATTGTTTAAAGCTAGTTAACTACACTAGAGAAATTCCCACTTTTCAGAATGCAGTAACAAGGAATACAACACTCACCATGGACAGGTAAACATAGGAGGAATAGAGCTCCAGGTTGATCTGCTTGTTAACAGCATCCTCACAGTCCTTGTGGTAGTTCTGACACACTTGGGAAGCCATCTTCACTATTGCTATATACTATTACTGCTCACTATCACCTAGAAATTTCCAACAATGACCCTTTCTACTATGGTCTCCTGTATTTATCCCACTGGGACAGCCTGATTTCAAACAAGGAATGACATCAACAATGATGATTGACATCCCTGATAACCAGTCTGGAATCTCCCATGAATCCAGGCACCAATTAACAATGGGGATGGGGTATTGGGGAGGGAGTGAGGTTCAGAGCCAATCAGAGCTTTGAAGTACATGCAGATTTGGGAGCTTAGTCTCAACGATGTCCCTGCTTTTGGGTTACAGTGTCATAGAAACTTAGAGCGCAGGAGGCCATTTGGCCCTTTGTGTCTGTGCTGGCTCATGGAAGGAGCAGTCATACTTAATGCCCTACTTTTTGTCCATTACCCATTAAGTTTCTGATCCTCAGGCACCTGTCCAACTCCCATTACAATTATTTCTGAAATCGGCTTCCGGCACCTTTTCAGGTCGAGCGTTCCAGATCCCGAGAACTCTCTCAATGAAAAATTTCTCATCTTCTCTCTAGAGTTTTTGTCAATGATTTTGAATCTGTGACCTCCTGTTATTGACCCATTTGTCAGAGGGAATAATTGTTCTCTGTCTGTTCTATCAAAACCCTCTCATGACTTTGAAGATCTCTGTTCAGTCACCTCTTCACCTTCTCTGTTCTGTGGAGAACAGTCTTAACTTTTGCAACTTCTCCTCACAGCTGAAGTCCCTCATCCCTGGTAAATTCCTGGTAAACCTCCTCTGCACCCTTCCTAAATGTTCCTTGACATTCCTCAAATCTGAAAGAACCTCGTGGTTTAACATTCTAGCACCACAACCTCAAATTAAATGATAATTTGCTATTTCTGCGAAAGCAGCTTTTTATAATCTGACCAAGTTTGTTTCTTTGCAAAGGAATTTGCTAAAGATAAATTTCATTATCTACCCTCTGGTTCTTTTGCCTCATGTTTGTGTTTCTCTGAAATCTAAAGCTGTGAGATCTGGTTTAATTACAGAAGTGGTTCAGTCCTGGATTAGGTGATGAGATGTGTTGCATTGGATTAAATTTCTGTTTTAGATGGGCCAGGCAGGGTGGCAGCGATTCACATTCAGAGCCACCAATCGTGCTACAGTCATGAGCAACTCGGGAGAGATGCCACCAAAGGGCACGGTTAACCCACCTGAACAGAAAATGTATCCGGGTATTTACACCTGTTCTGGTCAAAAACTATCCGAGATGCAGTGAATGTCCTGCAGTCGCAAAGGGATTTGACCAAACTGATATACAGCACATGGTCACTCAATGGCCACCCAGGTGGACAGCAGAGACTTTGTATAAGGCCTGTGGTTATTGGTTCAGAGGGAACTATTGACTGATCCTTTCCACAGGACCTCTTTGAATTCAGTATCACTACTTGTAGGGAGTAGGGACGTTGATTAGTATGAAAAGCTCAATGTGATGAGATGCAGCCTTTGCTATTTGTGAATTTTCACACAATGGCGAAGATTTTTAAGGTGACTGGGAACCTCTGTGAGAGATGCAAATGGAATGAGTGAAGATCACTGTTCCCGGTTATTCCCTTTAGGATTTCCACATGGCTGTTCACCTGTTCATCTTAAAGGCACTGCTGCTTGTGTGCGGCCTATTCCCCATTGTTGAAGTCGGCAATGTTATTTCATGCTATGCTGTTCTCAACTACAATCCCAAAATTAACTTGTAAACATTGGATAATTACAATTGTAGCATCAACATATGAATCTATTGGTAAGGGCGAAGGAGACAAGTGAAGATCTTGGAGGATTTGCAATGGATTTGGTATGAAATGTACAATGTGCTGAAATACAAATTGATACATTTTTGGAGCAACTGCTGAAGGAAGAGAAAATGTTGAGGTTAAGGAAGGGGGTGTGGAAGGAGAAAATCTATTGAACTGACTTTGTGGTTTAGGTTATTCACTTTATGCGTTTAATGAAATATGTTCACTCCCTCCAGAAGGACTAGATTGGATACAGCTCACATGGAAACTCAGTTACAAAGACACATGGACTGTCTCTCCGGTGCCTGTAACTTGTTCTTCTTGACTAAAAGCATGGTCATTGGACAAGGTGTTGCCTCTCTGCCCCTGATCACACTGAATAACACCCGACTGGAAGTGGTTAGCAGATTCTGCTACTTTGGGTCCATGGTGACAGACAGTCTGTCCTTTGATGCGGAGCTCGATATACACATAGGAAAAGCAGCTACCCCCTTTGGCCAACTCACAAAACGCTCATGGGATAACATCAAGCTGACCCTTAGAAACAAGCTGATGGTTTATAAGGCCTGTGTTCTCAGCACCTTGCTGTATGGCTGTGAAATATGGGAAACTTACAGCCACCAGGAAAAGAAGCTTAATAATGTCCATCTTGCTGTCTGTGGTGCATTGTGGGTATATCCTGGCAGGACAAAATCACAAATGTGGCAGTCATCTCAAAGGCAGAGCTCCCAAGTGTATTGGTGCTAATCAAACAGAGGCAGCTTCGGTGGATCGGACACGTCTGCAGGATGGAAGATGGTCGCATACCCAAAGTATGGTGAGGTAGCCAGAACCAGACATCCAGTGGGGCTCCCAAAGCTCCACTTCAAGGACGCTTGCAAGCGTGACATGGAGACCCTGAACGTTGACTATTGCATCTGGGAGTCACTAGCTGGTAAAAGAGGGAAATGGCATACTATGACAACAAATGGCCACAGTAGATTGGCACAGGCGCCAAGGCCAAAAACTCAGCGTCACTTGGTAACTTCACGTGCAACACTTGTGGCAGAATCTGCCTCTCAAGGAATAGCTTTCACAGCCATCAGCAAATGTGCACCAAGAGAAGACCTCCCACCTCCCACTCCTAGTGGGAGTCTTTCAAACGTCAGTTGATTAGAATCCAGGACCAGCATGTTCCTGTGCGGAAGAAGGATAAGTTCGGCAAGTTTCGGGAACCTTGGATAACGCGGGATATTGTGAGCATAGTCAAAAATAAAAAGGAAGCATTTGGAATGGCTGGAAGGCTAGGAACAGACGAATCCCTTGAGGAATATAAAGACAGTCGGAAGGAACTTAAGCAAGGAGTCAGGAGGGCTAAAAGGGGTTATGAGAAGTCATTGGCAAACAGTATTAAGGAAAATCCCAAGGCTTTTTATATGTATATAAAGAGCAAGAGGGTAACCAGGGAAAGGGTTGGCCCACTCAAGGACAGAGAAGGGAGTCTATGTGTGGAGCCAGAGGAAATGGGCGAGGTACTAAATGAGTACTTTGCATCAGTATTCACCAAGGAGAAGGACTTGGTGGATGATGAGCTTAGGGAAGGGAGTCTAGATAGTCTCAGTCATCTCATTATCAAAAAGGAGGAGGTGTTGGGCGGCACAGTGGCGCAGTTGTTAGCACCGCAGCCTCACAGCTCCAGCGACCCGGGTTCATTTCCGGGTACTGCCTGTGTGGAGTTTGCAAGTTCTCCCTGTGTCTGCGTGGGTTTTCTCCGGGTGCTCCGGTTTCCTCCCACAAGCCAAAAGACTTGCAGGTTGGTAGGTAAATTGGCCATTATAAATTGCCCCTAGTATAGGTAGGTGGTAGGGAAATAGAGGGACAGGTGGGGATGTGGTAGGAATATGGGATTAGTGTAGGATTAGTATAAAATGGGTGGTTGATGGTCGGCACAGACTCGGTGGGCCGAAGGGCCTGTTTCAGTGCTGTATTTCTAAACTAAACTAAACTAAACATAAGTCCCCAGGGCCTGATGGGATCTACCCAGAATACTGAGGGAGGCAAGGGAAGAAATTGCTGGGGCCTTGACAGAAATCTTTGCATCCTCATTGGCTACAGGTGAGGTCCCAGAGGACTGGAGAATCGCCAATGTTGTTCCTTTCTTTAAAAAGGGTAGCAAGGATAATCCAGGAAATTATAGGCCGGTGAGCCTTATGTCAGTGGTGGGGAAATTATGAGAGAGGATTCTTCGGGACAGGATTTACTCCCATTTGGAAACAATTGGACTTATTAGCGAGAAGCAGCATGGCTTTGTGAAGGGGAGGTTGTGTCTCACTAATTTGATTGAGCTTTTTGAGGAAGTGACAAAGATGATTGATGAAGGAAGGGCAGTGGATGTTATCTATATGGACTTCAGTAAAGCCTTTGACAAGGTCCCTCATGGCAGACTGATACAAAAGGTGAAGTCACATGGGATCAGAGGAGAGCTGGCAAGATGGATACAGAACTGGCTCGGTCATAGAAAACAGAGGGTAGCAGTGGAAGGGTGCTTTTCTGAATGGAGGGATGTGACTAGTGGTGTTCCACAGGGATCAGTGCTGGGACCTTTGCTATTTGTAGTATATATAAATGATTTGGAGGAAAATGTAGCTGGTCTGATTAGTAAGTTTGCGGACGACACAAAGGTTGGTGGAGTTGCGGACAGTGATGAGGATTGTCAGATGATACAGCAGGATATAGATCCGTTGGAGACTTGGGCGGAGAAATGGCAGATGGAGTTTAATTCGGACAAATGTGGGGTAATGCATTTTGTAAGGTCTAATGCAGGTGGGAGGTATACAGTAAATGGCAGAAGCCTTAGTAGTATTGACAGGCAGAGAGATCTGGGCGTACAGGCCCACAGGTCACTGAAAGTGGCAACGCAGGTGGATAAGGTATTCAAGAAGGCATATGGCATGCTTGCCTTCATCGGTCGGGGCATGGAGTATAAAAATAGGCAAGTCATGTTGCAGCTGTACAGAACTTTAGTTAGGCCACACTTAGAATATTGCGTGCAATTCTGGTCGCCACACTACCAGGAGGACGTTGAGGCTTTGGAGAGGGTACAGAAGAGGTTTACCGGGATGTTGCCTGGTCTGGAGGGCAATAGCTATGAGGAGAGGTTGGATAAACTCGGATTGTTTTCACTGGAACGATGGAGGTGGAGGGGTGACATGATAGAGGTTTACGAAGTTATAAGCGGCATGGACAGAGTGGATAGTCAGAAGCTTTTTCCCAGGGTGGAAGAGACAGTTACTAGGGGACATAGGTTGAAGGTGAGAGGGGCAAAGTTTAGAGGGGATGTGCGAGGCAAGTTCTTTACACAGAGGGTGGTGAGTGCCTGGAACTTGTTGCTGGGGGAGGTGGTGGAAGCAGGTACCATAGAGACGTTTAAGAGGCATCTTGACAAATACATGAATAGAATGGGAATAGAGGGATACGGACCCCAGAAGCGCAGAAGGTTTTAGTTCAGGCAAGCATCAAGATCGGCGCAGGCTTGGAGGGCCAAATGGCCTGTTCCTGTGCTGTACTGTTCTTTGTACATGGATCGTGCCAGAGACTGGGACTGACAGCATAGCTCTGTGGAGAGCTGGCATGGACTCAATGGGCTGAATGGCCTCTTTCTGTGCTGTAAATGACTAAATGGATTGTTTGCTTCATGGCAATCATCTTTCATCGGTGGAAGGATGCCAACATGTGGTTTAAGAGCTTTATGCATTTGATGAAATATGTTCACAGCTTCCAAAAGGATTTGACTGGAGGACATTTCCACACATTCTCCTCTTTCTTCACCTTATCCAAGCGTTTATGGAAGGAAATAAGAGCCTAGAGGGAGAGAGGTGGTGTAAGATTTACAATACCAGTCCCTCTTTGTCCCCAGAATCCATACTTCCTCCCCCTGAAAGATTGAAATTATGGCATAGCAGGTTAATTTCCAATTGTAATACCCTTCAGTATTTGGAATTCAGACATTGTGAGTACAATAGCCATAGCAGGAAGGCTGAAGCAGCAGTTATGGTTTGCATGAGTGAAATTCACCAGGTGTATGGCACAAGAACTCAGACTGTGATTGGTACCTTATTAAATACCAGAACTGCTCAGCCCTCGGGCAGAGACTGGGACTGAAAAAAAGCACATGAATTCACTCCAAACATCCTTTGCATTTTCACAAGTTTCAGCTAATATTTGTGTATTTAGGGGGGTTCGAGAGAGTTGAAATTGAGGCAGAGAATATTCAGCACCAGTGGTAACAGCTCTTTGTACTTTAGCTTCTGGAGTTCTTTCCCCAAACCTCTTCCAATCACTCCTTTAGAAACAAAAGACATTTTGACTAAGCTTTTCCCTGGTCTCCTTTTGTGCCTCAGAGAAACATATTTTGTTCAGTCTTGTAAAGCATTGTTGAATGTTTTATAATGTTTAAAGATGCTGTTATGCAAGAGCAAGCAGATTTAAACAATTCCAAGGAAGCAAATTCCAGTCCAATATTGAGCAGTTTATTTAGTTATTACATTTCACATTAAAGAGACCAGGTCTCAACTCCACAAACTTGCATGCACACAAATAGAAAACATGAGCACTAAAGACAGCAAGCTTGATCCCTGCAGTCAGTTCAGTCACTCTTCCCCCAGTGTGTGCTTGTCAAACAGGTACTCTCCCATGCCATTGTCAGGGGCTCCCAGTCTCTTCAGGTTGGTGATGTGATCTCCAAGCTTCTTGATCATCTTCACTTGCTCATCCAAGTAGTGAGTCTCCAGGAAGTCACAAAGCTGGGGGTGGAGAAAAAATAATGAAACTAGTTATGTCCAGCAGCAGATACCAAGCAGTGTGAGCTTGGCTTTGACTAAAGAGTTTCAATTTTAAATCCTAATGGTTTGAGCAAAAGGCCATTTGACCAGTCATGTCTGCACTGGCTTTCCAAAGAGCAATTGACCTTGAACCACTCCCCTGCCTTCTCCCATAGAAGATGCGCTTCCTTTTGGGAAGACAATCCAATTCCCTCCATTGAACCTGCCTCCATTTAGTGGATTTCAGATGCTAACCACTTGCTGTGAAAATTTTCTTCACGTCCCCCATTGCTTCTTTTGCCCATTAGCTTGAATCTGTGCCCTTTTGGACTGGAGGACAGTCAAGAGGTGCAGTTGAGGTCCATGCCAGATTTGTTCTTATGCATAGGTGTTGAGACAACAGAATCACTGGGACACTTCACACAAAGTTAATAGTAGACCAACCTCCCTTCCCTCCACCCAAACACCATATTGTTCCCCAATCATCCCCTGAAGAAACCCAAGTGAGACACCCCAACACAAAGCTTGAGAATGGGGAAAGGTTTTACCAGCTCCACTTTATCAAATAGCCCACATTGAGAACTTACATGAGGGTCAGTGTTGACAGTGGAGAGTTTGTGCAGATCCAGTAGACTCTGGTTCACATTCTTCTCCATCTGCAGAGCTCTCTGCATTGCCTCCAGACCATTGCTCCACTCATCCTGCTCTGGCTTCTGGAAATGAAAGTCAGACACTTCATTTACAATGGACAAGGTAAACAGGGGTGGAAAAAAAAAAAGACATCCATGTTACTAGGAACCAATGTGTTACAATATTGAATGACTGCATTAAAACAACCACAACCATGGAATCAAATGGGAACCAATTCTATCTAAAAGGGATTCAGACAGGAGGGCAATCATTCATTGAATCCAACCTTGATGTCCTCCAAGATGATTCGGCCTCCACGTTTATTCTGGAATTTCAGCAGTTTCTCAGCGTGCTCCCGTTCCTCATGTGACTGCTCCTTGAAGAACTCAGCAAAGTGACACAGGGCAACATCATCCCGGTCAAAATAATAGGACTGTGGAGAGAATTTAAACAGCTTCATGCTAGATCTAGATCATAATATAGAATTCAAAATCAATTACCCCACTTCCCCAGTTAATGATTTCTCAATCTGAGAAAATGGATATTATTTGTTAACGAGCAAAACTCAATTTATTATTTTTGAAGGTTCAAGAGGGGAAGTTATCCAAAAAGGATGGATGAAAGATTCAATGACCTAGGATGGAAAGATTGAAATGACACTTCATCTCTAAGCTGTCCCTCCTCCTATTTGCAGGTATTCACATGAGGACATATCAACCCAGGATACCATCAGCTGGATGGGAAACATCACAACACTACTTCAAAGAACATAGATATTCTCTCCAGTATCCTACCAACATTTATCTCAAATAAATATCACTAAACCAGATAATCCAATTACTATCCCATTGTTGAGAATTTTCTGTGCACAAATTGGCTACTGCATTTCTTGTGTAACAATATTGACACTTGTAAAACAGCATCTCATTGACTAAAGTACTTGGGATATCCTGATGCAGTAAAAGCTGTATATATTTTTTTTAATCAAGAGAATAAGCTACTGGATTGAGACTGAACATCTTCCCAGTCAAAATATTGGGTTTGTAACTGAGCACAAACCTAGGTAGTAACAGCTAGTTTCACATATTAAACCTCAATAAACAGCAGCTGCTACAAGGAGCAGTCCATTAACTCACAAGAACCCTCCTGTATGACACACTTGCAACAGTCTGCTCAAAGAATCCCCACTGTTCCCCACCCACTCATCCCACAAATTTTCACAAAGAAAAGAGTTAAATATTGTTTAAAGCTAGTTAACTACGCGAGAAAAATTCCCATTTTTCAGAATGCAGTGACAAGGAATACAAAACTCACCATGGACAGGTAAACATAGGAGGAATAGAGCTCCAGGTTGATCTGCTTGTTTACAGCATCTTCACAGTCCTTGTGGTAGTTCTGACACACTTGGGAAGCCATCTTAGTTATTACTATATACTATTACTGCTCACTATCACCTAGTAAATTCCAGCATTAACTCTTTCTACCACAATCTCCTGTATTTATACCACTGGAACAGCCTGATTTCAGACAGGCAATGACATCACCAATGATGATTGACATCCCTAATAACCAGTCTGGAATCGCCCATGAATCTAGGCACCAATGAACAAAGGGGATGGGGTATTGGGGAGGGAGTGAGGCCCAGAGCCAATCAGAGCTTTGAGGTACAGGCAGATTTGGGAGCTTAGTCTCACTGCTTTTGGGTTACAGTCATAGAAACTTAAAGCACAGGAGGCCATTCGGCCCTTTGTGACTGTGCTGGCTCATGGAAGGAGCAGTCATGCTTATTGCCCTATTTTTTGTCCATTGCCCATTACGTTTCTGATCCTCAGGCACCTGTCCAACTCCCATTACAATTATTTCTGGAATCGGCTTCCGGCACCTTTTCAGGTCGAGCGTTCCAGATCCCGAGAACTCTCTCAATGAAAAATTTCTCATCTTCTCTCTAGATTCTTTGTCAATGATTTTGAATCTATGACCTCTGGTTATTGATCCACTTGCCAGAGATAATAATTGTTCTCTATCTGTTCTATCAAAACCCTCTCATCACTTTGAAGATCTCTGTTCAGTCACCTCTTCACCTTCTCTGTTCCGTGGAGAACAGTCTTAACTTTTGCAACTTCTCCTCATAGCTGAAGTCCCTCATCCCTGGTAAATTCCTGGTAAACCTCCTCTGCACCCTTCCTAAAGGTTCCTTGACATTCCTCAAATCTGAAAGTACCTCGTGGTTTAACATTCCAGCACCACAACCTCAAATTAAATGATAATTTGCTATTTTTTCTAAAGCAGCTTTTTATAATCTGACCGAGTTTGTTTCTTTGCAAAGGAATTTGGGAAAGATAAATTTCATTATCTACCCTGTGGTTCATTTGCCTCATGTTCGTGTTTCTCTGAAATCTAAAGCTGTGAGATCTGGTTTAATTACAGAAGTGGTTCAGTCCTGGATTAGGTGATGAGATGTGTTGCATTGGATTAAATCTCTGTTTTAGATGGGCCAGGCAGGGTGGCAGCGATTCACATCTGGAGCCACCAATCGTGCTACAGTCATGAGCAACTCGGGAGAGATGCCACCAACGGGCACGGTTGACCCACCTGAACAGAAAATGCATCCGGGTATTTACACCTGTTCTGGTCAAAAAGTATCCGAGATGCAGTGAATGTCCTGCGGTCCTGAATGGTTTTGACCAAATTGATGGACAGCACATGGTCACTCAATGGCCACCCAGGTGGACAGCAGAGACTTTGTATAAGGCCTGTGGTAACTGGTTCAGAGGGAACCATTGACTGATTCTTTCCACAGGACCTCTTTGAAATCAGTGTCACTACTTGTAGGGAGTAGGGATGTTGATCAGTATGAAAATCTCAATGTGATGAGATGCAGCCTTTGCTATTTGTGAATTTTCACACAGTGGCAAAAATTGAATAAGGTGACTGGGAACCTCTGTGAGAGATGCAAATGGAATGAGTGAAGATCACTGTTCCCTGTAATTCCCTTTAGGATTTCCACGTGGCTGTTCACCTGTTCATCTTAAAGGCACTGCTGCTTGTGTGCGGCCTATTTCCCATTGTTGAAGTCGGCAATGTTATTTCATGCTGTGCGGTTCTCAACTACAATCCCAAAATTAACTTGTAAACATTGGATAATTACAATTGTAGCATCAACATATGAATCTATTGGTAAGGGCGAAGGAGACAAGTGAAGATCTTGTAGGATTTGCAATGGATTTGGTATGAAATGTACAATATGCTGAAATACAAATTGATACACTTTTGGAGCAACTGCTGAAGGAAGAGAAAATGTTGAGGTTAAGGAAGGGGGTGGGGAAGGAGAAAATCTATTGAACTGACTTTGTGGTTTAGGTTATTCACTTTATGCGTTTAATGAAAGATGTTTGCTCCCTCCAGAAGGACTAGATTGGATACAGCTCACATGGAAACTCAGTTACAAAGACTCATGGACTGTCTCTCCTCTGCTTTTAACTTGTTCTTCTTGACTATAAGCGTCAAAAAAACCATGGTCATGGGACAAGGTGTTGCTTCTCTGCCCCTGATCACACTGAATAACACCCGACTGGAAGTGGTTAGCAGATTCTGCTACTTTGGGTCCATGGTGACAGACAGTCTGTCCCTTGATGCGGAGCTCGATACACACATAGGAAAAGCAGCTACCCCCTTTGGCCAACTCACAAAACGCTCATGGGATAACATCAAGCTGACCCTTAGAAACAAGCTGATGGTTTATAAGGCCTGTGTTCTCAGCACCTTGCTGTATGGCTGTGAAACATGGGAAACTTACAGCTACCAGGAAAAGAAGCTCAATAATGTCCATCTTGCTGTCTGTGGTGCATTGTGGGTATATCCTGGCAGGACAAAATCACAAATGTGGCAGTCCTCCCAAGTGTGTTGGCACTAATCAAACAGAGGCAGCTTCGGTGGATCGGACACGTCTGCAGGATGGAAGATGGTCGCATACCCAAAGTATGGTGAGGTAGCCAGAACCAGACATCCAGTGGGGCTCCCAAAGCTCCACTTCAAGGACGCTTGCAAGCGTGACATGAAGACCCTAAACGTTGACTATTGCATCTGGGAGTCACTAGCTGGTAAAAGGGGGAAATGGCGTACCATGACAACAAATGGCCACAGTAGATTGGCACAGGCGCCAAGGCCAAAAACGCAGCGTCACTTGGTAACTTCACTTGCAACACTTGTGGCAGAATCTGCTTCTCAAGGAATAGCCTTCACAGCCATCAGCAAATGTGCACCGAGAAGACCTCCCACCTCCCACTCCTAGTGGGAGTCTTTCAAACGTCAGTTGATTAGAATCCAGGACCAGCATGTTCCTGTGTGGAAGAAGGATAAGTTCGGCAAGTTTCGGGAACCTTGGATAACGCGGGATATTGTGAGCCTAGTCAAAAAAGAAAAAGGAAGCATTCGTAATGGCTGGAAGGCTAGGAACAGACGAATCCCTTGAGGAATATAAAGACAGTCGGAAGGAACTTAAGCAAGGAGTCAGGAGGGCTAAAAGGGGTTATGAGAAGTCATTGGCAAACAGGATTAAGGAAAATCCCAAGGCTTTTTATATGTATATAAAGAGCAAGAGGGTAACCAGGGAAAGGGTTGGCCCACTCAAGGACAGAGAAGGGAGTCTATGTGTGGAGGCAGAGGAAATGGGCGAGGTACTAAATGAGTACTTTGCATCAGTATTCACCAAGGAGAAGGACTTGGTGGATGATGAGCCTAGGGAAGGGAGTCTAGATAGTCTCAGTCATCTCATTATCAAAAAGGAGGAGGTGTTGGGCGGCACAGTGGCGCAGTGGTTAGCACCGCAGCCTCACAGCTCCAGCGACCCGGGTTCATTTCTGGGTACAGCCTGTGTGGAGTTTGCAAGTTCTCCCTGTGTCTGCGTGGGTTTTCTCCGGGTGCTCCGGTTTCCTCCCACAAGCCAAAAGACTTGCAGGTTGGTAGGTAAATTGGCCATTATAAATTGCCCCTAGTATAGGTAGGTGGTAGGGAAATAGAGGGACAAATGGGGATGTGGTAGGAATATGGGATTAGTGTAGGATTAGTATAAAATGGGTGGTTGATGGTCGGCACAGACTCGGTGGGCCGAAGGGCCTGTTTCAGTGCTGTATTTCTAAACTAAACTAAACTAAACATAAGTCCCCAGGGCCTGATGGGATCTACCCAGAATACTGAGGGAGGCAAGGGAAGAAATTGCTGGGGCCTTGACAGAAATCTTTGCATCCTCATTGGCTACGGGTGAGGTCCCAGAGGACTGGAGAATAGCCAATGTTGTTCCTTTCTTTAAAAAGGGTAGCAAGGATAATCCAGGAAATTATGGGCCGGTGAGCCTTATGTCAGTGGTGGGGAAATTATGAGAGAGGATTCTTCGGGACAGGATTTACTCCCATTTGGAAACAAATGGACTTATTAGCGAGAAGCAGCATGGCTTTGTGAAGGGGAGGTTGTGTCTCACTAATTTGATTGAGTTTTTTGAGGAAGTGACAAAGATGATTGATGAAGGAAGGGCAGTGGATGTTATCTATATGGACTTCAGTAAAGCCTTTGACAAGGTCCCTCATGGCAGACTGATACAAAAGGTGAAGTCACATGGGGAGCTGGCAAGATGGATACAGAACTGGCTCGGTCATAGAAAACAGAGGGTAGCAGTGGAAGGGTGCTTTTCTGAATGGAGGGATGTGACTAGTGGTGTTCCGCAGGGATCAGTGCTGGGACCTTTGCTGTTTGTAGTATATATAAATGATTTGGAGGAAAATGTAGCTGGTCTGATTAGTAAGTTTGCGGACGACACAAAGGTTGGTGGAGTTGCGCACAGTGATGAGGATTGTCAGATGATACAGCAGGATATAGATCGGTTGGAAACTTGGGCGGAGAAATGGCAGATGGAGTTTAATTCGGACAAATGTGAGGTAATGCATTTTGGAAGGTCTAATACAGGTGGGAGGTATACAGTAAATGGCAGAAGCCTTAGGAGTATTGACAGGCAGAGAGATCTGGGCGTACAGGCCCACAGGTCACTGAAAGTGGCAATGCAGGTGGATAAGGTAGTCAAGAAGGCAGATACATGCTTGCCTTCATCGGTCGGGGCATAGAGTATAAAAATAGGCAAGTCATGTTGCAGCTGCACAGAACTTTAGTTAGGCCACGCTTAGAATATTGCGTGCAATTCTGGTCGCCACACTACCAGAAGAACGTGGAGGCTTTGGAGAGGGTACAGAAGAGGTTTACCGGGATGTTGCCTGGTCTGGAGGGCAATAGCTATGAGGAGAGGTTGGATAAACTCGGATTGTTTTCACTGGAACGATGGAGGTGGAGGGGTGACATGATAGAGGTTTACAAAGTTATAAGCGGCATGGACAGAGTGGATAGTCAGAAGCTTTTTCCCAGGGTGGAAGAGTCAGTTACTAGGGGACATACGTTTAAGGTGAGAGGTGCAAAGTTTAGAGGGGATGTGCGAGGCAAGTTCTTTACACAGAGGGTGGTGAGTGCCTGGAACTTGTTGCTGGGGGAGGTGGTGGAAGCAGGTACCATAGAGACGTTTAAGAGGCATCTTGACAAATACATGAATAGAATGGGAATAGAGGGATACGGACCCCGGAAGCGCAGAAGGTTTTAGTTTAGGCAAGCATCAAGATCGGCGCAGGCTTGGAGGGCCGAATGGCCTGGTCCTGTACTGTTCTTTGTACATGGATCGTGCCAGGGACTGGGACTGACAGCATAGCTCTGTGGAGAGCTGGCATGGACTCAGTGGGCTGAATGGCCTCTTTATGTGCTGTAAATGACTCTAAATGGATTGTTTGCTTAATGGCAATCATCTTTCATAGGTGGAAGGGATGCCAATATGTGGTTTAAGAGCTTTATGCATTTAAGGAAATATGTTCACTGCTTCCGAAAGGATTAGATTGGAGGACATTTCCACACATTCTCCGCCTTATCCAAGCTTTTATGGAAGGAAATAAGAGCCTAGATGAAGAGAGGTGGTGTAAGATTTACAGTACCAGTCCCTCTTTGTCCCCAGAATCCATACTTCCTCCCCCTGAAAGACTGAAATTATGGCATAGCAGGTTAATTTCCAATTGTAATACCCTTCAGTATTTGGAATTCAGACATTGTGAGTACAATAGCCATAGCAGGAAGGCAGAAGCAGCAGTTATGGTTTACATGAGTGAAGTTCACCAGGTGTATGGCACAAGAACTCAGACTGTGATTGGTAGCTTATTAAATACCAGAACTGCTCAGCCCTCGGGCAGAGACTGGGACTGAAAAAAAAAGCACATGAATTCACACCAAACATCCTTTGCATTTTCACAAGTTGCAGCTAATATTTGTGTATTTAGGGGGGGTTCGAGAGAGTTGAAATTGAGGCAGAGAATATTCAGCACCAGTGGTAACAGCTCTTTGTACTTTAGCTTCTGGAGTTCTTTCCCATCACTCCTTTAGAAACAAGACACTTTGACTAAGCTTTTCCCTGGTCTCCTTTTGTGCCTCAGAGAAACATATTTTGTTCAGTCTTGTACAGCATTGTTGAATGTTTTATAATGTTTAAAGATGCTGTTATGCAAGAGCAAGCAGATTTAAACAATTCCAAGGAAGCAAATTCTAGTCCAATATTAAGCAGTTTATTTAGTTATTACATTTCACATTAAAGAGACCAGGTCTCAACTCCACAAACTTGCATACACACACAAATAGAAAACATGAGCAGTAAAGACAGCAAGCTTGATCCCTGCAGTCAGTTCATTCACTCTTCCCCCAGTGTGTGCTTGTCAAACAGGTACTCTCCCATGCCATTGTCAGGGGCTCCCAGTCTCTTCAGGTTGGTGATGTGATCTCCAAGCTTCTTGATCATCTTCACTTGCTCATCCAAGTAGTGAGTCTCCAGGAAGTCACAAAGCTGGGGGTGGAGAAAAAAAAAAAATGAAACTAGTTATGTCCAGCAGCAGATACCAAGCAGTGAGAGCTTGGCTTTGACTAAAGAGTTTCAATTTTAAATCCCAATAGTTTGAGCAAAAAAGGCCATTTGACCAGTCATGTCTGCACTGGCTTTCCAAAGAGCAATTGACCTTGAACCACTCCCCTGCCTTCTCCCATAGAAGATGGGCTTCCTTTTGGGAAAACAATCCAATTCCCTCCATTGAACCTGCCTCCATTTAGTGGATTTCAGATGCTAACCACTTGCTGTGAAAATTTTCTTCACGTCCCCCATTGCTTCTTTTGCCCATTAGCTTGAATCTGTGCCCTACTGGACTGGAGGACAGTCAAGAGGTGCAGTTGAGGTCCATGCCAGATTTGTTCTTATGCATAGGTGTTGAGACAACAGAATCACTGGGACACTTCACACAAAGTTAACAGTAGACCAACCTCCCTTCCCTCCACCCAAACACCATATTGTTCCCCAACCATCCCCTGAAGAAACCCAAGTGAGACACCCCAACACAAAGCTTGAGAATGGGGAAAGGTTTTACCAGCTCCACTTTATCAAATAGCCCACATTGAGAACTTACATGAGGGTCAGTGTTGCCAGTGGAGAGTTCGTGCAGATCCAGCAGACTCTGGTTCACATCCTTCTCCATCTGCAGAGCTCTCCGCATTGCCTCCAGACCATTGCTCCACTCATCCTGCTCTGGCTTCTGGAAATGAAAGTCAGACACTTCACTTACAATGGACAAGGTAAGCAGGGGTGGAAAAAAAAAAAAAACAAAAAACAAGACATCCATGTTACTAGGAACCAATGTGTTACAATATTAAAACAACCACAACCATGGAATCAAATGGGAACCAATTCTATCTGAAGGGATTCGGACAGGAGGGCAATCATTCATTGAATCCAACCTTGATGTCCTCCAAGATGATTCGGCCTCCACGTTTATTCTGGAATTTCAGCAGGTTCTCAGCGTGCTCCCGTTCCTCATGTGACTGCTCCTTGAAGAACTCAGCAAAGTGACGCAGGGCAACATCATCCCGGTCAAAGTAATAGGACTGTGGAGAGAATTTAAACAGCTTCATGCTAGATCTAGATCATAATATAGAATTCAAAATCAATTACCCCACTTCCCCAGTTAATGATTTCTCAATCTGAGAAAATGGATATTATTTGTTAACGAGCAAAACTCAATTTATTATTTTTGAAGGTTCAAGAGGGGAAGTTATCCAAAAGGAAGGATGAAAGATTCAATGACCTAGGATGGAAAGAAGATTGAGATGACACTTCATCTCGAAGCTGTCCCTCCTCCTATTTGCAGGTATTCACATGAGGACATATCAACCCAAGGTCCCATCAGCTGGATGGGAAACATCACAACACTACTTCAAAGAACATAGATATTCTCTCCAGTATCCTACCAACATTTATCTCAAATAAATATCACTAAGCCAGATAATCCAATTACTATCCCATTGTTGAGAATTTTCTGTGCACAAATTTGCTACTGCATTTCTTGTGTAACAATATTGACACTAGTAAAACAGCATCTCATTGACTAAAGTACTTGGGATATCCTGATGCAGTAAAAGCTGTATCTTTTTTTTGAAAGCAAGAGAATAAGCTACTAGATTGAGACTATACATCTTCCTAGTCAAAGTATTAGGTTTGTGCTCAGTTACAAACCCAGGTAGTAACAGCTAGTTTCACATATTAAACCTCAATAAACAGCAGCTGCTACAAGGAGCAGTCCATTAACTCACAAGAACCCTCCTGTATGACACTTGCAGCAGTCTGCTCAAAGAATCCCCACTGTTCCCCACCCACTCATCCCGCAAATTTTCACAAAGAAAAGAGTTAAATATTGTTTAAAGCTAGTTAACTACGCAAGAAAAATTCCCATTTTTCAGAATGCAGTGACAAGGAATACAAAACTCACCATGGACAGGTAAACATAGGAGGAATAGAGCTCCAGGTTGATCTGCTTGTTAACAGCATCTTCACAGTCCTTGTGGTAGTTCTGACGCACTTGGGAAGCCATCTTAGTTATTACGATATACTATTACTACTCACTATCACCTAGTAAATTCCAGCATTAACTCTTTCTACCACAATCTCCTGTATTTATACCACTGGAACAGCCTGATTTCAGACAGGCAATGACATCACCAATGATGATTGACATCCCTAATAACCAGTCTGGAATCGCCCATGAATCTAGGCACCAATGAACAAAGGGGATGGGGTATTGGGGAGGGAGTGAGGCCCAGAGCCAATCAGAGCTTTGAGGTACAGGCAGATTTGGGAGCTTAGTCTCACTGCTTTTGGGTTACAGTCATAGAAACTTAAAGCACAGGAGGCCATTCGGCCCTTTGTGACTGTGCTGGCTCATGGAAGGAGCAGTCATGCTTATTGCCCTATTTTTTGTCCATTGCCCATTACGTTTCTGATCCTCAGGCACCCGTCCAATCCCATTACAATTATTTCTGGAATCGGCTTCCGGCATCTTTTCAGGTCGAGCGTTCCAGATCCCGAGAACTGTCTCAATGAAAAATTTCTCATCTTCTCTCTAGATTCTTTGTCAATGATTTTGAATCTATGACCTCTGGTTATTGATCCACTTGCCAGAGATAATAATTGTTCTCTATCTGTTCTATCAAAACCCTCTCATCACTTTGAAGATCTCTGTTCAGTCACCTCTTCACCTTCTCTGTTCCGTGGAGAACAGTCTTAACTTTTGCAACTTCTCCTCATAGCTGAAGTCCCTCATCCTGGTAAATTCCTGGTAAACCTCCTCTGCACCCTTCCTAAAGGTTCCTTGACATTCCTCAAATCTGAATGTGCCTCGTGGTTTAGCGTTCTAGCATCACAACTATTTTTGCTAAAGCAGCTTTTTATAATCTGATCAAGTTTGTTACTTGTAAGGATCTGTGTAAAAATAAATCTCCTCATCTCCCCCACTGGTTCTTTTTCTCATGTTTGTGTTCCTCTGCCATCTAAAGCTGTGACATCTGGTTTCATTGCAGAAGTGGTTCAGTCCTGGATTAGGTGATGAAATGTGATGCCTTGGATTAAATCTCTGTTTTACATGGACCAGACAGGGTGGTAGTGATTCACGACCAGAGCCACCAATCACAAGCAACTCAGGAGAGATGCCACCAATGGGCACGGTTGACCCACCTGAACAGAAAATGTATCCAGGTATTTACACCTGTTCTGGTCAAAAAGTATCCGAGATGCAATGAATGTCCTGCAGTCGCAAAGGGTTTTGACCAAACTGATGGACATCACATGGTCACTCAATGGCCACCCAGGTGGACAGCAGACACTTTGGATAAGGCCTGTGGTTACAGATTCAGAGGGAACTATTGCCTGATCCTTTCCACAGGACCTCTTTGAATTCAGTATCACTACTTGTAGGGAGTAGGGATGTCGATCAGTTTTAAAAGCTCAATGTGATGAGATGCATCCTTTGCTATTTGTGAATTTTCACACAATGGCGAAGATTGAATAAGATGACTGGGAACCTCGGTGAGAGATGCAAATGGAATGAGTGAAGATCACTGTTCCCTCTAATTGCCTTTAAGATTTCCACCTGGCTGTTCACCTGTTCATCTTAAAGGCACTGCTGCTTGTGTGCGGCCTATTCCCAATTGCTGAAGTCGGCAATCTCTGCATACTGTGCGGTTCTCAACTCCAATCCCAAGATTAACTTGTAAACGTTGGATAATTACAATTGTAGCATCAACATATGAATCTGTTGATAAGTGTGAAGGAGACAAGTCAAGATCTTGTAGGATTTGCAATGGATGATTCCTACTTGGTATGAAATGTACAATGTGCTGAAATACAAATTGATACATTTATGGAGTAGCTGCTGGTATTGAGTTTCTAAACTGAAGGAAGAGAAAATGTTGAGGGTATGGAAGGAGGTGGTGGGAGGAGAAAATCTATTTAACTCGCTTTGTGGTTTGGGTTATTTGCTTCATGCATTTAATGAAATATGTTCACTCCCTCCAGAAGGACTACATTGGATACAGCTCACATGGAAACTCAGTTACAAAGACTCACGGACTGTCCCTCCCGTGCCTGTAACTAGTGCTCCTTGACTACTAGCGTCAACAAAACCATAGTCATGGGACGAGGTGTTGCTCCTCTGCCCCTGATCACACTGAATAACACCCGACTGGAAGTGGTTATCAGATTCTGCTAATTTGGGTCCATGGTGACAGACACTCTGTCCCTTGATGCAGAGATTGATGCACATAGGGAAAGCAGCTACCCCCTTTTGGCCGACTTGCAAAACATGCATGGGATAACACCGAGCTGATAGTTTATAAAGCCTGTGTTCTCAACACCTTGCTGTACGGCTGTGAAACATGGGAAACTTACAGCTACCAGAAAAAGCTCAATAATTTCCATCTATGCTGTCTGTGGTGCATTATGGGTATGTCCTGGCAGGACAAAATAACAAATGCAGCAGTCCTCTCAAAGGCAGAGCTCCCAAGTGTATCGGCACGAATCAAACAGAGGCTGCTTCGGTGGATCGGACACATCTGCAGGATGGAAGATGGTCGCATACCCAAAGTACGGTGAGGTAACCAGAGCCAGACGACGGGTGGGGTGCCCAAAGCTCCACTTCAAGGCCGCTTGCAAGCGTGACATGAAGACCCTAAACGTTGACTATTGCATCTGGGAGTCACTAGCTGGCAACATATGCTGCGGACTGGCATGCAGTACCATGGCAACAAATGGCCATAGATTGGCACAGGCACCAAGGTCAACAACAACTCATTGTCACTTGGTAACTTCATGTGCAAGAATGTGGCAGAATCTGCCTCTCAAGGATTGGCCATCACAGCCATCAGCAAAGGTTCACCGAGAGAAGACATCCCACCAGCAGGGATCGGGACGGACAGCATAGCTCCGTGGAGAGCTGGCATGGACTTAATGGCCTCCTTCTGTGCTGTAAATGACTAAATGGATTGTTTGCTTAATGCCCATCATCTTTCAAGAGATGGAAGAATACAAACATGTGGTTTATGACTTTTACATATGTAAGGAAATATGTTCACTGCTTTCAAGAGGATTAGATTGGAACATTTCCCTGTTTCCTCCATCGTAAGCAGGCTTCAGTGGAAGGAAATGAGAGCCAGGATAGATTATTTAAAGGAGAAAAGGTGTAAGACTTTCAAAACCATGTCCCTCTCCTCCCCCTTAAAGGACAGTGAAATTATGGCATTTCAGGCTAATTTCCAATTGTAATACACTTCAGTATTTGGAATTTAGGGAGCTTAGACTGTGTGTCTACAACAACCATAGCAGGACATCTGAAGCAGCAGTTATGAATGTGAATGAGTGAGCTACAGTAGGTGTATCCTGCCATCACAACTTAGACTGCAAGTGGTAGCTTAAATCCCAGAACTCCTCATCCCTAGGGAGGGAGACTGGGACTGATGTAGTACAATATTTATCCACTCCAAAGCATCCTTTGCTTTAAGTTGCAGCTAATATTTGTGTATTTAGTAGTGGTGGGCCAGTGGGGAGGGGTGGGAGGGGCAGAGAAAAGGGGAAATAGAGAGAGTTGTGAGTGAGGATAGAGAATATTCAGCACCACTGCTAACAGTTCTTTGGATTTTAGTTTCTGAGGTTCTCCCCAAAACTCTTCCAAAATAAAAGGGCTCTTGGATAAGCTTTTGGGATTTGGTCTTGCCTTATATGCCATTGAGGGACAAAAAGACAGACCACTACCCTAGTGCTTATTTTGTTCAATAGTTCTGAGTGTGACTGTGGAATGTTTTACAACATTTAAAAAAGGTGTTACGGAATAGCAAGCAGAGGTCATGGAAGGAAAATCAAATTTTGACATCTAAGAAACTAAAAAAGTGTTATTCCAGAAGATAGATTAGATAACCCTCTGAACTGAACCCCATGATGAAGCGGTTACACAGCCCAGTGGAATTTTGTTGGATGCAAACTAAATTGTTAACTCAGAATAATGGAATTGTTTAATTTTACAGAGAGGCAAAATCCAGTCCAATATCAAGCAGTTTATTTACAGTTAACATTGCACTTCCACAACAGCCTAGGTCTCAACTCATTGTACAAAGTCACAATTCCCTACACGACAGGTGGATCTTGCACATGATATAAACACAAGTACTACACAACAGACTGCAGGGATCAAGCTCAGTCACTCTCCCCCAGGGTGAGCTTGTCAAACAGGTACTCTCCCATGCCATTGTCAGGCACTCCCAGTCTCTTCAGGTTGGTGATGTGATCTCCAAGCTTCTTGATCATCTTCACTTGCTCATCCAAGTAGTGAGTCTCCAGGAAGTCACAAAGCTGGGGGTGGGGGAGAAAAAGCAGTTAGTTATGTCCAGCAGCAGATACAAAGTAGAGAGAGCTTGGCTTTGACTAAAGACTAAAATTGAAAACCAATTGTTTGAGAACAGGAGGCCATTTGGCCAGTCATGTCTGCACTGGCTTTCCAAAGGGCAATTTATCTTGAGCCATTCCCCTGCCTTCTGCCCATAGCCCAGCACGTTCTTTTCGGAAAAAAGTTCCCTCCATTAAACATGGCTCCTCTTAGTGAATTTGAGATGCTAACCACTTAGAAAACTTTCTTCATGCCACCATTGCTTCTGCTTAAATCTGGAGGGCAGTCGTCAAGAGGTGCAGTGGAGATTCATGCAAGATTTGCATAAGTGCTTATATCCCAGGATCACTGACATTTCACTCAGTTAATAGACCAACATCCCTTCCCTCCACCTGAACACCATACAATCCCCCAACCATCCACCCCAACAGAAGAATCCCAAATGAGCCACCCCAACACAAAACTATGAGAATGGAGACCTTTTGAATGGGAAAAGTTTTTAAACCACCACTTCATTCAATAGACCACATTAACAACTTACATGAGGGTCAGTGTTGCCAGTGGAGAGTTTGTGCAGATCCAGCAGACTCTGGTTCACATCCTTCTCCATCTGCAGAGCTCCCTGCATTGCCTCCAGACCATTGTCCCACTCTTCCTGCTCTGGCTTCTGAAGAGGAAGGTCAGACACTTCACTTACAATGGATTAAAACAAACAAGTAAAAGGTAAACAGGAAGTCCATTTTAGGAACCAAAGTTAGAATATAAAATTTCTGCATTAAAACCACCACAACCACAGAACTGGTTCCCATTTAATTCCATCTAAAAATGATCCAGACAGGAGGCCAATCATTCATTGAATCCAACCTTGATGTCCTCCAAGATAATTCGGCCTCCACGTTTATTCTGGAATTTCAGCAGTTTCTCAGCGTGCTCCCGTTCCTCATGTGACTGCTCCTTGAAGAACTCAGCAAAGTGACGCAGGGCAACATCATCCCGGTCAAAGTAATAGGACTGTGGAGAGAATTTAAACAGCTTCATGGTAGATCTAGATCATAATATTATAGACAAGACCAAATACCCCAATTTGCGAGGTCTCAATCTTTGAGAAAATGGATATTTGTTAACTAGCAAAATTCAATTTATTGTTTTTGAAGGTTCGAGAGGGGAAAGTTATCCTCAAGGAAGGAAACAAGATTGCAATGACCTTGCATTGCAGTCAAGCTAATCTCCAAGCTTTCCCTCCTATTTTTAGGTAGGGACATGAGGATATATTAACCCAAGATCCCATCAGCTGAACGTAAATCACACTACCTTAAAGAAGTTAAAAGTTCTCTGCAGTAGAATGCCAACATTTATCACAACCAAATATCAATGCACCAGAGAGTGTCCAATTACTATCCCATTATTGAGAGTTTTCTGTACAAATTGGCTACTGCATTTCTTATTTTACAAGTGTGTTGACACTAGAAAAACAGCATTTCATTGACTATAAAGTACTTGGGACCTTCTAAGGCAGTAAAAGCTGTCCCACTGATTTCTTTTTTTCTAAAGTAGGAGGAGAATAAGCCATTCCATGGAGACTGAACATTTTCTAATTATTAAATTAAACAATCTAAACATCGGGTTTGTGTTCAGTTACAAACCCAAAGTAGTAACTAAGCTAGTTTTACATATTAAAAAACTCAATAGAGAACAGCTGCTACAAGGAGCAGTCCATTAACTCACAAGAACCACCCCCCCATATTACACACTTGCAGCACTCACTGCTCAAAGAATCCCACTGCTCCCCTCCCCACCCAAATATTTCACAGATAAATATTGTTTAAAGCTAGTTAACTACACTAGAGAAATTCCCACTTTTCAGAATGCAGTAACAAGGAATACAAGACTCACCATAGACAGGTAAACATAGGAGGAATAGAGCTCCAGGTTGATCTGCTTGTTAACAGCATCCTCACAGTCCTTGTGGTAGTTCTGACGCACTTGGGAAGCCATCTTCACTATTGCTATATACTATTACTGCTCACTATCACCTAGAAAATTCGAGCAATGACTTTTTCTCGCATGGTCTCCTGTATTTATACCACTGGGACAGCCTGATTTCAAACAGGGAATGACATCAACAATGATGATTGACATCCCTGATAACCAGTCTGGAATCTCCCATGAATCCAGGCACCAATTAACAATGGGGATGGGGTATTGGGGAGGGAGTGAGGCCCAGAGCCAATCAGAGCCTTGAAGTACATGCAGATTTGGGAGCTGAGTCTCAATGATGTCCCTGCTTTTGGGTTACAGTGTCATAGAAACTTAGAGCGCAGGAGGCCATTTGGCCCTTTGTGTCTGTGCTGGCTAATGGAAGGAGCAGTCATACTTAATGCCCTACTTTTTGTCCATTACCCATTAAGTTTCTGATCCTCAGGCACCTGTCCAACTCCCATTACAATTATTTCTGAAATCGGCTTCCGGCACCTTTTCAGGTCGAGCGTTCCAGATCCCGAGAACTCTCTCAATGAAAAATTTCTCATCTTCTCTCTAGAGTTTTTGTCAATGATTTTGAATCTGTGACCTCCAGTTATTGACCCATTTGCCAGAGGGAATAATTGTTCTCTATCTGTTCTATCAAAACCCTCTCATCACTTTGAAGATCTCTGTTCAATCACCTCTTAACCTTTTCTGTTCCGTGGAGAACAGTCTTAACTTTTGCAACTTCTCCTCATAGCTGAAGTCCCTAATCCCTGGTAAATTCCTGGTAAACCTCCTCTGCACCCTTCCTAAAGGTTCCTTGACATTCCTCAAATCTGAAAGAACCTCGTGGTTTAACATTCTAGCACCACAACCTCAAATTAAATGATAATTTGCTATTTTTTGCTAAAGCAGCTTTTTATAATCTGACCAAGTTTGTTTCTTTGCAAAGGAATTTGATAAAGATAAATTTCATTATCTACCCTCTGGTTCTTTTGCCTCACGTTAGTGTTTCTCTGAAATCTAAAGCTGTGAGATCTGGTTTAATTACAGAAGTGGTTCAGTCCTGGATTAGGTGATGAGATGTGTTGCATTGGATTAAATCTCTGTTTTAGATGGGCCAGGCGGGGTGGCAGCGATTCACATTCAGAGCCACCAATCATGCTACAGTCACAAGCAACTCGGGAGAGATGCCACCAACGGGCACGGTTGACCCACCTGAACAGAAAATGCATCCGGGTATTTACACCTGTTCTGGTCAAAAAGTATCCGAGATGCAGTGAACGTTCTGCAGTCACAAAGGGTTTTGACCAAACTGATGGACATCACATGGTCACTCAATGGCCACCCAGGTGGACAGCAGAGACTTTGTATAAGGCCTGTGGTTACTGGTTCTGAGGGAACTATTGACTGATCATTTCCACAGGACCTCTTTGAATTCAGTATCACTACTTGTAGAGAGTAGGGATGTTGATCAGTATGAAAAGCTCAATGTGATGAGATGCATCCTTTGCTATTTGTGAATTTTCACACAATGGTGATCGTTGAATAAGGTGACTGGGAACCTCGGTGAGAGATGCAAATGGAATGAGTGAAGATCACTGTTCCCTCTAATTGCCTTTAAGATTTCCACCTGGCTGTTCACCTGTTCATCTTAAAGGTACTACTGCTTGTGTGCGGCCTATTCCCAATTGCTGAAGCCTGCAATGTCATTGCATACCGTCCGGTTCTCAACTACAATCCCAAAATTAACTTGTAAACGTTGGATAATTACAATTGTAGCATCAACATATGAACCTATTGATAAGTGTGAAGGGGACAAGTGAAGATCTTGTAGGATTTGCAATGGATGCTTCCTATTTGGTATGAAATGTACAATGTGACGAAGTACAAATTGATACATTTATGAAGTAGCTGCTGGTATTGAGTTTCTAAACTGAAGGGAGAGAAAATGTTGAGGTTAAGGAAGGGGGTGGTGGGAGGAGAAAATCTATTTAACTCACTTTGTGGCTTCTTTCTTTTGGGCCTCCTTATCTCGAGAGACAATGGATACGCGCCTGGAGGTGGTCAGTGGTTTGTGAAGCAGCGCCTGGAGTGGCTATAAAGGCCAATTCTGGAGTGACAGGCTCTTCCACAGGTGCTGCAGAGAAATTTGTTTGTTGGGGCTGTTGCACAGTTGGCTCTCCCCTTGCGCCTCTGTCTTTTTTCCTGCCAACTACTAAGTCTCTTCGACTCGCCACAATTTAGCCCTGTCTTTATGGCTGCCCGCCAGCTCTGGCGAATGCTGGCAACTGACTCCCACGACTTGTGATCAATGTCACACGATTTCATGTCGCGTTTGCAGACGTCTTTATAACGGAGACATGGACGGCCGGTGGGTCTGATACCAGTGGCGAGCTCGCTGTACAATGTGTCTTTGGGGATCCTGCCATCTTCCATGCGGCTCACATGGCCAAGCCATCTCAAGCGCCGCTGACTCAGTAGTGTGTATAAGCTGGGGATGTTGGCCGCTTCAAGGACTTCTGTGTTGGAGATATAGTCCTGCCACCTGATGCCAAGTATTCTCCGAAGGCAGCGAAGATGGAATGAATTGAGACGTCGCTCTTGGCTGGCATACGTTGTCCAGGCCTCGCTGCCGTAGAGCAAGGTACTGAGGACACAGGCCTGATACACTCGGACTTTTGTGTTCCGTGTCAGTGCGCCATTTTCCCACACTCTCTTGGCCAGTCTGGACATAGCAGTGGAAGCCTTACCCATGCGCTTGTTGATTTCTGCATCTAGAGACAGGTTACTGGTGATAGTTGAGCCTAGGTAGGTGAACTCTTGAACCACTTCCAGAGCGTGGTCGCCAATATTGATGGATGGAGCATTTCTGACATCCTGCCCCATGATGTTCGTTTTCTTGAGGCTGATGGTTAGGCCAAATTCATTGCAGGCAGACGCAAACCTGTCGATGAGACTCTGCAGGCATTCTTCAGTGTGAGATGTTAAAGCAGCATCGTCAGCAAAGAGGAGTTCTCTGATGAGGACTTTCCGTACTTTGGACTTCGCTCTTAGACGGGCAAGGTTGAACAACCTGCCCCCTGATCTTGTGTGGAGGAAAATTCCTTCTTCAGAGGATTTGAACGCATGTGAAAGCAGCAGGGAGAAGAAAATCCCAAAAAGTGTGGGTGCGAGAACACAGCCCTGTTTCACACCACTCAGGATAGGAAAGGGCTCTGATGAGGAGCCACCATGTTGAATTGTGCCTTTCATATTGTCATGGAATGAGGTGATGATACTTAGTAGCTTTGGTGGACATCCAATCTTTTCTAGTAGTCTGAAGAGACCACGTCTGCTGACGAGGTCAAAGGCTTTGGTGAGATCAATGAAAGCAATGTAGAGGGGCATCTGTTGTTCACGGCATTTCTCCTGTATCTGACGAAGGGAGAACAGCATGTCAATAGTCGATCTCTCTGCACGAAAGCCACACTGTGCCTCAGGGTTAGGTTATTCATTTTATACATTTAATGAAATATGTTCACTCTCTCCAGAAGGAGTAGATTGGATTCAGCTCACATGGAAATTCAGTTACAAAGACTCATGGACTGTCTCTCCCGTGCCTTTAATTAGTTCTCCTTGACTATAAGCGTCAGGAAAACCATGGTCATGGTACAAGGTGTTGCTCCTCTGCCCCTGATCACACTGAATAACACCCGACTGGAAGTGGTTATCAGATTCTGCATTTCTTTGAGAGATACAAGAAAAACCCCTTTGCAGCAGAAATTGGGATATATTCCAGAAGTCTCTGACAGGCTTCTCATTAACTATAGAAATGTGAGAAAACTATCCCAGGTAGATATTAAAACCAATTTAGTAAGCAGGACTGGGGCAGGAGTTTTTTGTTTTAAACAAAAATTATGTATGGTTTTGTGATCAGATGTTGTAAAGACTAATGTAGTTGGATTTGATTGTTCAATGATTAGTTGATTTGAACAAAGACAAACTAGTTCAATGCTGAATACTTTTATTTCCATTATAATGGAATGAGAAAATTGGAATTAACTACAAACAAAGCATTAATCAGCATTAGGATCACATTTCAATTTGTTCTCTACATAAAGCATCCTAGAGTCTCAATCAACTCAGCATGTGCTTGGTATTTCAGGTTGGATTTCCCCAATTGTAATCTCCTTTAGTACTTTCAATTCAGGGATGATCATAACTTGCCCACAAAGCCCATCAGAAAGTTTAAAGTTATAAAATTGGATGTGAGAGCTACACTAAACACATTCACATGAAGAAGTCAAGACCAGTTAGTTAATTTTATCTCCCAACACCAAACTGCTCTTCCCAGGACAGATATTGACCCCAGGCACTAAAATGGTTAATTATTAAGTCACTAGAAAACATTGGTATTTTAAACAACTGAATTATCTGATATTCATGAATTGAAGTTTACAGATTTATTATAGCAGTGTGATTGATAATCACTAGTAACATGCTCTTGTATTCAGTAACCTACTTCAATATCTAGAGGGCAGAGACATTTACAGAGGGAAGTCTAGAGCAAGCTCTGAATACCCATCTCAGACCAAGAGTTTGGTCAGCTGCTTTCTCTCCTCCTGTGGCTTAGTGTCGCTTTTATTCAGTAATGCTCTGGTGAAGCTTCTTGCAATGGTTTTACAATGTTAAAGGTGATCATCTAATGTACAATGTGTATTAAAGCATTTCTACAAATTGAGGTTAGCCCTTCAACAGGTCACCCTGAATACCCCCAAAAAAAAAAAATCAAATGGGAAATGAGAGCTCTTGTATAGCCCAGTATAAATTTCTATCCAACATAAGGCACATGTTAATCTGAAAAAGGGAACCATTAAAATGAGGCAAAATTCAGTCCAACATTGAGCAGTTTATTTACAGTTAACATTACACTCCACATCAAGACCAGGTCCCAACTCTTTGTACAAAGATTCAAGCCATTGTTCCCTACAGAGCAGGAGTGCCTTAACAAAATTATAAGAATCATGAGCACTAAATACAGCAAGCTTGAACTCTGCAGTCAGTTCAGTCACTCTCCCCCAGAGAGAGAGTGTCAAACAGGTACACTCCCATGCCATTGTCAGGGGCTCCCAGTCTCTTCAGGTTGGTGATGTGATCTCCAAGCTTCTTGATCATCTTCACTTGCTCATCCAAGTAGTGAGTCTCCAGGAAGTCACACAACTGAAAAGGGGAAAAACAAGTTATGTCCAGCAGATCAAGAAATATCCGAGCACCCCTCAAGGGTTCAATTTTAGTCCTCTGGTATTATAGGATAATTAAGTGATGCCAGAGAGCTTTGGGATGAAAGAAAAAAAAAAAATTAAATCCCAGGATCACTGGGATCCATGTACTCAATGTCCACAGTACATCAGCCTCCCGGCCCTCTCAACTGTCCTTTTCCAAAACCAGGATTGACATCAACACAAACCTATTGCAAACAGAAATCCTCTGAACAGGCTCAAGGACTGCAAGGTTCATGAACTCCAACTTAGCCAATAGCTCACATTAAATAACTTACATGAGGGTCAGTGTTGCCAGTGGAGAGTTTGTGCAGATCCAGCAGACTCTGGTTCACATCCTTCTCCATCTGCAGAGCTCTCTGCATTGCCTCCAGACCATTGCTCCACTCATCCTGCTCTGGCTTCTAAAGAGGAAAGTCAGACAGTTCACTTACAATGGATTAAAACAAAAACAAAAACGAGAAAGTAGAAGGTAAACAATGGGGAAAAGCAACCAGTGGGTCACCAAAGTATACAATTACTGCATTAAACCATGGAATCAATTCTCTCAAATACTTTCTAAAGCATCAGTTTACAGACAGGAGGCCACACATTCGTTAAACCCAACCTTGATATCCTCCAAGATGATTCGGCCTCCACGTTTATTCTGGAATTTCATCAGTTTCTCAGCGTGCTCCCGTTCCTCATGTGACTGCTCCTTGAAGAACTCAGCAAAGTGACGCAGGGCAACATCATCCCGGTCAAAATAATAGGACTGTGAAGAGAATTTGAAGCATAGAATTAATGCCAGACCCCGATCTCATTATACAATAAGATTTCCTGCCAAGTTAATATCTCATTATTAGTTCACTAGCAAAAAACTCAATTCATTTCATAATCATTGAACATGCTTAATAGCCCCTCCTCCTTTCTCTACAGAAGAAAATCAGCAAATTAAAATGAAGTTTGGGAATACATTTCATGTCAAGTCAAACAACCAGCATGTTCCTGTTAGATGGAAGGGCGAGGCTGGCAAGTTTAGGGAACCTTGGTTGACAAGGGATATTGAGGGTCTGTTCAAGACAAAGGAGGAAGAATGTCAGGTATAGGCAGCTGGGATCGAGAGAGTCCCTCGAGGAGTATAGGGACGTAGGGCTACACTTAAGGAAATTAGGAGGGCAAAAAGGGGCCATGAGATTTCCCTGACAGATAAGATAAAGGAGAATCCTAAAGGATTCTATAAATATATAGAGAGTAAAAGGGTAGCTAGGGAGAGTGTGGGTCCCCTTAAGGATCAGTGTGGCAATCTATGTGTGGAGGCACGGGAAATGGGCGAGGTCTTAAATGAATATTTCTCATCTGTGGAGAAGGTCATGGAAGCTAGTGAGTTCAAGGGAGGGAACACAGATCCTGGAGCATATCAACATTACAAAGGAGAAGCTGTTGGAGGTTTTGAAGCACATTAAGGTGGATAAATCCCCAGGGCCTGACCAGGTGTATCCTTGGATGCTATGGGAAACAAGGGAGGAGATTGCTGGGGCCCTGGCAGAGGTTTTTGTATCATCGATAGCCACGGGTGAGGTACCGGAAGATAGCTAATGTTGTGCCTTTAAGAAGGGCAGCAGGGATAAACCAGGGAACTACAGGCCGGTGAGCCTTACATCAGTGGTGGGAAAGTTATTGGAAGGGATTCAGAGAGACAGGATTTATATGCATCTGGAAAGGCATGGTCTGATTAGGGATAGTCAGCATGGCTTTGTGCGTGGGACATCATGTCTCAAATTTGATTGAGTTTGAGGTGACCAAGAGGATTGATGAGGGCAGGGCAATGGATGCTGTCTACATGGATTTTAGCAAGGCCTTTGACAAGGTTCTGCATGGTAGGCTGGTCCAGAAGGTTCGAACACATGGGATCCAGGGTGCACTAGCAGATTGGATACAAAATTGGCTTGGTGATAGGAGGCAGAGGGTGGTATTGGAGGGTTGTTTTTCAGATTGAAGGCTGGTGACCAGTGGTGTGCAGCAGGGATAGGTGCTGGGCCCTCTGTTTGTCATATGTATTAATGACTTGGATGTGAATGTAAGGGGCATGATTAGTAAGTTTGCAGATGACACCAAAATTGGTGGTATAGTGGACAGTGAAGAATGTTGTCCAAGGTTACAACAGGATATAGATCAACTGGGCAAGTGGGCAAGAGAGTGGCAAATGGAATTTAATGCAGACAAGTACAAAGTGATGTATTTTGTAAAGTTAAACCAGGGCAAGACATATACAGTGAATGGCAGAGCCCTGGGGAGTGTTGTTGAGCAGAGAGACCTTGGGTTGCAAGTACATAGTGTCCTGAAAGTGGCAACACAGGTAGGCAGGGTGGTGAAGAAGGCCTATGGCTTGCTTGCCTTCATCAGTCCGAGGCATTGAGTACAAGAGTTGGGACGTCATGTTACAGTTGTACATAGCATTGGTTAGGCCGCATTTGGAGTACTGTGTGCAGTTCTGGTCACCACACTACAGGAAAGATGTGATTAAGCTAGAGAGGGTGCAGAAAAGATTCAAGGATGTTGCCTGGTTTGGAGGGCTTGAGTTATAAAGAGAGAGATTGGATAGGCTGGGTCTGTTTTCCCTGGAGTGAAGGAGGCAGAGAGGGGACATGATAGAGGTATATAAAATTATGAGAGGCATAGATAGGGTAGATAGCCAGAGTCTGTTTCCCATGGTAGGGGTGACTAAAACTAGAGGGCATAGATTTAAGGTGAGGGGGAGGAGGTTTAAAGGGGATCAAAAGGGGTAAATTTTTCACAAAGAATAGTGGGTATCTGGAATGAGCTGCCAGAGGAGGTGGTGGAGGCAGGAACAGTAGCAACATTTAAGAGGCATCTGGACAGGTACTTGAATGAGCAAGGCATAGAGGGATATGGAATTAATTCAGACAGGATTAGTATAGATAGGCATTATGGTCAGCATGGACACAGTGGGCCAAAGGGCCTGTTTCTATGTTGTACAACTCTATAACCTTAGTGCTGGATAAGTGGAACCTCCTACTTTCCACCATTCAGATAGGATGTTAAAGCAAGGTTCCCATTTGTCCTCTTGGGATGGGAAATAACACAGCACTATTTCAAAGAAGAGAGTTCTCCCCAGGGTCCAGGCCAATATTTATTTCACAGCCAAAACCACCAAGAGATAATCTGATTACCTCACTTGGCAAGATTCCATTGTGCACAAATTGGCTGTTTTGTTACAATGGCAACACTGAAAGGAACAAAAATACTTCATTGGTTGCAAAGCACTTTGAACCATCAAGGTAGCAAAAAAAGACAGTAATTAATATTGATCCATACTAAACTAAATATTGGGCATGGAACAAACCTCTAATTCCAGTAGTTTTACACAATATAGTTCAATAGTAAACAAGATTTCAACCCCAGGATTCTCAGTAGTTCTTATCCACACAAAGAGGAAAGCAAACTAGAGAGAACCAACCAACAGTTCACCAACTACAATCACCTCATTGTTGACATTTGTCAAAATTCACAAACATTTGACCAGGTTTGTGCTCATCAGTTACACAGGCAGCAGCTGAGCTTGTTTCATATATTAAACCTCAATAGAGAGCAGCTACTAAAAGGAACAGTCCATTAACTTATCATCCCCTTGTATTACACACTTCAAAACATTCACTTCCCAAAAGGTTTCTTCTCCCAACAGAGAAAGGAAAGAGAACTAAAGCTTTAAACAGTGAACTGGAGAAATTCACACTTTTGATAGTACAATAACAAAGAACACAAGACTCACCATGGACAGGTAAACATAGGAGGAATAGAGCTCCATGTTGATCTGCTTGTTAACAGCATCCTCACAGTCCTTGTGGTAGTTCTGACACACTTGAGAAGCCATCTTCACTATCTCTATACACTATTATCTGAAACTAAACCTTTCTCATACAAGCTCTTGGATTTATATTCTTGGTCAGACTGCATTCAAACAGGGAATGACATCACCAATGATTGACAATCCCTGATAGCCAGTCAGGAATCTTCCATAAATCCAGGGACCAATAAACAAAGGAGAGGAGTTGTGGGGCAGGGGGGTGATGCCCAGAGCCAATCAGAGCTTTGAAATAGAAGCAGGTTTGACAGATTAGTCTCGATGATGTCATTACTTTTGGGTTCCTTGACCACCTTCAAATCTGAAAATGTCTTGTTGTTTAACGCTTTCATTTGAATTAAATGATAATTTGTTACTTTCACTGAGGTGGCTTTTCATAATCGGGCCCAGTTTATTACTTGCAAGGAACTGTGGAGCTGATACAATATTGAAAGCAATCAAGTCGTCTTGAGTGAATTTGCAAACCAACCATTGGACAGAGAAATGGAAATGAGAGAATGAGAGGGAGTGAACATTACTGAATACAGTGTCACCCACAGATCATCTTCAGCTGCTTCATCAATGATCTTCCCTCCATCATAAATTGAGAAGTGGGGATGTTCACTGATGATTGCACAGTGTTCAGTACCATTCGCAACTCCTCAGATACTGAAACTCCCAGTGTCGACAAGCAGCAAGACCTGGACAACATTTAGGATTGAGTTGATAATTGGCAAGTAACATTCACAGGTGCCAGGCAATGACAATCCAACACGAGAAAACCTAACCATCTCCTCTTGACATTCAACGGTACTATCATCACTGAATGTTCCACCATCAGCATCCTGGAGATTACCATTGAAGAGAAACTTGCCTGAACCAGCCATATAAATACCGTAACTACAAAAGTGGGCCAGATGCTAGGAATTCTGTGGTGAGTAATTCTCCTTCTGACTCCCAAACTGGTCAACCATCTACAAGGCACGAGTCAGGAGTGTGATGGAATACTCTCCACTTGCCTGGATGAGCGCAGCTCCAACAATACTCAAGAAGCTTAATTCCATCCAGGACAAAGCAGCCCCATTGATTGGCACCCCATCCACACTCTGTCCACACAGTGGCAGCAGTGTGTACCATCTGTAAGATGCACTGCAGCAACTCACCAAGGCTCCTTGAACAGCAGCTTCGAAACACGTGACCCCTACCGCCGAGAAGGATAAAGGCAGCAGACACATGGGAACAGCACCACCTGCAAGTTCCCCTCCAAGTCACACACCATCCTGTCTTGGAACTATATCATCGTTCCTTCACTGTCGCTGGGTCAAAATCCTGAAACTCCATCCCTAACAGCACTGTGGGTGTACCTCACACGGACTGCAGAGGTTCAAGAAGGTGGCTCACCAGCACCTTCTCAAGGGCAATTAGGAATGAGTAACAAATGCTGGCCTTGCCAGCGACATCCACAACCCATGAAAGAAAAAAATAAGCCCCGTCTCCATTTGCTGTAGTGTGTTTTGGGGCAGGCTTTATGGGCCAGCTGTCTTTTCCTGCCCATTAATTCTGTATGTTAGATGAGTCCTTTTATGGTTAACTTTCCATGAGGCTAAAGAATATTTGAATCAGATTAAAATGATGATACTCTGACTTATAGTAGGTTTATACAGTACAGAAGGAGGCCAATCAGCCCACCGTGCCTATGCTGGCTCATTGAAACAGCTATCCAATCAGTCGCATTGGCTTGGACTTTCCCCATGGCCCTGCAATTTAGTTCCTTTTCGAGTATATATCCAACTTCCTCTTCAAAGTTATTATTGAATCTGTTTCCAGCACCCTTTCAGACAGTGCATTCCAGATCATATCAGCTCGCTGCTTAAAAGTAATTCTCATCTCTCCCCTTTGGTTCTTTTGTCTCACATTGGTGTTTGTCTGAGATCCAATGTGTTGACATCTGGTTTCGTTGCAAAAGTGGTTGAGTCCTGGATTAGGTGATGAGATGTGTTGTCTTGGATTAAATCTGTGTTTTAGATGGCAGGACAAAATCACAAATGTGGCAGTCCTCTCAAAGGCAGAGCTCCCAAATGTGTTGGCGCCGATCAAACAGAGGCAGCTTTGGTGGATCGGACATGTCTGCAGGATGGAAGATGGTCACATACCCAAGGTCTGGTGAGATAGCCAGAGGCAGATCAGTGGGGCAGCCAAAACTCCACTTCAAGGATGCTTGTAAGCATGATATGAAGACCCTAAAGGTCGAATATCACACCTGGGAGGCACCAGCTGGCACAAGAGGGAAATGGTGACTTATCCTCTGGACTGGCGTGCACTACCATGCCAACAAATGGCCAGAGTAGATTGACACAGGTGCCAATGCCAAAAACAACTCAGCATCACTTGGTAACTTCAGGTGCAGCACTTGTGGCAGAATGTGCCAATCAAGGATTGCCCTTCATAGCCATCAGCAAAGGTGCACCAAGAGAAGACACCCCAATGATAGGGATCAAGCCAGGGACTGGGACTGACAGCATAGCTCCGTGGAGAGCTGATATGGACTCAATGGGCTCCTTCTGTGCTGTAAATAACTAAATGGTTTGTTCACTTCATGTCCATCATCTTTCATAGATGGAAGGATGCCAACATGTAGTTTCAGCTTCATGCATTTAATGAAATATGTTCACTGCTTCCAGCAGCATTAGATTGGGGTACATTTCCACACACTCTCCTCTGACTGCACCACCTTATCCAAACTTTTTTGGAAGGGGAATGAGAGCCTAGATAAATTTATTCAATAGAGAGGTACAAGATTTTCAAAATAAAGTCCCTCCTCTACCCCAGAATCCATACCTTCTCCCTCCTGATAGGAGGGTGAGATTTATTTTTATTTCGAGATACAGCACTGAAACAGGCCCTTTGGCCCGAGTCTGTGCCGACCAACCACCACCCATTTGTACTAACCCTACAGTAATCCCATATTCCCTACCGACACTAGCGGCAATTTATAATGGCCAATTTACCTATCACCTGCAAGTCTTTGGCTGTGGGAGGAAACCGGAGCACCCAGCAAAAACCCACGCAGACACAGGGAGAACTTGCAAACTCCGCACAGGCAGTACCCAGAATCGAACCCGGGTCCCTGGAGCTGTGAGGCTGCGGTACTAACCACTGCGCCACCCAATTATGGCAGTTTGGGTTAATTTCCAAGTCACACAATTGTAATGCATCCCAATATTTGGAATTCAGATTTTGTGAATACAACAGCCATAGCAGGAAGGCTGAAGCAGCAGTTATGAATTTGAGTGAGCTAGAGCAGGTATATCCCACCGTCAGAACTCAGACTGAGACTGGTAGCTCATTAAATACCAGAACTGCTCATTCCTAGGGCAGATACTGGGACTGAAATAGTACAACATTAACTCATTCCAAAGCATCCTTTTCCATTTTAAAAGGAGTTGCAGTTAATATTTGTGTATTTAGGCATTAGTGAAATTTGTCAGTGAAGCAGAGAATATTCAGCACCAGTGGGAAGAGTTCTTTGTACATAAGCTTCTAGTGTTCTCTCAAACCTCTTCCTAACATCCCTTTAAAGAAAAAAAAAGCACACACTTCTTTGACTAAGCTTTTGGTCACTGTCTTCTCTTCTTGTATCTCAATGTCATATTTTGTTTAACAATTTTGGAATGTTTTACAATGTGTAAGTGCAGGCTGCTCTCAAAATGCAATAATCATTGAAAGGATCGAAGGAAACTGCACATCTTTTAAAAAAAAAAAACCAAAACAAAAAAACAAAAAGTGTTATTACAGATTGGAATATTAGATAACCTTAAACTGAACCCCACAACACAGCTGTGCTATAACCCAGTGGAATTCCTGTCTGATGCAAACCACATTATAAAGTTAAACATTTCCATTATTCCAAATTAACATAAAGAGGCAAAATTCAGTCCAATATTGAGCAGTTTATTTACAATTAACATGACACTTCCACAAGAGACTCAACACATTGTACAAAAGACAACTCCCCAAAGAATAGGGCAAATCTTGCACACTATTACATTAACAGGAATGCCAAACACAATGAACTGACTGCAGTGACTGAGTCAGTCACTCTCCTCCAGCGTGAGCTTGTCAAACAGGTACTCTCCCATGCCATTGTCAGGGGCTCCCAGTCTCTTCAGGTTGGTGATGTAATCTCCAAGCTTCTTGATCATCTTCACTTGCTCATCCAAGTAGTGAGTCTCCAGGAAGTCACACAACTGAGTGGGTGGGAGGAAAAAAAAAGAGCAGCTAGTTATATCCAGTGGATACCAAGCATTTTAATCCAAAGTAAATTGTTTTTGCACAGGAGGCAATTTGGCCAGTCATGTCCATGCTGGCTCTCAAAAAGCCATTTACCTAGAGCCACTCCCCTACCCATAGCCCAGCATATTCCTCCTTTTGGAAAACAAATCAATTCCCTCCATTAAACCTGCCTCCACCACTCAGGTAGTGCATTTCAGATCCCAACCACTTGGTGTGATATTTTTCATGTCCCTCTTGGACTGGGGGATAGTCAAGAGGTGCCACTGGGATTGATGTAAAATTTGTTCTGATGCACAACAATTGCTATTCAGTAGCTGCTTCAACCACAGGATCACAAACACTTGACTAGTCAGTATTTAAATTAGACTAACCTCCCTGCTCTCCACCCAAACACTATCCACCACCCACCCCCAATCAGAAGAAACTCAAGTGAGAAAATTCAACAAAGTTATTGGGAATAGAGATCTTCTGAACAGGAAAGTTTTTACCAGCTCCACTTTATCCAATAGCCCACATTCAGAACTTACATGAGGGTCAGTGTTGCCAGTGGAGAGTTTGTGCAGATCCAGCAGACTCTGGTTCACATCCTTCTCCATCTGCAGAGCTCTCTGCATTGCCTCCAGACTATTGCTCCACTCATCCTGCTCTGGCTTCTGGAAATGAAAGTCAGACAGTTCATTTACACTGGATTAAAGAAAACAAGAAAAAAAAAAAAAGTAGTCCATGTTATTAAGAACCAATGTGTTCGAATATACAATTACTGCATTAAACCATGGAATCAATTCTCTCAAATACTTTCTAAAGCATCAGTTTACAGACAGGAGGCCACACATGCATTAAATCCAACCTTAATGTCCTCCAAGATGATTCGGCCTCCACGTTTATTCTGGAATTTCATCAGTTTCTCAGCGTGCTCCCGTTCCTCATGTGACTGCTCCTTGAAGAACTCAGCAAAGTGACGCAGGGCAACATCATCCCGGTCAAAGTAATAGGACTGTGGAGAGAATTTAAACAGCTTCATGCTAGATCTAGATCAGAATATAGAATTGAAGACAAATTGCCCCATTTAGTGAGCTCTCAATCTTTGAAAAATAGATAAAAGTGTTAACTAGCAAAAAAGTCAATTTACTATTTTTGAATGTTCAGAGGGGGATGTTATCCAATAAGGAGGAAAATTCAATGACCAAGGATTGAAACAAGATTTTCAGATTACATGTCATCTCCAGACAAACTCATCTCAATCTGTCCCTACTCCCATTTCCAGGCATTCACAGGACAATATAGCAACTCAAGCCCCCCCCCCCCACCCATAGCCAAAATAAGCTGGATTTAAAACATCACAACACTTCAAAAAAAAACATGGAGATTCTCAGCTGTCCCCTGCCAACATTTCTCAACTATAATTCACTAAACCAGTGAATCTAATTACTCTCATTGTCAAGACAGAGAACTTCCTGCACACAAATTGGCTCTTACGTTTCCTACATCAGTGTTTACATTACAAAAACAAACAAACTATAAGTTACTTGGACATCCTAGGTCAGTGAAAGGTGTCAAATGACAACTTAAAAAAAAAGTCATTCCATTGACAAACATTTTTCTTCAAAAGAAAAAAAAAAATCATGTTTGTGCTCAGTTACAAACTCAAGTAGTAACTAAACTAGTTTCACATATAAAACCTCAATAGAGATCAGCTGCTACAAGGACCAGCCTCCCCTCCCTGTATTACACACTTGCAGCACTCACAGCTAAAAGAATTTCCATCCCCCTCTCCCCACAACTTTTCAAGGAAAGAAATATTGTTTAAAACTAGTTAACTACACAAGAGAAATTACAACTATCAGAATGCAGTGACAAGGAATACAAGACTCACCATGGACAGGTAAACATAGGAGGAATAGAGCTCCAGGTTGATCTGCTTGTTAACAGCATCCTCACAGTCCTTGTGGTAGTTCTGACACACTTGAGAAGCCATCTTCACTTTTACTATACACTATTACTACCACCTAGAAAGTTCCACAACTTACACTTACCTTTTCTAACACAATCTCTTGTTTTATACCACTGGCACAGCCTGATTTCAAACAGGGAATGACATCACCAACGACGATTGACATCCCTGATAGCCAGTCAGGAATCTCCCATGAACCCAGGTACCAATTAACATAGGGGAGGGGCTATTAGGGAGGGGCAGAGACCCAGAGCCAATCAGAGCTTTGAAGTACAGGCAGATTTGGGAGCTTAGTCTCGATGATGTCACTGCTTTTGTTCTCTATCTGTTCTATCAAACCCTCTCATCACTTTGAAGATCTCTGTTCAGTCACCTCTTAACCTTCTCTGTTCCATGGAGAACAGTCTTAACTTTTGCAACTTCTCCTCACAGCTGAAGTCCCTCATCCCTGGTAAATTCCAGGTAAACCTCCTTTGCAACCTTCCTGAAGATTCCTTGACACTCTATACATCTGACAGTACCTCGTGGTTTAACATTCCAGCATCACAACTTCAAATTAAATGATAATTTGCTACTTTTGCTAAAGTAGCTTTTTATAATCTGACCAAGTTTACTACTTGTAAGGATCTGTGTAAAAATAATTCTCCTCATCTCCCCCATTGGTTCTTTTGCCTCAAGTTTGTGTTCCTCTGAGATCTAAAGCTGTGACATCTGGTTTCATTGCAGAAGTGGTTTAGTCTTGAATTAGGTGATGAGATGTGTTGCCTTGGATTAAATCTCTTTTTAGATGGACCAAACCGGGTGGCAGTGAGTCACATCTGGAGCCAGCAGTCACGCTAAAGGCACGAGCCTCTCAGGAGAGATGCCACCAATGGGCACAGTTGACCCACCTGACCTGAAAATGTATCCGGGTATTTACACCTGTTCTGGTCAAAAAGGATCCGAGATGCAGTGAATGTCCTGCAGTCGCAAAGGGTTTTGACTAAAAACCAATGGCCACCATGTGGTCACTCAATGGCCACCCGAGACTTTGATTAAGGCCTGTGGTTACTGGTTTTGAGGAAACTATTGATTGATCCTTTCCACAGGACCACTTTGAATTATCACAGTAGCTGTAGGAAGTAGAAATGTTGATTACAAAAAGCTTAAGGTGATGAAAAGTATCCTTTGGCATTTGTGAATTTTCATAAATAGTAAAGGCCAAATAAAGTGACAGGAAACTTCAAATGTCTGAAGACAATTTCATTGCAATTCTCAATTAAATTCCTAAAGTTAACTTGTAAACTTTAGATAATTATAGTTGCAGCATTGTTTAAATCCATCTATAGGGGTGAAGGAGACAATTGGAGATCCAGTAGGATTTGGAAAGGATGATTCTTATTTGGTATGTAATGTACAATGTACCTAAATACTATTTGATATATTAGTGAAGGAGCTGCTAGTAGTTACTTTATAAATTGACAGGAGAAAATAGCTATTTAGTTCTTGACTACTTTTGCTTCGTGCATTTAATGAAATCCAATCTAATCTTTCTGGAAGGATTGAATTTAAGTGAGCTCCACACATATCCCTCTGGCTTCAATGAAACCCTTTTTAAAAAAAAATCTGAAGGAGCGAGCACCTAGATATATTGTTTAGTAGAGGAAACAAGTGCAAGACTTTCAGAACTGAAGTTCAATCCTTTCCCAATAATGAATCCATACTTTCTCCACCCCTCCCCCAACTCCTAAAAGCCCACTGTAATTACAGAAGTTCAGATTGATTTCCCAAGTCACCCAACTAATTCTATTTAGTAGGGAGTTCAGGGAACTCACCTCAAATGCTGAATGGCCTTTTTGCCCACAAAGCTCATTAGGAAATCTAAAGTTATAGATTTTGTCAAGAGCCACCCTAGCTATCCCAGTGGGATTGGTAGATTCTGAAGTAGCTCTGCCCAAGGCCAATACTAATCTTAAATTGAGCCTTGGATGGAAATAGAGAGACATTACATCACAACGCATTATTTGTAATTTAAGCCAACAGTTGTAATAGCTGATATTTCATGCATTGAAGGTTAGGTGTCATTAAAGCAGAGAGTGACTGAGCACCAGTGGTACCATTCACTTGGGCTCTAAGCTCTGGAGTTCCCTCCCCAAAATGTCATTGCATTTGAGAACAACTCTCACCATCTCTTTGGTGAAGAGTTTGGTCAGCTGCCTTCTCTCCTTATGTGGAGGAGAGTCACTTCTGTTTGCAAAGTGCTTCATGGGAGCATTACTAACATTAAAAAAGGTGCTATATAAACACATTATAGTATTAGAATTTCTTACATATGGCTGCAGTAGTCATTGCAGTTGCTAATTACAACTCAGTACACAATTGAGCAAAGACCTTCAACATGTGACCCTGATCATTACAAGTCGAGCATTAATCATAATTGGGAAGGGAGTAAATGAAAGTCATAGGGTTGACTGGTAATAAAAGCTATTGCACAGGCCAGGTGTAATTTGAATGAAAAACCACTGGATACTGAAAAGACAATAGAAAATGCTGGAAATACTCAGGTCAGCAGCTGTGGAGAAAGACATTCCAGATCTATTTATCAGATTAACCTAATGAGATGCTGCTTAACCAGTAGTTTAATTCTTTTTATCCAATGTGAACTGTTAATCTGCAAAATACAACACAATGGAGGCAAAACCCAGTCCAATATTGAGTAGTTTATTTACAGTTAACATTGCACTACACACAGACACCAGGTTTCAATTCCACAAACTCTTACATCCACAATTAGAGAAAACATGAGCACTAAACACAGCAAGCTTGAACCCTGCAGTCAGTTCATTCACTCTTCCCCCAGTGTGTGCTTGTCAAACAGGTACTCTCCCATGCCATTGTCAGGGGCTCCCAGTCTCTTCAGGTTGGTGATGTGATCTCCAAGCTTCTTGATCATCTTCACTTGCTCATCCAAGTAGTGAGTCTCCAGGAAGTCACACAACTGCAAAGAGAGGGAAATCAGTTACATCCAGCTTTATACAAGGATCTCTCCCTCAAGGTTACAATTTCAATCTTCTTGTTAGATAGTCAAGTGATGCAATTGAGTGTAATGGCATTACTATATCATTAAAGTTAATATACTGCACAATAGGTGATCAGATCCCAGAATCACCTTCACACTGACTCAATGTCCACAGCAGGCCAACCTCCCAGTCCTCACTTTACTGTCCCATGCCTAACCACCACAAACCCAGTGGGCATAGAGATGCTCTGAATAGATTCAAGGTTCCAAGAACTCCATCTTAACCAAAAAGAGCTTACATGAGGGTCAGTGTTGCCAGTGGAGAGTTTGTGCAGATCCAGCAGACTCTGGTTCACATCCTTCTCCATCTGCAGAGCTCTCTGCATTGCCTCCAGACTATTGCTCCACTCATCCTGCTCTGGCTTCTGAAGAGGAAAGTCAGACACTTCATTTACAAGTGAAACAAACAAAAAAAAAAAGTACAAGGTGAATAGGGGTAAAAAGCAAGTCCATGTTACCAGGAACCAATGTGTTACAATATTGAATTACTGCATTAAACCACCCATCAACTATCAAATGGGAACCAATTGTATCTAAAGGGATCCAAACAGGAGGACAATCATTCATTGAATCCAACCTTGATGTCCTCCAAGATGATTCGGCCTCCACGTTTATTCTGGAATTTCATCAGTTTCTCAGCATGCTCCTGTTCCTCATGTGACTGCTCCTTGAAGAACTCAGCAAAGTGACGCAGGGCAACATCATCCCGGTCAAAATAATAGGACTGTGGAGAGAATTTAAACAGCTTCATGCTAGATTTAGATCATATAGAATTCAAGATCATTTACTACATTTCCCCAGTTAATGAGCTCAATCTTAGAGAAAATGGACATTTTTTTTTAAACTAGCAAAATTCAATTTATTTTTGAAGGTTCAAGAGGGGAAAGTTATCCAAAGAATGAAGGATTCAATGACCAAGGAGAGAAACAAGATTGAAATTACATTTCATCACTGGTCAAACTAATCTCCAAGCTGTCCCTCCTCCTATTTCCTTGTCAACCCAAGGTCCCATCAGCTGGATGGGAAACATCACAACACTACTTCAAAGAACATGGAAATTCTCTCCAGTGTCCTGCCAACATTCCTCAACTAAATATCACTAAACCAATTAGTTCTATTACTATCCCATTGAAGGAGCTTTTTGTACACAAACCGACTACTGCATTTCCTATAATAAAACAGGATTTACACTAGAAAAACTGCATTTCATTGACTATAAAGTACTCAGGACAACTGGAGGCAGTAAAAGGTGTCCCACTGATTTTTTTTTAAAGCAGGAGAATAAACCATTCCATTGAGACTGAACATTTTCCTAATCTAAACATCAGGTTTGTGCTCAGTTACAAACCCAGGTAGTAACAACTAGTTTCACATTAAACTTCAATAGAGAGCAGCTGCTAGAAGGAGCAGTCCATTAACTCTCAAGGACCCCACTGCATGACACTTGCAGCACTCACTGCTCAAAGAATCTCCACTGCTCCCCTCCCCACCCATCCCCCAACTTTTCATAGAGGAAAGAAAAGATAAACATGGTTTAAAACAAGTTAACTACACTAAAAAAATTCCCACTTTTCCAAATGCAGTGACAAGGAATACACAGCTCACCATGGATAGGTAAACATAGGAGGAATAGAGCTTCAGTTTGATCTGCTTGTTAACAGCATCCTCACAGTCCTTGTGGTAGTTCTGACACACTTGGGAAGCCATCTTAGTTATTACTATATACTATTACTACTCAATATCACCTAGTAAATTCCAGCAATAACCCTTTCTACCAAAATTTCTTGTATTTATACCACTGAGACAGCCTGATTTCAAACAGGGAATGACATCACCAACGATGATTGACATCCCTGATAGCCAGTCAGGAATCTCCCATGAATCCAGGCACCAATTAACAAAGCGTAAGGGCTATTAGGGAGGGGGTGAGACCCAGAGTCAATCAGAGCTGTGAAGTACATGCAGATTCAACACTCCTAATTTTTGCTTCAGAAACTCTCCTGTTTATACTGTTTCTAAGGTATCATCTGACCTTTTAACATATATGTGTTACTTTTCTGTGTGTGTTTTTCCTGCTTTTGAAATCCATATTTGATTGTATCATTAACTAACATCTCCACTTAATGTTTTGCTGGAATTCCCCTGCTCTTAAAGTTGTGAGCATTTATCTGGTCAAAATATTTATAATTGTGTTTACTTGACCTCTTGTTCCTGTAAGTTCTATTATTGTTTTATTATCTATAATTGTGTTTTTTATGGTACCTTGTAACAACCTTTTGAGCCGATCTGCCTACATCATCAACCAACACTATCAATTACGTTTATTGCTACCTCTTACTGACGTCACACATGATATTTCAATGTGTGTTTATCCTCCAAGTCCTTGGCAACAGAGACACTGAAATGGATTTCCCAACTTAAAAGTTGTTTCTGGTTCACATTCTATTGTAACAGTGACCTTGAAAGACCTTGAAATTTCTAACTCTACCTTCTTAAAGGGGAATTTCAGTGAGTCTTGAAAACTGACCATTTATTCAGTCTTTAATTCTAAAAGGTATAATATATTAACTATATCTAAATTCTACCTAATTAAGTCTATTATACCTATATTCCATCACACCCCCCTCTTGACCAGTATTAAGGCGAACAACAAAAATAGATTGTTTTAACTAAGTAATGTCTAAAATGTAAACATTCAATAAAGTGTCATTACCCATTATGTAAAATCGTGCAGTAATACAAAAGATTACATTGACAGCAATCATAGTCCACGTTTTCACATGGATCATCTAAATTCTCCAAAAATGGATCTTTTAACTTTATCACAAAGTTCAGAATAAAACGATACAAAGTGTCGGTGATCTGAAGTCACAAAATGTCTATTGAGATGATTGTATCTTGACATGTTGAACATCAATGATCAATCGACAAAACCATGTGATGAGGTAGAGAAGTAAGGTTGCCTAGCTGCCGCTTGATCTTGAACCGATAAAGTCCTTTATCCTTGCTTTACACAAGAGTAAGCCCCATCACTGAGAGTCTTCAGTGCTTCGTTCCTTTCCCACAGTATTTCCTTCTTCTGTTGTTGTGACTTGACTATCGCTCGTTGCACCGAGTGTGGTTCCCTGTGAAACCAACCTTTGAGGCACTGCGAGGTCCTGCGTGGTGGAGGAACAGTTATTGATGCAGTTGGTTGCAGTTCGATTAGTGTTGTTTCCGATGCCATCCTCCAGGCTGGGTCCTGAAAGATAGTGTACGACCGCACCTTGTACTGTTCCTCCATTCCTGTACCCTTCAGAACACCTCTTCAGGTCGGAGACAATTTTAAGAGAGTGCTTGCCATTCGGCTGGTTAGCAAACATTTTGACAGTTCTGTCATTAATAACAGAATGAATTTGAACAGGTTTCTTCCACTTAGTTCTCAAACCAGGTTTCTGTTCAAACTTTCTCTCCTGAACCCACTCCCCGGTTACAGGTTGCCAAGCTTTGTTAGTTATCTGTTTTTATCTATTCTTCTCTCTAATCTTCTGATCAATTTCAGAAATTTGATTTTTTATTTCTTGTTTCAAATCTAATTGTTGCTGTCGGGTCAAGAAGTCAGAAAGCGTAGAGGTAATAAAAGAACCGTGAGTAAACTGTACCTCTGGAATGATGGCGGTCCACTTATTCCCTCTGATTCTCAACAGTTTGGTCAATAGCTTTTTTTACTTCCTGGTTTTTACGTTCCGCCAGTCCCGCTGACTGTGGATGACGTGGTGTGCTGTGCTCTAACCTAATCCCCCTTTGCACACAATAGTCTTTGAAAACCTTGGAAACAAAGGCTCTGCCTTGATCAGAGTGTAGGATTTTGGGTGTACCAGCTATGGTAATAATGTCGTTGACAAGTGCCGTTTCTGAAACAATTTTTGTGGGGACCAGCCAGCAGAAAGAAGTACAGCCATCAACACAAACAAGAACATGTTTACACCACATTGATGGGGGTAGTGGTCCAATGAAATCAACAAAAAAATTCTCCATTGATTTATTAGGCTTCACAGGAGCCAACGGTGGCAGTTTACTAAGTGATGATTTGTTGATCAAATTACATGGCTCACAATTTGCCACATATGTTTTACAGGCTTTAAGCCTGCCTGGCCACCAATATAAAGGAGTCAATTTGCAGAATGCTTTTCAGGCACAACTATGTGCCTGACCTATACCCTCGTGAGCTTCTTTTACAAGCTGTTCTCCTTTGTGAGTCGGGAGTACTCCCTGGGCACCCTTGGGCAACTTAACCAGTACAATACCAGTTGGGGTCTCCGAACAGAAGTACTTTGATGAATATTCTTTGGGATTCTCTTTCATCGGGTCTTATAGCTATCAGTTCCTCATCCTGATTAACTGCCCGTTCTGCCCTAGTGATTACACTAACTATGGCAGGCCCCTCTCGAGGGGGTGTCATGCAGGCTGAATGTTTTGCCTGTCCAACTGCAAGACTGTTGCCCTTTGAATGTACTGAACCAGTGGTATGCCCGGGTACCTGAATTACCTGACAATTACATTTCTCATTTCGCAAATGGAGATTATCTTCCCACAATGATTTGTGTTTTAGGTCTTGGTTGTAAGCCCTTTTACAATAATCACTATCTGTACAGATTAATGTGGGCTGAATAGGGTCTGCCTTTTCTAAAGCATACCGTAATGCTGCAGCTTCAGCATACCATGCTGTCTATTGGACTAGGGGTATGGACAGTAATTCTTCTGGATAGAAAGAGTAAGAACCACTTCAACATAAGCCATTATATCTTAACGGAACCTGAACTAGGAATTAAAATACATCAGGACCTAATCTCAACTAGGATTTAAAGTGAACCAAAACACAAAAGTTGAATGAGGGAGTTCTGATTTAAGATCAACAAACCATGATCAAGAATTTGCTGTCTCTAGATTCTTAAATCTGGATCTTAATACCACTGACAGTAAACACTCCTTCTGTACTTACAAATCTAAAACAAACATTAAAGATTAACATATAAGTACAGGATTCTGTTAACAACAAGACACGTATTTGGACGCCAACTGAAGTGATTTATGACTTTAACCCCTTATAGGGACTAAACCAAATCAGGCATACATCCCTATGAATCTCCTTTAATTAAGTTCAAACTAGACAAATTCCGATAGACACTTATTTGGGTCCAAAGAATTGAACTAGTTTTCCCTCAAAGAAAGAAAACTAACAGAGAATATTACCATCTTTTGGATAGCCTATTTTTTAATAATTATAGCGAAGTCATAAATATCCCAGATATTATAAGGGTCTGGGAAACCATCTTCAATACATATCTCTCCACTGAAAGAGACACAGAGAGGGGGTTCTTGTAGTTGTATACAGAATACTACATGAGACAATTTATTAACTTTTAAATATTTATTAATAATAAAGAATTTACCATGCAATACACTTGTAAGTGGATAAGTATATCACAATATCAAATATTATGAAGAGATGTAACACATAATCTTATTTCTAACATAGAATCCAAAAGTTTAACTTTGCTAATGTTACAGCAAAATATCTTAGAATATCCATCAAAATTTAAAGCAAACTTTTACCTTGAATTCCCCCAGTAAGCCATGGGGTGAGAAGTATTGATGAGGATTCAACACTCCTAATTTTTGCTTCAGAAACTCTCATGTTTATACTGTTTCTAAGGTATCACCTGACCTTTTAGCATTTAGGTGTTACCTTTCTGTGCATGTTTTTCTTGCTTTTGAAATCCATATTTGATAATATCATTAACTAACATCTCAACTTAATGTTTTGTTGGAATTCCCCTGCTCTTAAAGTTGTGAGCATTTATCTGGTCAAAATATTTATAATTGTGTATACTTGACCTCTTGTTCCTGTAAGTACTATTCCATTTATTGTTTTATTATCTATAATTGTGTTTTTATGGTACCTTGGCACAGTGGCGCAGTGGTTAGCACCGCAGCCTCACAGCTCCACTGACCTGGGTTCAATTCTGGGTACTGCCTGTGTGGAGTTTGCAAGTTCTCCCTGTGTCTGCATGGGTTTCTTCCGGGTACTCCGTTTTCCTCCCACATGCCAAAGACTTGCAGGTTGATAGGTTAATTGGCCATTATAAATTGCCCCTAGTATAGGTAGGTGGTAGGGAAATATAGGGACAGGTGGGGATGTGGTAGGAATATGGAATTAGTAGGATTAGTATAAATGGGTGGTTGATGGTCGGCACAGACTCGGTGGGCCGAAGGGCCTGTTTCAGTGCTGTATCTCTAAAACTAAAAAACTAAACCTTTTGAGCCGTTCTGCCTACATCACCAATACTATCAATTAAGTTTATTGCTACCTCTTACTGATGTCACACACAATATTTCAATGTGTGTTTATCCTCCAAGACCTTGGCAACAGAGACACTGAAGTGGATTTCCCAACTTAACAGTTGTTTCTGGTTCACATTCTATTGCGACAGGGAACTTGAAAGACCTTGAAATTGTTAACTCTACCTTCTTAATGGGAATGTCAGTACGTCTTGAAAACTGACCATTTATTCAATCTTTAATTCTAAAAGGTATAAAATATTAACAATATCTAAATTCTACCTAATTAAGTCTATTATACCTATATTCCATCACACCTTCCTAAATGTTCCTTGACATTCCTCAAATCTGAAAGTGTTTCGTGGTTTAATGTTCTAGCATCACAATTTCAAATTAAATGATAATTTGCTATTTTTGCTAAAGCATCTTTTTATAATCTGACCAAGTTTACTATTTGCATGATCTGTATAAAAATAATTCTCATCTCGCCCTCTGGTTCTTTTGCCTCATGGTGTTCCTCTGCAATCTAAAGCGTTGACATCTGGTTTCATTGCAGAAGTGGTTCAGTCCTGGATTAGCTGATGAGATGTGTTTCCTTGGATTAAATCTGTTTTAGATGGGCCAGACAGGGTGGCAGTGATTCACATCCAGAGCCAACAATCACACTACAGACACAAGTCTCTCAGGACAGATGCCACCAATGGGCACAGTTGACCCACCTGAACAGAAAAAGTTTCCAGGTGTTTACATCTGTTCTGGTCAAAAAGGATCTGAGATGCAGTGAATGTCCTATGGTCGCAAAGGGTTTTGACCAAACTAATGGACATCACGTGGCCACCCTGTGGGTAACAGAGACTTTGATTAAAACCTGTGTTTTCTGGTTCTGAGGGAACTATTGATTGATCCTTTCCACATGACAGCTTTGAATTCAGTGTCACTACCTGTAGGGACTAGGAATGTCGATCAGTGGAAAAAGCTCAAGGTGATGAGAAACATCCTTTGCTACTTGTGAATTTTCACACTAGCGATCAAATAAGGTTACTGGAAGCTTCTTTAAGAAATGGAAAGACTTCAGTCATTCCATGTTAAAGACTGGAATTTCATTATCCTCATTGCAGTTCTTAACTATGTTCCTAAAGTTAAATCTGGGCTAATTACAGTATGAAGATTTGAACCCATCCATGGGCTGAAGAAAATAAATGGAGATCCATTGGGATTTGGAATGGATAATTTTTATTTGGAATGAAGTGTACAATGGGAACTAAACACAAATTTATATAGAGCAGTTGCAGGTGTTCAATTTGTAAATTGAAGGACAAGAATAGATTGAGCAGAGAAATAGCTCAGTGTTTAATTCGCTTCATGCAGTTAATGAAATATATTCATTCCTTCCAGAATGAGGGGATTGGAGTAGAGCTCCAGCTATTCCTCTGCCTTTAATACCATACCCAGTTTCTTAGATTACTCCAGAATGTGCAAGACGTTCTAAACTAAATTCAATCATGTCCTAAAAATAAATCCATATTTTTTTTCCCTCTTCATAAGCCCCCTGCCAAACACTTCAAGGCCAGTAAAATTATAGCATTTCCAACTGACTTCCTAGTCATGCAGTTGTAATTCCCTTTTGTACTTATGGGAAATCATTAAGCTCTAAATGGCCTTTTTGTCCAGAGCTTACCAGGAAGTCTGGAGTTATAAATTTGGACAGGAGAGCTACCCTAGGTGTATTTTACATACAGAATTCTGACTGGATTGGTAGAAGCTTTCTCGATACTGGAACTGCTCAGGCCAGGACAGATACTATCCTTAAATAGGATTGATCAAGACTAAAATGGTGGAATATTAAGTCACTGGAAAACATCCTTCATATTTTAGCAAACAGCTTTTTTTCCCCCCCAGTTTTTGAAGTTTATTTTAATATTTACAGATCAGTTTTCATCAACATTGACTGTCTGCAGACCTTTGTAGGACATGACAGGAACATAGGTTACCAATGTGTAGAGTTTGTTAGGCAGCACAAGAACAAGAGCATGCATCAGTGGTGACATTCACTTGGTTTTAATCAACCTAGGCCCCAAGCTCTAGAGTTCCCTCCCTGAAAGGAATCTGCCTTTTAAAACAATCCTCAACACCTCTATGGCTAAGCTGTGGCATCAGCCTTCTCAGAGGGTGTCACTATTGTCTGTGAATGCTTCAGTGAAGCATTATGCAATGCTGAAGGTATTATATAAACCATTATTGTATTACATTTCTTCATCTAAATTACAATAGTCATTAAAATTACTAATTACACAATTCAAGTTAACCCTTCAATGTGATCCTGAATACACAAAAAGCAAAGAATTATCACAAATTGAAAGGATTTCAATTTCAGAGGACTGAATCCCCATGATAAAGCTGTTACACAGCCTAGTGTAATTTTTGTTGTTCAATGCAAGAATGTTGGTTAAAAAATGAACCAAACAGGGAGACAAAACTCAGTCCAATAATGAGCAGTTTATTTAGTTAACATTACACATCATGAGATGAGGTCTCCAGGTCATTAGCCATCATTCCCTACAACGACCAGAAAGGGAAGGAGTGTCTTGCACAATCTCAGTACAAAACAGCTTTGATCCCTGCAGTCAGTTCAGTCACTCTTCCCCCAGCGTGTGTTTGTCAAACAGGTACTCTCCAATGCCATTGTCAGGGGCTCCCAGTCTCTTCAGGTTGGTGATGTGATCTCCAAGCTTCTTGATCATCTTCACTTGCTCATCCAAGTAGTGAGTCTCCAGGAAGTCACAAAGCTGAAAAAAAAAAAGACAGAAACTAGTTATGTAGCAGATAAAGAAATATCTGGAGTCAGAGTCAGTTGTACAGCACAGAAACAGGACCTTTGGCCCATTGTGTCCATGCTGGGCATCAAGCACCTCTATTCTAATCCCATTTTCCAGCACTTGGCCTGTAGTCTTGTATGCTGTGGTGTTAAGTGCTCATCTAAATACCTCAATGTGGTGAGTGTTCCTGCCTCTTACCTCTTCAGGCTGTGTTCTGGATTCCAGCCACCCTCTGGGTGAAAGTGTTTTTCCTTAAATCCCCTCTAAACCTCCTGCCCTTTGTGTTAAATCTATGCCCCCTCATTATAGGCACCTCTGCTGGAGAAAAACAAGTTTTCCTATCTATGCCCCTCAATTTTGCATACCTCAATCAAGTCTTCCTCCCCTTCCCCCAACCTTCTCTGCTTTAAGGAAAAAACCATAGCCTATCCAGTCTCTCTTCATTGAAATGCCCAGGCAACATCCTGGTGAATCACCTCTATCCTCTCCAGTGCAATCACATCCTTCCTATTGTGTGGTGCCCAGAACTGTACACAGCACTCCAGCTGTGGCCTAGTGTTTTATACAGCTCCATCATAACCTCCCTGCTCTTGTATTCTATGCCTTGGCTAATAAAGCCAAGTATCCCATATACCTTCCTAACCACCTTGTCTACCTATACTGCTGCCTTCAAATGATCTATTGACAAGTAGATCAAGGTCCCTCTGACCCTCTACTTCCTAGGGTCCTACCATCCATTGTATATTCCTTGCCTGGTTAGACTTCCCAAAATGCATCACTTCACTTCAGGAAGAATGCCATTTGCCACTGCTCTGCCCCATCTTACCAACCCATCTATATTGTCCTGTAATCCAAGGCTTTCCTCTTCACTATTTACAACACCAATTTTCAAATCTGCAAACTTATGCGTTATATTCATGTCTAAATCATTAATGTACACTACAAACAGCAAGGGTCACAGCACCAGTCCCTGAGGTACACCACTGGTTACAGGCTTCCAATTGCAAAAACAACCCTCAACCATTACCCTCTGCCTCCTGCCACTAATCCAATTTTGGATCCCATGGGCTCTTACCTTCTTCAGAAATCTCCCATGCGGGACCTTATCAAAAGCCTTACTGAAGACCATGTAGACTACATCAACTGCTTTACCCTCATCGACGCACCTAGTCACTGAAAAAAGTAAATCAAATTTGTCAGACACGATCTCTTCCCACCCCCCCACCTGCCAACAATATGCTGACTATCCGTGATTAATCCCTGCCTCTCCAAGTGGAGAGGAACCCTACCATGAGACCAAGGTGGACCTGTGAGGAGGCAGGCAACAAGCAAGAGTTCCAGCAGCTTAAAGGAGATATACTCTCACTCAGACAGAGTTCCACAACTGATGTCAGTTCAGAAAGTGATCCATTGCAAGGGGAGGCAGCTGATTGGCAAGTAGGAACAGGTGGATATTTCTACCCTTTATTATTCTCAGTTGCTGAAATAAAGGTAGGGAATTTAGATTATAGTAGGTAGTGTTGAGTAAAATAAGATCCCTATTGTAACTAGTACTCTAAACTAACAAGTGTAACGAAGGAGCTTAATCTAAGGCTAAGTCATGGCAGGAGAACTCAGCCCCATGGAATGCTTCTTCTGTGCAATGTGGAGAATCAGGGACACTTCCAGTGTCCCTGGCAACCGTGTGTAGGAAGTGTCCAGCTGCAGCTTCTAGATGACCACATTGCTCAGCTGGAGCTGCAGACGGACTCACCGTGGAGCATCTGCGATGCTGAGGATGTCACAGATAGCATGTTTATTGAGGTGTCACACTGCAGGTAATGACTGCAGAGGTAGAAAAGGGATTGATGATCACCAGGAGGTGGTGGTGCAGGCAGGGGTCCCCTGTGGCCATCCCTCTCAAACAGGGACCACTTTGGAGATTGCTGGGAGGCCATCCCCACTCCCAGGAGAAAGCAGCAACAGCCAAGTTTGTGGCACCATGGATGGTGCTACTGCACAGGAGGGGGTGAAAGAGAGAGAACCATACTGATAGGGGATTCAATTGCAAGGGGAACAGACAGGAGTTTGTGGCCACAAATGAGACTCTAAGATGATATGATGCCTCCCTGGTGCTAAGAGGAAGGATGTCTCACAGCAGCTGCAGGACATACTGAAGGGAGTGTATGGGAGGTTGTGGTACACATTGATACAAATGACCCAGGTAGAAAGAGGGATGAGGTTCTGCAACAAGAATTTAGGGAGCGAGGTAGCAGATTAAAAAAATCAGGACCTCAAAGGTTGTAATCTCTGGACTCAGTGCTGGGACCCTTGCTGTTTGTAGTGTACATTAATGATTTAGATGTGAATATAGGAGGCATGATCAGTAAGTTTGCAGATGACAAAAATTGGTGGTGTCAAATAGTGAGGAAGAAAGCCTTAGGTTACAGGACAATAGAGATGTGCTGGTAAGATGGGCAGAGTTGTGGCAAATGGAATTTAATCTAGAAAAGTGAGGGAATGTATTTTGGGAGGACAAACAAGGCAAGGGAATATGCAAGGGATGGTAGGACCCTAGGAAGTACAGAGGGACCTCTGTACTTGTCCATGGATCATTGAAGGCAGCAGCACAGGTAGATAAAGGTGGTTAGGAAGGTATATGGGATACGTGCCTTTATTAGCTGAGGCAGAGAGGTTATGATAGAGCTGTATAAAACACTAGTTAGGCCACAGCTGGCGTACTGTGTACAATTCTGGGCACCACACTATAGGAAGGATGTGATTGCTCTGGAGAGGGTGCAGAGGAGATTCACCAGGATGTTGCCTGGGCTGGAGCATTTCAGCTATGAAGGACTGGATAGGCTATGGTTTTTTTCATTACAGAAGGCTGAAGGGGGATATGATTGAGGTATGAGGGGCATTGATACAATAGATAGTAAGAGACATTTTCCCTTAGTGGTGGGAAAAATAACCAGTGGCATAGGTTTAAGGTAAGGGGCAAGAAGTTTAGATGGATTTGAGGAATAATTCTCAGTGGTTGGAATCGGGAACACACTGCCTGAAGGGGGTGGTAGAGGCAGAAACCCTCAATATTTAAGTAATAAGATGAGCACTTGAAATACCATAGCAATACAAGGCTATGGGCCAAGTGCTGAAAAATGGGATTAGAATAGTTAAGTGCTCAATTGCCAGCACAGGCATGATGGGCTGAAGGGCCTGTGTGCTGTATAACTGACTATGACATGGATGTTGGACTCACTGGCCTGTAACTACTGGTTTATCCCCACTACCCTTGAATAATAGTACCATATTTGCTGTCCTCCAGCACCTCCTGAGTAAAAATTTGTGTATGAGCCCCTGCAATCTCCTGCCTCGCCTCATAGCCTGGGATACACCTCAGCTGGGCCCTGGGGATTTATTCACTTAAACCCACAAAAACTGCTAATACCTCCTCCTTTTCAATGGAAATTTGGTCAAGTATATCACAATCCCCTTCCCTGATCTCCACCTACATCGTGCTTCTCCATGGTGAACACAGATGAAAAGTAATTATTTAAAACCTCACCTCTGTCCTCCAGCTCCAGCCAGAGATTGCTACTCTGGTCCCTAATAGGCCCTACTCTTTCCCTGGTTATCCTCTTGCCCTCAAGGGTTCAATTTTATTGCTCTTGCACTGCAGGATAGTCGAGTGATATAATGGAGAGCAATTGCATTACTGCACAATAGGTGGTGATTGAAATCACAGAATCATGGACAAATTTACTCAAATGTCCACAGTAGGCCAACTTCCCAGTCCTCACTGTCCCCTTCCAAAAGAGGAGGAGATGACTAACACAAACCAAACCTATTGGGCATGGAGATCCTCAATAAGCTCAAGGACTGCAAAGTTCCATGAACTCCAACTTAACTAATTGCCCACATGGAGAACTTACATGAGGGTCAGTGTTGCCAGTGGAGAGTTTGTGCAAATCCAGCAGACTCTGGTTCACATCCTTCTCCATCTGCAGAGCTCTCTGCATTGCCTCCAGACCATTGCTCCACTCATCCTGCTCTGGCTTCTGAAGAGGAAAGTCAGACAGTTCACTTACAATGAGAAAGTACAGGGAAACATCTGATCAAGCAACCAGAAGAAGTCATCCACATTACCAGGAACATGCGTCAAGACTAGAATTACAGTAAACCATCAGCCACAGAATCAATTCCATCAAAAAGCAGGACAGTTTAAGGTAGGGCCTGCAACCATATAAGCTCATTAATGACTGATGTGCAGCTCCCAACTTTCATTAATCACCCACTTTTATGGCAATTAAATCACTGGTTTCATTTAGCCCTTAAAATCATTGATATCTTCTCAATTAACTTTGTGAAACGCTTTAGAATGTCAAATACAGTTGATTTCCACCCTCCCCCTCCCCAATTATCAGTAGCATTTGAGTAACAGCATTGTAGAACTAAGATTGCCTTTTTGACTAAAAAAGTTAAAATGGCTCATTGGTAAGGTTGCCAACCCTAGTCTAAGGAGATCATTTATTAAATCCAACCTTGATGTCCTCCATGATGTTTCGGCCTCCACGTTTATTCTGGAATTTCAGCAGTTTCTCAGCATGCTCCCGTTCCTCATGTGACTGCTCCTTGAAGAACTCAGCAAAGTGACGCAGGGCAACATCATCCCGGTCAAAGTAATAGGACTGTGGAGAGAATTTAAACAGCTTCATGACCAAAGACCTCAAAATAGATTGAAAGATCATTTTCTTCCCAGTTAGAGTTCTTTTAAAAAAGAAAGTCAAATTCACTACATTAATAATCAAACATATTGGATATCTCCCCACTCAATGCAAGATTCAGCCAAAATACATTTCTGAAGATTGACCAAATGTGAAAATGTAAGAAATGTAATGCTAAACAAGTCTACTGCTGGATAAGGGGTACCTCCTACTTACCACCATTCACACAAGATATCCCAAGACACCAGATAGTGGGCCCTTGGTTTGTAAAAATCTCTACTATTGTAAATAAAAAGGAGAGCTTGCTCCAGTGTCCTAGACAATATTTATCCTTCAGCCACCACAAAGATAATCTTGTTACCTCACTTGGCAAACCTACTGTGTACAAATTGACTTGTGTTTCCAACACTACAATGACAACTATACTTCAAAAAAAAAATTTCACTGGCTACAAAAGCCTTGTGATAAAAAAAAAAAGGTTTTCACACTAATCTAAAATTGGGCACAGACACAGAATTCCTCAATTCCAGTAGTTTTACACCACAAAATAATCGAAATAAGTGAACAAAGTTTCAACACCTGGATTCTCAGTAGTTCCTTCCCAAGGAAGTAGAGCAAGTAAACTAATGAGAATCTACCAACATTTCATTATCATCCCATTGAGAAAGAATCTCATCCCAAAAGTACTTGACCAGGTTTGTGTTCAGTTACAAACTCTGGCAGTTGCTGAGCTAGTTTCATATTAAACCTCTCAACGGAGAGCAACTGCTATAAGGAATAGTCCATTAACACAACATATCCTTGTATTACACAACAGAAACACTCACTGCACAAAAGGTTTACTCTCCCAGGGAGAGAAAAGTTAAGAAAACAAAAATGCAGCTTAAAGTTCATTAAACTGGAGAAATTCCAACTTTTCAGAATGCAGTGATAAGAAATACAAGACTCACCATGGACAGGTAAACATAGGAGGAATAGAGTTCCATGTTGATCTGTTTGTTAACAGCATCCTCACAATCCTTGTGATAGTTCTGACAAACTTGGGAAGCCATTTTCACTACTTCTATATACTATTACTACTCAATATCACCTTTTTTTTAAAAAAAAAAAGCAGCTTTAGAACATACACTACCTGACCCAAGCTGTTGTATTTATACTACTGGGTCAGCCTACATTCAAACAAGAAATGACATCACCAATAATGGTAATCAGTCAGGAATCTCCCATGAATCCAGGCACCAATTAACAAAGGAGAGGGGGTGTGGGGGAGGGGCTGAAACCCAGAGCCAATCAGAGCTTTGGAACGCAGGCAGGCTTTGGAGATTAGTCTCGATGATGTCATTACTTTAGGGCTCCTTAACCGTCTTCAAATCTGAAAATGTCTTATTGTTTAATGCTCTCATTCAAATTAAATGATTGTTACTTTCGCTGAAGTGGCTTTTCATAAGTTGACCCAGTTTGTAACTTGCAAGGAACCGTGGAGCTGATACAATATTGAAAGCAATCAAGTGGGCTTGAGTGAATTTGCAAACCAACCACTCCACAGAGAAATGGAAATGTGAGAGTGAGGGAGTGAACATTACTGAACACAGTGTCACCCACAGACACGTCTCCATTTGCTACAGTGTGTTTTGGGGCAGGCTTGATGGACCAATTGGTCATTTCCTGCCCATCAATTCTTTATGTTAGCTGAATCCTTTTATGGTCAACTTTCAATGTGGCTAAAGAATATTTAAAGCTGATTAAAATGATGATACTCGGATGTTCTCTAACAGTCTGTCTTATCATGGGTTCATAGAGCAGAGAAAGTGGCCACTCAGCCTATCGTGCCTCTGCTGGCTCTTTGAAAGAGCTATTCAATTAGTTCCACTCCCCTGCTCTTTCCCCAGAGTCCTGTAATTTATTTACTTTTCATGTAGAAGTCCAATTCCCTCTTCAATGTTATTATTGAACCTGTTCCACCACCCGTTCAGTTAGTGCATTCCAGATCTTCAAAACTCGTTGCTTAAAAATAATTCTCATCATCTGTCCACTGGATCTTTTGCCTCACATTGGTGTTTCTCCGAGATCCAATGTGTTGACATCTAGTTTCATTCCAGAAGTGGTCCAGTCCTAGATTAGGTGATGAGATGTGTTGTCTTGGATTAAATCTCTGTTTTAGATGGGCAAGACAGGGTGGCAGTGATTCACATCACACTACAGTCGCGAGCCTCTTGGGAGAGATGCCACCAATGGGCACAGTTGACCCACCTGAACAGAAAATGTATCTGGGTATAATTGAATACCTCTTTCAAAGAGCCAGCACAGGCACGATAGGCTGAGTGGCCACTTTCTCTGCTCAATGAACCCATGATAAGCCAGACTGTTAGAGAACATCCGAGTATCATCATTTTAATCAGCTTCAAATAATCTTTAGTCACATTGAAAGTTGACCATAAAAGGATTCATCTAACAGAAAGAATTGATGGGCAGGAAATGACCAACTGGTCCATCAAGCCTGCCCCAAAAATCACTGTCACAAATGGAGACGCTTCTCGGCCTTTTGGCTAAGATCAAGTGTAGTATCTGTTCTTATCAGTGCTTATTTGATTGAGAAGAGACCATGATCATTGCCTTTTGATCCTGGGTAGGCTTTGAGTAAAATGGCTATAACCAATCTTTGAGCTTCAGGCCAGGGAGTGCGCAACACCGTTCGGGTGGTCGTGAAGGACAAGGAAGGAGATGCACCGGTCGATCGCACCTTCTTCATCAAGAAAATTCTCTTTGATTGCTGCGGATTTCAAGCGACGGACGTCTTCTGCCTGCAGGATTTCCCCAGCAGTGGCTACTTCGACGTGACGTTCCGGAACGTGGCGGGATGCATCAAGTTCCTGAAGGCGTTCAAGGAGAAAGGGGACCGGGCTCCACTGTCAATCCTCACAGCGGAGCCGCTCTTCACGCTTCCGTCACAACGGGACCGGGTGGTGACGATTCACCTCTACAACCCCCATGTTCCGGTGGTGGATGTACTCACCTTTCTCGCCAGGTACGTCGAGGTGGCTGGCAGCAGCACTGATGTCAAGGACCCCTTTGGGATTTGGACCAGCAAGCGGCAGGTCAAGGTGACCTTGAAGGTAGATCCCAGTGGAGCCATCATCCACCCTCCCTCCAGCTTCGCTATCGGGGGAAGGCGAGGCTTCTTGGTCTTCGCTGGGCAGCCCAGAGTTTGCGACACCTGTGGCAAATCTGGTCACATGGCAGCCAACTGCAGCACGGTTGTTTGCAAGAACTGCAAGAAGGAAGGCCATCAGACCAAGGACTGTAAGCAGACTAAGTGTTGCAACTTGTGTGGTGCGGCAGGCCATCTCTACAAAACCTGCCCCAAACGCTGCCTCAGTTATGCTCAGGCAGCAAGGTCCAAGGAAAGGCCGGGAGAAGGTTCGACGAAGGCGTCCGGTGTTCGAAAGGAGACCAGCAACCTTCTCCGCAGCGAGGAACTTCAACCTGAGAAAGAAGGAGAGGCAGCTGAAACCAGCGACCCAGCACCTACCCAGCGGCCGGAAACCCCTCCTCCACAGACAGAATCAATGGAGGAGGAGGCAGCAGATGGACAAACAGGTCAGTGGCAAGTGGTCCGGAGGAAAACCACAAAGAAAAAACAACACTAACCGGAACAGGCCACCACCCAAACCAGTGGCAAGAGGAGGCTATCTTCTGAATCAGACTGCAACAACTCCTCTTCACTGGACGGGGAAATGCTGGAACGACAGCCCCTTCAAAAGAGGTGGCAGAACTCCGAGATGGATGATAAAGCATCCCAGCCCCCGGGCACTGGAAGCTGTGATGGGCCCGGCGTGCCCCAACCCGCCACACGTAACGACGTGGCCAACGCATCTCAGCTCCGGGACACCGGGAGCAAAGACACGTCTGGCGCACCTCAGCTCCGGGAAGCCGGGAGCAGTGATGTTTTCGAGGAGGAACAGATGGAAGCAGCTGAGGACAACCCAATCCTCTCTGCCTACAAGACCCCCCCGATGTCACCCGAGCAGAACAAACACTGCATGAAAAAGCAGGAGGGGTTTCTGAGCCCAACCAATGTGAAACTGCTTGCGCACACGATGGGTATGCAGGAACATCCCGAAGGGGAAGGACTGGGACTAGCGAGGACAAATGGTATGGGAAGCAACAACTAATTTTTAGTAAAAAATGGGTGTAAGAATTGCTTCCATTAATGTGCGTAGTATTAAATCTACTACGCGATGTGTTTCAACCTTGGATTACCTTGCCAAGGTCAAAGCCGACCTACTGTTTCTGCAGGAGTGTGGAATACCACACCTCAGCACCTACAGGCAGTGGTCGCGATGGTGGTCCCACGGGCCATCGATCTGGTCGGGGGGTAAAGATTGCCGTTCCTCCGGCCTGGGTATTCTGCTGCGGGGAGGTAACTTCACCATCTCCGAAGTTAAGGAGGTGGTGGGCGGTCGCCTCCTCGTAGCAGACGTGATGTACAACAACGCTCCGCTCCGGTTGATCAACGTGTACGCCCCGGTACAACGCAGCGAGCGGCTGACCGTCTTCCAGCAGCTCCCACTGCTGCTGGCGACGTCCAGGCTGGTCATCCTAGGCGGTGACTTCAACTGCATCATCGATGCGGCTGGACGATCCGGCAGTGACGACAGCAAACTGGACGCTACGTCCAGATTCCGAATGGAAACAGTTAAAGATGCCAAACTGCACGACGTCTTCAGCAAAACTGCAGACGGAGCGCAGCGCAGATCCACATGGTCAAGATCGGACGGGTCTGCCTGTTCCAGGATTGACTTCCTGTTTGTGTCCCGTGCTGTCATGGTCGGATCCACCGACGTCAAGCCGGTGTTCTTCTCCGACCACTGCCTCTTACTGGCCGACTGTCACTTACAGGATGACCAGCGGGTTGGCAGAGGGGCATGGAAGCTCAATGCTACATTGCTGACCCCAGAGAACGTTGAGGAACTCAAAAGGGATTACAAAGGTTGGAGGACCGTGAAACCCCTCTTTGAGTCTCCAGTTCACTGGTGGGAAGCGATCAAGGAGAACATCAAGAGGTTCTTCATCCACAAAGGTGTTCAGAAGGCGAGAGAGAGACAGAGGGAAATGTCCCGACTCCAGAAAATTATGCAAAATCTACTCCGGTTGCAGTCAATGGGGGTCGAGGTCAAGGAGGACCTCCAAGAGGTGAAGAGCCAGCAGGCCTCGCTCTTTGCCAAGGAGGCCTCCAAGATCATCTTCCGGTCCAGAGTCCGCTCCATCGAGCAGGATGAGACGTGCTCGCGATACTTCTTCCAAAAGGTACACAGAGAGAGCTCTGTTATCAGCAGCCTGAAGGAAGAAGATGGCTCGGTAACGTCTTCGCAGTCCGACATACTAAGGATCAGCAAATCCTTTTATGCTGGGCTGTATGACGCGAAGCCCACAGACAGCAGAGCCTCCCAGTCCTTCCTGTCATCTATCACAGAGGTCTTAGATGACAGCAGGAGGGAGAGATTGGACAAGCCGCTAACTCTGGACGAGCTGACAAAAGCCGTCGAGTCCTTCGAGACGAGTAAAACTCCCGGGAGCGACGGCTTACCGGTCGAGTTGTACTCGGCCGTGTGGGACTGGGTCGGCCCGGACCTGCTGGAAGTATACGAGAGTATGCTCCTGGCCAGCAGCATGTCAGAATCCATGAGGAAAGGCTTCATCACCCTCATTTACAAGCGGAAGGGGGAGAGGGCAGAAATCAGAAATTGGCGGCCCATCTCACTGCTTAATGTTGATTACAAGATTCTGTCCAAAGTCATAGCCAGTCGAGTCAAGTCTGCTCTGGAGTTGGTGATTCACCCCGATCAGACCTGTACTGTACCCGGCAGGGAGATCTCTGATAGCCTCGCGCTACTCAGGGATACGATCGCCTACGTGCGGGACAGGAGGGTGGACACCTGCCTCATCAGCCTGGACCAGGAGAAGGCTTTTGACAGGATATCGCACACCTACATGATGGACGTGCTTTCCAAAATGGGGTTTGGGGAGGGAATCTGCAATTGGATCCAACTGCTCCACACAAACATCAGTAGCGCAGTCTCAATCAACGGGTGGGAATCGGAAAGTTTCCCGATCAAATCTGGAGTCAGACAGGGCTGTCCTCTCTCCCCGGTCTTGTTTGTTTGCTGTATTGAACCCTTTGCTGAGTCTATTAGGAAGGATGCGAGCATAAGAGAGGTGACAATCCCAGGTGGCGGAGGCACTCAGGTTAAAACCTCCCTGTACATGGATGACGTCGCCGTCTTCTGCTCGGTTCCGCTGTCCGTGCGCAGACTGATGAGCATCTGCGACCAGTTCGAACTGGCCTCGGGAGCCAAAGTTAACCACGGCAAGAGCGAGGCCATGTTCTTTGGGAACTGGGCTGACCGATCCTTTGTCCCCTTCACCGTCAGGTCAGATTACCTGAAGGTGCTGGGGATATGGTTCGGAAGGGCTGGGGCGTGCACCAAAACCTGGGAGGAGCGAGTAGCCAAGGTACGACAAAAGTTGGGCATGTGGGGGCAGCGATCTTTCTCCATTGTGGATAAGAACCTGGTCATCAGGTGCGAGGCGCTCACGTTGTTGCTCTACGTGGCACAGGTCTGGCCCATACCCCACTCCTGCGCCGTGGCAGTCACCCGAGCCATTTTCCGCTTCATCTGGGGATCTAAAATGGACCGGGTCCGGAGGGACACGATGTTCAAATCTCTGGACAAGGGCGGGAAAAATGTCCCCAACGTGGCCCTCATCCTGATGACCACCTTCGTGTGCGGCTGTATCAAGCTGTGTGTATACCTCCAGTATGCAAACTCCAAGTGTCACTACGTGCTGAGGTTCTATCTGTCCCCGGTGTTGCGAAGGATGGGCCTGGTCACATTGCCGCGGAACGCTCCATGCAGTTGGGCCGTGCCGTACCACCTATCCTTCGTGGAGCCGTTTCTGCGGGAAAACACCTTTGACCACCGGTCCATCAGGCAGTGGTCTGCACGGAATGTCCTCAAGGCCCTACGGGAAAAGGAGACGGTGGATCCTGTCGGATGGTTCCCCGAGCAGACCGTCAAAGTAATTTGGCGGAATGCCTCATCACCAGAATTTTCAAACAAGCACCAAGACGTAGCTTGGCTGGTGGTGAGAAGGGCCCTCCCTGTCAGATCCTTCATGCACACCTGAAGTCTCGCCCCCTCCGCACAATGCCCCCGCAGTGGCTGTGGTGGGGAAGAGACGGTCGCCCACCTCCTCTTGGAATGTGTCTTTGCAAAGCAAGTGTGGAAAGAGATGCAGTGGTTTTTGTCGAGGTTCATCCCAAGCAGCTCTGTAACACAGGAGTCTGTACTCTACGGGCTGTTCCCAGGGACGCACACCGAGACAAACATCAACTGCTGCTGGAGGACTATCAATTCGGTGAATTTGGTCTGCCCGAAACTTGCTGGTCTTCCAGCGCAAAGAGTTGTCCACCACCGAATGTTGCAGACTGGCACATTCCAAGGTCCAGGACTACGTGCTGAGGGACGCACTAAAGCTTGGGGCAGCCGCAGCAAAGGCTCAATGGGGAAAGACCACAGTGTAAGGTCCCCCCACCAAGCTGAACTGAGGGGCTGGATCTATGGGAAACCCCTCGAACTGTATCGTTAATATTTTCATTTGCTGTAAATGTAAAACTGTAATTGGCATGACAATTGTGAAATGGAAGGGTTGCGAAGAAACTCATGATAGTATAGAAGGAAACTGATCTCCCTTGCAATGTTTGTATTTTTTGAAACTGTTTGGCAATGTAATTTTTACAGATTTTTATGAATAAAGTATATTTTGGAAATTAAAAAAAATGGAGACGTGTCTGTTGGTGATACTGTATTGTTGTACCCGTATTTACACCTGTTCTGGTCAAAAAGGATCCGAGATGCAGTGAACGTCCTGCGGCCGCATAGGCTTTTGACCAAACTGATGGATATCACATGGTCACTCAATGGCCACCAGATGGACAGCAGAGACTTTGATTAAGGCCTGTGGTTACTGGTTCTGAGGGAATTATTGATGTATCTTTTCCACAGGACTGCTTTGAATTCAGTATCACTACCTGTACTGTTGTACCTGTATTGTTGATCTGTACAAAAAGCTCAAAGTTGAGAGATTTATCCTTTGCTCTTTGTAAATTTCCACACAACAGCAAAGATCAAATAAGTTGACTAGGAACCTCTTTGAGAGATGCAAAGACATTAATATGGAATTACTGAAGACCAATATTCCCTCTCATTCTCTTAAAGATTGCTGCACAGCTGTGCACGGGCATGACCTATTCACCATTGCACTTGGTGCAATTCTCAACTACATTGCTAAAATCATGTAAACATTGGATAATTGCAGTTGCAGCAAAATCATTTGAATCCAATGATAGGAGACAAGTGGAGATCCAGTAGGAATTATCCATTCCAAATCCTATTTGGTATGAAATGTACAATGTGCCTAAATACAAATTGATAGATTGATGGAGCAGCTGCTGGTAGTAGGTTTATAGATTGGAGGAAGTGAAAATTTTGGGGGTTTGAGAAGGGAGGCAGGGGGCGGGAAAGCAGAAAGGTGGCAAGAACAATAAATATCAATTTAACTCATTATGTAGTTGATGTTTTGCTTTGTGTATTGAATAAGTGATGTTCACTCCTTCTAGAAGGAAGAAATTGGAGCACAGATCCACACATTCTCCTCCTCCGTACCAAATGTTTTTATTGATGGAAGTGAGAGCCTAGATAGGTTATTCAATAGAGAGAGCAAGTGCAAGACTTTCTAGAACAGAGTTCAATCCTCTTCCATCTCCAAACCACCCCTCTCCACCCACCAAAAAAGCAAAGTTTATGGCATTTCAGGTCGATTTCATCAGTCACCCAACTGTAATTTCCCCTTTAGTACATTCAAACTCAGTGAGCTCAGACATTGGGTACAACAGCTATTTAGAGCTTACCAGCAAGTCTAAAGTAGCAGATATAAATTTGGCCGAGTGAGCTACCCCAACTGTATCCTACAAGAAGTCAGACTGGGATTAGTGGAAACTTACTAAACACAAAAATTGCTTTCCTAAGGACAGATACTAGAATTGATCCTGGGACTGAAATGATACAACACTAATTCACTGCAAGACATCCTTTGCATTTTAACAAGCAAAAGTTGCAGCAACTAATATTTTGGTTTATTTAGTGGTTAGAGAGAGTTGTCAATAAAGCTGAGAACATACAGCATCAGAGGAAACAACTTATGCTCAGCTGCCTAGGCCCCAAACTCTACTATCCCCTCTCTAAATGTCTCTCAAACACTTTAAAACCTATTTCATTGACTACGTTTTTGGGCACCTGCTTCTCTCATGTGGGGCAAAGTCACATTTTGTTTAACATTCCTGGTGAAGCATTTTGGAATGTTTTACTATGGTAAAGGCACTATCTAAATGCAACCAGATGTAAAGAGAATTGAAATTGCCTTGGATGTTGAAGGTCTGACAAATAAACAAATCTCCCCATGATAAATCTATTACACAGCCCAGTTCTTCCAGATGTAAACTACATTGTGTACATTGGAGTGTTAATCTGAAAAAATAAAATAACCAAGGAGAGAAAACCCAGTCAAATATGGAGTAGTTTATTTAGAGTTAACATTACAGTAAGAGATCAGGTCTCAAACCCTTGGTACAAAGTCAGAGGCCATCACTCCCTAGAGGACAGGGAGAATCTTGCACATTATATAAACAAGAGTACTGAACACAATAAACTGACTGCAGGGATTAAGCTCAGTCACACTCCCCAAGCGTGTGCTTGTCAAACAGGTACTCTCCCATGCCATTGTCAGGGGCTCCCAGTCTCTTCAGGTTGGTGATGTGATCTCCAAGCTTCTTGATCATCTTCACTTGCTCATCCAAGTAGTGAGTCTCCAGGAAGTCACACAACTAGGGAGGTGGAGGTAGAGAAAAAAAAAACTAGTTATGTCCATCAGCAGATACCAAGGAATGTTTGAGCTTCCCTTTGACTGTAGGATTTCAATTGTCTTGGACGGGATGATAGTAATGTTAGCAATCTTGATTGCCCCTCTAGTCTGTCAGTAAGTTCAGTTACTGCAGAGCAAGTTACTTGATCACAAGGACACATTTAGTTAATAGCCATATTAGACTTACCTCCCAGTTGGAAGTCTGCAGTCTGTCCAAAAATAAAATATACAAACCTAATGAGATTTTACAGTATCTGTGTCCAAGGACTACTGCAAAGACCCATGAACTCCAATTTATCCAAAAAGCCCACATTAAAAGAACTTACATGAGGGTCAGTGTTGCCAGTGGAGAGTTTGTGCAGATCCAGCAGACTCTGGTTCACATCCTTCTCCATCTGCAGAGCTCTCTGCATTGCCTCCAGACCATTGCTCCACTCATCCTGCTCTGGCTTCTGGAAAGTCAAACAAACAGTTCACTTATAAATGGATTAAGCAAGATATACAAATACAATGGAAACAGGAGAACAAGCAACCAGAAGTCCCATGTTAGCAGGAGCCAACACATCACAATATAGGTTTACTGCATTAAATCACCACATCCATAGAAATCAATTTTGAACTATTCTTTCAAATGCTTTCTAGAGCAATCAGTCCAAGGGGATCCAGACAGGAGGCCAATCATTCATTGAATCCAACCTTGATGTCCTCCAAGATGATCCGGCCTCCACGTTTATTCTGGAATTTCATCAGTTTCTCAGCATGCTCCCGTTCCTCATGTGACTGCTCCTTGAAGAACTCAGCAAAGTGACGCAGGGCAACATCATCCCGGTCAAAGTAATAGGACTGTGGAGAGAATTTAATATAAAATTTATATTTTCCTCAGTTCTTTCAAAAAGTGGAAACCATTTATTCACTAATTGAGGGAGGAGCTATCCAATGCTCATATAGGACTCAGCCAAAAAAAGGTTAGATGCATTTCTCAAAGTCAGACTAAAATCTAGTGCTGGATTAGTACCTTTTTACTAAAAAAGTAAAATTAGACCAAGGGACCCCATCTGTCCTCTTCAGATACATATCTCAGCACTATTTCAAAGAACAGGGGAGTTCCCTCCAATGTCCTGGCCAATATTTATCCTTCAGCCAACCGACAATCTAGTCATTTCAATTGCCAGGAGCTTACTGTGCATAAAGTGGCTATTTGTTCCCTACATTACAGTGAGAACTAAACTTCAAGAGTACTTTGCAACATTGAGGCAGCATAGAATCAATTGGTTACATACATTTCTAAATAAAATTGGGTGTGGAACTATAGAAAAAAAAAATCCTTACTTCATCTTTTGCACAAATAAAATAGGAATCCAAGCAGTGAACATGGCTTCAACTCCAGGATTCTTAGTGTATCACTTCCAACTAAAAAAAGTAAGCAAATAAGGACCTACCAATATTTTACCAGTTACAGTTACCAGTTTGAGATTGAGCTTTGTTTAATGTTAACACAACATTGACCAGGTTTGTGCTCATCAGTTTATAAACTCAGGTAGTGGTTAAGTTAGTTTCAAATATCAAAACTCTCAATAGAGAACAGTTGCTGAAACATGCAGTCCATTAACTCAACATTACCCTGTCTTACACACTTGAAGCTCTCATTACCCAAGAGGTTTCCTCACCCAGGGAAGAGGGTCAAGAGAAATATAGCTTAAAGCCAATTCATTGAAGTGCAGAAATTCCAACTTTTCAGAATGCAGTGACAAGAAACACAAGACTCACCATGGACAGGTAAACATAGGAGGAATAGAGCTCCAGGTTGATCTGCTTGTTAATAGCATCCTCACAGTCCTTGTGGTAGTTCTGATGCACTTGAGAAGCCATTTTTACTTGTTTTTTTTAAAACTCACTATCACTTAAAGAATACTAACACATTCTAATACAGGCTCTTGTATTTATACCACTGGAGCAGCCTGCATTCAAACAGGAATGACATCACTAACGATGATTGACATCCCTGATAGCCAGTCAGGTATCTCCTATGAATCCGGGCCAATTAACAATGGAGAGGGGGTTTGGGTGAGGGGGCGAGACCCAGAGTCAATCAGAGGTTTGGAATACAGGAGGTTTTGGCAGATTAGCCTCAATGTTATTACTGCTTTTGGGTTAATTGGCCTTCAAGTCTGAACATATCTCGTTGTTTAATGCTTAGTATCAATTATGTGATAATAATTAGTTTCTTTCCCTGACGTGGCTTTTCATAATCTGGTTCTTTTGCCTCACGTTGGTGTTTCTCTGAGATCCAATGCCTTAACATCTGGTTTCATTGCAGAAGTGGTTCAGTCTGGATTAGCTGATGAGATGTGTTGTCTTGGATTAAATCTCTGTTTTAGATGGGCCAGACAGGGTGACAGTGATTCACATCCAGAGCCACCAATCGCACGACAGCCATGAGCCTCTTGGGAGAGATGCCACCAATGGGCACAGTTGACCCACCTGAACAGAAAATGTATCCAGGTATTTACACCTGTTCTGGTCAAAAAGGATCCAAGATGCAGTGAATATCCTGTGGTTGCAAAGGGTTTTGACCAAATTGATGGACATCACATGGTCCCTCAATAGCCATGTGGAGGCCAGAGACTTTGATTAAGGCCTGTGGTTACCAGTTCTGAGGGAACTACTGATTGATCTTTTCCATAGGTTCTCTTTAAATTCAGTATCACTCCCTGTAGATAGGAAGGATGTTGATCAATACGAAAGTTCAATGTGATGAGAAGTATCCTTTGTTATGTGAATTTTCACACAATGGAATGACTGAAGACTGCAATGTCATTGTACTCACAGCAGTTCTCAACTAAGCTTCTGAAATTAACTGTTAAACATTGGATAATTACAGTTGCAGCATCAACATTTGAATCCATCCATCGGAGTGAAGGAGACAAATGAAGATCCAATATTTGGTATGAAACACATCATGACAAATTGATACATTTATAGAGCAATTGCTGATTTGGGGTTTCTAAAGTGATGGCAGAGGAATTGTTAGAGCAGGGGTGGTGGAAGGTGAAATATCTGTTTAACTCACTTTGTGTTTTAAGTTAATTGCTTTGTGCATTTAATGAAATACATTCACTCCTTCCAGAAGGATTAGATTGGAGCACAGTTCCACGGGTACTTCTCTGCCGTCAATGCCTTACTCAATTTCTTATTGTAGGGTGTAAGAGCCTAGATAGATTATTCAAGATAGAGAGATTTCAAGTGCAAGATTTTCGGAAACAAGTTTGTGTTTCTTTCCTTTATAAGGCCACTGGCAATTACCTTATTTCGGGTTGATTTCCCAGTCACCCAATTGTACTTCCCTTTAGTATTTTATATTCAGGAAATTTTCTCATTGACATTTTGTAAGACAGAAATAGCTTTACTAAAATTTAGCTCCATATTGAAGATTGCCTATATTCTCTGTTATGCCCTACAAAAAACCAGTGAATTGATGTTAAGAGAATTCCTTGTTTTTCAAATTCAGCTGGCTGAGCTGTGGCAGGAACAGCAAAGATTGGATAACATTATCAGGAAAGAACAAAGCCCATTCCAATTCAAGGAATTAATGAGCAACAGAAAATCCTATAAAGAGTAAGATAACACTGAACTTAATCTGTTGACTTCTGCAAAACACCTTTATCTGTAGGGTGGCTGGCTTAACAGATGTGTCTTACAACAAATCCACAAACCTCAATTAGTGCAGCTGTTCACATGATGGAAAATTACTGAACTTCTCAGCCAGAGATCAATGATGTAGTTGGGTGTTTTGGCCTATGTGTGATTGTTAACTAGCAGGAGTAACTCAATAAAGTTTAACATTTATTTATGTTTGTGTTTATTGCTGACCTGAAACATTAACTCTGTTTCTCTCTCTCTCCACAGATGCTGCCAGACCTATTGAGCATTTCCAGCAGTGCTTGTTTTTATTTCAATAAAGTTTAATATCTGACTTGGTGCTTTGAGTGTATTCTGTTATTCCTGTAATGCTCGTGTCCAAACCAGCCTAAGAGGAGACAAAGTCCCACACTCTGAATGATTATACTTACAAAGCATCCCAGAAAAGTCTAAAGCAACTGTTATGGCTGTGGCTGAGTGAGCAACCACAGGTATATCCTCCAGCAGGAAGGCAAAGTAGGAGTGGTTGAAGCTTACAAGATATTAACAGCTCTTCCCAGGACAGGTATCAGCCTGAAACAAGTTTGATGCTTTAACTCAATTAGTACAACATCAAGTCACTGGGCAACATGCTCTGCATTTTAACAAATCTACAACCACTGATATGAGACATTAGAGATTCAGTACCAGCATGAATAGTTAGTTTTATATACAGATGGCTAGGCCCTCCCAAAACCCTCCAAATCAATACAGCATTCCAGCTAGGAACAGAATACAGTTCACAGGACTGAACCCATGATTAAGTTGTCATGCAGCCCAGCATAATTCTTGAATGTGGTTTACATCAGGCATTAATCTTAAACAAAATCTGGTGCAATTTACAGTTATATTTCACAACAGAAAAGGTCTCAACATTTTGCAGTCACAAGCCATTATTCCCTAAAAGGAATGTCTTGCACACAATTTTACAAACAAAAAAACTTGTTCCCTGCAGTCAGTTTAGTCATTCTTCCCTAGTGTGCTCTTGTCAAACAGGTACTCTCCCATGCCATTGTCAGGGGCTCCCAGTCTCTTCAGGTTGGTGATGTGATCTCCAAGCTTCTTGATCATCTTCACTTGCTCATCCAAGTAGTGAGTCTCCAGGAAGTGACACAGCTGAAAAAGAGGGAAACTGGTTATGTTCAGCAGCAGATGTCAAAGTTCCCTTCAACACTTTGTATTTTATCCTCTTGCACTAGGGGTTGATCAAATGATGCAATTACTAGAATTACTGCATTAAGTTAACATATAGCCTAATGCATGGTTAGATCAGGACACCTTTAGTAGTCAATGTCCAGTCAACCTCCCAGTCTTTACTTTCCCCTCCATTCCCAAAACCCCCCTCCCCAAGATATCTTTTTGACATGAAGATCCTCTGAATAGTCAGAAGGACTGCAAGGTTCCTTGAACTCTAACTTAGCCAAAAGCCCACATAAAAGAACTTACATGAGGGTCAGTGTTGCCAGCAGAGAGTTTGTGTAGATCCAGCAGACTCTGATTCACCCCCTTCTCTATCTGCTGAGCTCTCTGCATCATCTCTAGACTCAAAATACTCAGAACCACCAAGAAAGCTCCAGGACTGAGCAAAGCTCTTGTATTTATACCACTGGACCAGCCTGCATACAAGTAGGGAATGACATCACTAATGATGATTGGCTATCAGGGATTGTCAATCAGGAATCTCCCATGAATCCAGGCACCAATTAAAAAAAGAGAGGGGGTGTGGGGGAAGGGTTGATGCCCAGAGCCAATCAGAGCTTTGGATGGCAGACAGGATTGGGAGATTAGTCTCGATGATGTCACTGCTTTTGGATTCCTTGACCTTCTTCAAATCTGAGAATGTCTCGTTGTTTAATGCTCTCATTTGAGTTAAATGATAATTTGTTACTTTTGCTGGAGTGGCTTTTCATAATCTGACCAAGTTTGTAAATTGCAAGGAACTGTGGAGCTGATGTAATATTGAAAGCAATCAAGTGGGCTTGAGTGAATTTGCAAACCAACCATTGCACAGAGAGATGGAAATGTGAGAATGAGAGGGAGTGAACATTACTGAATACAGTGTCACCCACAGACACGTCTCCATTTACTGTAGTGTGTTTTGGGGCAGGCTTAATGGACTAGCTGGTCATTTCCTGCCTGATAATTCTGTATATTAGATGAGTCCTTTTATGGTCAACTTTCAATGAGCTAAAGAATATTTGAATCTGATTGAATGAGATTCAGATGTTCTCTAACTCTCTGGTTCATCATCGAGTCAAACAGCACATAGAGGTCCATTCAGCCCATTGTACCTGTGCTAGCTCTTTGAAAGAACTATCCAATTAGTCCCACTCTGTGCTCTTTCCCCATATCCCTGCAATTTTTTAATGTTTAAATCCAACTCCCTCTTCAAAATTTTTATTGTAACTGCTTCAATCACACTTACAGGCAGTGCATTCCAGATTGTAACAACTTGAGAAATAAGTCTCATCTCTCCCTCTGGATCTTTTACCTCACATTGGTGTTTTTCTGAGATCCAATGTGTTGACATCTGGTTTCATTACAGAAGTGGTCCAGTCCTAGATTAGGTAATGAGATGCATTGTCTTGGATTAAATCTCTGTTTTAGATGGACCAGACAGGGTGGCAGTGATTCCCATCCAGAGCCACCAATCGTGCTACTGGCAAGAATCTCTTGGGAGAGATGCCACCAATGGACACAGTTGACCCACCTGAACAGAAAATGCATCCGGGTGTTCACCCCTGTTCTGGTGTGGTCGCAAAGGGTTTTGACCAAACTGATATCACATGGTCACTCAATGGCCTCCCAGGTAAACAGCAGAGACTTTGTATAAGGCCTGTGGTTACTGGTTCTGAAGAAACTATTGATTGATCCTTTCCACAGGACCACTATAAATTCAGTATCACTACCTATAGGGAGTAGGGATGTTGATCAATGTGAAAAGCTCAAGGAAATAACAACAATATGTTACATTCTGAAGAAGGGTCACTGACCTGAAACGTTATCTCTGCTTCTCTCTCCATAGATGCTGCCAGACATGCTGAGTATTTCCAGCATTTATTGTTTTTATTTCAGATTTCCAGCATCTGCAATATTTTGCTTTTATGTTATATTTATATAGTGCTTTTAATGTAATACTATGTCCCAAGGTGCTTCACAGCAGCATTATAAAACAAAGTATAATGCCAAGCAACATAAGGAGATATTAAGTCAGATAACCAAAAGATTAGTCAAAGAGGTAGGTTTTAAGGAGGAAAGTGAGGTGGTGAGGTATAGGGAGCATATTCCAGACACTGGGACCTAGAGAACTGAAGGCACGGCCACCAATGCTGAAGTGATTAGAATCAGGGATGCTCGATAGGGCAGAATTAGAGGAGGGCAAAAATCTTGGAGTGTTGTGGGCCTGGAGGAAATTACAGAAATGGGGGAGGGGGGTGTGGTTTGAGGCTATGAAAACAAGAATGAGAAGTTTAAAATCAAGATAATGCTTGACTGGGAGCCAATGTAGGTCAGCGAGCACAGGGGTGATAGGGGCAAAGACTTTAGCACAGCACACAGTACAGGCCCACTTTAACGTGGAATGACTGAAGACCAACGTTCCTTACAATTCCCTTAAACATTGCTAAGCAGCTATGCATGCATCTTGAAGGGACTACTGCCTGGGCACAACTTATTTGTTCTGTGCACGGCCCACGGACAATTGCTGCACAGCTTATAGGGAACATTGAAGACTGCAATTTGATTGCACTCACTGCAGTTCTCACCTGCGTTCCTAAATTTAACTTATAAACATTGGGATAATTACAGCTGCAGCATCAATATATGAATCTATTAATAGGGGTAAAAGAGACAAATGGAGATCTAACAGGATTTGGAATGGATGATTCCTATTTGGTATGAAATGTACAATGTACCTAAATACAAATTGATATATGTATGGAGGAGCTGCTGGTATTAGACTTATAACTTGAAGAGAAAATGTAAGAGGTTGGGGTGTGGTGGTCAATAAAAGGATAAATATCATTTTAATTCTTTGAAGTTATTTGCTTTGTGTATTTAATGAAATATGTTCACTCCTTCCAGAAGGATTAAAGTAGAGTACAGTTCCACACATTCTCCTGTTCCCTACCCAAGCTTCTATTGATGTCAAGAACCTAATGAGAATAGAGTAAGAAATGCAAGAATTTTGATTTCCAGACTTAAGTTCAATCCTTTCCCAGCAAGGAATCTAGGCTTTCTCCTCACCCCCCCTCCTCATGGCCAGTGAAATTATGGCATTTCGGGTTGACTTCCCAACCACCCAATTGTTATTCCCTTTAGTACTTGAATTTGCAGAACTCTGCCCTTGTGAGCATTACAGCCAAAGCTTACCAGGAAGTCTGACGCAGCAGGTATGCAGCTAGCTGAGTGAACTACAGCAGGTGTAACCCACAGTAAGAACTCAGACTAGGACTGGTAGAAGTTTACTTGAATACTAAACTTCTCATCCCACAGCATTAGTAGGATCGATCCCAAGTCTAAAATCATAAAACAAATTTGCTGCAAAATATCCTCTAATAATTAATGCAAAGTTACATTCGCTGATATTTCAGTGTATGAGGTGTTAACAGATGTTCCATTGATGCAGAGAGAAGAACCATGCATAGGACACAGTTCCTTGCATTTAGCTGCCTAGACCCCTAAACTCCAGTGTTTACTCCCTAAAAAAGATACTTCTAAGCTTTTGGGGACCTGTCTTATGTCAATTTTGATAAACAATCCAGCCAAGTTTTTAAAAATAGTAAGAAAGATTTTTAAAAAGTCAGTGTTGTTCATGTCATGGCTGGTTGCAATAAAAATTTGCTCCCACTTGAAATTGGATATTTAGCATATGGCTGAAAATGTCCAAGCCCCCACAGAGATCCCAGGTTGGAACAGAAAACAGTACAAGCCTGAAATCCAAGATAAAGTTACCAGTGGAATTCAGCTGACATCAAGCATTCACCTGATGAATGAAACAAAACTCATTTCAATATTGAACATTTTATTTATAGTTATATATCAGATAGTCTTGAGTTCTTTGAAAGTCAGAAGCCATTATTTCCTAGAGGAAGATGATCTCTCACACACACACACACAATTACATAAGCAAGCAGTAAATGCAACAAGTTTGATCCCTGCAGTCAGTTCAGTCACTCTTCCCCCAGTGTGTGCTTGTCAAACAGGTACTCTCCCATGCCATTGTCAGGGGCTCCCAGTCTCTTCAGGTTGGTGATGTGATCTCCAAGCTTCTTGATGATCTTCACTTGCTCATCCAAGTAGTGAGTCTCCAGGAAGTCACACAACTAGAACATGAAATAGAAAATGCCAAACAGATGTTTAGTGAGGATCTTCTCCAGAAGAGAAATTTTCTTCAATTAAATTGAGATAAATGTGCCCATGTCACACTAACCAGACAAGAGCAGATTTACCCAAAAATGGCAAATCAATTCTAATAAATGTGGAATGGACTGCACAAGAAACATTTTAATGTGGCAGATACAAAGTGCCTTGGGAACAGTTTAATGATCCAGGTCTACAGTGTAGATGGCTTCTTGGCCCAAAAACAAAAATCTGAAAGTGGATAAACAAACTTACACAATTTTACCAATGGAGAGTGAAGGGCAGATTCCAATATCACCAATTCATGAATAATTGCAATGTTAGGAACTTACATGAGGGTCAGTGTTGCCAGTGGAGAGTTTGTGCAGATCCAGCAGACTCTGGTTCACATCCTTCTCCATCTGCAGAGCTCTCTGCATTGCCTCCAGACCATTGCTCCACTCATCCTGCTCTGGCTTCTGGAATAAAATAGTGGTCCTGTTAGTGGGAGTGCAAAGTCCAAGGGATGTTATGCTCAAGGTCAACAGGGTTAAAAGCAACACAAGTTATTCTGCCCACCTCAGTATTATGAGGAAGTATGAAGGGCGGAGACCATGATATCAGTTAATTGGCTAAAAATGGCAGGGCAGAGTCAAACTCCATTCCCAATTACACTGCATTTAAAAAAAAAATCTTCAAATTACTTCCTCCATGAAAGTTTACAGCATTAATATTCAAAAATAGTTTCCTAGCTAAGCACCACAAGATTTGAGCCAATAGTTCATATATGGTGCACAAACTCATTCCTTCTGAACATGCACATTTAGTGATGCTCCTATATTCATCAGCTCAGGTGGCCCATCATAACACCCATCGTCATATCACTAACACTAGCAATTTTACTCATTAAATCTCACTGGATTAGGAATTTAAGGGTTCAGTAGGAAACATCTTTTAAGCAACCTAAAATGACATTACAAAAGTTACAAGCCAACCTTGATGTCCTCCAAGATGATTCGGCCTCCGCGTTTATTCTGGAATTGCATCAGTTTCTCAGCGTGCTCCCGTTCCTCATGTGACTGCTCCTTGAAGAACTCAGCAAAGTGACACAGGGCAACATCATCCCGGTCAAAGTAATAGGACTGCAGGTAGAGACATAAAATGCAGAAAGCCAGGTTAGATCCAAATCTCCTCCATGGAGACATGAAGAATGGCCGCAATATTACCCATTCATGATTCCAATCCCTTGCTTTTGAAAGCATTTACAGTTTAATGGAGAAAGTATGTTTCTTTCAAAGAAAGAACAATTGGCTTCATTAATCTTTTCTGAAACTGTTGGAAGTCCCTCCCCATGAAGTAAAAACAAGGAAAGTAGTAAAAATTAGACACGGGGATCCATAATATTTTTTGGGCTAAAGTATTTGTGGTCCAAATGCAGGTTGAAAGTTGAAATTTCAGTGGGACATCCTGCCTTTTCCACCCCCCCCCTCCCCCTTCATTTCCACACCTCCAACACCCACCCCCAAATACCCTCTCCTCCACCAAACCCCACCCCCAATTCAAGTCCAAATATCAGGAATGAAAAAAAGTAAAGCCTTGCAGATTCAGCAGTTTAACTATTTGGCACGAACAAGATCCAACTTCCATGGCAAAGAGAGGATTCAGAGAATTTCACTCAATTAAACTGGGCAAAAATCAGTCCATATTTCACTCACTAGTCACCCAACTAAATGTAATTGTTTGTATCCAAGTTACACATTTGACCAAGTTAATACTTCAAGATGAATCCTCAATTACAAGCTTCACAGAGCTGGTTTCAGGTATAAAATATCTCAGAATAAGACAACTACAGAGCAGGAGGCAGTCTGTTAATGAGACCTTCTACAGAATTACTGTTAAACATAATCCACTGGATTACATCTAGGGAGGGCTATTGAGATACATCCTAAAACCAATTCATTAACCAACAGAATGCAATGAAGTCACAGCCTGAATGTTGAATTAGGACCCCAAAACACACAAAACTCACCATAGACAGGTAAACATAAGAGGAATAGAGTTCCAGGTTGATCTGCTTGTTAACAGCATCCTCACAGTCCTTGTGGTAGTTCTGACACACTTGGGAAACCATCTTCACTTCTACTATTAACAGAAGTTAAATTCAAACACAACAACAGCAATCTAACCACTTCCCTCACAAGCTCTTGTATTTATGCAACTGGATCAGCCTGCATTCAAACAGGGAATGACATCACCAATGATGATTGACAATCCCTGATAGCCAGTCAGGAATCTTCCATGCCTCGAGGCACCAATTAAGGAGCAGTGGGTGAGGTGAGATACCCAGAGCCAATCAGGGATGTGGAATGCAGGTTGGTTTACAAGATTATTCTGTGATTGGAACAAAGGAACAGGAGGAGGCCAATTCAAGTCTGTTCCACCATTCAATTAGATCATGGCTGCTCTGTGTCTTAATGCCATTTACCTGCCTTGGTTCAATATGATTTCATGATCATAACTCACAAAAACCTAACAACATCAATTTTGAAATGTTGACTTGATCCATTTTGGGGAAAGGAGTTCCAGATTTCAATATTCCTTGTTGTGAAGAAATGCTTCCTAATATCATCCCTGAATTGCCTAATCTGAATCTGTTCCAGAGGAAATAGTTTCTATCTACGTTATTAAACCCATTAATTATCTTCAACACCTCAATTATAATCATCCCTTAATCTTCAATACTCCAGGGAATACAGACTGTGCAAAGTGACCTTATAATTTAAGTCATTTAGCCCTGGTATCATTCTGGTGAATCAGTGCTGTGCCCCCACCAAGGCCAATAGATCTAAATGAACACAGTACTTCAGATGTGGTTAACCCCAAGCTTTATACAACTGTAACATAACCTCCACCACTTTGATTTACAGCCCTCTTGAGAGACTAACATTGTATTTGCTTTTTCAATTTTTTTTGTCTCTGTCCACTGGTTTTTAATAATTTCTGTACATGGAACCTTCAATCTCACTGCTGCTCCTTCACAGTTCTGAACTCCTCACTATCCAGAAAACATCTGATTTATCTTTCTTGGTCTTCACATTAAACTCAATCAATCAAAATTTTTCTCACTCACTTAATCTAGCATTGTCCCTTTGCAAGTTTCTGCTCCAATTTACACTATTGAGTGTGCTACCTAACATAACTTGGATATTCTGCACTCTATTCCTTCATTATCATTCATAAATATAATGAAAAGCTGAGGCCCCAGTATAGATCCCTAGAATGGATGACAAGCCATAAGCTTGGAGTACATACCCATTATCCCTACACTCTCTCCTACCTCAAAACCAAATCTCCAAACATATTTGAAGATTTCCTTCAATTCCACAGCCTCCCATTTTTCTTTTTCTCGTGTTGAACCTTGTCTGTGATGCATTTGACGTCAGCTTTCCTTAAACTGAAACTGTTCAGATTCAGCAATTCTGAACATAATTGTAGGAGTATGCAAATGGAAATTCCACTTTGCATTGAGTGGAATTGGATCCAAATTAATATGGCTTGGAGAATTGATGTACCCATGTGTGGGTCTAGAACAAGTCAGGGATACCAATCTTCATCACAATAGATGGAAAGTGATCCACACTGACTCTGCAAACCAGCCAGCAAACTGGGGAAAATAGAGAAGCTTTAAAGTGAACACTGTTGCTCCATCTCTACAGTGTGATATGGAGCACAATCCCCATGGAATTTACGACCTATAAAGTCATGGTGCACCTTTTACAAAGCTCATGTCTACGGTGAGGGAAGATTGATAAGCTCAATTAGTGGGTGCTTCTTACTTTCAGTAAGTGACTGAAGTATCTCCATGGACTCAGCCCAAACATTGGTAAACATACCCCTTTGGTGAATAGGGGTACAGATATTAGTTGAACAAATGGCAGGTTAACCCTTGGCGATAATAAGTGGACAAAAAGGTCACACGTAGGTACTAATGCAGTGTCCTTTCTCAATATTCCACAAGTTCATAATATTTCACCTACAGCAGCAAGAACACTGCTGTAGCAGAAAATGCATATTTCAGATATCCTCTACAAACTTCGCAATGAAAATTGGGAGATGTGAGTAAATTATCCGAGGCAGGCATTGAACCAAGGAGAAGGAAAAGGGGTTTAAATGGAATCATTGGTAGCTCCGCATAATAATCTGAATAATCAAATCAGCTACTGAATTATACAAAGACCAGTTCCATGATGAATACTTTTATTTTCATATACAGCAAGAGATGAGAAAACTGGGAATTAACTAGAAAGCATTCAGCAAGTATAGAATTAATAGTTGTAGAACCCCAATCAACTCAGTGTGTGCTTGTCAAACAGGTACTCTCCCATGCCATTGTTAGGAGCTCCCAGTCTCTTCAGGTTGGTGATGTGATCTCCAAGCTTCTTGATCATCTTCACTTGCTCATCCAAGTAGTGAGTCTCCAGGAAGTCACACAACTAGAACATAAAGAGAAATTAGCAGAGTAGAGTTAGCTTTAAAAAAAAAGCAATAATCTTCATTGGATAAGAATGTTATTTGCACTGGGATAATGGTGAAAGGACTGTACATGGGAGTGAGACTTGCTCTAGAGAACAAGCACAGGCAGCAGGCCAAGATGTCAGCACAGAAGGAAATCATGCTGATCCTGTGGATATGTTTAGCCAGACAAGACCAAAATTTACCCACATGTGGCAAGTCAATTCCATTACACAGAACAAATGCAAAAGATTGATGCCAGAGAAACCAAGTACCTTGTGAATAGTTTAGTGATCCAGATCAACAGTGTGAATGGCTTTTTTTTTTTAAAAACCCAAGAAACATATGGAGTTCTACCAAAGTTAAGGGTAGTTTCTAATGATCACCTTCAAACCTGAAAACTCATTCCAATATTAACTTACATGAGGGTCAGTGTTGCCAGTGGAGAGTTTGTGCAGATCCAGCAGACTCTGGTTCACATCCTTCTCCATCTGCAGAGCTCTCTGCATTGCCTCCAGACCATTGCTCCACTCATCCTGCTCTGGCTTCTGGAACAGAATAGTAGTCTTTTTAGTGGGAGCGCAAAGTCCAAGGGATGTTATGTTCAAGGTCAACAGGGTTAGCAACAAAGATAATCTGTGCACCCCAATACTATGAAGTAGCATTGTGAGGGATGTGGTTTAACAACTGGGATGACAGACCATTACAGGACATGATCAGTTCATTGCTCTGCCATTTTGGCAGATGCTCCAATCCCAATTACCCCAAATATGTTCCAATTTCCTCTCAAAATCCTCCATCCATGGAAAGTCTACAGCTGTGGCCCACATTCTCCAGACTGTTACCTAGTTAAGCACCATATGTTTGAGCCAATAGTTTACAGTACAGAAATTGTTCCATCTGAATATTTATTTATTGACTTGATATCTATAGGAGAGAAAGATCAGCCAGTCATACCAAGTCATCAACATTAGGAATTTTACTCATTAATCTCTAGGTCGAGAACTGAAGTTATTAGAATAAGGAACATTCGCTGAAAGTATCAAAGTTAGATCATAGACTCCTTTAAGAACACAACCTTGATATCCTCCAAGATGATACGACCTCCACGTTTATGCTGGAATTTCATCAGTTTCTCAGCGTGCTCCCGTTCCTCATGTGACTGCTCCTTGAAGAACTCAGCAAAGTGACGCAGGGCAACATCATCCCGGTCAAAGTAATAGGACTGCAGGTAAAAGCAAAATGTAAAGGGAAGATATATCAGACCCAAATCTGATTTATAGGATCATCAAAAATGGTAGCAACATCATGGTAAATAAATCATCCATTCTTGATCTCAAAAGAATTTGCTTTCAATTAAGGGGCTTGGTTTTACAAGTTAATACTATAAAACACTAACTATGTTGAAATGCTCCTCCCTGTAACACAACAAAAAGCAGTAATACTATTTGGATCAAAGTTCCATTTCAGCATTTAAACTACAATTATCAGCAGGATATACTTTGTCCCCAATGAAGATGCAAGTGATTGAAAAGTTTCATTCAGTGGAATAAGACTTTTAGATTACTGCTTCATGCAAAAGAGTTCAGCAACACAGGATTTACTCATTTACTAAAGGAGGAAAGACAGGCCAGAACTAGTCAACGTTTCACCAAACTAGTCACTAAACTTAATGGTTGCCATTCAAGTTGGAAAAGTTGACAAAGTTTATACATCTTCAACATGAATCCTCGATTGGAAACTTCATGGAACATGGGAGTTACTTTCAAAATTGAGTACATATTACAGAACAAGGAATAGTGTCTCTGTTTCAAGGGTATTCACTGATTTAAGTCAAGGGAGAACTACAGAGATAGACTATAAACCCAATTGATTGACCTAGAAAAATTATAGTTACTCAAAATGCATTGAAATTCCAGTCTTAACTTTGAAACAGGACCCAAGAAAACAATACACACCATGGAAAGATAAACATAGGAGGAATAGAGCTCCAGGTTGATTTGCTTGTTAACAGCATCCTCACAGTCCTTGTGGTAATTCTGACACACTTGAGAGGCCATCATAATCTTTACTACTAGCAAAAGCTAAGTAACAACAATCTAACTGCTTCCTGCACAATCTCTTGTATTTATACCGCTGGGACAGCCTGCATTCAAATAGGGGAACGACATCATTAATGATGATTGACAATTCCAGGTAGCCAGTCAGGAATCACTCATGAATCCAGGCACCAATTAACAATGTAGCCGGGCTGTGGGGTTGGACCCAGAGACAATGAGAGCTGTGGAATACAGGCAGGTTTGGATGATTATAATGTGATTGGAACATAGGAATATGAGGAGGCCAATCAGCCCCTCAAGCCTGTTCCACCATTCAATTAGATCATGGTTTGCATCTTAAGGCCATTTGCTTGCATTGGTTCCATATTGTTTCATACCTGTACCTAACAAAAATCTAACAGTCTCAGTTTTGAAATGTTTAATTGATCTCAATATTTTGGGGGAGAGAATTCCAGATTTCCATTTCCCGTTTTGTAAGAAATGCTTCCTGACATCACCCCTGAATGGTCTGGCTCTAATTTTAAGATTATACCTACTGTCCTGGACTGCCCCAACAGAGAAAATAGTTTTTCTCTATATACTGTTCTGACCGAGGTGGGAGGAGTGCATTGTTTTTCTAGTTCCACTTCTCCACAGGTCACAACATATATTTAAATGTTTACCCAGTTACCGATACGGTCAATCATAGACTCTATTTTTATCCCAGAATAAAATACACCAACCAGGTTTCTTTAATAAACAACAAAATTATCAGTTTATTATAAAACAAGACTTAACCAGTAACAAAGCATTATCACACAGATTGAAATATGAAAGTTCCCTTTTATCTTAGCCCCTCACACTAAAGGCCTGCTCAGGTCATGAAAAAAAACCCGACGCGGACCCAACAGAACCACATCGGACCCAAGCCTGATCCTGCCCGAATCCCTCCATTTTCTTCCCACGCCCGACCTGACCCGAGCCCGACCCGAACGGAGCCGAGCCCAACCCGACCATCCATAGAATCCTTTTCAGTTTTCCCAAAATAAAACAATGGCCATAATTCTAAAATACGAGTCTGCCAAAAAAAACTAACAAGAAATGTTGCAGCACCGTCATAACAATAACCTATCAAACCTATTATTCATGTTCAACACATCAATTATAATCATTCTTTAATCTTCTATACTTGAGGAATACAAGAGTCGTCAATGCAAACTGTCCTTGAAATTTAACCCTTTTATCCCTGGTATCATTCTGGTGAATCTGTGCTGCACTCCCACAAAGATCAATATATCAGAGCTGAACACAGTACTCCAGATGTGATCTAACCAGAGATTTACACAAATAAAGCATAACCTCTACCCCTTTGTATTCCCGCGCCCTTGAGATGAAGACTAACAGTCTATTAAACATTTTAATTCATTTAAGTACCTGTCCACTAGCTGTTAGTAATTTCTGTACACGGACCCCTAACTCTCTCTGCTCCTCCACAGTTCCTAGCTCCTCACCATTTAGAAAATACTCTGATTTATCTCTCTCTGTCCTCACTCTATCTCACATTGAAATTCATCTATCACATTTTTGGCTACTCACTTAATCTATCAATGTCTCTTTTCAATTTTCTGCTCCAATTTACTCTACTTACTATACCACTTAACTTAGTGTCATTAGCAAACTTGGATATATGGCTCTCGATTCCTTCATGTCATTTATAAATGTAATGAAAAACTGAGACCCTGGTACAGATCCCTGGGAGAGATGATTAGTCATATCCTGCCAATTGGAGTTCATACCCATTACCCCTACTCTCTGTTTCCTACTTCCCAACCAATTCCACAACCATATCTCAAGGTTTCCTCCAATTCCATGTGCTTCTATTTTTCCTCATCTCTTCAGTAGAATCTAGTCAATGATGTATTTGATGTTGGCTTATTTGTGTTTTCTCAAAGTGAATCTGATTGAATCTGTTCTCCGATTCAGAGCTTGTCAACATAATCGCAGGAGTCTGCAAATAGAAATTTATTTTGTGTTGAGCACAATTGGATCCATCTCTTGGAGAAATGACACTGCGCTTGATGGGTCTAGAATGAATCTGTGATACCAATGACCACAATAGATTTAAAGAGATTGTCCAGCCCAAGACATTACGCCGTGAATTTGCAAACCAACAGACATGTTGGAGAAATGAAAAGTGGAGAGCTTCAAACAGAACTCTGTTGCTCCATCGAAATGCAAATTGGAGGTCTAGCCCATGGAATTTAAGAGTTATGAAGTCCTGTGTTGTTACTTTTGCAAGGGAAAATTTTAACCTGAAATAGACAGTGTTGTGACTACCTAACCCAAATATTTCTGCATTGACTATCCCAGACATTGGTAAGTAGGGCTTTTAGTGAATAGGAGTGCAAGTAACAGTTGAACAAATGGCAACACAGCCAAAAGGCAGATTAAGATGGTGAATGCTTTACAATGAATAGAGTCAGAGTCATTTTTGACATAGGAAGCCATTCGGCCCATGGAGTATCTGGTGACTAGCATAATACATTCAGTCCCATTTTCCTGCTCTAGCACCTGCAAGTTATTTTTTCCTCCAAATGCTCATCCAATTTCCTTTTGAAATCATTTATTGGCTACATAGGCAGCAAGTTCCAGGTCATTACCATTGGTGGTGTCAAAGAAATATTCTCCTCACATCCTCCTACAACTCTTGCCTAAACCCCTTAAGCAGTGTTCCCAACTACTTGTACTATCAGCTACCAGGAACAGATCTTCCTTTGCCTACCTGTCAACATCTTTACACCTCTATCAAATCTCTCCACATTGGCATTTCTTCCACTGAGAGGAGGGGTGAAAACAAAAGGCAAGCAAAGGCACTACTTCAGCATCCCTTCCTCATGTCCCACAATTGCATGACATTGCATCAAAATTACATATTTCACATATCCCCTACAAGTTTCTCAGTGACAAATGGAAGATGTGAGCAAACTACCCTAGGCAGTCATTGAATCAAGTTTAGGAAGCTAGATGTAGGAGGGCAAAACTTAACCAGCATGTTAAAGATTCAATAGAATCAACTATTACACAGCTCAGTATCTTGCTGATCAGAATAATGAAATGAGTTACTTATCAAAAGAGAGGAAAAAAAAAAATCAGTCTATGATAAATACTTTTATTTCAATATACAGCAAGAAATGAGAGAACTACATAATAACCAGAATTGAATCACATTTTATTTCCACCATGTGGAGAATGAATGTTTCAAGAACCCCAATCAACTCAGCGTGTGCTTGTCAAACAGGTACACTCCCATGCCATTGTCAGGGGCACCCAGTCTCTTCAGGTTGGTGATGTGATCTCCAAGCTTCTTGATCATCTTCACTTGCTCATCCAAGTAGTGAGTCTCCAGGAAGTCACACAACTAGATGAAACAGAAAATGCCAAACAGATGTTTAGTGAGGATCTTCTCCAGAAGAGAAATTACTCTTTTTTGGTATTGGGATAGTGTGACATGGGCACATTTAATCAGACAAGAGCAGAATTACCCAAAATTGACAAATCAATTTTAATAAACAGGGAATGGACTGCACAAGAAACATTTTAATGCTGCAGATACAAAGTGCCTTGGGAACTGTTTAGTGATCCAGGTCTACAGTGTAGATGGCTTCTTGGCCCAAAATCAAATAAAATCTGAAAGTGAAAAACAAACTGACAGAATTTTACCAATGTAGAGTGAAGGGCAGATTCCAATATCACCAACTCATGAAAAGTTGGAATGTTAGGAACTTACATGAGGGTCAGTGTTGCCAGTGGAGAGTTTGTGCAGATCCAGCAGACTCTGGTTCACATCCTTCTCCATCTGCAGAGCTCTCTGCATTGCCTCCAGACCATTGCTCCACTCATCCTGCTCTGGCTTCTGGAACAGAATAGTGGTCCTGTTAGTGGGAGTGCAAAGTCCAAGGGATGTTATGCTCAAGGTCAATAGGGTTAAAAGCAGCAGAAGTTAATCTGTCCACCTCAATACTATGAGGAAGTATGAAGGGTGGAGACCATGAGATCAGTTAATTGGCTAAAAATGGCAGGGTAGAGTCAAGAAACTCTATTCCCAGTTACACTGCATTTTTAAAAATCTTCAAATTACTCTGCCCATGCAAGATTACAGCTGTGATCCACAATCCCCAGAGTCCTTTCCTAGCCAAGCGCCACACGATTTGAGCCAATAGTTAGTATATGGTGCCCAAACTCATTTCTTCTGAGCATCCACATTTAGTGATCTTCCTATATTCATTAGCTAGGGTGGCCCATCATAACACCCATCTTCATTTCACTAACACTAGCAATTTTACTCATTAAATGCCACTGGAGTGGGAACTTAAGGGCATTCATGAGGAAACACCTTTTAAGCAACCTAAAAATGACATTACAGAAGACTCCTCAGTTGCAATCCAACCTTGATGTCCTCCAAGATGATTCGGCCTCCACGTTTATTCTGGAATTTCATCAGTTTCTCAGCGTGCTCCCGTTCCTCATGTGACTGCTCCTTGAAGAACTCAGCAAAGTGACGCAGGGCAACATCATCCCGGTCAAAGTAATAGGACTGCAGGTAGAGACAAAAATGGAGAAAGCCAGGTCAGATCCAAATCTTCTCCATGGTCACATCAAAAATGACAGCAGTATCGTGGTAAATGAATTATCCATTCACAACTACAATACCTTGCTTTTGAAAGAATTTACAATTTAATGGAGAAAGTATGTTTCCGACAAATAAAGCACAATTGGCTTCATTAATCTTTTCTGGAAGTGTTGAAAGTCCCTCCCGATGAAGTAGAAGCAAGGCAAGTGGTAACATTAGACACAAGGGATTCGTAATATTTTTTGGGCTAAAGTATTAGTGGCCCAAGTCAGAGTCATACAGCACAGAAACAGGCCCATCGTGTCCATGCTGGCCATCAAGCACCTAACTATTCTAATCCCATTTTCCAGAACTTGGCCTGTCGCCTTGTATGCTCTGGCATTTCACATGCTCACCTAAATACTTCTTAAAATGTTGAGGGTTTATAATTTTGTATACCTCAATCATATTCCATGCCCCCCCCCCCCCCACCACCCCCCACTTCTCTGCTCTAAGGAAAACAACCCTAGCCATTTCTGCCTCTCTTCAAAGCTGAAATGCTCCAGCCCAGGCAACATCCTGGTGAGTCTCCTCTGCACCCTCTCCAGAGCAATCACATCATTCCCATGGTGGGGTGCCGAGAACTGTACACATTACTCCAGCTGTGGCTTAACTAGCATTTTATACAGCTCCATCATAATCTCCCTGCTTTTATATTCTATGCCTTGGCTAATAAAGGCAAGTATCCCATATGCCTTCCTAACCACCTTTATCTACCTGTGCTGCTGCCTTCAATGATCCATGGACAAGTACACCAAGGTCCCTCTGACCCTCTGTACTTCCCAGGGTCCTACCATCCATTGTATATTCCCTTGCCTTATTAGTCCTCCCAAAATGCATCACCTCACATTTCTCAGGATTCAATTCCATTTGCCACTGCTCCACCCATCTTAACAACCCATCTATATCATCCTGTAATCTAAGGCTTTCCTCCTCACTATTTACACCACCAATTTTTGTGTCATCTGCAAACTTATACCTCCTATAGTCACATCTAAATCATTAGATGTACGCTACAAACAGCAAGGGTCCTAGCACCGATCCCTGCAGTACACTACTGGTCACAGGCTTCCACTCGCAAAAACAGTTGCAGGTTGAAAGCTGAAATTTCAGTAGGACCTGTTTCCCTCCTCCCTCTACCGCTCCACCAATTCAGGTCCAATATCAGGAATGAAGAAAAAAAAAAAAAAAAGAGTAAAGCCTTTCACATTCAGCAGTTTAACACTTGGGCACAATCAAATACCAAGATCCAGGTTCCATAACAGAGAGGATTCAGAGAATTTCACTCAATTAGTAAAAGAGAGAAAATTGGGCAAAACCAGTCCATATTTCACTCACTAGTCACCCAATTAAATTTGTTTTCATCCAAGTTACAAATTTGACCAAGTTAATATTTCAAGATGAATCCTCAATTACAAGCTTCATGGAGCTGGTTTCAAGTATAAAATATCTCAGAATAAGACAACTCTTAGAAAGCAGGGAGCAGTCTGTTAATGAGACCTTCTACAGAATTCCTGTTAAACATAATCCACTGGATTAAGTCTAGGGAGGGCTATTGAGATACATCCAAAAGCCAATTCATTGACCAACAGAATGCAATGAAGTCACAGCCTGAATTTTGAATTAGGACCCCAAAAAATACAAAACTCACCATAGACAGGTAAACATAGGAGGAATAGAGTTCCAGGTTAACCTGCTTGTTAACAGCATCCTCACAGTCCTTGTGGTAGTTCTGACACACTTGGGAGGCCATCTTCACTTCTAATATTGGCAGAAGTTAAATTCAAACACAACAACAGCAATCTAACCACTTCCCTCACAAGCTCTTGTATTTATGCAACTGGATCAGCCTGCATTCAAACAGGGAATGACATCACCAATGATGATTGACAATCCCTGATAGCCAGTCAGGAATCTTCCATGCCACGAAGCACCAATTAAGGAGCAGTGGGTGGGGTGAGATACCCAGAGCCAATCAGGGATGTGGAATGCAGGTTGGTTTACAAGATTATTCTGTGATTGGAACAAAGGAACAGGAGGAGGCCAATTCAAGTCTGTTCCACCATTCAATTAGATCATGGCTGCTCTGTGTCTTAATGCCATTTCCCTGCCTTGGTTCATGATTTCATGACCTTAACTCACAAAAACCTAACAGCAATTTTGAAATGTTGACTTGATCCATTTTGGGGAAGAGAGTTCCAGATTTCAATATTCCTTGTTGTGAAGAAATGCTTCCTAATATCATCCATGAATTGCCTAATCTGAATCTGTTCCAGAGGAAATAGTTTCTATCTACATTATTAAACCCATTAATTATCTTCAACACCTCAATTATAATCATCCCTTAATCTTCAATACTCCAGGGAATACAGACTGTGCAAAGTGACCTTATAATTTAAGTCATTTAGCCCTGGTGTCATTCTGGTGAATCAGTGCTGTGCCCCCACCAAGGCCAATAGAACTGAATGAACACAGTACTTCAGATGTGGTTAACCCCGAGCTTTATACAACTGTAACATAACCTCCACCACTTTGATTTCCAGCCCTCTTGAGAGACTAACATTGTATTTGCTTTTCCAATTTTTTTTGTCTCTGTCCACTAGTTTTTAATAATTTCTGTACATGGAACCTTCAATCTCACTGCTGCTCCTTCACAGTTCTGAACTCCTCACTATCCAGAAAACATCTGATTTATCTTGGATTCACTCAGCAGGTCTGGCAGCATCTGTGGAAAGAGAAGCAGAGTTAACGTTTCTGGTCAGTGACCCTTCTTCGGAACTGACAAATATTAGAAAAGTCACAGATTATAAACAAGTGAGGTGGGGGTTGGGCAAGAGATAACAAAGGAGAAGGTGCAGATTGGACCAGGCCACATAGCTGACCAAAAGGTCACGGAGCAAAGGCAAACAATATGTTAATGGTGTGTTGAAAGACAAAGCATTAGTACAGATTAGGTGTGAATATACTGAATATTGAACATCAGCAAGTGCAAACCTGAAGAAAAACAACCTGAAAAAAACAGTGGGTGAGCAAACTGAACAAACTAAGATGAACTGAAATAAATACAAAAAAAGATTGTAAAAAATGTAAAAAGGAATGCCAAAAAAAAAAGGAAGAAAAAATAACTAAAAATGAAAGTAAAGTGGGGGGCTCTCATGCTCTGAAATTATTGAACTCAATGTTCAGACCGGCAGGCTGTAGTGTGCCTAATCGATAGATGAGATGCTGTTCCTCGAGCTTGCGTTGATGTTCACTGGAACACTGCAGCAATCCCAGGACAGAGATGTGAGCATGAGAGCAGGGGGGAGTGTTGAAATGGCAAGCAACCGGAAGCTCAGGGTCCTGCTTGCGGACTGAGCGGAGATGTTTCAGGTGAAGCAGCGATTTACTTGTACTTCTTTCAATGTAGTATACTGTATTCGCTGCTCACAGTGTGGTCTCCTCTACATTGGGGAGACCAAGCGCAGACTGGGTGACCGCTTTGCGGAACATCTCCGCTCTGTCCGCAAGCAGGACCCTGAGCTTCCGGTTGCTTGCCATTTCAACACTCCCCCCTGCTCTCATGCTCACATCTCTGTCCTGGGATTGCTGCAGTGTTCCAGTGAACATCAACGCAAGCTCGAGGAACAGCATCTCATCTATCGATTAGGCACACTACAGCCTGCCGGTCTGAACATTGAGTTCAATAATTTCAGAGCATGACAGCCCCCCACTTTACTTTCATTTTTAGTTATTTTTTCTTCCTTTTTTTTTGGCATTCCTTTTTACATTTTTTACAATCTTTTTTTGTATTTATTTCAGTTCATCTTAGTTTGTTCAGTTTGCTCACCCACTGTTTTTTTCAGGTTGTTTTTCTTCAGGTTTGCACTTGCTGATGTTCAATATTCAGTATATTCACACCTAATCTGTACTAATGCTTTGTCTTTCAACACACCATTAACATATTGTTTGCCTTTGCTCCGTGACCTTTTGGTCAGCTATGTGGCCTGGTCCAATCTGCACCTTCTCCTTTGTTATCTCTTGCCCAACCCCCACCTCACTTGTTTATAATCTGTGACTTTTCTAATATTTGTCAGTTCCGAAGAAGGGTCACTGACCCGAAACGTTAACTCTGCTTCTCTTTCCACAGATGCTGCCAGACCTGCTGAGTGAATCCAGCATTTCTTGTTTTTGTTTCAGATTTCCAGCATCCGCAGTATTTTGCTTTTATCTGATTTATCTTTCTTGGTCTTCACATTAAACTCAATCAATCACAGTTTTTCTCACTCACTTAATCTAGCAATGTCCCTTTGCAAATTTCAGTTCCAATTTACACCATTGAGTGTGCTACCTAACATAGTGGCATCAGCAAACTTGGATATACTGTACTCTATTCCTTCATCTATATCATTTATAAATATAATGAAAAGCTGAGGCCCCAGTATAGATCCCTAGAATGGATGACGAGCCATAGCTTGGAGTACATACCCATTATCCTACTCTGTCTCCTATCTCAAAACCAAATCTCCCACCATATTTGAAGATTTCCTCCAATTCCACAGGCTTCCATTTGTCCTTATCTCTTGTGTTGAACCTTGTCCATGATGTAGTTGATGTCAGCTTTCCTCAGACATGTATCTGTTCAGATTCATAACGTAATTGTATGTTTGCAAATAGAAATTCCATTTTGCAATAGGATCCAAATTAACATGGCTTGGAGAATTGACATACCCCTGTTGGATCTAGAACAAATCAGGGATACCAATCTTGACCACAATAGATGGAAAGAGATGCTATCTGAATCTGCAAACCAAGAAAATAGAAACTGCAGAAGCTTTAAAATGAACTCTGTTGCTCCATCTCTACAGTCTGATGTGGAGCACAATCCCCATGGAATTTAAGACCTGTAAAGTCATGGTGCACTTTTTGTGAAGCGCATGTCTACTGTGAGGGAAGATTTATAAGCTGAATTATTGGGTGATTCTTACTTTCACTACCTGACCCAAGTATCTCCATGTACTCAGCCCAGATACTGGTAAGCATAGCCCCTTTCGTAAACAGGAATGCAGGTTTTGGTTGAACAAACGGCAGATTAAAGTAGTCAATTCTTCTCTACGATAAAAAGGCAATAATGCAGTATTCTTTCCCACTTCCTTCTGTTCCACAACTGCCAGATAAAGGCAAGGACACTTTAACAACAGAATTGCATATTTCAGATATCCCCTACAAACTACATTAAAATTGGGAGATGTGAATAAACAAGCTTCAGCAGGCATTGAAGGAAGTTTGGGAGGCTGGCCTGGGAAAGGGAAACATTTTAATGGAATCATACTGAATAATCAAATCATCTACTGAATTATACAAAGACCAGTTCCATGATTAATACTTTTATTTCCATATCCAACAAGAGATGAGAAAACTGGGAATTAACAAGAAAGCATTCGCCAGAATTGAATCACATTTTATTTCCACCATGTGGAGAATGAATGTTTCAAGAACCCCAATCAACTCAGCATGTGTTTGTCAAACAGGTACTCTCCCATGCCATTGTCAGGGGCTCCCAGTCTCTTCAGGTTGGTGATGTGATCTCCAAGCTTCTTGATCATCTTCACTTGCTCATCCAAGTAGTGAGTCTCCAGGAAGTCACACAACTAGAACATTAAAAAAAAGAAACTAGTTGAGTATAGTTAGCTTTAAAAAAAACCAAGTATCTTCCTTCGATGAGATTTTTTATTTGCACTGGGATAATGGTGAAAGTACTGTAGATGGGAGCGAGACTTGCTCAAGAGAACAAGCACAGGCAACAGGGAATCATTCTGAATCTGTGGATAAGTTTAGCCAGACAAGTTCAAAATTTATCCAGATGCGGCAAGTCAAATCTATTACATGGAGAGTGAACACAAAAGTTTGATGCCAGAGAAAGAAAGTACCTTGTGAACAGTTTAGTGATCCAGATCTACAGTGTGGATGAATTTTTTTTTTTATTAAAGCCAAAAACCTATGGAATTTTACCAGAGTTTTGGTTAAATTCTAATTATCACCTTCAAACCTGAAAACTCATTCCAATATTAACTTACATGAGGGTCAGTGTTGCCTGTGGAGAGTTTGTGCAGATCCAGCAGACTCTGGTTCACATCCTTCTCCATCTGCAGAGCTCTCTGCATTGCCTCCAGACCATTGCTCCACTCATCCTGCTCTGGCTTCTGGAACAGAATAGTGGTCCTGTTAGTGGGAGTGCAAAGTCCAAGGGATGTTATGCTCAAGGTCAACAGGGTTAGTGACAACAAAAATAATCTGTGCACCCCAATATTATGAGGGACCATTGCAAATGGATAACAAAATTATGAGGGGCATTGATAGAAGAAACCTTTCCCTTAGCAGAGGGAAAAATAACCATGGGCATAGACTTAATGCAAGGAGGCAGGAGGGTTAGAGGGGATTTGAGGAAAGATATTTTCACCTAGAGGGCAGTTGGAATCTAGAACACATGAACTGAAGGGGCAGTAGATGCAGGAACCCTCATTTTAGAGTTTAGATGTGTACTTGAAACACCATAACATACAAGGCTACGGGCCAAGTGCTGGAAAATAGGATTCAAAGCGATAGGTGCTTGATGGCCAGCACAGATGGGCCAAAGGGCCTGTTTCTGTGCTGTATAACTGACATTTATGTTTGAGCCAATACTTTACAATGCAGAAGTTGTTCCTTCTGAATATCCATTTATTGACCTTATATCTAATGAAGAGGCAAAGATCAGTCATACCAACTCATCCAATAGCCACTCACCAACACTAGAAATTTTACTCATTAATCTGACCAGATGGAGAACTGAAGTTATTAGAATAAGGAACATTCTCTGAAAATATCCAAGTTAGATCATAGACTCCTTCATGTTAAAAACCCAACCTTGATGTCCTCCAAGATGATTCGGCCTCCACGTTTATTCTGGAATTGCATCAGTTTCTCAGCGTGCTCCCGTTCCTCATGTGACTGCTCCTTGAAGAACTCAGCAAAGTGACACAGGGCAACATCATCCCGGTCAAAGTAATAGGACTGCAAGTAGAGACAAAATGGAAAGGAAGAGAAACCAGACCCAAATCTCATTGGCAGCCATGTCAAAAATGGTAGTAATATCATGGTAGATAAATCACTCATTCTTTACATCAAAAAGAATTTGCTTTCAATTAAAGGGGCTTGGCTTTTCAAGTTTAGGCTGTAAAACACCAAATGTGTTGAAATGCCCCTCCCTGTGACGATTACAAAAAGCAGTAATACTATTTGGACCAAAGTTGTATTCAGCATTCAAACTATAGTTAAGTAGGACATCCTTTGTTCCCCCAATGAATATTTAAACATAGAGATTTCTTCCCCCTCCCCCACTCTTCATTCAGTAGATGACTGCTTCATGCAAGACCATTATTCCTCATACAAAAGAGCTCAACACCACAAAATTTATTCATTTACAAAGGGGGAAATAAAGAAAGGCCAGAACTAATCAGACAATGTTTCACTAACTAGTCACTAAAATTAATTGTTGCCATCCAAGATAACTAGGTTTATACATCTTCAACATGAATCCTCTATTGGTACCTTGGAGTCACTTTCCAAATTGAAAAAATATTACAGAGCAAGGAATAGAGTCCCTGTTTCAAGGGTATTCACTGATTTAAGTCTAGGGAGGACTACAGAAATAGATTATAAAACACAATTGATGGGCCTAGAAAAATTCTAGATTCTCAAAATGCACTGAAATTCCAATGTTAACTTTGAAATAGGACCCCAAGAAAACAATACACACCATGGAAAGATAAACATAGGAGGAATAGAGCTCCAGGTTGATTTGCTTGTTAACAGCATCTTCACAGTCCTTGTGGTAGTTCTGACACACTTGAGATGCCATCATAATCTTTACTACTAACAGAAGCTAAGTTCAAACAACAATGTAACTGCTTCCTGCACAAACTCTTGTATTTGTACTGCTGGGACAGCCTGCAGTCAAACAGGGAATGACATCATTAATGATGATTGACAATTCCAGGTAGCCAGTCAGGAATAGTTCACGAATCCAGGCACCAGTTAACAATGGAGTCAGGCTGTGGGGGTTGGACCCAGCGACAATGAGAGCTGTGGAATTCAGGCAGGTTTGGATGATGATACTGTGATTGGAACATAGGAACAGGAGGAGGCCAATCAGCCCCTCAAGCCTGTTCCACCATTCAATTAGATCATGGTTTGTCACTTAAGGACATTTGCCTGCATTGGATCCATATTGCATCATACCTGTACCGAACAAAAATCTAACAGTTTTAGTTTTGAAATGTTTAATTGATGTCAACATTTTGGGGGAGAGAATTCCAGATTTCCATATCCCTTTTTGTGAAGAAATGTTTCCTAACATCACCCCTGAATGGTCTAGTTCTAATATTCAGATTATAGCCCCTGTCCTGGACTGCTCCACCAGAGAAAATAGTTTCTCTCCATATACTGTTCTGACTGAGGTGGGAGGAAGGCATTGTTTTTTCTAGTTCCACTTCTCCACAGGTCACAACATATATTTAAATGTTTACCCAGTTACCAATATGGTCAATCATAGACTCTATTTTTACCCCAAAATAAAATACACCAACCAGGTTTCTTTAATAAACAACAAAATTATCAGTTAATTATAAAACAAGACCAGTAACACACAGATTGAAATATGAAAGTTCCCTTTTATCTTAGCCCCTCACACTAAAGGCCTGCTCAGGTCATGAAAAAAAACCCGATGCAAACCCAACAGAACCACATCTGACCCGAGCCCCATCCGGCCCGAGTCCCTCCATTTTCTTCCCATGCCCTGACCCGAGCCCAACCCAACTACCGGAATGTTCCTTTTACCTACCTTGCGACTCCCAATCTGCAGGAAGCTGCAGCATGAGCGTGATGACGTCATAGGGACGTTCACTCGCTCACTGCGCAGACTTAGAGTTTCCCTCTTTGACGTCCCGGACTCCCACCTCAGCTGGGTTTTTTACTTTTAACACTTCTTACCTGAAGTGCCTGAAAGCCGCACCCAAATGAGCGACCCGACCCGACCTGTACCCGACACATGTCGTCAGGTCCCGTCGTGTTAGGGTCAGGTAGCAGGTCTTTACCTCACACAGACACATACACACACACACACATACACTGGATAACCAGAAAAAGAGATTTTCTTTTTAGAGCTCTGTTACAAAAAAGGCAAAAAAGAATACTTTGCCCAAATATTGTTAATTCTTGAAGAGAAAAGAGAAGATACAGAAAAATGTCTGTTGTCCCTTTTTTGGTTTGGTGTCCCAAATACATGTAGACTGCTGCCACTGGGATCTTTCCAGAACAGTTCTTTTCAGGCGACATTGAAGATCAGTTTGGTATGTTTTCCACGTGAAATGCGCCGTCAGGGTTTCTGGCAGCCTTTTCAGGAGACATGCAATATTAGTTTCCCTATTTCTTACACTTAATTCACAGGAAGTTCTTAAAAAGATAGAAGAGGATGCTGATGGTGACTGCTCTCTTGGCTGGTTTTCTCCAATTGTCTTCAAAACAGTTCACACTCCAACACACTGTTCAAAGCAAAATCAAAAACAATATCTCAAGAGTCAAGCCTCCTGACCCCTATAAATCTTGACCTGTCACTTCTCTGTAAACATCTTCTCCAAGTCAAAAAGCCCCTGCTGGGATATTTATCTGAAGACTGGAGACTGCCAGTGAGGGTTGTTCACCACAAATCCTCTCAGTGCCCTTTCAATGACCACAATCCCAAAATAAAACAATGTCCATAAATCTAAAATATGAGTCTACCAAAAAAAACCAACAAGAAATGTAGCAGCACCGTTATAACAACACCTGATCAAATCTAGTACTCATGTTAAACACATCAATTATAATAATTCTTTACTCTTCCATATTTGAAGAATACAAGAGTCGTTAATGCAAACTGTCCTCGTAATTTAACCCTTTTATCCCTGGTATCATTCTGGTGAATCTGTGCTGCACTCCCACCAAGGTCAATATATCAAAGCTGAACACAATACTCCAGATGTGATCTAACCAGAGCTTTATACAAATATAGCATAACCTCCACCCCTTTGTATTCCAGACCCTTGAGATGAAGTCTATTTGACTTTTTAATTCATTTATGTACTAGTCCACTAGCTTTTAGTAATTTCTGTACACAGACCCCTAACTCTCTCTGCTCCTCCACAGTTCCTAGCTCCTCACCATTTAGAAAATATTCTGATTTATGTCTCTCTGTCCTCGCTCTGACATTGAAATTTATCGATCACAGTTTTGGCTACTCACAATCTATCAATGTCGCTTTTCAATTTTCTGCTCAAATTTACTCCACCTACTGTAACACCTAAGTAACTTAGTGTCATTAGCAAACTTGGATATATGGCTCTCGATTCCTTCATGTCATTTATAAATGTAATGAAAAACTGAGGCCCAGGTACAGACCCCTGGGAGAGATGACTAGTCATATCCTGCCAATTGGAGTACATACCCATTATCTCTATTCTCTGTTTCCTACCTCCCAACCAACTCCATGACCATGTCTAAAGGTTTCCTGCAATTCCATGTACTTCCATTTTTCCTAATCTCTTCAGTAGAATCCTGTCAATGGTGTATTTGATGTTGGCTACTTTTGGGTTTTCTCAAAGTAAATCCGATTGAATTTGTTCTCACATTCAGAGTTTGTCAACATAATCGCAGGAGTCTGCAAATGGAACTTCATTTTGTGTTGAGCACAATTGGATCCATCTCTTGGAGAATTGACACTGCGCTTGATGGGTCTAGAATGAATCTATTCTCACAGTGCTAACCACAATATTTTGAAAAGATTGGCCAGCCCAAAGCAAATTTGCAAACCAACTGACATGTTGGGGAAATGAAAAGTGGAGAGCTTCGAACAGAATGCTGTTGCTCTGTCTAAGTGCAACATGGAGGTCTAGCCCCAAGGAATTTAAGAGTTGTGAATTCCTGTGTTGTTGCTTCTGCAAAGCTGAACTTGAGACTTGTTTGCAAGCAATGATTTTAACCTGAAATAGAGGGGGTCATAACTACCTGACCCAAGTATTTCTGCATTCACTCATCCCAGACATTCATAAATATAGCTCCTGGATGAATAGGGTTCCAAGTAATAGTTGGCCAAATGACAACCTGGTCAAAGGTAGATTAAGATGGTGAAGGTTTTACTGTGAAGTGTCAGTTATTTATGACACAGGAGGCCATTCGGTCCATGGAGTCTTTCGTGACCAGTACAATACATTCAGCCCCATTCCCCTACTCTAGCACCTACACGTATTTTCCTCCAAATGCTCATCCAATTTCCTTTTGAAGTTATTTATGGGCTACACTGCCACCATCTGCAGAAGCAGCAAGTTCCAAGGCATTGCCACTGGTTGTATTAAAAAAAAAAAAAAATTCTCCTCACATACTCCTACATCACTTGCCCAAACCCCCCAAGGCTGCATTGGCGAGTACTTGCGTTATCAGCGAACAGGAATAGATCTTCCTTGGTCAAAATGTTCCCATCTCTTTCAAATCTCGCTGCATTGCCCTTTGCTCCAATGAGAACAGGGGTCAAAACCAAATTCAGCATCCATTCCTTATGTCGCACAACTGCATGATATATCAGCTGCAGCAAACCACTTTTGCAGTAAAACTTGCATACTTCAGACATTCCCTACAAGTTTCTCACTGAAAATTGGAAAAGGCGACTTAACTATCCCAAGCAGACATTGAATCACTTCACAGAAGCTGGATGTAGGAGAGCAAAACTCAAAAAGGCATGGTAAAGTTTCAGTGGAATTAGATATTAGACAGCAAGGTAATGAAATGAGTTACTTATCTATACAAAGAAAAACAAATTCCATCCATAAATACTTTTATTTCCACATACAGCAAGAACTGAGAAGATTGCATACTAATGAGAAATGGATCACATTTTATTTCTACCAATATTATAGAACTAATGATTCTGGAGTGTTAATCAACTCAGCGTGTGCTTGTCAAACAAGTACTCGCCCGTGCCATTGTCAGGAGCTCCCAGTCTCTTCAGGTTGGTGATGTGATCTCCAAGCTTCTTGATCATCTTCACTTGCTCATCCAAGTAGTGAGTCTCCAGGAAGTCACACAACTAGAACATGAGAAACAGGCAAGTATAGTTAGCTTTAAAAAAATGCAAGTAACTTCATGCGATAAGATTATTTATTTACACTAGGATAATGGTGCAAGTACTGGACATGGGAGCAAGACTTGCTCTAGAGAACAAGCACAGGCAGCAGGCCAAGTGGTCAGCACAGAATGAAATCATTCTATTCTGTGAGTAAGTTTAGCCAGACAAGACCAAAATTTACCCAGAATATGGCAAGTCAAATCCATTACACAAAGTGAATACAAAAGATCGATGCCAGAGAAACCAAATACCTTGTGAACAGTTTGGGGATCCAGATCAACAGTGTGAATGCCTTTTTAAAAAAAATAAAAGGCCCAAAAACATATGGAATGCTACCAGAGTTAAGGGCAGATTCCAATTATCACATTCAATCCATCTGAAAACTCATTCCAATATTAACTTACATGAGGGTCAGTGTTGCCAGTGGAGAGTTTGTGCAGATCCAGCAGACTCTGGTTCACATCCTTCTCCATCTGCAGAGCTCTCTGCATTGCCTCCAGACCATTGCTCCACTCATCCTGCTCTGGCTTCTGGAACAGAATAGTGGTCCTGTTAGTGGGAGTGCAAAGTCCAAGGGATGTTATGCTCAAGGTCAACAATGTTAGCAGTAACAAAGACAATCTGTGCATCCCAATACTATGAGGGATGGGGTTTAATCACTGGGTTGACAGACCATTACAGGACACTGGATCAATACATTGCCTCTGCACTGCCATTTTTGGCCAAAGCTCTGATCCCAATTACGCTAAACTTTCTTTTTCTCCTTGATAATCCTCAACTACATCCAAGGGACATCTACAGCTGTGGCCCACATTCTCAAGACTGTTACATAGTGAAGCACTGTATGTTTCATGAAATAGTTGACAAAGCAGACATTGTTCCTTCTGAAAATCCATTTATTGATTTTATAAATATAGGAGACAAAGGTCAGTCATAGCAACACTAGAAATTTTACTCATTAAACTCTAGATTGAGTACTGACATTATTAGAATAAGGAACATAGCCTGAAAGTATCCAAGTTAGATCATGGATTCCATGAAGATAAGATCCCAACCTTGATGTCTGCCAAGATGATTCGGCCTCCACGTTTATTCTGGAATTTCAGCAGTTTCTCAGCGTGCTCCCGTTCCTCATGTGACTGCTCCTTGAAGAACTCAGCAAAGTGACGCAGGGCAACATCATCCCGGTCAAAGTAATAGGACTGCAGGTAGAGACAAAATGGAAAAGGAAGAGAGGTCAGACCCAAATCTCATTTATGGCCATGTCAAAAATGGTATGGTAAATAAATCACCCATTCTTAATCTCAAAAGAATTTGCTTTCAATTAAAAGGGGCTTAGCTTTTCAAGTTTATACTGTAAAATGGAAAATTGTTGAAACACCCCTCCCTGCAAGATCACTAAAAGCAATAATACTATTTGGATCAGAATTACATTTCAGCATTCAAATTATACTAAAGAGTAGAACATCCTTTGCTCCCCCCAATGAAGATTGAAGCGAGTGAGATTTTATTCTCCTCATTCAGTAGAGAAAGACCTGTAGACTACTGCTTCATGCAAGATAATTACCCCTCCTATAAAAAGGACAGCACCACAGGATTGATTCATTAACAAAGGGGGAAAAAGACAGTCCAGAACTAGTCAGACAATGTTTACTAACTAGTCACTAAATATAAATTATCATTTAAGTGGGAAAATGTGACTAGGTTTATACATCTTCAACATGAATCCTCAATTGGAAACCTCATGGAACCTGAGGGTTACTTTCAAAATTGGACACAGATTACAGAGAAAGGAACAGAGTCCCTGTTTCAAGGGTGTTCACTGATTTAAGACCAGGGAGAACTACAGAGATAGATAATAAACCCAACTGATTGGCCCAGAAAAATTCTAGCTACTCAAAATGCATTGAAATTCCAATCATAACTTTGAAATAGGACCCCCAGAAAGCAATACACACCATGGAAAGATAAACATAGGAGGAATAGAGCTCCAGGTTGATTTGCTTGTTAACAGCATCTTCACAGTCCTTGTGGTAGTTCTGACACACTTGAGTGGCCATCATAATCTTTACTACTAACAGAAGCTAAGTTCAAACAACAATCTAACTGCTTCCTACCCAAGCTCTTGTATTTATGCTACTGGGACAGCCTGCATTCAAACAGGGAATGACATCATTAATGATGATTGACAATTCCAGGTAGCCAGTCAGGAATCGCTCATGAATCCAGGCACCAATTAACAATGTAGACGGGTTGTGGGGGTGGACCCAGAGACAATGAGAGCCGTGGAATTCAGGCAGGTTTGGATGATTAGACTGTGATTGGAACATAGGAACAGGAGGAGGCCAATCAGCCCCTCAAGCCTATTCCACCATTCAATTAGATCATGGTTTGTATCTAAATGCATTTTGCCTGCATTGGATCCATATTTCTTCATACCCAAACCTAACAATCTCACTTTTGAAATATTTAATTGATCTGAACATTTTGGGGGAGACAGTTGCGGCTTTTCATTTCACTTTTTGTGAGAAAATGCTTCCTGACATCACCCCTGAATGGTCTAGCTCTAATTTTAAGATTATACCCCTTGTCCTGGACAATGTCACCAGAGAAAATTGTTCCTCTGTATTTTCTGTTTGACCGAGGTGGGAGGAGTGCAATTTTTTTCTAATCCCACTTCTCCACAGGTCACAACATGTATTTAAATGTTTACCCAGTTACTGATTTGGTCAATCATATACTCTATTTTTACCCCAGTATAAATAGACTAACCAGGTTTATTTAATAACAAAATTATCAATTTATTATAAAACAAGAATTAACCAGTAACAAAGCAAAGCAATAACACACCGATTGAAAAATGAAAGTTCCCTTTTACCCTAGCCCCTCACACAAACATACACACACACACTGGAGAACCAGAAAAAAAAAGATTTTCTTTTTAGAACTCTGTTACAAAAAAAAGACAAAAAGGAATACTTTGGCCTGATACTTGCTAATTCTTGCAGATAAAAGAGAAGATATGGAAAGATGTCAGTTGTCCCTTTTTTGGTTTTCCGTCCTAAATACCCTTAGACTGCTGCCACTTGGATCTTTCCAGAATAGTTCTTTTCAGGGGACATTGAAGATCAGTTTGGCTGGTGTTCCAGGTGAGATGCACCGTCAGGGGTTTCTGGCAGCCTTTTCAGGAGACATGCAGCATCAGTTTCTCTATTTCTTACACTTAATTCACAGGAAGTTCTCAAAAAGATGGAAGAGGATGCTGATGGTGACTGCTCTCTTGGCTGGTTTTCTCCAATTGCCTTGAAACAGTTTATATCCCAATACACAGTTCAAAGCAAAACCAAAAACAATATCTCGAGAGTCAAGCCTCCTGACCCCTGTACATTTTGACCTGTCACTTCTCTGTAAATATCTTCTCCAAGTCAAAAAGCCCCTGCTGATATTTATCTGAAGACAGGTAACTTCCAGTGAGTGTTGTTTACAACAAGTCCTCTCAGTGCCCTTTCAATGACCCCAGTGAAAAAAAATCCATACAATCCTTTTCAATTTTCCCAAAATAAAACAATGTCCATAAATCTAAAATATGAGTCCTCAACAAAAACCAACGAGAAATATAGCAACACCGTCACAACGATACCTTATCATATCTATTATTCATGTTCAACATATCAATTATATTAATTCTTTACTCTTCTATACTTGAAGAATACAAAAGTCATTCATGCAAACTGTCCTCGTAATTTAACCCTTTTATCCCTGGTATCATTCTGGTGAATCTGTGCTGCACTCCCACCAAGGTCAATATATCAAAGCTGAACACAGTACTCCAGATGTGATCTAACCACGGCTTTATACAAATATAGCAAAACATCCACCCTATGTTTTACAGACTCCTTGAGATGAAGACTAACAGACTATTAGACATTTTAATTCATTTATGTACTAGTCCACTAGCTTTTAGTAATTTACACGGACCCCTAACTCTCTCTGCTCCTCCACAGTTCCTAGCTCCTCACCATTTGGAAAATATTCTGATTTATGTCTCTCTGTCCTCGCTCTGACATTGAAATTTATCGATCACACTTTTGGCTACTCACAATCTATCAATGTCGCTTTTCAATTTTCTGCTCAAATTTACTCCACCTACTGTAACACCTAAGTAACTTAGTGTCATTAGCAAACTTGGATATATGGCTCTCGATTCCTTCATGTCATTTAAAAATGTAATGAAAAACTGAGGCCCAGGTACAGATCCCTGGGAGAGATGACTCATCGTAGCCTGCCAATTAGAGTACATACCCATTATCTCTACTCTCGGTTTTCTACCTGCACTTGGACCTCTAATAGATTCTACCAAAAAATATCATGGATCCCTCTTGTCTAATTTTAGCCACTTGCCTTGTTTCTACTTCATGAGGAGGGACTTTCAACCTTTTCAGAAAAGATTAATGAAGCCAATTGTGCTTTGTGTAAGAATCATACTTTCTCCCTTAAACTGTAAATGCTTTCAAAAGCAAGGTATTGAAGTTATGAATGGGTATTTCATCTATGATACTGCCACCATTTTTGATGTGACCATGGAGGGAATTTTGGATGTGACCTGGCTTTCTTCAATTTTTTTTTTGTCTCTACCTGCAGTCCTATTTTCACACTCACTTACTCTATCAATGTCCCTTTGCAAATTCCTGCTCCAATTTACACTAACTGTGCCACCCAACATAGTGGCATCAGAAAACCTGCATATCCTGCACTCTATTCCTTCATCGATATCATTTATAAATATAATGAAAAGCTGAAGCCACAGTATAGATCCCAGGAAAGGATGACGAGCCATAGTTTGGAGTACACACCCATTATCCCTACTCTGTCTCCCATCTCAAAACCAAATCTCCACCCATAAATAAAGATTTCCTCCAATTGCACAGGCTTCCATTTTTCCTCATCTCGTGTTGAACCATGTCCGTGATGTATTTGATATTGGCTTTCCTCAAACTGAATCTGTTCAGAGTCAGTAATTCATAATGTAATTGTATGAGTTTGTTAATGGAAATTCCATTTTGCACAATTGGATCCAAATTAAGATGGCTTGGAAAGTTGATGCACCCACAGGTGGGTCTAGACCAAGCCAGGGATACCAATCTTGACCACAATAGATGGAAAGTGATCCACACTGACTCTGCAACCTAACCAGCAAATTAGGGAAATAGAAAATGGAGAAGCTTTAAAGTGATCGTTGTTGCTCCACATAACGCTGGAGAGATGGAGCACAATCCCCATCGAAGTTAAGACCTGTAAGGTCACAGTACACTTTCGGCAAAGTGCAGGACTGTTATGAAGGAAGCTTTATGAGCTCAATTCGTAGGGGTCTCCTACTACCTCATCCAAGCATCTCCCTGTACTGAGGCGAGACATTGGTAAACATACCCTTTTAGTGAATAGGGATACAGATATTAGTTAATCAAATGGCAGATTAAAGGTGGTTAATTCTGGTCTATAAGTGGACATAAAGGTCACATGCAGGTAGAAATTAGGTATCCTTTCCCCATATTTCACAAGTTCATGCTACTTCACCTACAGCAGCAAGAACATGGCTGTAGCAGAAGCTGCATATTTCCGATATCCTCTACAAGCTTCTCGATGAAAATTGGGAGATGTGAGTAAGTTATCCTCAGAAGGCATTGAACCAAGTTTGGGAGGCTGGCCAGGGAGAGGGAAAGGTTTAAATGGAATCAGTATATAACTAGGCATAATGATCTGAATAATCAAATCAGTTATTGACTTATACAAAGATCAGATCCATGATAAATACTTTTATTTCCATATACAGCAAGAGACGAGAAAACTGGCAATCAAAAAGCATTCAGCAAGTACAGAACTAATAGTTGCAGAACCCTAATTAACTCAGGGTGAGCTTGTCAAACAGGTACTCTCCCATGCCATTGTCAGGGGCTCCCAGTCTCTTCAGGTTGGTGATGTGATCTCCAAGCTTCTTGATCATCTTCACTTGCTCATCCAAGTAGTGAGTCTCCAGGAAGTCACATAACTGGAACATGAGAAACAGGTGAGTATAGTTAGCTTAAAAAAGCAAGAATCTTCATTGGATAAGATTTTTATTTGCACTGGGATAATAGCACAAGTACTGCACATGGGAGCGAGACTTTCTCTAGAGAAAGAAGCACAGGCAGTGGGCCAAGTGGTCAGCACAGAAGGAAATCATTCAGATTCTGTGGATATATTTAGCCAGACAAAGCCTAAATTTACCCACATGTGGCAAATCAATTCCATTAAACTGGGAGTCAAGTCAAGATTGATGCCAGAGAAACCAAGTACCTTGCAAACTGTTCAGTGATCAAGATCTAGTGTGGATGTCTTGGTTTTTAAATATGAAGACAAAAAAAAACTTATGGAATGCTACCAGAGTTAAAGGCAGATTCTAATCATCACCTTAAAACCTGGAAGCTCATTCCAATATTAACTTACATGAGGGTCAGTGTTGCCAGTGGAGAGTTTGTGCAGATCCAGCAGACTCTGGTTCACATCCTTCTCCATCTGCAGAGCCCTCTGCATTGCCTCCAGACCATTGCTCCACTCATCCTGCTCTGGCTTCTGGAACAAAATAGCAGTCCTGTTAGTGGGAGTGCAAAGTCCAAGGGATGTTATGCTCAAGGTCAACAATGTTAGCAGCAAAGGCAATCTGTGCACCCCAATACTATGAGGGATGGGGTTTAATCACTGGGTTGACAGACCATTACAGGACACTGGATCAGTTCATTGCCTCTGCACTGCCATTTTTGGCCAAAGCTCTGATCCCAATTCCCCCAAATATGCTAAATTTTCTTTTTCTCCTTCATAATCCTCAACTACATTTAAGGGACATCTACAGCTGTGGCCCACATTCTCAAGACTGTTACCTAGTTAAGCACTGTATGTTTCAGCCAATAGTTGACAAAGCAGACGTTGTTCCTTCTGAAAATCCATTTATTGATTTTATAAATATAGGAGACAAAGGTCAGTCATACCAACTCACCAACACTAGAAATTTTACTCATTAAACTCTAGATTGAGTACTGACATTAGAATAAAAGGAACATAGGATGAAAGCAAAATACTGCAGATGCTGGAAATCTGAAATAAAAACAAGAAATGCTGGAACCACTCAGCAGGTCTGGCAGCATCTGTGGAAAGAGAAGCAGAGTTAACATTCCGGATTTCCGAAGAAGGGTCACCGACCCAAAACGTTAACTCTGCTTCTCTTCCCGCAGATGCTGCCAGACCTGCTGAGTGGTTCCAGCATTTCTTGGTTTTATTTCAGATTTCCAGCATCTGCAGTATTTTGCTTTTATCCTATAGAATCAAAACTGCAGTCCAATCTGTTGAAGGGAGCGGCTTATTAAATCTAACCTTGATGTCCTCCAAGATGATTCGGCCTCCACGTTTATTCTGGAATGTCATCAGTTTCTCAGCGTGCTCCTTTTCCTCACGTGACTGCTCCTTGAAGAACTCAGCAAAGTGACGCAGGGCAACATCATCCCGGTCAAAGTAATAGGACTGCAGGTAGAGGCAAAATGGAAAGGGAGAGGTCAGACCCAAATCTTATTCATGGTCATGTTAAAAATAACATCCTGGTAAATCATCCATTCTTTATCTCAAAAGAATTTTCTTCAATTAAGGGGCTTGGTTTTTCAAGTTAATATTGTAAAATACTAACCATGATGAAATGCTCCTCCCAGTGACATTACTAAAAGCAGTAACACTATTTGGATCCAAGTTTCATTTCAGCATTTAAACTACATTTATCAGCAGGACATCCTTCGTCCACCAATGAAGAGACAAGTGATCTAAAAGTCTTATTGGACTGAATGAGACTTTTCAATTACTGCTTCATGCAAATTCATTACTCAAACAAAAGAATTCAGCACCACAGGATTTACTCATTTACAAAGGGGGAAAGACAGACCAGAACTAGTCAGACAGTGTTCCACTAACTAGTCACTAAACTTAATTGTTGCCATTCAAGTTGAATAGGTTTATACATGATTGTGAATCCTCTATTGGAAACCACACGGAACTTTGGAGTTACTTTCAAAATTGGACATAAATATTACAGAGCAAGGAATAGAGTCCCTGTTTCAAGGGTGTTCACTGATTGAAGTCTAGGAGAACTAGAAAGATACATTATAAACCCAATTAATATTTAGTTTTAGTTTAGAAATACAGCACTGAAACAGGCCCTTCAACCTACCGAGTCTGTGCTGACCATCAACCACCCATTTATACTAATCATACACTAATCCCATATTCCTACCACATCTCCACCTGTCCCTATATTTCCCTACCACCTACCTATACTAGGAGCAATTTATAATGGCCAATTAACCTATCAACCAGCAAGCCTTTGGCATATGGGAGGAAACCGGAGCACCCGGAGGAAACCCACGCAGACACACAGAGAACTTGCAAACTCCACACAGGCAGTACCCAGAATTGAACCCAGGTCGCTGGAACTGTGAGACCTACAGAAATTCTAGCTACTCAAAATACTTTGAAACAGGACCCCAAGAAAACAATACACACCATGGAAAGATAAACATAGGAGGAATAGAGCTCCAGGTTGATTTGCTTGTTAACAGCATCTTCACAGTCCTTGTGGTAGTTCTGACACACTTGAGATGCCATCATAATCTTTCCTGCTAACAGAAGCTAAGTTCAAACAACAATGTAACTGTTTCCTGCACAAGCTCTTGTATTTGTACCGTTGGGACAGCCTGCATTCAAACAGGGAATGACATCATTAATGATGATTGACAATTCCAGGTAGCCACTCAGGAATAGTTATTGAATCCAGGCACCTGTTAACAATGGAGTCAGGCTGTGGGGGTTGGACCCAGAGACAATGAGAGCTGTGGAATACAGGCAGGTTTGGATGATTATACTGTGATTGGAACATAGGAACAGGAGGAAGCTAATCAGCCCCTCAAGCCTGTTCCACCATTCAATTAGATCATGGTTTGTCACTTAAGGACATTTGCCTGCATTGGATCCATATTGCATCATACCTGTACCGAACAAAAATCTAACAGTTTTAGTTTTGAAATGTTTAATTGATGTCAACATTTTGGGGGAGAGAATTCCAGATTTCCATATCCCTTTTTGTGAAGAAATGTTTCCTAACATCACCCCTGAATGGTCTAGTTCTAATATTCAGATGATAGCCCCTGTCCTGGACTGCTCCACCAGAGAAAATAGTTTCTCTCTATATATTGTTCTGACTGAGGTGGGAGGAGGGCATTGTTTTTTCTAGTTCCACTTCTCCACAGGTCACAACATATATTTAAATGTTTACCCAGTTACCAATACGGTCAATCATAGACTCTATTTTTACCCCAAAATAAAATACACCAACCAGGTTTCTTTAATAAACAACAAAATTATCAGTTAATTATAAAACAAGACTTAACCAGTAACACACAGATTGAAATATGAAAGTTCCCTTTTATCTTAGCCCCTCACACTAAAGGCCTGCTCAGGTCACGAAAAAAAACCCGATGCAAACCCAACAGAACCACATCTGACCCGAGCCCCATCCGGCCCGAGTCCCTCCATTTTCTTCCCAAGCCCAGACCCGAGCCCGACCCCGACCCAGCCCAAACCGACCTGAGCCCAACCCAACTACCGGAATGTTCCTTTTACCTACCCTGCGACTCCCAATCTGCAGGAAGCTGCAGCATGAGCGTGATGACGTCATAGGGACGTTCACTCGCTCACTGCGCAGACTTAGAGTTTCCCTCTTTGACGTCCCGGACTCCCACCTCAGCTGGGTTTTTTACTTTTAACACTTCTTACCTGAAGTGCCTGAAAGCCGCACCCAAATGAGCGACCCGACCCGACCTGTACCCGACACATGTCGTCAGGTCCCGTCGTGTTAGGGTCGGGTAGCAGGTCTTTACCTCACACAGACACATACACACACACACTGGATAACCAGAAAAAGAGATTTTCTTTTTAGAGCTCTGTTACAAAAAAGGCAAAAAAGAATACTTTGCCCAAATATTGTTAATTCTTGAAGAAAAAAGAGAAGATACAGAAAAATGTCTGTTGTCCCTTTTTTGGTTTGGTGTCCCAAATACATGTAGACTGCTGCCACTGGGATCTTTCCAGAACAGTTCTTTTCAGGCGACATTGAAGATCAGTTTGGTCGGTTTTCCACGTGAAATGCGCCATCAGGGTTTCTGGCAGCCTTTTCAGGAGACATGCAATATTAGTTTCCCTATTTCTTACACTTAATTCACAGGAAATTCTCAAAAAGATAGAAGAGGATGCTGATGGTGACTGCTCTCTTGGCTGGTTTTCTCCAATTGTCTTCAAAACAGTTCACACTCCAACACACTGTTCAAAGCAAAATCAAAAACAATATCTCAAGAGTCAAGCCTCCTGACCCCTATAAATCCTGACCTGTCACTTCACTGTAAACATCTTCTCCAAGTCAAAAAGCCCCTGCTGGGATATTTATCTGAAGACTGGAGACTGCCAGTGAGGGTTGTTCACCACAAATCCTCTCAGTGCCCTTTCAATGACCACAATGACAAGAAAATCCATAGAATCCTTTTCAGTTTTCCCAAAATAAAACAATGTCCATAAATCTAAAATATGAGTCTACCAAAAAAAACCAACAAGAAATGTAGCAGCACCGTTATAACAACACCTGATCAAATCTAGTACTCATGTTAAACACATCAATTATAATAATTCTTTACTCTTCTATACTTGAAGAATACAAGAGTCGTTAATGCAAACTGTCCTCGTAATTTAACCCTTTTATCCCTGGTATCATTCTGGTGAATCTGTGCTGCACTCCCACCAAGGTCAATATATCAAAGCTGAACACAATACTCCAGATGTGATCTAACCAGAGCTTTATACAAATATACAATAACCTCCACCCCTTTGTATTCCAGACCCTTGAGATGAAGTCTATTCGACTTTTTAATTCATTTAAATACCACTCCACTAGCTTTTAGTAATTTCTGTACACGGACCCCTAACTCTCTCTGCTCCTCCACAGTTCCTAGCTCCTCACCATTTAGAAAATATTCTGATTTATCTCTCTCTGTTCTCGCTCTATCTCACATTGAAATTTATCGATCACAGTTTTGGCTACTCACAATCTATCAATGTCGCTTTTCAATTTTCTGCTCCAATTTACTCCACCTACTGTAACACCTAAGTAACTTAGTGTCATTAGCAAACTTGGATATATGGCTCTCGATTCCTTCATGTCATTTAAAAATGTAATGAAAAACCGAGGCCCTGGTACAGATCCCTGGGAGAGATGACTAGTCATATCCTGCCAATTGGAGTACATACCCATTATCTCTATTCTCTGTTTCCTACCTCCCAACCAACTCCATGACCATGTCTAAAGGTTTCCTGCAATTCCATGTACTTCCATTTTTCCTAATCTCTTCAGTAGAATCCTGTCAATGATGTATTTGATGTTGGCTACTTTGAGTTTTCTCGAAGTGAATCCGATTGAATCTGTTCTCAGATTCAGAGTTTGTCAACATAATCGCAGGAGTCTGCAAATGGAACTTCATTTTGTGTTGAGCACAATTGGATCCATCTCTTGGAGAATTGACACTGCGCTTGATGGGTCTAGAATGAATGTATTCTCACAGTGCTAACCACAATATTTTGAAAAAGATTGGCCAGCCCAAAGCAAATTTGTGAACCAACTGACATGTTGGGGAAATGAAAAGTGGAGAGCTTCGAACAGAACACTGTTGCTCTGTCTCAGTGCAACATGGAGGTCTAGCCCCATGGAATTTAAGAGTTGTGAATTCCTGTGTTGTTGCTTCTGCAAAGCTGAACTTGAGACTTGTTTGCTAGCGATGGTTTTAACCTGAAATAGAAGGGGGTATAACGACCTGACCCAAGTATTTCTGCATTCACTCATCCCAGACATTCATAAATATAGCTCCTGGGTGAATAGGGTTCCAAGTAATAGTTGGCCAAATGACAACCTGGTCAAAGGTAGATTAAGATGGTGAATGTTTTACAATGAATTGTCAGAGTCATTTATGACACAGGAGGCCATTCAGTCCATGGAGTCTTTTGTGACCAGTACAGTACATTCAGCCCCATTCCCCTACTCTAGCACCTACAAGTATTTTCCTCCAAATGCTGATCCAATTTCCTTTTGTAGTCAGTTATTGGCTACACTGCCACCATCTACATAACCAGCAAGTTCCAAGGCATTGCCACTGGTTGTATTAAAAAAAAAAATCTCCTCAGATACTCCTACATCACTTGCCCAAAGCCCCCAAGGCTGCGTTGGTGAGTACTTGTGTTATTAGCTAACAGGAATAGATCTTCCTTGGTCAACATGGTCCCTTCTCTATCAAATCTCTCTGCATTGCCCTTTGCTCCAATGAGAACAGGGGGTCAAAACCAAATTCAGCATCCCTTCCTTGTGTCATACAGCTGCATGACATATCAGCTGTCGATGCAAGAAACTACTTTTGCAGTGAAACTTGCATAATTCAGACATTCCCTACAAGTTTCTCACTGAAAATTGGAAGATGTGAGCAGACTAACCTAAGCAGACATTGAATCACTTCACAGAAGCTGGATGTAGGAGGTCAAAACTCAAAGGCATGGTAAAGTATCAGTGGAATTAGATATTAGACAGTAAGGTACCTTGGTGATCTGAGTAATGAAATGAGTTACTTAGAGAAGAAAAACAAATTCAGTCCATAAATACCTTTATTTCCACATCCAGCAAGAAATAACATTGCATACTAATGAGAAATGGATCACATTTTATTTCAACCAATATTACAGAACTAACGATTCTAGAATGCTAATCAACTCAGCGTGTGCTTGTCAAACAGGTACTCTCCCATGCCATTGTCAGGGGCTCCCAGTCTCTTCAGGTTGGTGATGTGATCTCCAAGCTTCTTGATCATCTTCACTTGCTCATCCAAGTAGTGAGTCTCCAGGAAGTCACACAACTAGAACATGAGAAACAGGCAAGTATAGTTAGCTTTAAAAAATGCAAGTAACTTCATTCGATAAGATTTTATTTGCACTAGGATAATGGTGCAAGTACTGCAGATGGGAGCGAGACTTGCTCCAGAGAACAAGCACAGGCAACAGGCAAAGTGGTCAGCACAGAAGGAAATCATTCTATTCTGTGAATAAGTTTAGCCAGACAAGACCAAAATTTACCCAGAATATGGCAAGTCAAATCCATTACACAAAGTGATTACAAAAGATTGATGCCAGAGAAACCAAGTACCTTGTGAACAGTTTGGTGATCCAAATAAAAAAAAAAAGCCATTCACACTGTTTAATATATAAATATAAAAGGCCCAAAAACATATGGAACAATACCAGAGTTAAAGGCACATTCCAATTATCACATTCAATCCATCTGAAAACTCATTCCAATATTAACTTACATGAGGGTCAGTGTTGCCAGTGGAGAGTTTGTGCAGATCCAGCAGACTCTGGTTCACATCCTTCTCCATCTGCAGAGCTCTCTGCATTGCCTCCAGACCATTGCTCCACTCATCCTGCTCTGGCTTCTGGAACAGAATAGTGGTCCTGTTAGTGGGAGTGCAAAGTCCAAGGGATGTTATGCTCAAGGTCAACAATGTTAGCAGCAAAGACAATCTGTGCACCAATACTATGAGGGATGGGGTTTAATCACTGGGTTGACAGACCATTACAGGACACTGGATCAGTTCATTGCCTCTACACTGCAATTTTTGGCCAAAGCTCGAATCCCAATTACCCCAAATATGCTAAATTTTCTTTTTCTCCTTTTTGGTCCTCAACTACATCTAAGGGACATCTACAGCTGTGGCCCACATTCTCAAGACTGTTAACTAGTTAAGCACTATGTTTCAGCCAATAGTTGACAAAGCAGACATTGTTCCTTCTGAAAATCCATTTATTGATTTTATAAATATAGGAGACAAAGGTCAGTCATACCAACTCACCAACACTAGAAATTTTACTCATTAAACTCTGGATTGAGTACTGACATTAGAATAAGGAACATAGCCTGAAAGTATCCAAGTTAGATCATGGATTCCGTGAAGATAAGATCCCAACCTTGATGTCTGCCAAGATGATTCGGCCTCCACGTTTATTCTGGAATTTCATCAGTTTCTCAGCATGCTCCCGTTCCTCATGTGACTGCTCCTTGAAGAACTCAGCAAAGTGACGCAGGGCAACATCATCCCGGTCAAAGTAATAGGACTGCAGGTAGAGACAAAATGGAAAGGGAAGAGAGGTCAGACCCAAATCTCATTTATGGCAATGTCAAAAATGGTATGGTAAATAAATCACCCATTCTTTATATCAAAAGAATTTGCTTTCAATTAAAGGGGCTTGGGTTTCCAAAATTCGGCTGTAAAATGTTAAATGTTGAAATGCCCCTCCCTGTAACATTACAAAAAAAAAAAAGCAGTAATACTGTTTGGATCAAAGTTGCATTTCAGGCACTCAAACTATAGTTATCAGCAGGACATCCTTTGTCCCCCAATGAAGTGATAGAAGAGAAGTTGCATTCAGTAGAATGAGATTTTTAAGATTACTGCTTCATGTAATATCACTACTCCTCAGACAAGAGCTTAACACTACAGGATTTACTCAACTACCCAAGTCTTATTCATGACTATGAAAAATGGTAGTAATTACATGGTAGATAAATCACCTTCACCTCAAAAGAATTTGCTTTCAATTAAAAGGGGCTTAGCTTTTCAAGTTTATACTGTAAAATGGAAAATTGTTGAAACACCCCTCCCTGCAAGATCACTAAAAGCAATAATACTATTTGGATCAGAATTACATTTCAGCATTCAAATTATACTAAACAGTAGGACATCCTTTGCTCCCCCCAATGAAGATTGAAGTGAGTGAGATTTTATTCTCTTCATTCAGTAGAGAAAGACCTGTAGACTACTGCTTCATGCAAGATAATTACCCCTCCTATAAAAAGGACAGCACCACAGGATTGATTCATTAACAAAGGGGGAAAAAGACAGTCCAGAACGAGTCAAACAATGTTTACTAACTAGTCACTAAATGTAAATTATCATTTAAGTGGGAAAATGTGACTAGGTTTATACATCTTCAACATGAATCCTCAGTTGGAAACCTCATGGAACCTGAGAGTTACTTTCAAAATTGGACACAGATTACAGAGAAAGGAACAGAGTCCCTGTTTCAAGGGTGTTCACTGATTTAAGACCAGGGAGAACTACAGAGATAGATAATAAACCCAACTGATTGGCCCAGAAAAATTCTAGCTACTCAAAATGCATTGAAATTCCAATCTTAACTTTGAAATAGGACCCCCAGAAAGCAATACACACCATGGAAAGATAAACATAAGAAGAATAGAGCTCCAGGTTGATTTGCTTGTTAACAGCATCTTCACAGTCCTTGTGGTAGTTCTGACACACTTGAGAGGCCATCATAATCTTTACTACTAACAGAAGCTAAGTTCAAACAACAATCTAACTGCTTCCTACCCAAGCTCTTGTATTTATGCTACTGGGACAGCCTGCATTCAAACAGGGAATGACATCATTAATGATGATTGACAATTCCAGGTAGCCAGTCAGGAATCGCTCATGAATCCAGGCACCAATTAACAATGTAGACGGGTTGTGGGGGTTGGACCCAGAGACAATGAGAGCTGTGGAATTCAGGCAGGTTTGGATGATTAGACTGTGATTGGAACATAGGAACAGGAGGAGGCCAATCAGCCCCTCAAGCCTGTTCCACCATTCAATTAGATCATGGTTTGTCTCTGAATGCATTTTGCCTGCATTGGATCCATATTTCTTCATACCCAAACCTAACAAAAATCTCACTTTTGAAATATTTAATTGATCTCAACATTTTGGGGGAGACAGTTCCGGCTTTTCATTTCACTTTTTGTGAAAAAATGCTTCCTGACATCACCCCTGAATGGTCTAGCTCTAATTTTAAGATTATACCCCTTGTCCTGGACTATGTCACCAGAGAAAATTGTTCCTCTGTATTTTCTGTTTGGACCGAGGTGGGAGGAGTGCAATTTTTTTCTAATCCCGCTTCTCCACAGGTCACAACATGTATTTAAATGTTTACCCAGTTACTGATTTGGTCAATCATATACTCTATTTTTACCCCAGTATAAATAGACTAACCAGGTTTATTTAATAACAAAATTATCAATTTATTATAAAACAAGAATTAACCAGTAACAAAGCAAAGCAATAACACACCGATTGAAAAATGAAAGTTCCCTTTTACCCTAGCCCCTCACACAAACATACACACACACACTGGAGAACCAGAAAAAAAAGATTTTCTTTTTAGAACTCTGTTATAAAAACAAGACAAAAAGGAATACTTTGGCCTGATACTTGCTAATTCTTGCAGATAAAAGAGAAGATATGGAAAGATGTCAGGTGTCCCTTTTTTTGTTTGGTGTCCCAAATACCCTTATGCGGCTGCCACTGGGATCTTTCCAGAATAGTTCTTTTCAGGCGACATTGAAGATCAGTTTGGCTGGTTTTCCAGGTGAGATGCACCATCAGGGGTTTCTGGCAGCCTTTTCAGGAGACATGCAGCATCAGTTTCTCTATTTCTTACACTTAATTCACAGGAAGTTCTCAAAAAGATGGAAGAGGATGCTGATGGTGACTGCTCTCTTGGCTGGTTTTCTCCAATTGCCTTGAAACAGTTTATACCCCAATACACAGTTCAAAGCAAAACCAAAAACAATATCTCAAGAGTCAAGCCTCCTGACCCCTGTACATTTTGACCTGTCACTTCTCTGTAAATATCTTCTCCAAGTCAAAAAGCCCCTGCTGATATTTATCTGAAGACAGGTAACTTCCAGTGAGTGTTGTTTACAATAAGTCCTCTCAGTGCCCTTTCAAGGACCCCAGTGAAAAAAAAATCCATACAATCCTTTTCAATTTTCCCAAAATAAAACAATGTCCATAATTGTAAAATATGAGTCCTCAACAAAAACCAACAAGAAATATAGCAACACCGTCACAACGATACCTTATCATATCTATTATTCATGTTCAACATATCAATTATAATAATTCTTTCCTCTTCTATACTTGAAAAATACAAAAGTCATTAATGCAAACTGTCCTCGTAATTTAACCCTTTTATCCCTGGTATCATTCTGGTGAATCTGTGCTGCACTCCCACCAAGGTCAATATATCAAAGCTGAACACAGTACTCCAGATGTGATCTAACCAGGGCTTTATACAAATATAGCAAAGCATCCACCCTATGTTTTACAGACTCCTTGAGATGAAGACTAACAGTCTATTAGACATTTTAATTCATTTATGTACTAGTCCACTAGCTTTTAGTAATTTCTGTACACGGACCCCTAACTCTCTCTGCTCCTCCACAGTTCCTAGCTCCTCACCATTTGGAAAATATTCTGATTTATGTCTCTCTGTCCTCGCTCTATCTGACATTGAAATTCATCTATCATAGTTTTGGCTACTCACCTAATCTATCAACATCCCTTTTCAATTTTCTGCTCCAAATTACTCTACCTACTGTAACACCTAACTTAGTGTCATTAGCAAACTTGGATATATGGCTCTCGATTCCTTCATGTCATTTAAAAATGTAATGAAAAACTGAGGCCCAGGTACAGATCCCTGGGAGAGATGACTCGTCGTATCCTGCCAATTGGAGTACATACCCATTATCTCTACTCTCGGTTTCCTACCTCCCAACCAACTCCACAACCATGTTTAAAGGTTTCCTGCAATTCCACGTGCTTCCGTTTTTCCTAATCTCTTGAGTAGAATCTTGTCAATGATGTATTTGATGTTGGCTTCTTGGAGTTTTCTCAAAGTGAACCTGATGGAATCTGTTCTCAGATTCAGAGTTTGTCAACATAATTGCAGCAGTCTGCAAATGGAACTTCATTTTGTGTTGAACACAATTAGATCCATCTCTTGGAGAATTGACACTGCGTTTGATGGGTGTAGAATGAATCTATTCTAACAATGCTAACCACAATATATTGAAAGAGATTGTCCAGCCCGAAACATTCCACAGCACATCTGCAAACCAACTGACATGTTGGGGAAATGAAAAGTGGAGAGCTTCGAACAGAACTCTGTTGCTCCGTCTAAGTGCAACATGGAGGTCAAGCCCCAGGGAATTTAGGAGTTGTAAAGTCCTGTGTTGTTGCTTCTGCAAAACTGAAGTCTATTGAGACTTGATTACGAGGGAAAATTATAACCTGACATAGAGTGTTATAACTACCTGACCCAAGTATTTCTGCACTCACTCATCCCAGACATTCGTAAGTATGGCTCCTGGTGAATTGGGGTGCAAGTAATGGTTGAACAAATGACAACCTGGCCACGAGGCAGATTAAGATGGTGAATATTTTACAATGAATAATGTCAGTCATTTATGACACAAGAGGCCATTCGGTCCACGGAGTCTCTGGTTACCAGTACACTGCATTCAGTCCCATTCTCCTACTCTCGCACCTACAAGTTTTTTTGCCTCCACCTGCTCACCCAATTTCTTTTTGATGTCATTTTTTGCTTTCGCTGCAGGATGTTCCAGGTCATTAAAAAAAAAAAAGTTTCACCTCAGCTATTCCTTCATCTCTTGCCCAAACCCCCTACGTGTGTGTCCCAAGTACTTGTACTATCAGTTAACAGGAATAGATCTTCCTTTGTTCCCCTGTCAGCATCTTCACATCTCTATCAAATCTCTCTGCATTGCCTTGTGCTCCAATGAGAACAGGGGGTCAAAACAAAATTCAGCATCCCTTTCTCATGTTGCACAATATTTCAGCTGCAGATGTAAGAAACTGCCTTTGTGATAAAAATTGCATATTTCAGATATTCCCGACAGGTTTTTCAGTGAAATTGGAAGATGTGAACAAACTATCCTAAGCAGACATTGAAATCAGTTCTCAGAAACTGGATGTAGGAGGGCAAAACTCAAAAGGCATGGTAAAGTTGCAGTGGAACCAGATATTAGACAGCTAGGTATCTTGGTAATCTGAATAATGAAATGAGTTACTTATCTATACAAAGAAAAACAAAAGACCACTCCATGATAAATACTTTTATTTCCACATACAGCAAGAAATGAGAAAACTACATAATAACCAGAAATGGATCACATTTTATTTCTCCCAATATTACAGAACTATGGTTCTATAATGCTAATCAACTCAGGGTGAGCTTGTCAAACAGGTACTCTCCCATGACATTGTCAGGGGCTCCCAGTCTCTTCAGGTTGGTGATGTGATCTCTTAGCTTCTTGATCATCTTCACTTGCTCCTCCAAGTAGAGAGTCTCCAGGAAGTCACACAACTAGAACATGAAATAGAAAATGCCAAACAGGTGTTTAATGAGGATCTTCTCCAGAAGGGAAATTACACCGGTTTGGAATTGGGACAGTGTGACATGGGCACATTTAACTAGACAAGAGCAGAATTACCCAAAAATGGCAAACCAATTTTAATAAAACAGGGAATGGACTGCACAAGAAACATTTTGATGCTGCAGATACACAGTGCCTTGGGAACAGTTTAATGATCCAGGTCTACAGCGTAGATGGCTTCTTGGCCCAAAAACAAAAATCTAAAAATGAAAAACAAACTGACACAGAAGTTTACCAATGTAGAGTGCAGGGCAGATTCCAATATCACCAATGCATGAAAAATTGCAATGTTAGGAACTTACATGAGGGTCAGTGTTGCCAGTGGAGAGTTTGTGCAGATCCAGCAGACTCTGGTTCACATCCTTCTCCATCTGCAGAGCTCTCTGCATTGCCTCCAGACCATTGCTCCACTCATCCTGCTCTGGCTTCTGAAGAGGAAAGTCAGACAGTTCACTTACAATGGATTAAAACAAAAACACATGAGAAAGTAGAAGGTGAACAATGGGGAAAAGCAACTAGTGGGTCACAAATGTATACAATTACTGCATTAAACCATGGAATCAATTCTTTCAAATACTTTCTAAAGCATCAATTTACAGGGATCCAGACAGGAGGTCACTCATTCATTGAATCCAACCTTGATGTCCTCCAAGATGATTCGGCCTCCACGTTTATTCTGGAATTTCAGCAGTTTCTCAGCGTGCTCCCGTTCCTCATGTGACTGCTCCTTGAAGAACTCAGCAAAGTGACACAGGGCAACATCATCCCAATCAAAGTAATAGGACTGCAGGTAGAGACAAAAAAAAAAAATTGAAGAAAGCCAGGTCACATCCAAAATTCCCTCCATGGTCACATCAAAAATGGTGGCTGTATCATAGTAGATGAAATACCCATTCATGACTTCAATACCTTGCTTTTGAAAGCATTTACAGTTTAAGGGAGAAAGTATGATTCTTACACAAAGCACAATTGGCTTCATTAATCTTTTCTGAAAAGGTTGAAAGTCCCTCCTCATGAAGTAGAAACAAGGCAAGTGGCTAAAATTAGACAAGAGGGATCCATGATATTTTTTGGTGGAATCTATTAGAGGTCCAAGTGCAGGTTGAAAGCTCAAATTTCAGTGGGACATTCTTCCCTCCCCCCCCCACCCCCCTTCACCAATCCCTTTCCCCAATTCAGGGATTTAAATTAAAAAAAAGTAAAACCTTCCAGATTCAGCAGTTTAACATTTTGGCACAATCAAGTACCAAGATCCAGGTTCCGTGACAGAGGATTCAAAGAATTTCACTCAATTAGTAAAAAGAGAAAGCCAGTCCATATTTCACTCACGAGTCACCCAATTAAAGTTAATTGTTGTCATCCAAGTTACAAATTTGACCAAGTTAATACTTCAAGATGAATCCTCAATTACAAGCTTCATGGAACCATGGAGCTGGTTTCAGGTATAAAATATCTCTGAATAAGACAACTACAGAGCCAGGAGCAGTCTGTTAATGAGACCTTCTACAGAATTACTATTAAATATAATCCACTGGATTAAGTCTAGGGAGAGCTATTGAGATACATCCAAAAGCCAATTCACTAAACAACAGCATACAATGAAGTCACAGCCTGAATTTTGAATTAGGACCCCAAAACATACAAAACTCACCATGGACAGGTAAACATAGGAGGAATAGAGCTCCAGGTTAATCTTCTTGTTAACAGCATCCTCACAGTCCTTGTGGTAGTTCTGTCACACTTGGGAAACCATCTTCACTTCTAATATTGACAGAAGTTAAATCAAACACAACAACAGCAATCTAACCACTTCCCTCACAAGCTCTTGTATTTATGCAACTGGATCAGCCTGCAGTCAAACAGGGAATGACATCACCAATGATGATTGACAATCCCCGATCGCCAGTCAGGAATCGTTCATGTCTCCAGACACCAATTAAGGAGCAGTGGGTGGGGTGAGATACCCAGAGCCAATCAGGGATGTGGAATGCAGGTTGGTTTACAAGATTATTCTGTGATTGGAACAAAGGAACAGGAGGAGGCCAATTCAAGTCTGTTCCACCATTCAATTAGATCATGGCTGCTCTGTGTCTTAATGCCATTTCCCTGCCTTGGTTCATGATTTCATGACCTTAACTCACAAAAACCTAACATCAATTTTGAATGTTGACTTGATCCATTTTGGGGAAGAGAGTTCCAGATTTCTATTTTCCCATGTTGTGAAGAAATGCTTTCCAATATCATCCCTGAATTGCCTAATCTGAAGATGAAGCCCTGTCCCAGAGAAAATAGTTTCTCTCTATCTACGTTATTAAACCCATTAATTATCTTCAACAGCTCAATTATAATCATCACTTAATCTTCAATACACGAAGGAATACATACCAGTCAGTGCAAAGTGACCTTATCATTTAGCCTGAGTATCATTCTGGTGAATTGGTGCTGTTCCCCCACCAAGGCCAACAGATCAAAATGAACACAGTACTTCAGATGTGGTTAACCCTGAGCTTTATACAACTGTAACATAACCTCCACCACTTTGATTTTCAGCCCTCGTGAGAGATGAACATTGATTTTGTTTTTTCAATTTTGTTTGTATCTCTCCACTGGTTTTGATTAATTTCTGTCCATGGAACCTTAACTTCACATTAAACTCCATCATTCATAATTTTTCACACTCACTTACTCTATCAGTGTCCCTTTGCAAATTCCTGCTCCAGTTTACACTAACTGTGCCACCCAACATAATGGCATCAGAAAACCTGCATATCCTGCACTCTATTCCTTCATCGATATCATTTATAAATATAATGAAAAGCTGAAGCCACAGTATAGATCCCAGGAAAGGATGACGAGCCATAGTTTGGAGTACATACCCATTATCCCTACTCTCTGTCTCCCACCTCAAAAACCAAATCTCCACCCATAGTGAAAGATTTCCTCCAATTGCACAGGCTTCCATTTTTCCTTACCTCTTGTGTTGAACCTTGTCAATGATGTATTTGATATTGGCGTTCCTCAAACTGAATCTGTTCAGAGTCAGTAATTAATAATGTAATTGTATGAGTTTGTTAATGGAAATTCCATTTTGCACAGTTGGGTCCAAATTAAGATGGCTTGGAAAATTGATGTATTCCAGGTGGGTCTAGACCAAGCCAGGGATACCAATCTTGACCACAATAGATGGAAAGTAATCCACACTGACTCTGCAACCTAACCAGCAAATTAGGGAAATAGAAAATGGAGAAGCTTTAAAGTGACCATTGTTGCTCCACATAACGCTGGAGAGATGGAGCACAATCCCCATGGAATTTAAGACCTGTAAAGTCACAGTGCACTTTCTGCAACGTGCAAGACTATTGAGGGAAGATTTATGAGGTCAACTCGTAGGGGTCTCCTACTACCTCACCCAAGCATCTCCCTGTACTGAGGCTAGACATTGGTAAACATACCCTTTAGGTGAATTAGGGGTACAGATATTAGTTAATCAAATGGCAGATTAAAGGTGGTTAATTCTTGTCTATAATAAGTGGACAAAAAGGTCATATGCAGGTAGAAATTGGGTATCCTTTCCCCATATTCCACAAGTTCATGCTACCTCACCTACAGCAGCAAGAACACTTCTGTAGCAGAAACTGCATATTTCAGATATCCTCTCCAAGCTTCTCGATGAAAATTGGGAGATGTGAGTAAGTTATCCTCAGAAGGCATTGAACCAAGTTTGGGAGGCTGGCCAGGGAAAGGTTTAAATGGAATCAGTATATAACTAGGCATAATGATCTGAATAATCAAGTCAGCTATTGAATAATACAAAGATCAGATCCATGATAAATACTTTTATTTCTATATACAGCAAGAGATGAGAAAACTGGCAATCAAAAAGAATTCAGAAAGTATGGAACTAATTGTTGCAGAACCCTAATTAACTCAGCGTGTGCTTGTCAAACAGGTACTCTCCCATGCCATTGTCAGGAGCTCCCAGTCTCTTCAGGTTGGTGATGTGATCTCCAAGCTTCTTGATCATCTTCACTTGCTCATCCAAGTAATGGGTCTCCAGGAAGTCACACAACTAGAACATAAGAGAAACAGGCGAGTATAGTTAGCTTAAAAAAGCAAGAATCTTCATTAGATAAGATTTTTATTTGCACTGGGATAATAGCACAAGTACTGCACATGGGAGCGAGACTTTCTCTGGAGAAAGAAGCACAGGCAGTGGGCCAAGTGGTCAGCACAGAAGGAAATCATTCAGATTCTGTGGATATATTTAGCCAGACAAGGCCAAAATTTACCCACATGTGGCAAATCAATTCCATTAAACTGGGAGTCAAGTCAAGATTGATGCCAGAGAAACCAAGTACCTTGCAAACTGTTCAGTGATCAAGATCTAGTGTGGATGTCTTGGTTTTTTAAATAAGACAAAAAAAAAACTTATGGAATTCTACCAGAGTTAAGGGTAGATTCTAATCATCACCTTCAAACCTGAAAACTCATTCCAATATTAACTTACATGAGGGTCAGTGTTGCCAGTGGAGAGTTTGTGCAGATCCAGCAGACTCTGGTTCACATCCTTCTCCATCTGCAGAGCTCTCTGCATTGCCTCCAGACCATTGCTCCACTCATCCTGCTCTGGCTTCTGGAACAGAATAGTAGTCTTTTTAGTGGGAGTGCAAAGTCCAAGGGATGTTATGCTCAAGGTCAACAATGTTAGCAGTAACAAAGACAATCTGTGCACCCCAATACTATGAGGGATGGGGTTTAATCACTGGGTTGACAGACCATTACAGGACACTGGATCAGTTCACTGCCATTTTTGGCCAAAGCTCCAATCCCAATTACCCCAAATATGCAAAATTTTCTTTTTCTCCTTTATAATCCTCAACTACATTTAAGGGACATCTACAGCTGTGGCCCACATTCTCAAGACTGTTACCTAGTTAAGCACTGTATGTTTCAGCCAATAGTTGACAAAGCAGACGTTGTTCCTTCTGAAAATCCATTTATTGATTTTATAAATATAGGAGACAAAGGTCAGTCATACCAACTCACCAACACTAGAAATTTTACTCATTAAACTCTAGATAGATTGAGTACTGACATTATTAGAATAAAGGAACATAGGATGAAAGCAAAATACTGCAGATGCTGGAAATCTGAAATAAAAACAAGAAATGCTGGAACCACTCAGCAGGTCTGGCAACATCTGTGGAAAGAGAAGCAGAGTTAACATTCCGGATTTCCGAAGGAGGGTCACCGACCCAAAACATTAACTCTGCTTCTCTTTTCACAGATGCTGCCAGACCTGCTGAGTGGTTCCAGCATTTCTTGTTTTTATTTCAGATTTCCAGCATCTGCAGTATTTTGCTTTTATCCGATAGAATGGAAACTGCAGTCCAATCTGTTGAAGGGAGCGGCTTATTAAATCTAACCTTGATGTCCTCCAAGATGATCCGGCCTCCACGTTTATTCTGGAATGTCATCAGTTTCTCAGCGTGCTCCCGTTCCTCATGTGACTGCTCCTTGAAGAACTCAGCAAAGTGACGCAGGGCAACATCATCCCGGTCAAAGTAATAGGACTGCAGGTAGAGGCAAAAATGGAAAGGGAGAGGTCAGACCCAAATATCATTCATGGTCACGTTAAAAATAACATCCTAGTAAATCATCCATTCTTTATCTCAAAAGAATCTTCTTCAATTAAGGGGCTTGGTTTTTCAAGTTAATATTGTAAAATACTAACCATGATGAAATGCTCCTCCCAGTGACATTACTAAAAGCAGTAACACTATTTGGATCCAAGTTTCATTTCAGCATTTAAACTACATTTATCAGCAGGACATCCTTCGTCCACCAATGAAGAGACAAGTGATCTAAAAGTCTTATTGGACTGAATGAGACTTTTCAATTACTGCTTCATGCAAATTCATTACTCAAACAAAAGAATTCAGCACCACAGGATTTACTCATTTACAAAGGGGGAAAGACAGACCAGAACTAGTCAGACAGTGTTCCACTAACTAGTCACTAAACTTCATTGTTGCCATTCAAGTTGAATAGGTTTATACATGATCGTGAATCCTCTATTGGAAACTACACAGAACTGGAGTTACTTTCAAAATTGGACATAAATATTACAGAGCAAGGAATAGAGTCCCTGTTTCAAGGGTATTCACAGATTTAAGTCTAGGAGAACTAGAAAGATACATTATAAACCCAATTAATATTTAGTTTTAGTTTAGAAATACAGCACTGAAACAGGCCCTTCGACCTACAGAGTCTGTGCTGACCATCAACCACCCATTTATACTAAATCATACACTAATCCCATATTCCTACCACATCTCCACCTGTCCCTATATTTCCCTACCACCTACCTATACTAGGAGCAATTTATAATGGCCAATTAACCTATCAACCAGCAAGTCTTTGGCATATGGGAGGAAACCAGAGCACCCGGAGGAAACCCACGCAGACACAGGGAGAACTTGCAAACTCCACACAGGCAGTACCCAGAATTGAACCCAGGTCGCTGGAGCTGTGAGACCTACAGAAATTCTAGCTACTCAAAATACATTGAAATCCCAGTCTTAACTTTGAAACAGAACGCCAAGAAAACAATACACACCATGGAAAGATAAACATAGGAGGAATAGAGCTCCAGGTTGATTTGCTTGTTAACAGCATCTCCACAGTCCTTGTGGTAGTTCTGACACACTTGAGATGCCATCATAATCTTTACTACTAACAGAAGCTAAGTTCAAACAACAATGTAACTGTTTCCTGCACAAGCTCTTGTATTTGTACCGTTGGGACAGCCTGCATTCAAACAGGGAATGACATCATTAATGATGATTGACAATTCCAGGTAGCCAGTCAGGAATAGTTATTGAATCCAGGCACCAGTTAACAATGTCGTCAGGCTGTGGGGGTTGGACCCAGCGACAATGAGAGCTGTGGAATACAGGCAGGTTTGGATGATTATACTGTGATTGGAACATAGGAACAGGAGGAAGCCAATCAGCCCCTCAAGCCTGTTCCACCATTCAATTAGATCATGGTTTGTCACTTAAGGACATTTGCCTGCATTGGATCCATATTGCATCATACCTGTACCTAACAAAAATCTAACAGTTTTAGTTTTGAAATGTTTAATTGATGTCAACATTTTGGGGGAGAGAATTCCAGATTTCCATATCCCTTTTTGTGAAGAAATGTTTCCTAACATCACCCCTGAATGGTCTAGTTCTAATATTCAGATTATAGCCCCTGTCCTGGACTGCCCCACCAGAGAAAATAGTTTCTCTCTATATATTGTTCTGACAGAGGTGGGAGGAGGGCATTGTTTTTTCTAGTTCCACTTCTCCACAGGTCACAACATATATTTAAATGTTTACCCAGTTACCAATACGGTCGATCATAGACTCTATTTTTACCCCAAAATAAAATACACCAACCAGGTTTCTTTAATAAACAACAAAATTATCAGTTAATTATAAAACAAGACTGAACCAGTAACACACAGATTGAAATATGAAAGTTCCCTTTTATCTTAGCCCCTCACACTAAAGGCCTGCTCAGGTCACGAAAAAAAACCCGATGCAAACCCAACAGAACCACATCTGACCCGAGCCCCATCCGGCCCGAGTCCCTCCATTTTCTTCCCATGCCCTGACCCAAGCCCGACCCCGACCCAGCCCAAACCGACCTGAGCCCAACCCAACTACCGGAATGTTCCTTTTACCTACCCTGCGACTCCCAATCTGCAGGAAGCTGCAGCATGAGCGTGATGACGTCATAGGGACGTTCACTCGCTCACTGCGCAGACTTAGAGTTTCCCTCTTTGACGTCTCGGACTCCCACCTCAGCTGGGTTTTTTACTTTTAACACTTCTTACCTGAAGTGCCTGAAAGCCGCACCCAAATGAGCGACCCGACCCGACCTGTACCCGACACATGACGTCAGGTCCCGTCGTGTTAGGGTCGGGTAGCAGGTCTTTACCTCACACAGACACATACACACACACACTGGATAACCAGAAAAAGAGATTTTCTTTTTAGAGCTCTGTTACAAAAAAGGCAAAAAAGAATACTTTGCCCAAATATTGTTAATTCTTGAAGAAAAAAGAGAAGATACCGAAAAATGTCTGTTGTCCCTTTTTTGGTTTCGTGTCCCAAATACATGTAGACTGCTGCCACTGGGATCTTTCTAGAACAGATCTTTTCAGGCGACATTGAAGATCAGTTTGGTAGGTTTTCCACGTGAAATGCGCCATCAGGGTTTCTGGCAGCCTTTTCAGGAGACATGCAATATTAGTTTCCCTATTTCTTACACTTAATTCACAGGAAATTCTCAAAAAGATAGAAGAGGATGCTGATGGTGACTGCTCTCTTGGCTGGTTTTCTCCAATTGTCTTCAAAACAGTTCACACTCCAACACACTGTTCAAAGCAAAATCAAAAACAATATCTCAAGAGTCAAGCCTCCTGACCCCTATAAATCTTGACCTGTCACTTCTCTGTAAACATCTTCTCCAAGTCAAAAAGCCCCTGCTGGGATATTTATCTGAAGACTGGAGACTGCCAGTGAGGGTTGTTCACCACAAATCCTCTCAGTGCCCTTTCAATGACCACAATGACAAGAAAATCCATAGAATCCTTTTCAGTTTTCCCAAAATAAAACAATGTCCATAAATCTAAAATATGAGTCTACCAAAAAAAACCAACAAGAAATGTAGCAGCACCGTTATAACAACACCTGATCAAATCTAGTACTCATGTTAAACACATCAATTATAATAATTCTTTACTCTTCTATACTTGTATAATACAAGAGTCGATAATGCAAACTGTCCTCGTAATTTAACCCTTTTATCCCTGGTATCATTCTGGTGAATCTGTGCTGCACTCCCACCAAGGTCAATATATCAAAGCTGAACACAGTACTCCAGATGTGATCTAACCAGAGCTTTATACAAATAAAGCATAACCTCCACCCCTTTGTATTCCAGACCCTTGAGATGAAGTCAATTCGACTTTTTAATTCATTTAAATACCACTCCACTAGCTTTTAGCAATTTCTGTACACGGACCCCTAACTCTCTCTGCTCCTCCACAGTTCCTAGCTCCTCACCATTTAGAAAATATTCTGATTTATCTCTCTCTGTTCTCGCTCTATCTCACATTGAAATTTATCGATCACAGTTTTGGCTACTCACAATCTATCAATGTCGCTTTTCAATTTTCTGCTCCAATTTACTCCACCTACTGTAACACCTAAGTAACTTAGTGTCATTAGCAAACTTGGATATATGGCGCTCGATTCCTTCATGTCATTTATAAATATAATGAAAAACTGAGGCCCAGGTACAGATCCCTGGGAGAGATGGCTAGTCATATCCTGCCAATTGGAGTTCATACCCATTATCTCTATTCTCTGTTTCCTACCTCCCAACCAACTCCATGACCATGTCTAAAGGTTTCCTGCAATTCCATGTACTTCCATTTTTCCTAATCTCTTCAGTAGAATCCTGTCAATGGTGTATTTGATGTTGGCTACTTTGAGTTTTCTCGAAGTGAATCCGATTGAATCTGTTCTCAGATTCAGAGTTTGTCAACATAATCGCAGGAGTCTGCAAATGGAACTTCATTTTGTGTTGAGCACAATTGGATCCATCTCTTGGAGAATTGACACTGCGCTTGATGGGTCTAGAATGAATGTATTCTCACAGTGCTAACCACAATATGTTGAAAAAGATTGGCCAGCCCAAAGCGAATTTACAAACCAACTGACATGTTGGGGAAATGAAAAGTGGAGAGCTTCAAACAGAATGCTGTTGCTCTGTCTAAGTGCAACATGGAGGTCTAGCCCCAAGGAATTTAAGAGTTGTGAATTCCTGTGTTGTTGCTTCTGCAAAGCTGAACTTGAGACTTGTTTGCAAGCGATGATTTTAACCTGAAATAGAGGGGGTCATAACTACCTGACCCAAGTATTTCTGCATTCACTCATCCCAGACATTCATAAATATAGCTCCTGGGTGAATAGGGTTGCAAGTAATAGTTGGCCAAATGACAACCTGGTCAAAGGTAGATTAAGATGGTGAAGGTTTTACAATGAAGTGTCAGTCATTTATGACACAGGAGGCTATTCAGTCCATGGAGTTTCCCGTGATCAGTACAATACATTCAGCCCCATTCCCCTACTCTAGCACCTACGAGTATTTTCCTCCAAATGCTCATCCAATTTCCTTTTGAAATCATTTATTGGCTACACTGCCACCATTCGCATAAGCAGCAAGTTCCAAGGCATTGCCACTGATACTATTAAAAAAAAAATTCTCCTCAGATACTCCTACATCACTTGCCCAAACCCCCCAAGGCTGCGTTGGTGAGTACTTGTGTTATCAGCTAACAGGATTAGATCTTCCTTGGTCAACATGGTCCCATCTCTATCAAATCTCTCTGCATTGCCCTTCGCTCCAATGAGAACAGGGGTCAAAACCAAATTCAACATCCCTTCCTTATGTCACACAACTGCATGATTATATCAGCTGCAGATGCAAGAAACTACTTTTGCAGAAAAACTTGCATATTTCAGACATTCCCTATAAGTTTCTCACTGAAAATTGGAAGATGTGAGCAAACTATCCTAAGCAGACATTGAATCACTTCGCAGAAGCTGGATGCAGGAGGTCAAAACTCAAAAAGGCATGGTAAAGTTTCAGTGGAATTAGATATTAGACAGCAAGGTATCTTGGTGATCAGAGTAATGAAATGAGTTACTTATCTATACAAAGAAAAACAAATTCAGTCCATAAATACTTTTATTTCCACATACAGCAAGAAATGACTATTACATACTAATGGAGAAATGGATCACATTTTATTTCTACCAATATTACAGAACTAATGAATCTAGAATGCTAATCAACTCAGCGTGTGTTTGTCAAACAGGTACTCTCCCATGCCATTGTCAGGGGCTCCCAGTCTCTTCAGGTTGGTGATGTGATCTCCAAGCTTCTTGATCATCTTCACTTGCTCATCCAAGTAGTGAGACTCCAGGAAGTCACACAACTAGAACATGAGAAACAGGCAAGTATAGTTAGCTTTAAAAAATGCAAGAATCTTCATGCGATAAGATTTTTTATTTGCACTAGGATAATGGTCCAAGTACTGTACATGGGAGCAAGACTTGCTCTAGAGAACAAGCACAGGCAGCAGGCCAAGTGGTCAGCACAGAAGGAAGTCATTCTATTCTGTGAGTAAATTCAGAAAACAAGACCAAAATTTACCCAGAATATGGTAAGTCAAATCCATTACACGGAGTGATTACAAAAGATTGATGCCAGAGAAACCAAGTACCTTGTGAACAGTTTGGTGATCCAGATAAACAGTGTGAATGCCTTTTTTTTTTATTATAAAAAAGGCCCAAAAACATATGGAATGCTACCAGAGTTAAAGGCAGATTCCAATTATCACATTCAATCCATCTGAAAACTCATTCCAATATCAACTTACATGAGGGTCAGTGATGCCAGTGGAGAGTTTGTGCAGATCCAGCAGACTCTGGTTCACATTCTTCTCCATCTGCAGAGCTCTCTGCATTGCCTCCAGGCCATTGCTCCACTCATCCTGCTCTGGCTTCTGGAACAAAATAGTGGTCCTGTTAGTGAGAGTGCAAAGTCCAAGGGATGTTATGCTCAAGGTCAATGTTAGCAGCAAAGGCAATCTGTGCACCCCAATACTATGAGGGTTTAATCACTGGGTTGACAGACCATTACAGGACACTGGATCAGTTCATTGCCTCTGCACTGCCATTTTTGGCCAAAGCTCTAATCCCAATTACGCTAAACTTTCTTTTTCTCCTTGATAATCCTCAACTACATCCAAGGGATATCTACAGCTGTGGCCCACATTCTCAAGACTGTTACATAGTGAAGCACTGTATGTTTCATGAAATAGTTCACAAAGCAGACATTGTTCCTTCTGAAAATCCATTTATTGATTTTATAAATATAGGAGACAAAGGTCAGTCATACCAACTCACCAACACTAGAAATTTTACTCATTAATATCTAGGTTGAGTACTGACATTAGAATAAGGAACATAGCCTGAAAGTATCCAAGTTAGATCATGGATTCCATGAAGATAAGATCCCAACCTTGATGTCTGCCAAGATGATTCGGCCTCCACGTTTATTCTGGAATTTCATCAGTTTCTCAGCGTGCTCCCATTCCTCATGTGACTGCTCCTTGAAGAACTCAGCAAAGTGACGCAGGGCAACATCATCCCGGTCAAAGTAATAGGACTGCAGGTAGAGACAAAATGGGAAGGGGAGAGAGGTCAGACCCAAATCACATTTATGGCCATGTCAAAAATGGTTTGGTAAATAAATCACCCATTCTTTATCTCAAAAGAATTTGCTTTCAATTAAAGTTTCAGCTGTAAAATGTTAAATATGTTGAAATGCCCCTCCCTGTAACATTACAAAAAAAAAACATTAATACTGTTTGGATCAAAGTTGCATTTCAGGCACTCAAACTATAGTTATCAGCAGGACATCCTTTGTCACCCAATGAAGTGATAGAAGAGAAGTTGCATTCAGTAGCATTAGATTTTTAGATTACTGCTTCATGTAATATCACTACTCCTCAGACAAAAGAGCTTAACACTACAGGATTTACTCAACTACCCAAGTCTCATTCATGACTATGAGAAATGGTAGTAATTACATGGTAGATAAATCACCTTCACCTCAAAAGAATTTGCTTTCAATTAAAAGGGGCTTAGCTTTTCAAGTTTATACTGTAAAATGCAAAATTGTTGAAACACCCCTCCCTGCAAGATCACTAAAAGCAACAATAGTATTTGGATCAAAGTTACATTTCAGCATTCAAATTATACTAAACAGTAGGACATCCTTTGTTCCCCCCAAAGAAGACTGAAGTGATTGAGATTTTATTCTCTTCATTCAGTAAAGACCTGTAGATTACTGCTTCATGCAATATAATTACCCCTCCTACAAAAAGGACAGCACCACAGGATTTACTCATTAACAAAGGGGGAAAAGACTAGCCAGAACTAGTCAGACAATGTTTGCTAAATAGTCACTAAAAGTAAATTATCATTTAAGTGGGAAAATGTGACTAGGTTTATACATCTTCAACATGATTCCTCAATTGGAAACCTCATGGAACCTTAGAGTTACTTTCAAAATTGGACAAATTACAGAAAAAGGAACATAGTCCCTGTTTCAAGGGTGTTCACTGATTTAAGACCAGGGAGAACTACAGAGATAGATAATAAACCCAACTGATTGGCCCAGAAAAATTCCAGCTCCTCAAAATGCATTGAAATTCCAATCTTAACTTTGAAATAGGACCCCCAGAATGCAATACACACCATGGAAAGATAAACATAGGAGGAATAGAGCTCCATGTTGATTTGCTTGTTAACAGCATCTTCACAGTCCTTGTGGTAGTTCTGACATACTTGAGAGGCCATCATAATCTTTACTACTAACAGAAGCTAAGTTCAAACAACAATATAACTGCTTCCTACCCAAGCTCTTGTATTTATGCTACTGGGACAGCCTGCATTCAAACAGGGAATGACATCATTAATGATGATTGACAATTCCAGGTAGCCAGTCAGGAATCGCTCATGAATCCAGGCACCAATTAACAATGTAGACGGACTGTGGGGGTTCGACCCAGAGACAATGAGAGCTGTGGAATTCAGGCAGGTTTGGATGATTAGACTGTGATTGGAACATAGGAACAGGAGGAGGCCAATCAGCCCCTCAAGCCTGTTCCACCATTCAATTAGATCATGATTTGTCTCTAAATGCATTTTGCCTGCATTGGATCCATATTCCTTCATACCCAAACCTGACAAAAATCTCACTTTTGAAATATTTAATTGATCTCAACATTTTGGGGGAGACAGTTCCGGCTTTTCATTTCACTTTTTGTGAAAAAATGCTTCTGACATCACCCCTGAATGGTCTAGCTCTAATTTTAAGATTATACCCCTTGTCCTGGACTATGTCACCAGAGAAAATTGTTCCTCTGTATTTTCTGTTTGGACCGAGGTGGGAGGAGTGCAATTTCTTTCTAATCCCACTTCTCCACAGGTCACAACATGTATTTAAATGTTTACCCAGTTACTGATTTGGTCAATCATATACTCTAATTTTACCCCAGTATAAATAGACTAACCAGGTTTATTTAATAACAAAATTATTATTTTATTATTAAACAAGAATTAACCAGTAACAAAGCAAAGCAATAACACACCGATTGAAAAATGAAAGTTCCCATTTACCCTAGCCCCTCACACAAACATACACACACACACTGGAGAACTAGAAAAAAAAGATTTTCTTTTTAGAACTCTGTTATAAAAACAAGACAAAAAGGAATACTTTGGCCTGATACTTGCTAATTCTTGCAGATAAAAGAGAAGATATGGAAAGATGTCAGTTGTCCCTTTTTTTGTTTGGTGTCCCAAATACCCTTAGGCGGCTGCCACTGGGATCTTTCCAGAATAGTTCTTTTCAGGCGACATTGAAGATCAGTTTGGCTGGTTTTCCAGGTGAGATGCACCATCGGGGTTTCTGTCAGCCTTTTCAGGAGACATGCAGCATCAGTTTCTCTATTTCTTACACTTAATTCACAGGAAGTTCTCAAAAAGATGGAAGAGGATGCTGATGGTGACTGCTCTCTTGGCTGGTTTTCTCCAATTGCCTTGAAACAGTTTATACCCCAATACACAGTTCAAAGCAAAACCAAAAACAATATCTCAAGAGTCAAGCCTCCTGACCCCTGTACATTTTGACCTGTCACTTCTCTGTAAATATCTTCTCCAAGTCAAAAAGCCCCTGCTGATATTTATCTGAAGACAGGTAACTCCAGTGAGTGTTGTTTACAATAAGTCCTCTCAGTGCCCTTTCAATGACCCCAGTGAAAAAAAAATCCATACAATCCTTTTCAATTTTCCCAAAATAAAACAATGTCCATAATTGTAAAATATGAGTCCTCAACAAAAACCAACGAGAAGTATAGCAACACCGTCACAACGATACCTTATCATATCTATTATTCATGTTCAACATATCAATTATAATAATTCTTTACTCTTCTATACTTGAAGAATACAAAAGTCATTAATGCAAACTGTCCTCGTAATTTAACCCTTTTATCCCTGGTATCATTCTGGTGAATCTGTGCTGCACTCCCACCAAGGTCAATATATCAAAGCTGAACACAGTACTCCAGATGTGATCTAACCAGGGCTTTATACAAATATACAATAACCTCCACCCGATGTTTTACAGACTCCTTGAGATGAAGACTAACAGTCTATTAGACATTTTAATTCATTTATGTACTAGTCCACTAGCTTTTAGTAATTTCTGTACACGGACCCCTAACTCTCTCTGCTCCTCCACAGTTCCTAGCTCCTCACCATTTGGAAAATATTCTGATTTATGTCTCTCTGTCCTCGCTCTATCTGACATTGAAATTTATCTATCAATTTATCTATTAATCTATCAACTTCCCTTTTCAATTTTCTGCTCCAATTTACTCTACTTACTGTAACACCTAACTTAGTGTCATTAGCAAACTTGGATATATGGCTCTCGATTCCTTCATGTCATTTAAAAATGTAATGAAAAACTGAGGCCCAGGTACAGATCCCTGGGAGAGATGACTCGTCGTATCCTGCCAATTGGAGTACATACCCATTATCTCTACTCTCGGTTTCCTACCTCCCAACCAACTCCACAACCATGTCTAAACGTATCCTGCAATTCCACGTGCTTCCGTTTTTCCTAATCTCGAGTAGAATCTTGTCAATGATGTATTTGATGTTGGCTTCTTTAAGTTTTCTCACAGTGAACCTGATTGAGTCTGTTCACAGATTCAGAGTTTGTTCTCAGATTCAGAGTTTGTCAACATAATTGCAGCAGTCTGCAAATGGAACTTCATTTTGTGTTGAGCACAATTAGATCCATCTCTTGGAGAATTGACGCTGTGCTTGATGGGTGTAGAATGAATCTATTCTAACAATGCTAACCACAATATATTGAAAGAGATTGTCCAGCCCGAAACATTCCACAGCACATCTGCAAACCAACTGACATGTTGGGGAAATGAAAAGTGGAGAGCTTCGAACAGAACTCTGTTGCTCCGTCTAAGTGCAACATGGAGGTCAAGCCCCAGGGAATTTAGGAGTTGTAAAGTCCTGTGTTGTTGCTTCTGCAAAACTGAAGTCTATTGAGACTTGATTGCGAGGGAAAATTATAACCTGACCTAGAGTGTTATAACTACCTGACCCAAGTATTTCTACACTCACTCATCCCAGACATTCGTAAGTATGGCTCCTGGTGAATAGGGGTGCAAGTAATGGTTGAACAAATGACAACCTGGCCCCGAGGCAGATTAGGATGGTGAATATTTTACAATGAATAGTATCAGTCATTTATGACACAGGAGGCCATTCAGTCCACGGAGGCTCTGGTGACCAGTACAATGCATTCAGTCCCATTCCCCTACTCTTGCACCTACACGTTTTTTTTGTCTCCACCTGCTCATCCAATTTCCTTTTGATGTCATTTTTTGGCTCCACTTATGGAAGGTCCAGGTCATGAACACTGGCTGTATATATAAAAAAGGTTCACCTCAGCTACTCCTTCATCTCTTGCCTAAACCCCCAAAGTATGGGTCCTGTACTTGTACTATCAGTTAACACCAGTCAGCATCTTCACATCGCTACCAAAACTCTCTGCATTGCCTTGTGCTCCAATGAGAACAGGGATCAAAACCAAATTCAGCATCCCTTCCTCATGTTACACAACATTGCATCTGCAGCTGTAAGAAACTACCTTTGTGATAAAAATTGCATATTTCAGATATTCCCGACAGGTTTCTCACTGAAATTGGAAGATGTGAGCAAACTGGCCAAAGCAGACATTGAAATCAGTTCTCAGAAGCTGGATGTAGGAGGGCAAAACTCAAAAGGCATGGTAAAGTTGCAGTGGAACCAAATATTAAACAGCTAGGTATCATGGGGATCTGAATAATGAAATGAGTTACTTATCTATACAAAGAAAAACAAAGATCACTCCATGATAAATACTTTTATTTCCACAGACAGCAAGAAATGAGAAATCTACATAATAACCAGAAATGGATCACATTTTATTTCGACCAATATTACAGAACTATGATTCTATAATGCTCATCAACTCAGCGTGTGCTTGTCAAACAGGTACTCTCCCATGCCATTGTCAGGTGCTCCCAGTCTCTTCAGGTTGGTGATGTGATCTCCAAGCTTCTTGATCATCTTCACTTGCTCATCCAAGTAGTGAGTCTCCAGGAAGTCACACAACTAGACATGAAATAGAAAATGCCAAACAGATGTTTAATGAGGATCTTCTCCAGAAGAGAAATTACACTTGTTTGAAATTGGGACAGTGTGACATGGGCACATTTAACCAGACAAGAGCAGAATTACCCAAAAATGGCAAACCAATTTTAATAAACAGGGAATGGACTGCACAAGAAACATTTTGATGCTGCAGATACACAGTGCCTTGGGAACAGTTTAATGATCCAGCGTAGATGGCTTCTTGGCCCAAAAACAAAAATCTAAAAATGAAAGACAAACTGACACAGAAGTTTACCAATGTAGAGTGAAGGGCAGATTCCAATATCACCAGTGCATGAAAAATTGCAATGTTAGGAACTTACATGAGGGTCAGTGTTGCCAGTGGAGAGTTTGTGCAGATCCAGCAGACTCTGGTTCACATCCTTCTCCATCTGCAGAGCTCTCTGCATTGCCTCCAGACCATTGCTCCACTCATCCTGTACTGGCTTCTGGAATAGAATAGTGGTCCTGTTAGTGGGAGTGCCAAGTCCAAGGGATATTATGCTCAAGGTCAACAGGGTTAGCAGTAACAAAGATAATTTGTGCACCCCAAAACTGAGGTAGCATTGTGAGGGATGTGGTTTAACAATTGGTCTGACAGACCATTACAGGACACTGGATCAGTTCATTGCTCTGCCCTTTTGGCAGAAGCTCCAATTTTTTCAAAATCCTCAACTCCATTCATGGGAAGTCTACAGCTGTGCCCCACATTCTCCAGACTGTTGCCTAGTTAAGCACCACATGTTTGAGCCAATAGTTTACAGTACAGAAATTGTTCTATCTGAACATCTATTTATTGATCATGTATAGAAGAGAGAAAAATCAATCATACCAACTCATTAACAAAGAATTTTACTCATTAATCTCTAGGTTGAGAACTGAAGTTATTAGAATAACAGTCACTGAAAGTATCCAAGTTAGATCATAGACTCCTCCAAGTCAAGTAGCCAACCTTGATGTCCTCCAAGATGATACGACCTCCACGTTTATTCTGGAATTTCATCAGTTTCTCAGCATGCTCCTTTTCCTCATGTGACTGCTCCTTCAAGAACTCAGCAAAGCGATGCAGGGCAACATCATCCCGGTCAAAGTAATAGGACTGCAGGTAGAGGCAAAAATGGAAAGGGAGAGGTCAGACCCAAATCTCATTCATGGCCATGTTAAAAATGGTAGCAACATAATGGTAAATCACTCATTCTTTATCTCAAAAGATTATTTTTCAATTAAGGGGCTTGGATTTTCAAGCTAATATTGTAAAATAGTTAATATGTTCAAATGCTCCTCCCAGTGACATTATTAAAAGCAGTAATACTATTTGGATTCAAGTTTCATTTCAGCATTTAAACTACATTTAACAATAGGACATCCTTTGTCCCCCAATGAAGATACAAGTGATTGAAAAGTTTCATTCAGTAGAATAAGACTTTTAGATTACTGCTTCATACAAAATCATTACTCAAACAAAAGAGTTCAGCACCACAGGATTTACTCATTTACAAAAGGGGAAAGACAGACCAGAACTAGTCAGACAGTGTTCCACTAACTAGTCACTAAACTTAATTGTTGCCATCCAAGTTGGCAAAGTTGAATAGGTTTATACATCTTCAACATGAATCCTCTATTGGAAACCACATGGAACCTTGGAGTTATTTTCAAATATTATAGAGCAAGGAATAAAGTCCCTGTCTCAAGAGTGTTCACTGATTTAAATCAAGGGAAAACTACAGAGATAGATTATAAACCCAATTGTTGGACCTAGAGAAATTCTAGCTACTCAAAATGTATTGAAATTCCAGTCTTAACTTTGAAATAGGACCCCAAGAAAACAATACACACCATGGAAAGATAAACATAGGAGGAAGAGAGCTCCAGGTTGATTTGCTTGTTAACAGCATCTTCACAGTCCTTGTGGTAGTTCTGACGCACTTGAGAGGCCATCATAATCTTTAACAATAGCTAAAAAATTAAACAACAGCAATCTAACTACTTCCTACACAATCTCTTGTATTTATACTAGTGGGCCACCCTGCATTCAAGCAGGGGAATGACGTCATTATTGATGATTGACAATTCCAGGTAGCCATTCAGGAATAGTTCATGAATCATTCAGGAATCAGGCACCAATTGACAGTGTCGAATGGGCTGTGGGGGTTGGACCCAGGGACAATGAGAGCTGTGGAATACAGGCAGGTTTGGATGATGATACTGTGATTGGAACATAGGAACAGGAGGAGGCCAATCAGCCCCTCAAGCCTGTTCTACCATTCAATTAGATCATGGTTTGTCTCTTAAGGCCATTTGACTGCATTGGATCCATATTGCTTCATAATCATTCTTTAATCATCTATACTCGAGGGGATACAAGACTCTTCTATGCAAACTGTACAAGTAATTTAACCCTGTAATCCCTGGTATCATTCTGGTGAATCTGTGCTGCACTCCCTCCAAGGCCAATATATCAGAGCTGAACACAGTACTCCAGATGTAGTCTAACCAGAACTTTATACAAATATAGCTTAACCTCCACCCCTTTGTATTCCAGCCCCCTTGAAATGAAGACTAAATTTCTAGTAGACTTATTAATACATTTATGTAAGTGTCCATTAGTTGTTAGTAATTTAGTAATTTCACATTGAACTCCATCAATCACAGTTTTGCTCACTCACTTAATCTATCAATGTCCCTTTGCAAATTCCTGATCCAATTTACACTGCTTACTGTGCTACCTAACTTAGTGTCAGCAGCAAACTTGGATATACAGCACTCTATCCTTTCATCTATATCTATATCATCTGTTTCAGTGCTGTATCTCTAATCTAATCTAATCTAATCATTTATAGTTATACAGCACAGAAACAGGCCCTTCAACCCATTGTGTCTGTGCCGGCCGTCAAACACCTATCTATTCTAATCCCATTTTCTGGCACTTGGCCCATAGCCCTGTATGCTATGGCGTTTCAAGTGCTCATCTAAATACTTCTTAAATGTTGTGAGGGTTCCTGCCTCTACCACCCCTTCAGGCAATGTGTTCCAGATTCCAACCACCCTCTGGGTGAAAAAATATTTCCTAAAATCCTCTCGAAACCTCCTACCCTTACCTTAAATTTATGCCCCCTGGTTATTGACACCTCTTAGATTAGATTAGAGATACAGCACTGAAACAGGCCCTTCGGCCCACCGAGTCTGTGCCGACCATCAACCACCCATTTATACTAATCCTACACTAATCCCATATTCCTACCAAACATCCCCACCTGTCCCTATATTTCCCTACCACCTACCTATACTAGTGACAATTTATAATGGCCAATTTACCTACCAACCTGCAAGTCTTTTGGCTTGTGGGAGGAAACCGGAGCACCCAGAGAAAACCCACGCAGACACAGGGAGAACTTGCAAACTCCACACAGGCAGTACCCAGAATCGAACCCGGGTCCCTGCAGCTGTGAGGCTGCAGTGCTAACCACTGCGCCACTGTGCCGCCCTTCTGCTGTTCTGCTATGGGAAAAAAGTTTTTTCCTATCTATCTATGCCCCTCATAATTTTGTATACCTCTATCAGGTCCCCCTTCAGTCTTCTCTGCTCTAAGGAAAACAACACTAGCCTATCCAGTCTCTCTTCATAGCTGAAATGTTCCTGCCCAGGCAACACGCTCTGCATCCTCTCCAGTGCAACCAAGTCCTTCCTTTAGTGTGGCAACTCGAACTGTACACAGTACTCCAGCTCTGGCCTAAATAGTGTTTTATGAAGCTCCATCACTGTTCTTATACTCTATGCCTTGGCTAATTAAGGCAAGAATCCCATATGCCTTCCTAACCACCTTATCTAACTGTGCTGCTGCCTTTAGTGATCTATGGACAAGTCCACCAAGGTCCCTCTGACCCTCTGTACTTCCTTGGGTCCGACCATCTATTGTATATTCCCTTGCCTTGTTAGTCCTCCCAAAATGCATCACCTTACACTTCTCAGGATTAATCTCCATTTGCCACTGCTCTGCCCATCTTACCAGCCCATCCTGTAATCTAAGGCTTTTCTTCTCACTCTTTATGACACCACCAATATTCGTGTCATCTGTGAACTTACTGATCATACCTCCTGTATTCACATCTAAATCATTAATGTACACTACAAACAGTAAGGGTCCCAGCACCAATCCCTGCGGTACACCACTGGTCACAGGCTTCCAATTGCAAAAACAACCCTTGACCATCACCCTCTACCTCCTGCTACTAAGCCAATTTTGGATCCAATTTCCCAAATTGCCCTGGATCCCATGGGCTCTTACCTTCTTAACCAATCTCCCATTCGGGACCTTATCAAAAGCCTTACTGAAGTCCATGTAGACTACATCAACTGCTTTACCCTCATCTACACATCTAGTCACCTCCTCGAAAAATTCAATCAAGTTAGTTAGCCATGATCTCCTCCTGACAAAGCTGTGCTGACTATTCTTGATTAATCCTGTCCCTCAGAACTTTTTCCCTACCACTGATGTTAGACTCACCTGGTTTATCCCTGCTACCCTTCTTGAATAATCGTACCACATTCGCTGTCCTCCAGTCCATTGGCAGCTCTCCTGTGGCCAGAGAGTATTTGGAAATTTGTGTCAGAGCTCTTGCTATCACCTCTCTTGCCTCACATAACAGCCTGGGATACATTTCATCGGGGCCTGGGGATTTAACCACTTTGAAGCCTGCTTAAACAGTTAATACTTCGTCCCTTTCAATGCTAATTTGTTCAAGTATATCACAATCCCCCTCCCTGCACCTACATCGTCCTTCTCCATAGTGAACACAGATGAAAAGTAATCATTTAAAACCTCACTGACGTCCTCTGGCACCACACACAGATTTCCGCTTTGGTCTCTACTCTTTCCCTTATATAAATATAACAAAAAGCTGAGGCCCCAGTATAGATCCCTGGAAGGGATGATGAGCCATAGCTTGGAGTACATAGCCATTATCCCTACTCTCTGTCTCCTACCTCAAAACCAAATCTCCAAATATGTTAAGGGTTTCCTCCAATTTCACAGGCTTCCATTTTTCAGCCCCTGTTGAACCTTGTCAATGATGTATTTGATGTTGGCTTCTTTAAGTTTTCTCAAAGTGAACCTGATCGAATCTGTTCTCAGATTCAGAGTTTGTCAACATAATTGCAGCAGTCTGCAAATGGAACTTCATTTTGTGTTGAGCACAATCAGATCCATCTCTTGGAGAATTGACACTGCGCTTGATGGGTGTAGAATGAATCTATTCTAACAATGCTAACCACAATATATTGAAAGAGATTGTCCAACCCGAAACATTCCACAGCACATCTGCAAACCAACTGACATGTTGGGGAAATGAAAAGTGGAGAGCTTCGAACAGAACTCTGTTGCTCCGTCTAAGTGCAACATGGAGGTCAAGCCCCAGGGAATTTAGGAGTTGTAAAGTCCTGTGTTGCTGCTTCTGCAAAACTGAAGTCTATTGAGACTTGATTGCGAGGGAAAATTATAACCTGACCTAGAGTGTTATAACTACCTGACCCAAGTATTTCTACACTCACTCATCCCAGACATTCGTAAGTATGGCTCCTGGTGAATAGGGGTGCAAGTAATGGTCGAACAAATGACAACCTGGCCCCGAGGCAGATTAGGATGGTGAATATTTTATAATGAATAATGTCAGTCATTTATGACACAGGAGGCCATTCGGTCAACGGAGGCTCTGGTGACCAGTACAATGCATTCAGTCCCATTCCCCTACTCTTACACCTACACATTTTTTTGCCTCCATATGCTCATCCAATTTCCTTTTGTTGTCATTTTTTGGCTTCACTTATGGAAGGTCCAGGTTATTAACACTGGCTGTATATATAAAAAATGTTCGCCTCAGCTACTCCTTCATCTCTTGCCCAAACCCCCTAAGTGTATGTCCCAAGTACTTGTACTATCAGTTAACCGGAATAGATCTTCCTTTGTCCACCTGGCAGCATCTTCACATCTCTACCAAAACTCTCTGCATTGCCTTGTGGTCCAATGAGAACAGGGATCAAAACCAAATTCAGCATCGCTTCCTCATGTTGCACACCATTGCATCTGCAGCTGTAAGAAACTAACTTTGTGATAAAAACTGCATATTTCAGATATTCCCTACAAGTTTCTCACTGAAATTGGAAGATGTGAACAAACTGGCCAAAGCAGACATTCAATCAGTTCTCAGAAGCTGGACGAAGGAGGGCAAAACTCAAAAGGCATGGTAAAGTTGCAGTGGAACCAGATATTAAACAGCTAGGTATCTTGGGGATCTGAATAATGAAATGAGTTACTTATCTATACAAAGAAAAACAAAGATCACTCCATGATAAATACTTTTATTTCCACAGACAGCAAGAAATGAGAAATCTACATAATAACCAGAAATGGATCACATTTTATTTCTACCAATAGTACAGAACTATGGTTCTATAATGCTAATCAACTCAGGGTGAGCTTGTCAAACAGGTACTCTCCCATGCCATTGTCAGGGGCTCCCAGTCTCTTCAGGTTGGTGATGTGATCTCCAAGCTTCTTGATCATCTTCACTTGTTCATCTAAGTAGTGAGTCTCCAGGAAGTCACACAACTAGAACATGAAATAGAAAATGCCAAACAGATGTTTAATGAGGATCTTCTCCAGAAGAGAAATTACACTTGTTTGGAATTGGGACAGTATGACATGGGCACATTTAATCAGACAAGAGCAGAATTACCCAAAAATGGCAAACCAATTTTAATAAACAGGGAATGGACTGCACAAGAAACATTTTGATGCTGCAGATACAAAGTGCCTTGGGAACAGTTTAATGATCCAGGTCTACAGCGTAGATGGCTTCTTGGCATAAAAACAAAAATCTAAAAACGAGAAACAAACTGACACAGAAGTTTACCAATGTAGAGTGAAGGGCAGATTCCAATATCACCAGTGCATGAAAAATTGCAATGTTAGGAACTTACATGAGGGTCAGTGTTGCCAGTGGAGAGTTTGTGCAGATCCAGCAGACTCTGGTTCACATCCTTCTCCATCTGCAGAGCTCTCTGCATTGCCTCCAGACCATTGCTCCACTCATCCTGCTCTGGCTTCTGAAGAGGAAAGTCAGACAGTTCACTTACAATGGATTAAAACAAAAACAAGAAAGTAGAAGGTAAACAATGGGGAAAAGCAACCAGTGGGTCACAAATGTATACAATTACTGCATTAAACCATGGAATCAGCTCAGAACCAATTCTTTCAAATACTTTCTAAAGCATCAGTTTACAGACAGGAGGCCACACATGCATTGAATCCAACCTTGATGTCCTCCAAGATGATTCAGCCTCCACGTTTATTCTGGAATTTCATCAGTTTCTCAGCGTGCTCTTGTTCCTCATGTGAATGCTCCTTGAAGAACTCAGCAAAGTGACGCAGGTCAACATCATCCCGGTCAAAGTAATAGGACTGTAGGTAGAGACAAAAAAAAAAAATTGAAGAAAGCCAGGTCAGATCCAAAATTCCCTCCATGGTCACATCAAAAATGGTGGCTGCATCATAGTAGATGAAATACCCATTCATGGCTTCAATACCTTGCTTTTGAAAGCATTTACAGTTTCAGGGAGAAAGTATGATTCTTACACAAAGCACAATTGGCTTCATTAATCTTTTCTGAAAAGGTTGAAAGTCCCTCCTCGTGAAGTAGAAACAAGGCAAGTGGCTAAAATTAGACAAGAGGGATCCATAATATTTTTTGGTAGAATCTATTAGAGGTCCAAGTGCAGGTTGAAAGCTCAAATTTCAGTGGGACATTCTTCCCTCCCTCCTTCATCAATTCAGGTTCAATATCAGGGATTTAAAAAAAAAAGTAAAACCTTCCACATTCAGCAGTTTAACATTTTGGCACGATCAAGTACCAAGATCCAGGTTCCACAACAGAGGATTCAAAGAATTTCACTCAATCAGGAAAAAGAGAAAACTGGGAAAAACCATTCCATGTTTCACTCACTAGACACCCAATTAAAGTTAATTGTTTTCATCCAAGTTACAAATTTGACCAAGTCAATACTTGAAGATGAATCCTCAATTACAAGCTTCATGGAACCATGGAGCTGGTTTCAGGTATAAAATATCTCCGAATAAGACAACTACAGAGCCAGGAGCAGTCTGTTAATGAGACCTTCTACAGAATTACTATTAAATATAATCCACTGGATTAAGTCCAGGGAGGGCTATTGAGATACATCCTAAAGCCAATTCATTAAACAACAGCATACAATGAAGTCGCAGCCTGAATTTTGAATTAGGACCCCAAAAAATACAAAACTCACCATGGACAGGTAAACATAGGAGGAATAGAGTTCCAGGTTAACCTGCTTGTTAACAGCATCCTCACAGTCCTTGTGGTAGTTCTGACGCACTTGGGAAGCCATTTTCACTTCTAATATTGGCAGAAAATAAATTCAAACACAACAACAGCAATCTAACCACTTCCCTCACAAGCTCTTGTATTTATGCAACTGGATCAGCCTGTATTCAAACAGGGAATGACATCACCAATGATGATTGACAATCCCCGATAGCCAGTCAGGAATCCTCCATGCCTCGAGGCACCAATTAAGGAGCAGTGGGTGAGGTGAGATACCCAGAGCCAATCAGGGATGTGGAGTGCAGGTTGATTTACAAGATTATTCTGTGATTGGAACAAAGGAACAGGAGGAGGCCAATTCAAGTCTGTTCCACCATTCAATTAGATCATGGCTGCTCTGTGTCTTAATGCCATTTCCCTGCCTTGGTTCATGATTTCATGACCTTAACTCACAAAAACCTAACATCAATTTTGAATGTTGACTTGATCCATTTTGGGGAAGAGAGTTCCAGATTTCTATTTTCCCGTGTTGTGAAGAAATGCTTTCCAATATCATCCCTGAATTGCCTAATCTGAAGATGAAGCCCTGTCCCAGAGAAAATAGTTTCTCTCTATCTACGTTATTAAACCCATTAATTATCTTCAACAGCTCAATTATAATCATCACTTAATCTTCAATACACGAAGGAATACATACCAGTCAGTGCAAAGTGACCTTATCATTTAGCCCTGGTATCGTTCTGGTGAATCTGTGCTGTGCCCCCACCAAGGCCAATAGATCGAAATGAACTATTAGGGCGGCACAGTGGCGCAGTGGTTAGCACTGCAGCCTCACAGCTCCAGCGACCCGGGTTCAATTCTGGGTACTGCCTGTGTGGAGTTTGCAAGTTCTCCCTGTGTCTGCGTGGGTTTCCTCCCACAGCCAAAAGACTTGCAGGTTGGTAGGTAAATTGGCCATTGTAAATTGCCCCTAGTGTAGGTAGGTGGTAGGGAAATGTATGGACAGGTGGGGATGGGGTAGGAATATGGGATTAGTGTAGGATTAGTATAAATGGGTGGTTGATGGTCAGCACAGACTCGGTGGGCTGAAGGGCCTGTTTCAGTGCTGTATCTCGTAAAAAGAAACACAGTACTTCAAATGTGGTTAACCCCGAGCTTTATACAACTGTAACATAACCTCCTCCACTTTGATTTTCAGCCCTCGTGAGATGAACATTGATTTTGTTTTTTCAATGTTTTTATTAATTTCTGTACATGGAACCTTGACTTCAAATTAAACTCCATCATTCATAATTTTTCACACTCACTTACTCTATCAATGTCCCTTTGCAAATTCCTGCTCCAATTTACACTAACTGTGCCACCCAACATAGTGGCATCAGAAAACCTGCATATCCTGCACTCTATTCCTTCATCGATATCATTTATAAATATAATGAAAAGCTGAAGCCACAGTATAGATCCCAGGAAAGGATGACGAGCCATAGTTTGGAGTACATACCCATTATCCCTACTCTGTCTCCCACCTCAAAACCAAATCTCCACCCATAAATAAAGATTTCCTCCAATTGCACAGGCTTCCATTTTTCCTTACCTCTTGTGTTGAACCATGTCCGTGATGTATTTGATATTGGCTTTCCTCAAACTGAATCTGTTCAGAGTCAGCAATTCATAATGTAATTGTATGAGTTTGTTAATGGAAATTCCATTTTGCACAGTTAGATCCAAATTAAGATGGCTTGGAAAATTGATGTACGCCCAGGTGGGTCCAGACCAAGTCAGGGATACCAATCTTGCCCACAATAGATGGAAAGTGATCCACACTGACTCTGCAACCTAACCAGCAAATTAGGGAAATAGAAAATGGAGAAGCTTTAAAGTGAACGGTGTTGATCTACATAACGCTGGAGAGATAGAAGCACAATCCCTATGGAATTTTAGACCTGTAAAGTCACAGTGCACTTTCTGCAAAGTGCAAGACTATTATGAAGGAAGATTTATGAGCTCAACTCATAGGGGTATCCTATTACCTCACCCAAGCATCTCCCTGTACTGAGGCAAGACATTGGTAAACATCCCCTTTAGGTGAATTAGGGGTACAGATATTAGTTAAGCAAATGGCAGATTAAAGGTGGTTAATTCTGGACTATAATAAGTGGACATAAAGGTCACATGCAGGTAGAAATTGGGTATCCTTTCCCAGTATTTCACAAGTTCATGCTACTTCACCTACAGCAGCAAGAACACTTCTGTAGCAGAAACTGCATATTTCAGATATCCTCTACAAGCTTCTCGATGAAAATTGGGAGATGTGAGTAAGTTATCCTTGGAAGGCATTGAACCAAATTTGGGAGGCTGGCCAGGGAGAGGGAAAGGTTTAAATGGAATCAGTATGTAACTATGCATAATGATCTGAATAATCAAATCAACTATTGAATTATACAAAGATCAGATCCATGATAAATACTTTTATTTCTATATACAGCAAGAGATGAGAAAACTGGCAATCAAAAAAGCATTCAGCAAGTACAGAACTAATAGTTGCAGAACCCTAATTAACTCAGCGTGTGCTTGTCAAACAGGTACTCTCCCATGCCATTGTCAGGGGCTCCCAGTCTCTTCAGGTTGGTGATGTGATCTCCAAGCTTCTTGATCATCTTCACTTGCTCATCCAAGTAGTGAGTCTCCAGGAAGTCACACAACTGGAACATGAGAAACAGGTGAGTATAGTTAGCTTAAAAAAAAGCAAGAATCTTCATTGGATATGATTTTTATTTGCACTGGGATAATAGCACATTTACTGTACATGGGAGCGAGACTTTCTCGAGAGAAAGAAGCACAGGCAGTGGGCCAAGTGAACAACACAGAAGGAAATCATTCAGATTCTGTGGATATATTTAACCAGACAAAGCCTAAATTTACCCACATGTGGCAAATCAATTCCATTAAACTGAGAGTCAAGTCAAGATTGATGCCAGAGAAACCAAGTACCTTGCAAACTGTTCAGTGATCCAGATCTAGTGTGGATGTCTTGGTGTTTTTAAATATGAAGACAAAAAACTTATGGAATGCTACCAGAGTTAAAGGCAGATTCTAATCACCTTCAAACCTGAAAACTCATTCCAATATTAACTTACATGAGGGTCAGTGTTGCCAGTGGAGAGTTTGTGCAGATCCAGCAGACTCTGGTTCACATCCTTCTCCATCTGCAGAGCTCTCTGCATTGCCTCTACACCATTGCTCCACTCATCCTGCACTGGCTTCTGGAACAAAATAGTGGTCCTGTTAGTGGGAGTGCAAAGTCCAAGGGATGTTATGCTCAAGGTCAACAATCAATGTTAGCAGTAACAAAGACAATCTGTGCACCCCAATACGATGAGGGATGGGGTTTAATCACTGGGTTGACAGACCATTACAGGACACTGGATCAGTTCATTGCCTCTGCACTGCCATTTTTGGCCAAAGCTCGAATCCCAATTACGCTAAATTTTCTTTTTCTCCTTTATAATCCTCAACTACATCTAAGGGACATCTACAGCTGTGGCCCACATTCTCAAGACTGTTACCTAGTTAAGCACTATGTTTCAGCCAATAGTTGACAAAGCAGACGTTGTTCCTTCTGAAAATCCATTTATTGATTTTATAAATATAGGAGACAAAGGTCAGTCATACCAACTCACCAACACTAGAATTTTACTCATTAAACTCTAGATAGATTGAGTACTGACATTAGAATAAAGGAACATAGGATGAAAGCAAAATACTGCAGATGCTGGAAATCTTAAATAAAAACAAGAAATGCTGGAACCACTCAGCAGGTCTGGCAGCATCTGTGGAAAGAGAAGCAGAGTTAACATTCCGGATTTCCGAAGGAGGGTCACCGACCCAAAACGTTAACTGCTTCTCTTTCCACAGATGCTGCCAAACCTGCTGAGTGGTTCCAGCATTTCTTGTTTTTATTTCAGATTTCCAGCATCTGCAGTATTTTGCTTTCATCCTATAGAATTTAAACTGCAGTCCAATCTGTTGAAGGGAGCAGCTTATTAAATCTAACCTTGATGTCCTCCAAGATGATCCGGCCTCCACGTTTATTCTGGAATTTCATCAGTTTCTCAGCGTGCTCCCGTTCCTCATGTGACTGCTCCTTGAAGAACTCAGCAAAGTGACGCAGGGCAACATCATCCCGGTCAAAATAATAGGACTGCAGGTAGAGGCAAAAATGGAAAGGGAGAGGTCAGACCCAAATCTCATTCATGGTCATGTTAAAAATGGTAACATCCTGGTAAATCATCCATTCTTTATCTCAAAAGAATCTTCTTCAATTAAGGGGCTTGGTTTTTCAAGTTAATCTGTAAAATACTAACTATGATGAAATGCTCCTCCCAGTGACATTACTAAAAGCAGTAACACTATTTGGATCCAAGTTTCATTTCAGCATTTAAACTACATTTATCAGCAGGACATCCTTCGTCCACCAAAGGAGAGACAAGTGATTGAAAAGTCTCATTCAGTCCAATAAGACTTTTAGATTACTGCTTCATGCAAATTCATTACTCAAACAAAAGAACTCAGCACCACAGGATTTACTCATTTACAAAGGGGGAAAGACAGACCAGAACTAGTCAGACAATGTTCCACTAACTAGTCACTAAACTTAATTGTTGCCATTCAAGTTGAATAGGTTTATACATGATCGTGAATCCTCTATTGGAAACCACAGAACTTTGGAGTTACTTTCAAAATTGGAGATAAATATTACAGAGCAAGGAATAGAGTCCCTGTTTCAAGGGTGTTCACTGATTTAAGTCTAAGAGAACTAGAAAGATACATTATAAACCCAATTAATATTTAGTTTTAGTTTAGAAATACAGCACTGAAAAAGGCCCTTCGACCTACCGAGTCTGTGCCGACCATCAACCACCCATTTATACTAATCCCATATTCTTACCACATCTCCACCTGTCCCTATATTTCCCTACCACCTACCTATACTAGGAGCAATTTATAATGGCCAATTAACCTATCAACCAGCAAGTCTTTGGCATATGGGAGGAAACCGGAGCACCCGGAGAAAACCCACGCAGACACAGAGAGAACTTGCAAACTCCACACAGGCAGTACCCAGAATTGAACCCAGCTCACTGGAGCTGTGAGGCCTACAGAAATTCAAGCTACTCAAAATACATTGAAATTCCAATCTTAACTTTGAAACAGGACCCCAAGAAAACAATACACACCATGGAAAGATAAACATAGGAGGAATAGAGCTCCAGGTTGATTTGCTTGTTAACAGCATCTTCACAGTCCTTGTGGTAGTTCTGACACACTTGAGATGCCATCATAATCTTTCCTACCAACAGAAGCTAAGTTCAAACAACAATATAACTGCTTCCTGCACAAGCTCTTGTATTTGTACTGTTGGGACAGCCTGCATTCAAACAGGGAATGACATCATTAATGATTATTGACAATTCCAGGTAGCCAGTCAGGAATAGTTCATGAATCCAGGCACCAGTTAACAATGGAGTCAGGCTATGGGGGTTGGACCCAGAGACAATGAGAGCTGTGGAATACAGGCAGGTTTGGATGATACTGTGATTGGAACATAGGAACAGGAGGAGGCCAATCAGCCCCTCAAGCCTGTTCCACCATTCAATTAGATCATGGTTTGTCACTTAAGGACATTTGCCTGCATTGGATCCATATTGCATCATACCTGTACCGAACAAAAATCTAACAGTTTTAGTTTTGAAATGTTTAATTGATGTCAACATTTTGGGGGAGAGAATTCCAGATTTCCATATCCCCTTTTGTGAAGAAATGTTTCCTAACATCACCCCTGAATGGTCTAGTTCTAATATTCAGATTCTAGCCCCTGTCCTGGACTGCTCCACCAGAGAAGATAGTTTCTCTCTATATACTGTTCTGACTGAGGTGGGAGGAGGGCATTGTTTTTTCTAGTTCCACTTCTCCACAGGTCACAACATATATTTAAATGTTTACCCAGTTACCGATTCGGTCAATCATAGACTCTATTTTTACCCCAAAATAAAATACAACAACCAGGTTTCTTTAATAAACAAAATTATCAGTTAATTATAAAACAAGACTTAACCAGTAACAGATTGAAATATGGAAGTTCCCTTTTATCTTAGCCCCTCACACTAAAGGCCTGCTCAGGTCACGAAAAAATACCCGATGCACACCCAACAGAACCACATCTGACCCGAGCCCCATCCGGCCCGAGTCCCTCCATTTTCTTCCCATGCCCTGACCAGAGCCCGACCCAGCCCAAACCGACCTGAGCCCAACCCAACTACCGGAATGTTCCTTTTACCTACCTTGCGACTCCCAATCTGCAGGAAGCTGCAGCATGAGCGTGATGACGTCATAGGGACGTTCACTCGCTCACTGCGCAGACTTAGAGTTTCCCTCTTTGACGTCCCAGACTCCCACCTCAGCTGGGTTTTTTACTTTTAACACTTCTTACCTGAAGTGCCTGAAAGCCGCACCCAAATGAGCGACCCGACCCGACCTGTACCCGACACATGTCGTCAGGTCCCGTCGTGTTAGGGTTGGGTAGCAGGTCTTTACCTCACACAGACACATACACACACACACTGGATAACCAGAAAAATAGATTTTCTTTTTAGAGCTCTGTTACAAAAAAGGCAAAAAAGAATACTTTGCCCAAATATTGTTAATTCTTGAAGAAAAAAAGAGAAGATACGGAAAATGTCTGTTGTCCCTTTTTTGGTTTGGTGTCCCAAATACATGTAGACTGCTGCCACTGGGATCTTTCCAGAACAGTTCTTTTCAGGCGACATTGAAGATCGGTTTGGTAGGTTTTCCACGTGAAATGCGCCATCAGGGTTTCTGGCAGCCTTTTCAGGAGACATGCAATATTAGTTTCCCTATTTCTTACACTTAATTCACAGGAAGTTCTCAAAAAGATAGAAGAGGATGCTGATGGTGACTGCTCTCTTGGCTGGTTTTCTCCAATTGTCTTCAAAACAGTTCACACTCCAACACACTGTTCAAAGCAAAATCAAAAACAATATCTCAAGAGTCAAGCCTCCTGACCCCTATAAATCTTGACCTGTCACTTCTCTGTAAACATCTTCTCCAAGTCAAAAAGCCCCTGCTGGGATATTTATCTGAAGACTGGAGACTGCCAGTGAGGGTTGTTCACCACAAATCCTCTCAGTGCCCTTTCAATGACAAGAAAATCCATAGAATCCTTTTCAGTTTTCCCAAAATAAAACAATGTCCATAATTGTAAAATATGAGTCTACCAAAAAAAAACAAGAAATGTAGCAGCACCGTTATAACAACACCTGATCAAATCTAGTACTCATGTTAAACACATCAATTATAATAATTCTTTACTCTTCTATACTTGAAGAATACAAGAGTCGTTAATGCAAACTGTCCTCGTAATTTAACCCTTTTATCCCTGGTATCATTCTGGTGAATCTGTGCTGCACTCCCACCAAGGTCAATATATCAAAGCTGAACACAATACTCCAGATGTGATCTAACCAGAGCTTTACACAAATAAAGCATAACCTCCACCCCTTTGGATTCCAGACCCTTGAGATGAAGTCTATTCAACTTTTTAATTCATTTAAATACCACTCCACTAGCTTTTAGTAATTTCTGTACACAGACCCCTAACTCTCTCTGCTCCTCCACAGTTCCTAGCTCCTCACCATTTAGAAAATATTCTGATTTATCTCTCTCTGTTCTCGCTCTATCGCACATTGAAATTTATCGATCACAGTTTTGGCTACTCACAATCTATCAATGTTGCTTTTCAATTTTCTGCTCCAATTGACTCCACCTACTGTAACACCGAAGTAACTTAGCGTCATTAGCAAACTTGGATATATGGCTCTCGATTCCTTCATGTCATTTATAAATATAATGAAAAACTGAGGCCCTGGTACAGATCCCTGGGAGAGATGACTAGTCATATCCTGCCAATTGGAGTACATACCCATTATCTCTATTCTCTGTTTCCTACCTCCCAACCAACTCCATGACCATGTCTAAAGGTTTCCTGCAATTCCATGTACTTCCATTTTTCCTAATCTCTTCAGTAGAATCCTGTCAATGATGTATTTGATGTTGGCTACTTTGAGTTTTCTCGAAGTGAATCCGATTGAATCTGTTCTCAGATTCAGAGTTTGTCAACATAATCGCAGGAGTCTGCAAATGGAACTTCATTTTGTGTTGAGCACAATTGGATCCATCTCTTGGAGAATTGACACTGCGCTTGATGGGTCTAGAATGAATGTATTCTCACAGTGCTAACCACAATACGTTGAAAAAGATTGGCCAGCCCAAAGCGAATTTGCAAACCAACTGACATGTTGGGGAAATGAAAAGTGGAGAGCTTCGAACAGAACACTGTTGCTCTGTCTCAGTGCAACCTGGAGGTCTAGCCCCATGGAATTTAAGAGTTGTGAATTCCTGTGTTGTTGCTTCTGCAAAGCTGAACTTGAGACTTGTTTGCTAGCGATGATTTTAACCTGAAATAGAAGGGGGTATAACTACCTGACCCAAGTATTTCTGCATTCACTCATCCCAGACATTCATAAATATAGCTCCTGGGTGAATAGGGTTCCAAGTAATAGTTGGCCAAATGACAACCTGGTCAAAGGTAGATTAAGATGGTGAATGTTTTACAATGAATTGTCAGAGTCATTTATGACACAGGAGGCCATTCAGTCCATGGAGTCTTTTGTGACCAGTACAGTACATTCAGCCCCATTCCCCTACTCTAGCACCTACAAGTATTTTCCTCCAAATGCTGATCCAATTTCCTTTTGTAGTCAGTTATTGGCTACACTGCCACCATCTACATAACCAGCAAGTTCCAAGGCATTGCCACTGGTTGTATTAAAAAAAAAATTCTCCTCAGATACTCCTACATCACTTGCCCAAAGCCCCCAAGGCTGCGTTGGTGAGTACTTGTGTTATCAGCTAACAGGAATAGAACTTCCTTGGTCAACATGGTCCCTTCTCTATCAAATCTCTCTGCATTGCCCTTTGCTCCAATGAGAACAGGGGGTCAAAACCAAATTCAGCATCCCTTCCTTGTGTCATACAGCTGCATGACATATCAGCTGTCGATGCAAGAAACTACTTTTGCAGTGAAACTTGCATATTTCAGACATTCCCTACAAGTTTCTCACTGAAAATTGGAAGATGTGAGCAGACTAACCTAAGCAGACATTGAATCACTTCGCAGAAGCTGGATGTAGGAGGTCAAAACTCAAAGGCATGGTAAAGTTTCAGTGGAATTAGATATTGGACAGTAAGGTACCTTGGTGATCTGAGTAATGAAATGAGTTACTTAGAGAAGAAAAACAAATTCAGTCCATAAATACCTTTATTTCCACATCCAGCAAGAAATAACATTGCATGCTAATGAGAAATGGATCACATTTTATTTCAACCAATATTACAGAACTAACGATTCTAGAATGCTAATCAACTCAGCGTGTGCTTGTCAAACAGGTACTCTCCCATGCCATTGTCAGGGGCTCCCAGTCTCTTCAGGTTGGTGATGTGATCTCCAAGCTTCTTGATCATCTTCACTTGCTCATCCAAGTAGTGAGTCTCCAGGAAGTCACACAACTAGAACATGAGAAACAGGCAAGTATAGTTAGCTTTAAAAAATGCAAGTAACTTCATTCGATAAGATTTTATTTGCACTAGGATAATGGTGCAAGTACTGCAGATGGGAGCGAGACTTGCTCCAGAGAACAAGCACAGGCAACAGGCAAAGTGGTCAGCACAGAAGGAAATCATTCTATTCTGTGAATAAGTTTAGCCAGACAAGACCAAAATTTACCCAGAATATGGCAAGTCAAATCCATTACACAAAGTGATTACAAAAGATTGATGCCAGAGAAACCAAGTACCTTGTGAACAGTTTGGTGATCCAGATAAAAAAAAAAAGCCATTCACACTGTTTAATATATAAATATAAAAGGCCCAAAAACATATGGAACACTACCAGAGTTAAAGGCACATTCCAATTATCACATTCAATCCATCTGAAAACTCATTCCAATATTAATTTACATGAGGGTCAGTGTTGCCAGTGGAGAGTTTGTGCAGATCCAGCAGACTCTGGTTCACATCCTTCTCCATCTGCAGAGCTCTCTGCATTGCCTCCAGACCATTGCTCCACTCATCCTGCTCTGGCTTCTGGAACAAAATAGTGGTCCTGTTAGTGGGAGTGCAAAGTCCAAGGGATGTTATGCTCAAGGTCAACAATGTTAACAGCAAAGACAATCTGTGCACCTCAATACTATGAGGGATGGGGTTTAATCACTGGGTTGACAGACCATTACAGGACACTGGATCAGTTCATTGCCTCTACACTGCAATTTTTGGCCAAAGCTCGAATCCCAATTACCCCAAATATGCTAAATTTTCTCTTTCTCCTTTTTGGTCCTCAACTACATCTAAGGGACATCTACAGCTGTGGCCCACATTCTCAAAGACTGTTACCTAGTTAAGCACTATGTTTCAGCCAATAGTTGACAAAGCAGACGTTGTTCCTTCTGAAAATCCATTTATTGATTTTATAAATATAGGAGACAAAAGGTCGCTCATGCCAACTCACCAACACTAGAAATTTTACTCATTAAACTCTAGATTGAGTACTGACATTAGAATAAGGAACATAGCCTGAAAGTATCCAAGTTAGATCATGGATTCCGTGAAGATAAGATCCCAACCTTGATGTCTGCCAAGATGATTCGGCCTCCACGTTTATTCTGGAATTTCATCAGTTTCTCAGCGTGCTCCCGTTCCTCATGTGACTGCTCCTTGAAGAACTCAGCAAAGTGACGCAGGGCAACATCATCCCGGTCAAAGTAATAGGACTGCAGGTAGAGACAAAATGGAAAGGGAAGAGAGGTCAGACCCAAATCTCATTTATGGCAATGTCAAAAATGGTATGGTAAATAAATCACCCATTCTTTATATCAAAAGAATTTGCTTTCAATTAAAGGGGCTTGGGTTTCCAAAGTTCAGCTGTAAAATGTTAAATGTTGAAATGCCCCTCCCTGTAACATTACAAAAAGAAAAGCAGTAATACTGTTTGGATCAAAGTTGCATTTCAGGCACTCAAACTATAGTTATCAGCAGGACATCCTTTGTCCCCCAATGAAGTGATAGAAGAGAAGTTGCATTCAGTAGAATGAGATTTTTAAGATTACTGCTTCATGTAATATCACTACTCCTCAGACAAGAGCTTAACACTACAGGATTTACTCAACTACCCAAGTCTCATTTATGACTATGAAAAATGGTAGTGATTACATGGTAGATAAATCATCTTCACCTCAAAAGAATTTGCTTTCAATTAAAAGGGGCTTAGCTTTTCAAGTTTATACTGTAAAATGGAAAATTGTTGAAACACCCCTCCCTGCAAGATCACTAAAAGCAATAATACTATTTGGATCAGAATTACATTTCAGCATTCAAATTATACTAAACAGTAGGACATCCTTTGCTCCCCCCAATGAAGATTGAAGTGAGTGAGATTTTATTCTCTTCATTCAGTAGAGAAAGACCTGTAGACTACTGCTTCATGCAAGATAATTACCCCTCCTATAAAAAGGACAGCACCACAGGATTGATTCATTAACAAAGGGGGAAAAAGACAGTCCAGAACAAGTCAAACAATGTTTACTAACTAGTCACTAAATGTAAATTATCATTTAAGTGGGAAAATGTGACTAGGTTTATACATCTTCAACATGAATCCTCAGTTGGAAACCTCATGGAACCTGAGAGTTACTTTCAAAATTGGACACAGATTACAGAGAAAGGAACAGAGTCCCTGTTTCAAGGGTGTTCACTGATTTAAGACCAGGGAGAACTACAGAGATAGATAATAAACCCAACTGATTGGCCCAGAAAAATTCTAGCTACTCAAAATGCATTGAAATTCCAATCATAACTTTGAAATAGGACCCCCAGAAAGCAATACACACCATGGAAAGATAAACATAAGAGGAATAGAGCTCCAGGTTGATTTGCTTGTTAACAGCATCTTCACAGTCCTTGTGGTAGTTCTGACACACTTGAGAGGCCATCATAATCTTTACTACTAACAGAAGCTAAGTTCAAACAACAATCTAACTGCTTCTTACCCAAGCTCTTGTATTTATGCTACTGGGACAGCCTGCATTCAAACAGGGAATGACATCATTAATGATGATTGACAATTCCAGGTAGCCAGTCAGGAATCGCTCATGAATCCAGGCACCAATTAACAATGTAGACGGGTTGTGGGGGTGGACCCAGAGACAATGAGAGCTGTGGAATTCAGGCAGGTTTGGATGATTAGACTGTGATTGGAACATAGGAACAGGAGGAGGCCAATCAGCCCCTCAAGCCTGTTCCACCATTCAATTAGATCATGGTTTGTATCTAAATGCATTTTGCCTGCATTGGATCCATATTTCTTCATACCCAAACCTAACAAAAATCTCACTTTTGAAATATTTAATTGATCTCAACATTTTGGGGGAGACAGTTCCGGCTTTTCATTTCACTTTTTGTGAAAAAATGCTTCCTGACATCACCCCTGAATGGTCTAGCTCTAATTTTAAGATTATACCCCTTGTCCTGGACTATGTCACCAGAGAAAATTGTTCCTCTGTATTTTCTGTTTGGACCGAGGTGGGAGGAGTGCAATTTTTTTCTAATCCCGCTTCTCCACAGGTCACAACATGTATTTAACTGTTTACCCAGTTACTGATTTGGTCAATCATATACTCTATTTTTACCCCAGTATAAATAGACTAACCAGGTTTATTTAATAACAAAATTATCAATTTATTATAAAACAAGAATTAACCAGTAACAAAGCAAAGCAATAACACACCGATTGAAAAATGAAAGTTCCCTTTTACCCTAGCCCCTCACACAAACATACACACACACACTGGAGAACCAGAAAAAAAAGATTTTCTTTTTAGAACTCTGTTATAAAAACAAGACAAAAAGGAATACTTTGGCCTGATACTTGCTAATTCTTGCAGATAAAAGAGAAGCTTTGGAAAGATGTCAGGTGTCCCTTTTTTTGTTTGGTGTCCCAAATACCCTTATGCGGCTGCCACTGGGATCTTTCCAGAATAGTTCTTTTCAGGCGACATTGAAGATCAGTTTGGCTGGTTTTCCAGGTGAGATGCACCATCAGGGGTTTCTGGCAGCCTTTTCAGGAGACATGCAGCATCAGTTTCTCTATTTCTTACACTTAATTCACAGGAAGTTCTCAAAAAGATGGAAGAGGATGCTGATGGTGACTGCTCTCTTGGCTGGTTTTCTCCAATTGCCTTGAAACAGTTTATACCCCAATACACAGTTCAAAGCAAAACCAAAAACAATATCTCAAGAGTCAAGCCTCCTGACCCCTGTACATTTTGACCTGTCACTTCTCTGTAAATATCTTCTCCAAGTCAAAAAGCCCCTGCTGATATTTATCTGAAGACAGGTAACTTCCAGTGAGTGTTGTTTACAATAAGTCCTCTCAGTGCCCTTTCAAGGACCCCAGTGAAAAAAAAATCCATACAATCCTTTTCAATTTTCCCAAAATAAAACAATGTCCATAATTGTAAAATATGAGTCCTCAACAAAAACCAACGAGAAGTATAGCAACACCGTCACAACGATACCTTATCATATCTATTATTCATGTTCAACATATCAATTATAATAATTCTTTACTCTTCTATACTTGAAGAATACAAAAGTCATTAATGCAAACTGTCCTCGTAATTTAACCCTTTTATCCCTGGTATCATTCTGGTGAATCTGTGCTGCACTCCCACCAAGGTCAATATGTCAAAGCTGAACACAGTACTCCAGATGTGATCTAACCAGGGCTTTATACAAATATAGCATAACCTCCACCCTATGTTTTACAGACTCCTTGAGATGAAGACTAACAGTCTATTAGACATTTTAATTCATTTATGTACTAGTCCACTAGCTTTTAGTAATTTCTGTACACGGACCCCTAACTCTCTCTGCTCCTCCACAGTTCCTAGCTCCTCTCCTTTTGGAAAATATTCTGATTTATGTCTCTCTGTCCTCGCTCTATCTGACATTGAAATTCATCTATCATAGTTTTGGCTACTCACCTAATCTATCAACATCCCTTTTCAATTTTCTGCTCCAAATTACTCTACCTACTGTAACACCTAACTTAGTGTCATTAGCAAACTTGGATATATGGCTCTCGATTCCTTCATGTCATTTAAAAATGTAATGAAAAACTGAGGCCCAGGTACAGATCCCTGGGAGAGATGACTCGTCGTATCCTGCCAATTGGAGTACATACCCATTATCTCTACTCTCGGTTTCCTACCTCCCAACCAACTCCACAACCATGTTTAAAGGTTTCCTGCAATTCCACGTGCTTCCGTTTTTCCTAATCTCTTGAGTAGAATCTTGTCAATGATGTATTTGATGTTGGCTTCTTGGAGTTTTCTCAAAGTGAACCTGATGGAATCTGTTCTCATATTCAGAGTTTGTCAACATAATTGCAGCAGTCTGCAAATGGAACTTCATTTTGTGTTGAACACAATTAGATCCATCTCTTGGAGAATTGACACTGCGTTTGATGGGTGTAGAATGAATCTATTCTAACAATGCTAACCACAATATATTGAAAAAGATTGTCCAGCCCGAAACATTCCACAGCACATCTGCAAACCAACTGACATGTTGGGGAAATGAAAAGTGGAGAGCTTCGAACAGAACTCTGTTGCTCCGTCTAAGTGCAACATGGAGGTCAAGCCCCATGGAATTTAGGAGTTGTAAAGTCCTGTGTTGTTGCTTCTGCAAAACTGAAGTCTATTGAGACTTGATTGTGAGGGAAAATTTTAACCTGACATAGAGTGTTATAACTACCTGACCCAAGTATTTCTGCACTCACTCATCCCAGACATTCGTAAGTATGGCTCCTGGTGAATAGGGGTGCAAGTAATGGTTGAACAAATGACAACGTGGCCACGAGGCAGATTAAGATGGTGAATATTTTACAATGAATAATGTCAGTCATTTATGACACAAGAGGCCATTCGGTCCACGGAGTCTCTGGTTACCAGTACACTGCATTCAGTCCCATTCTCCTACTCTCGCACCTACAAGTTTTTTTGCCTCCACATGCTCACCCAATTTCTTTTTGATGTCATTTTTTGCTTTCGCTGCAGGATGTTCCAGGTCATTAAAAAAAATAAAGGTTCACCTCAGCTATTCCTTCATCTCTTGCCCAAACCCCCTACGTGTGTGTCCCAAGTACTTGTACAATCAGTTAACAGGAATAGATCTTCCTTTGTTCCCCTGTCAGCATCTTCACATCTCTATCAAATCTCTCTGCATTGCCTTGTGCTCCAATGAGAACAGGGGGTCAAAACAAAATTCAGCATCCCTTTCTCATGTTGCACAACATTTCAGCTGCAGATGTAAGAAACTACCTTTGTGATAAAAATTGCATATTTCAGATATTCCCGACAGGTTTTTCAGTGAAATTGGAAGATGTGAACAAACTATCCTAACCAGACATTGAAATCAGTTCTCAGAAACTGGATGTAGGAGGGCAAAACTCAAAAGGCATGGTAAAGTTGCAGTGGAACCAGATATTAGACAGCTAGGTATCTTGGTAATCTGAATAATGAAATGAGTTACTTATCTATACAAAGAAAAACAAAAGACCACTCCATGACCACTTTTATTTCCACATCCAGCAAGAAATGAGAAAACTACATAATAACCAGAAATGGATCACATTTTATTTCTACCAATATTACAGAACTATGGTTCTATAATGCTAATCAACTCAGGGTGAGCTTGTCAAACAGGTACTCTCCCATGCCATTGTCAGGGGCTCCCAGTCTCTTCAGGTTGGTGATGTGATCTCTTAGCTTCTTGATCATCTTCACTTGCTCCTCCAAGTAGAGAGTCTCCAGGAAGTCACACAACTAGAACATGAAATAGAAAATGCCAAACAGGTGTTTAATGAGGATCTTCTCCAGAAGGGAAATTACACTGGTTTGGAATTGGGACAGTGTGACATGGGCACATTTAACCAGACAAGAGCAGAATTACCCAAAAATGGCAAACCAATTTTAATAAAACAGGGAATGGACTGCACAAGAAACATTTTGATGCTGCAGATACACAGTGCCTTGGGAACAGTTTAATGATCCAGGTCTACAGCGTAGATGGCTTCTTGGCCCAAAAACAAAAATCTAAAAATGAAAAACAAACTGACACAGAAGTTTACCAATGTAGAGTGAAGGGCAGATTCCAATATCACCAATGCATGAAAAATTGCAATGTTAGGAACTTACATGAGGGTCAGTGTTGCCAGTGGAGAGTTTGTGCAGATCCAGCAGACTCTGGTTCACATCCTTCTCCATCTGCAGAGCTCTCTGCATTGCCTCCAGACCATTGCTCCACTCATCCTGCTCTGGCTTCTGAAGAGGAAAGTCAGACAGTTCACTTACAATGGATTAAAACAAAAACACATGAGAAAGTAGAAGGTGAACAATGGGGAAAAGCAACTAGTGGGTCACAAATGTATACAATTACTGCATTAAACCATGGAATCAATTCTTTCAAATACTTTCTAAAGCATCAATTTACAGGGATCCAGACAGGAGGTCACTCATTCATTAAACCCAACCTTGATGTCCTCCAAGATGATTCGGCCTCCACGTTTATTCTGGAATTTCAGCAGTTTCTCAGCGTGCTCCCGTTCCTCATGTGACTGCTCCTTGAAGAACTCAGCAAAGTGACGCAGGGAAACATCATCCCGATCAAAGTAATAGGACTGCAGGTAGAGACAAAAAAAAAAATTGAAGAAAGCCAGGTCACATCCAAAATTCCCTCCATGGTCACATCAAAAATGGTGGCTGTATCATAGTAGATGAAATACCCATTCATGACTTCAATACCTTGCTTTTGAAAGCATTTACAGTTTAAGGGAGAAAGTATGATTCTTACACAAAGCACAATTGGCTTCATTAATCTTTTCTGAAAAGGTTGAAAGTCCCTCCTCATGAAGTAGAAACAAGGCAAGTGGCTAAAATTAGACAAGAGGGAAACATGATATTTTTTGGCAGAATCTATTAGAGGTCCAAGTGCAGGTTGAAAGCTCAAATTTCAGTGGGACATTCTTCCCTCCCCCCCCCTCCTTCACCAATCCCTTTCCCCAATTCAGGGATTTAAATTAAAAAAAAGTAAAACCTTCCAGATTCAGCAGTTTAACATTTTGGCACAATCAAGTACCAAGATCCAGGTTCCGTGACAGAGGATTCAAAGAATTTCACTCAATTAGTAAAAAGAGAAAGCCAGTCCATATTTCACTCACGAGTCACCCAATTAAAGTTAATTGTTGTCATCCAAGTTACAAATTTGACCAAGTTAATACTTCAAGATGAATCCTCAATTACAAGCTTCATGGAACCATGGAGCTGGTTTCAGGTATAAAATATCTCCGAATAAGACAACTACAGAGCCGGGAGCAGTCTGTTAATGAGACCTTCTACAGAATTACTATTAAATATAATCCACTGGATTAAGTCTAGGGAGGGCTATTGAGATACATCCAAAAGCCAATTCACTAAACAACAGCATACAATGAAGTCACAGCCTGAATTTTGAATTAGGACCCCAAAACATACAAAACTCACCATGGACAGGTAAACATAGGAGGAATAGAGCTCCAGGTTAATCTGCTTGTTAACAGCATCCTCACAGTCCTTGTGGTAGTTCTGTCACACTTGGGAAACCATCTTCACTTCTAATATTGACAGAAGCTAAATCAAACACAACAACAGCAATCTAACCACTTCCCTCACAAGCTCTTGTATTTATGCAACTGGATCAGCCTGTATTCAAACAGGGAATGACATCACCAATGATGATTGACAATCCCTGATAGCCAGTCAGGAATCCTCCATGCCTCGAGGCACCAATTAAGGAGCAGTGGGTGGGGTGAGATACCCAGAGCCAATCGGGGATGTGGAATGCAGGTTGGTTTACAAGATTATTCTGTGATTGGAACAAAGGAACAGGAGGAGGCCAATTCAAGTCTGTTCCACCATTCAATTAGATCATGGCTGCTCTGTGTCTTAATGCCATTTCCCTGCCTTGGTTCATGATTTCATGACCTTAACTCACAAAAACCTAACATCAATTTTGAATGTTGACTTGATCCATTTTGGGGAAGAGAGTTCCAGATTTCTATTTTCCCGTGTTGTGAAGAAATGCTTTCCAATATCATCCCTGAATTGCCTAATCTGAAGATGAAGCCCTGTCCCAGAGAAAATAGTTTCTCTCTATCTACGTTATTAAACCCATTAATTATCTTCAACAGCTCAATTATAATCATCACTTAATCTTCAATACACGAAGGAATACATACCAGTCAGTGCAAAGTGACCTTATCATTTAGCCTGAGTATCATTCTGGTGAATTGGTGCTGTTCCCCCACCAAGGCCAACAGATCAAAATGAACACAGTACTTCAGATGTGGTTAACCCTGAGCTTTATACAACTGTAACATAACCTCCACCACTTTGATTTTCAGCCCTCGTGAGAGATGAACATTGATTTTGTTTTTTCAATTTTGTTTGTATCTCTCCACTGGTTTTGATTAATTTCTGTCCATGGAACCTTAACTTCACATTAAACTCCATCATTCATAATTTTTCACACTCACTTACTCTATCAGCGTCCCTTTGCAAATTCCTGCTCCAGTTTACACTAACTGTGCCACCCAACATAGTGGCATCAGAAAACCTGCATATCCTGCACTCTATTCCTTCATCGATATCATTTATAAATATAATGAAAAGCTGAAGCCACAGTATAGATCCCAGGAAAGGATGACGAGCCATAGTTTGGAGTACATACCCATTATCCCTACTCTGTCTCCCACCTCAAAAATCAAATCTCCACCCATAGTGAAAGATTTCCTCCAATTGCACAGGCTTCCATTTTTCTTTACCTCTTGTGTTGAACCTTGTCAATGATGTATTTGATATTGGCGTTCCTCAAACTGAATCTGTTCAGAGTCAGTAATTAATAATGTAATTGTATGAGTTTGTTAATGGAAATTCCATTTTGCACAGTTGGGTCCAAATTAAGATGGCTTGGAAAATTGATGTATTCCAGGTGGGTCTAGACCAAGCCAGGGATACCAATCTTGACCACAATAGATGGAAAGTGATCCACACTGACTCTGCAACCTAACCAGCAAATTAGGGAAATAGAAAATGGAGAAGCTTTAAAGTGAGCATTGTTGCTCCACATAACGCTGGAGAGATGGAGCACAATCCCCATGGAATTTAAGACCTGTAAAGTCGCAGTGCACTTTCTGCAACGTGCAAGACTATTATGAGGGAAGATTTAGGAGGTCAACTCGTAGGGGTCTCCTACTACCTCACCCAAGCATCTCCCTGTACTGAGGCTAGACATTGGTAAACATACCCTTTAGGTGAATTAGGGGTACAGATATTAGTTAATCAAATGGCAGATTAAAGGTGGTTAATTCTTGTCTATAATAAGTGGACAAAAAGGTCATATGCAGGTAGAAATTGGGTATCCTTTCCCCATATTCCACAAGTTCATGCTACCTCACCTACAGCAGCAAGAACACTTCTGTCGCAGAAACTGCATATTTCCGATATCCTCGACAAGCTTCTCGATGAAAATTGGGAGATGTGAGTAAGTTATCCTCAGAAGGCATTGAACCAAGTTTGGGAGGCTGGCCAGGGAAAGGTTTAAATGGAATCAGTATATAACTAGGCATAATGATCTGAATAATCAAGTCAGCTATTGAATTATACAAAGATCAGATCCATGATAAATACTTTTATTTCTATATACAGCAAGAGATGAGAAAACTGGCAATCAAAAAGAATTCAGAAAGTATAGAACTAATTGTTGCAGAACCCTAATTAACTCAGCGTGTGCTTGTCAAACAGGTACTCTCCCATGCCATTGTCAGGAGCTCCCAGTCTCTTCAGGTTGGTGATGTGATCTCCAAGCTTCTTGATCATCTTCACTTGCTCATCCAAGTAATGGGTCTCCAGGAAGTCACACAACTAGAACATAAGAGAAACAGGCGAGTATAGTTAGCTTAAAAAAGCAAGAATCTTCATTAGATAAGATTTTTATTTGCACTGGGATAATAGCACAAGTACTGCACATGGGAGCGAGACTTTCTCTGGAGAAAGAAGCACAGGCAGTGGGCCAAGTGGTCAGCACAGAAGGAAATCATTCAGATTCTGTGGATATATTTAGCCAGACAAGGCCAAAATTTACCCACATGTGGCAAATCAATTCCATTAAACTGGGAGTCAAGTCAAGATTGATGCCAGAGAAACCAAGTACCTTGCAAACTGTTGAGTGATCAAGATCTAGTGTGGATGTCTTGGTTTTTTTAAATAAGACAAAAAAAAAAACTTATGGAATTCTACCAGAGTTAAGGGTAGATTCTAATCATCACCTTCAAACCTGAAAACTCATTCCAATATTAACTTACATGAGGGTCAGTGTTGCCAGTGGAGAGTTTGTGCAGATCCAGCAGACTCTGGTTCACATCCTTCTCCATCTGCAGAGCTCTCTGCATTGCCTCTACACCATTGCTCCACTCATCCTGCACTGGCTTCTGGAACAGAATAGTAGTCTTTTTAGTGGGAGTGCAAAGTCCAAGGGATGTTATGCTCAAGGTCAACAATGTTAGCAGTAACAAAGACAATCTGTGCACCCCAATACTATGAGGGATGGGGTTTAATCACTGGGTTGACAGACCATTACAGGACACTGGATCAGTTCACTGCCATTTTTGGCCAAAGCTCCAATCCCAATTACCCCAAATATGCAAAATTTTCTTTTTCTCCTTTATAATCCTCAACTACATTTAAGGGACATCTACAGCTGTGGCCCACATTCTCAAGACTGTTACCTAGTTAAGCACTGTATGTTTCAGCCAATGGTTGACAAAGCAGACGTTGTTCCTTCTGAAAATCCATTTATTGATTTTATAAATATAGGAGACAAAGGTCAGTCATACCAACTCACCAACACTAGAAATTTTACTCATTAAACTCTAGATTGAGTACTGACATTATTAGAATAAAGGAACATAGGATGAAAGCAAAATACTGCAGATGCTGGAAATCTGAAATAAAAACAAGAAATGCTGGAACCACTCAGCAGGTCTGGCAACATCTGTGGAAAGAGAAGCAGAGTTAACATTCCGGATTTCCGAAGGAGGGTCACCGACCCAAAACATTAACTCTGCTTCTCTTTTCACAGATGCTGCCAGACCTGCTGAGTGGTTCCAGCATTTCTTGTTTTTATTTCAGATTTCCAGCATCTGCAGTATTTTGCTTTTATCCGATAGAATGGAAACTGCAGTCCAATCTGTTGAAGGGAGCGGCTTATTAAATCTAACCTTGATGTCCTCCAAGATGATCCGGCCTCCACGTTTATTCTGGAATGTCATCAGTTTCTCAGCGTGCTCCCGTTCCTCATGTGACTGCTCCTTGAAGAACTCAGCAAAGTGACGCAGGGCAACATCATCCCGGTCAAAGTAATAGGACTGCAGGTAGAGGCAAAAATGGAAAGGGAGAGGTCAGACCCAAATATCATTCATGGTCACATTAAAAATAACATCCTAGTAAATCATCCATTCTTTATCTCAAAAGAATCTTCTTCAATTAAGGGGCTTGGTTTTTCAAGTTAATATTGTAAAATACTAACCATGATGAAATGCTCCTCCCAGTGACATTACTAAAAGCAGTAACACTATTTGGATCCAAGTTTCATTTCAGCATTTAAACTACATTTATCAGCAGGACATCCTTCGTCCACCAAAGAAGAGACAAGTGATCTAAAAGTCTTATTGGACTGAATGAGACTTTTCAATTACTGCTTCATGCAAATTCATTACTCAAAACAAAAGAATTCAGCACCACAGGATTTACTCATTTACAAAGGGGGAAAGACAGACCAGAACTAGTCAGACAGTGTTCCACTAACTAGTCACTAAACTTCATAGTTGCCATTCAAGTTGAATAGGTTTATGCATGATCATGAATCCTCTATTGGAAACTACACAGAACTGGAGTTACTTTCAAAATTGGACATAAATATTACAGAGCAAGGAATAGAGTCCCTGTTTCAAGGGTATTCACAGATTTAAGTCTAGGAGAACTAGAAAGATACATTATAAACCCAATTAATATTTAGTTTTAGTTTAGAAATACAGCACTGAAACAGGCCCTTCGACCTACCGAGTCTGTGCTGACCATCAACCACCCATTTATACTAAATCATACACTAATCCCATATTCCTACCACATCTCCACCTATCCCTATATTTCCCTACCACCTACCTATACTAGGAGCAATTTATAATGGCCAATTAACCTATCAACCAGCAAGTCTTTTTCATATGGGAGGAAACCAGAGCACCCGGAGGAAACCCACGCAGACACAGGGAGAACTTGCAAACTCCACACAGGCAGTACCCAGAATTGAACCCAGGTCACTGGAGCTGTGAGACCTACAGAAATTCTAGCTACTCAAAATACATTGAAATCCCAGTCTTAACTTTGAAACAGAACGCCAAGAAAACAATACACACCATGGAAAGATAAACATAGGAGGAATAGAGCTCCAGGTTGATTTGCTTGTTAACAGCATCTTCACAGTCCTTGTGGTAGTTCTGACACACTTGAGATGCCATCATAATCTTTCCTACTAACAGAAGCTAAGTTCAAACAACAATGTAACTACTTCCTGCACAAGCTCTTGTATTTGTACCGTTGGGACAGCCTGCATTCAAACAGGGAATGACATCATTAATGATGATTGACAATTCCAGGTAGCCAGTCAGGAATAGTTATTGAATCCAGGCACCAGTTAACAATGTCGTCAGGCTGTGGGGGTTGGACCCAGCGACAATGAGAGCTGTGGAATACAGGCAGGTTTGGATGATTATACTGTGATTGGAACATAGGAACAGGAGGAAGCCAATCAGCCCCTCAAGCCTGTTCCACCATTCAATTAGATCATGGTTTGTCACTTAAGGACATTTGCCTGCATTGGATCCATATTGCATCATACCTGTACCTAACAAAAATCTAACAGTTTTAGTTTTGAAATGTTTAATTGATGTCAACATTTTGGGGGAGAGAATTCCAGATTTCCATATCCCTTTTTGTGAAGAAATGTTTCCTAACATCACCCCTGAATGGTCTAGTTCTAATATTCAGATTATAGCCCCTGTCCTGGACTGCCCCACCAGAGAAAATAGTTTCTCTCTATATATTGTTCTGACTGAGGTGGGAGGAGGGCATTGTTTTTTCTAGTTCCACTTCTCCACAGGTCACAACATATATTTAAATGTTTACCCAGTTACCAATACGGTCGATCATAGACTCTATTTTTACCCCAAAATAAAATACACCAACCAGGTTTCTTTAATAAACAACAAAATTATCAGTTAATTATAAAACAAGACTTAACCAGTAACACACAGATTGAAATATGAAAGTTCCCTTTTATCTTAGCCCCTCACACTAAAGGCCTGCTCAGGTCACGAAAAAAAACCCGATGCAAACCCAACAGAACCACATCTGACCCGAGCCCCATCCGGCCCGAGTCCCTCCATTTTCTTCCCATGCCCTGACCCGAGCCCGACCCCGACCCAGCCCAAACCGACCTGAGCCCAACCCAACTACCGGAATGTTCCTTTTACCTACCCTGCGACTCCCAATCTGCAGGAAGCTGCAGCATGAGCGTGATGACGTCATAGGGACGTTCACTCGCTCACTGCGCAGACTTAGAGTTTCCCTCTTTGACGTCTCGGACTCCCACCTCAGCTGGGTTTTTTACTTTTAACACTTCTTACCTGAAGTGCCTGAAAGCCGCACCCAAATGAGCGACCCGACCCGACCTGTACCCGACACATGTCGTCAGGTCCCGTCGTGTTAGGGTCGGGTAGCAGGTCTTTACCTCACACAGACACATACACACACACACTGGATAACCAGAAAAAGAGATTTTCTTTTTAGAGCTCTGTTACAAAAAAGGCAAAAAAGAATACTTTGCCCAAATATTGTTAATTCTTGAAGAAAAAAGAGAAGATACCGAAAAATGTCTGTTGTCCCTTTTTTGGTTTGGTGTCCCAAATACATGTAGACTGCTGCCACTGGGATCTTTCTAGAACAGTTCTTTTCAGGCGACATTGAAGATCAGTTTGGTAGGTTTTCCACGTGAAATGCGCCATCAGGGTTTCTGGCAGCCTTTTCAGGAGACATGCAATATTAGTTTCCCTATTTCTTACACTTAATTCACAGGAAGTTCTTAAAAAGATAGAAGAGGATGCTGATGGTGACTGCTCTCTTGGCTGGTTTTCTCCAATTGTCTTCAAAACAGTTCACACTCCAACACACTGTTCAAAGCAAAATCAAAAACAATATCTCAAGAGTCAAGCCTCCTGACCCCTATAAATCTTGACCTGTCACTTCTCTGTAACCATCTTCTCCAAGTCAAAAAGCCCCTGCTGGGATATTTATCTGAAGACTGGAGACTGCCAGTGAGGGTTGTTCACCACAAATCCTCTCAGTGCCCTTTCAATGACCACAATGACAAGAAAATCCATAGAATCCTTTTCAGTTTTCCCAAAATAAAACAATGTCCATAAATCTAAAATATGAGTCTACCCAAAAAAACCAACAAGAAATGTAGCAGCACCGTTATAACAACACCTGATCAAATCTAGTACTCATGTTAAACACATCAATTATAATAATTCTTTACTCTTCTATACTTGAAGAATACAAGAGTCGATAATGCAAACTGTCCTCGTAATTTAACCCTTTTATCCCTGGTATCATTCTGGTGAATCTGTGCTGCACTCCCACCAAGGTCAATATATCAAAGCTGAACACAGTACTCCAGATGTGATCTAACCAGAGCTTTATACAAATAAAGCATAACCTCCACCCCTTTGTATTCCAGACCCTTGAGATGAAGTCTATTCGACTTTTTAATTCATTTAAATACCACTCCACTAGCTTTTAGTAATTTCTGTACACGGACCCCTAACTCTCTCTGCTCCTCCACAGTTCCTAGCTCCTCACCATTTAGAAAATATTCTGATTTATCTCTCTCTGTTCTCGCTCTATCTCACATTGAAATTTATCGATCACAGTTTTGGCTACTCACAATCTATCAATGTCGCTTTTCAATTTTCTGCTCCAATTTACTCCACCTACTGTAACACCTAAGTAACTTAGTGTCATTAGCAAACTTGGATATATGGCTCTCGATTCCTTCATGTCATTTAAAAATGTAATGAAAAACTGAGGCCCTGGTACAGATCCCTGGGAGAGATGACTAGTCATATCCTGCCAATTGGAGTACATACCCATTATCTCTATTCTCTGTTTCCTACCTCCCAACCAACTCCATGACCATGTCTAAAGGTTTCCTGCAATTCCATGTACTTCCATTTTTCCTAATCTCTTCAGTAGAATCCTGTCAATGATGTATTTGATGTTGGCTACTTTGAGTTTTCTCGAAGTGAATCCGATTGAATCTGTTCTCAGATTCAGAGTTTGTCAACATAATCGCAGGAGTCTGCAAATGGAACTTCATTTTGTGTTGAGCACAATTGGATCCATCTCTTGGAGAATTGACACTGCGCTTGATGGGTCTAGAATGAATCTATTCTCACAGTGCTAACCACAATATTTTGAAAAAGGTTGCCCAGCCCAAAGCGAATTTGCAAACCAACTGACATGTTGGGGAAATGAAAAGTGGAGAGCTTCAAACAGAATGCTGTTGCTCTGTTTAAGTGCAACATGGAGGTCTAGCCCCAAGGAATTTAAGAGTTGTGAATTCCTGTGTTGTTGCTTCTGCAAAGCTGAACTTGAGACTTGTTTGCAAGCGATGATTTTAACCTGAAATAGAGGGGGTCATAACTACCTGACCCAAGTATTTCTGCATTCACTCATCCCAGACATTCATAAATATAGCTCCTGGGTGAATAGGGTTGCAAGTAATAGTTGGCCAAATGACAACCTGGTCAAAGGTAGATTAAGATGGTGAAGGTTTTACAATGAAGTGTCAGTCATTTATGACACAGGAGGCTATTCAGTCCATGGAGTTTCCCGTGACCAGTACAATACATTCAGCCCCATTCCCCTACTCTAGCACCTACGAGTATTTTCCTCCAAATGCTCATCCAATTTCCTTTTGAAATCATTTATTGGCTACACTGCCACCATTCGCATAAGCAGCAAGTTCCAAGGCATTGCCACTGATACTATTAAAAAAAAAAATTCTCCTCAGATACTCCTACATCACTTGCCCAAACCCCCCAAGGCTGCGTTGGTGAGTACTTGTGTTATCAGCTAACAGGATTAGATCTTCCTTGGTCAACATGGTCCCATCTCTATCAAATCTCTCTGCATTGCCCTTCGCTCCAATGAGAACAGGGGTCAAAACCAAATTCAACATCCCTTCCTTATGTCACACAACTGCATGACATATCAGCTGCAGATGCAAGAAACTACTTTTGCAGAAAAACTTGCATATTTCAGACATTCCCTACAGGTTTCTCACTGAAAATTGGAAGATGTGAGCAAACTATCCTAAGCAGACATTGAATCACTTCGCAGAAGCTGGATGCAGGAGGTCAAAACTCAAAAAGGCATGGTAAAGTTTCAGTGGAATTAGATATTAGACAGCAAGGTATCTTGGTGATCAGAGTAATGAAATGAGTTACTTATCTATACAAAGAAAAACAAATTCAGTCCATAAATACTTTTATTTCCACATACAGCAAGAAATGACTATTACATACTAATGGAGAAATGGATCACATTTTATTTCTACCAATATTACAGAACTAATGAATCTAGAATGCTAATCAACTCAGCGTGTGTTTGTCAAACAGGTACTCTCCCATGCCATTGTCAGGGGCTCCCAGTCTCTTCAGGTTGGTGATGTGATCTCCAAGCTTCTTGATCATCTTCACTTGCTCATCCAAGTAGTGAGACTCCAGGAAGTCACACAACTAGAACATGAGAAACAGGCAAGTATAGTTAGCTTTAAAAAATGCAAGAATCTTCATGCGATAAGATTTTTTATTTGCACTAGGATAATGGTGCAAGTACTGTACATGGGAGCAAGACTTGCTCTAGAGAACAAGCACAGGCAGCAGGCCAAGTGGTCAGCACAGAAGGAAGTCATTCTATTCTGTGAGTAAATTCAGCCAAACAAGACCAAAATTTACCCAGAATATGGTAAGTCAAATCCATTACACGGAGTGATTACAAAAGATTGATGCCAGAGAAACCAAGTACCTTGTGAACAGTTTGGTGATCCAGATAAACAGTGTGAATGCCTTTTTTTTTATTATAAAAAAGGCCCAAAAACATATGGAATGCTACCAGAGTTAAAGGCAGATTCCAATTATCACATTCAATCCATCTGAAAACTCATTCCAATATCAACTTACATGAGGGTCAGTGATGCCAGTGGAGAGTTTGTGCAGATCCAGCAGACTCTGGTTCACATCCTTCTCCATCTGCAGAGCTCTCTGCATTGCCTCCAGGCCATTGCTCCACTCATCCTGCTCTGGCTTCTGGAACAAAATAGTGGTCCTGTTAGTGAGAGTGCAAAGTCCAAGGGATGTTATGCTCAAGGTCAATGTTAGCAGCAAAGGCAATCTGTGCACCCCAATACTATGAGGGTTTAATCACTGGGTTGACAGACCATTACAGGACACTGGATCAGTTCATTGCCTCTGCACTGCCATTTTTGGCCAAAGCTCTAATCCCAATTACGCTAAACTTTCTTTTTCTCCTTGATAATCCTCAACTACATCCAAGGGACATCTGCAGCTGTGGCCCACATTCTCAAGACTGTAACCTAGTGAAGCACTGTATGTTTCATGAAATAGTTGACAAAGCAGACATTGTTCCTTCTGAAAATCCATTTATTGATTTTATAAATATAGGAGACAAAGGTCAGTCATACCAACTCACCAACACTAGAAATTTTACTCATTAATATCTAGGTTGAGTACTGACATTAGAATAAGGAACATAGCCTGAAAGTATCCAAGTTAGATCATGAATTCCATGAAGATAAGATCCCAACCTTGATGTCTGCCAAGATGATTCGGCCTCCACGTTTATTCTGGAATTTCATCAGTTTCTTAGCATGCTCCTTTTCCTCATGTGACTGCTCCTTAAAGAACTCAGCAAAGCGATGCAGGGCAACATCATCCCGGTCAAAGTAATAGGACTGCAGGTAGAGGCAAAAATGGAAAGGGAGAGGTCAGACCCAAATCTCATTCATGGCCATGTTAAAAATGGTAGCAACATAATGGTAAATCACTCATTCTTTATCTCAAAAGATTATTTTTCAATTAAGGGGCTTGGATTTTCAAGCTAATATTGTAAAATAGTTAATATGTTCAAATGCTCCTCCCAGTGACATTATTAAAAGCAGTAATACTATTTGGATTCAAGTTTCATTTCAGCATTTAAACTACATTTAACAATAGGACATCCTTTGTCCCCCAATGAAGATACAAGTGATTGAAAAGTTTCATTCAGTAGAATAAGACTTTTAGATTACTGCTTCATACAAAATCATTACTCAAACAAAAGAGTTCAGCACCACAGGATTTACTCATTTACAAAAGGGGAAAGACAGACCAGAACTAGTCAGACAGTGTTCCACTAACTAGTCACTAAACTTAATTGTTGCCATCCAAGTTGGCAAAGTTGAATAGGTTTATACATCTTCAACATGAATCCTCTATTGGAAACCACATGGAACCTTGGAGTTATTTTCAAATATTATAGAGCAAGGAATAAAGTCCCTGTCTCAAGAGTGTTCACTGATTTAAATCAAGGGAAAACTACAGAGATAGATTATAAACCCAATTGTTGGACCTAGAGAAATTCTAGCTACTCAAAATGTATTGAAATTCCAGTCTTAACTTTGAAATAGGACCCCAAGAAAACAATACACACCATGGAAATATAAACATAGGAGGAATAGAGCTCCAGGTTGATTTGCTTGTTAACAGCATCTTCACAGTCCTTGTGGTAGTTCTGACGCACTTGAGAGGCCATCATAATCTTTAATAATAGCTAAAAAATTAAACAACAGCAATCTAACTACTTCCTACACAATCTCTTGTATTTATACTAGTGGGCCACCCTGCATTCAAGCAGGGGAATTACGTCATTATTGATGATTGACAATTCCAGGTAGCCATTCAGGAATAGTTCATGAATCATTCAGGAATCAGGCACCAATTGACAGTGTCGAATGGGCTGTGGGGGTTGGACCCAGGGACAATGAGAGCTGTGGAATACAGGCAGGTTTGGATGATGATACTGTGATTGGAACATAGGAACAGGAGGAGGCCAATCAGCCCCTCAAGCCTGTTCCACCATTCAATTAGATCATGGTTTGTCTCTTAAGGCCATTTGACTGCATTGGATCCATATTGCTTCATAATCATTCTTTAATCATCTATACTCGAGGGGATACAAGACTCTTCTATGCAAACTGTACAAGTAATTTAACCCTGTAATCCCTGGTATCATTCTGGTGAATCTGTGCTGCACTCCCTCCAAGGCCAATATATCAGAGCTGAACACAGTACTCCAGATGTAGTCTAACCAGAACTTTATACAAATATAGCTTAACCTCCACCCCTTTGTAATCCAGCCCCCTTGAAATGAAGACTAAATTTCTAGTAGACTTATTAATACATTTATGTAAGTGTCCATTAGTTGTTAGTAATTTAGTAATTTCACATTGAACTCCATCAATCACAGTTTTGCTCACTCACTTAATCTATCAATGTCCCTTTGCAAATTCCTGATCCAATTTACACTGCTTACTGTGCTACCTAACTTAGTGTCAGCAGCAAACTTGGATATACAGCACTCTATCCTTTCATCTATATCTATATCATCTGTTTCAGTGCTGTATCTCTAATCTAATCTAATCTAATCATTTATAGTTATACAGCACAGAAACAGGCCCTTCAACCCATTGTGTCTGTGCCGGCCATCAAACACCTATCTATTCTAATCCCATTTTCTGGCACTTGGCCCATAGCCCTGTATGCTATGGCGTTTCAAGTGCTCATCTAAATACTTCTTAAATGTTGTGAGGGTTCCTGCCTCTACCACCCCTTCAGGCAATGTGTTCCAGATTCCAACCACCCTCTGGGTGAAAAAATATTTCCTAAAATCCTCTCGAAACCTCCTACCCTTACCTTAAATTTATGCCCCCTGGTTATTGACACCTCTTAGATTAGATTAGAGATACAGCACTGAAACAGGCCCTTCGGCCCACCGAGTCTGTGCCGACCATCAACCACCCATTTATACTAATCCTACACTAATCCCATATTCCTACCAAACATCCCCACCTGTCCCTATATTTCCCTACCACCTACCAAGACTAGTGACAATTTATAATGGCCAATTTACCTACCAACCTGCAAGTCTTTGGCTTGTGGGAGGAAACCGGAGCACCCAGAGAAAACCCACGCAGACACAGGGAGAACTTGCAAACTCCACACAGGCAGTACCCAGAATCGAACCCGGGTCCCTGCAGCTGTGAGGCTGCAGTGCTAACCACTGCGCCACTGTGCCGCCCTTCTGCTGTTCTGCTATGGGAAAAAAGTTTTTTCCTATCTATCTATGCCCCTCATAATTTTGTATACCTCTATCAGGTCCCCCTTCAGTCTTCTCTGCTCTAAGGAAAACAACACTAGCCTATCCAGTCTCTCTTCATAGCTGAAATGTTCCTGCCCAGGCAACACGCTCTGCATCCTCTCCAGTGCAACCAAGTCCTTCCTTTAGTGTGGCAACTCGAACTGTACACAGTACTCCAGCTCTGGCCTAAATAGTGTTTTATGAAGCTCCATCACTGTTCTTATACTCTATGCCTTGGCTAATTAAGGCAAGAATCCCATATGCCTTCCTAACCACCTTATCTAACTGTGCTGCTGCCTTTAGTGATCTATGGACAAGTCCACCAAGGTCCCTCTGACCCTCTGTACTTCCTTGGGTCCGACCATCTATTGTATATTCCCTTGCCTTGTTAGTCCTCCCAAAATGCATCACCTTACACTTCTCAGGATTAATCTCCATTTGCCACTGCTCTGCCCATCTTACCAGCCCATCCTGTAATCTAAGGCTTTTCTTCTCACTCTTTATGACACCACCAATATTCGTGTCATCTGTGAACTTACTGATCATACCTCCTGTATTCACATCTAAATCATTAATGTACACTACAAACAGTAAGGGTCCCAGCACCAATCCCTGCGGTACACCACTGGTCACAGGCTTCCAATTGCAAAAACAACCCTCAACCATCACCCTCTACCTCCTGCTACTAAGCCAATTTTGGATCCAATTTCCCAAATTGCCCTGGATCCCATGGGCTCTTACCTTCTTAACCAATCTCCCATTCGGGACCTTATCAAAAGCCTTACTGAAGTCCATGTAGACTACATCAACTGCTTTACCCTCATCTACACATCTAGTCACCTCCTCGAAAAATTCAATCAAGTTAGTTAGCCATGATCTCCTCCTGACAAAGCTGTGCTGACTATTCTTGATTAATCCTGTCCCTCAGAACTTTTTCCCTACCACTGATGTTAGACTCACCTGGTTTATCCCTGCTACCCTTCTTGAATAATCGTACCACATTCGCTGTCCTCCAGTCCATTGGCAGCTCTCCTGTGGCCAGAGAGTATTTGGAAATTTGTGTCAGAGCTCTTGCTATCACCTCTCTTGCCTCACATAACAGCCTGGGATACATTTCATCGGGGCCTGGGGATTTAACCACTTTGAAGCCTGCTTAAACAGTTAATACTTCGTCCCTTTCAATGCTAATTTGTTCAAGTATATCACAATCCCCCTCCCTGCACCTACATCGTCCTTCTCCATAGTGAACACAGATGAAAAGTAATCATTTAAAACCTCACTGACGTCCTCTGGCACCACACACAGATTTCCGCTTTGGTCTCTACTCTTTCCCTTATATAAATATAACAAAAAGCTGAGGCCCCAGTATAGATCCCTGGAAGGGATGATGAGCCATAGCTTGGAGTACATAGCCATTATCCCTACTCTCTGTCTCCTACCTCAAAACCAAATCTCCAAATATGTTAAGGGTTTCCTCCAATTTCACAGGCTTCCATTTTCAGCCCCTGTTGAACCTTGTCAATGATGTATTTGATGTTGGCTTCTTTAAGTTTTCTCAAAGTGAACCTGATCGAATCTGTTCTCAGATTCAGAGTTTGTCAACATAATTGCAGCAGTCTGCAAATGGAACTTCATTTTGTGTTGAGCACAATCAGATCCATCTCTTGGAGAATTGACACTGCGCTTGATGGGTGTAGAATGAATCTATTCTAACAATGCTAACCACAATATATTGAAAGAGATTGTCCAACCCGAAACATTCCACAGCACATCTGCAAACCAACTGACATGTTGGGGAAATGAAAAGTGGAGAGCTTCGAACAGAACTCTGTTGCTCCGTCTAAGTGCAACATGGAGGTCAAGCCCCATGGAATTTAGGAGTTGTAAAGTCCTGTGTTGTTGCTTCTGCAAAACTGAAGTCTATTGAGACTTGATTGCGAGGGAAAATTATAACCTGACCTAGAGTGTTATAACTACCTGACCCAAGTATTTCTGCACTCACTCATCCCAGACATTCGTAAGAATGGCTCCTGGTGAATAGGGGTGCAAGTAATGGTTGAACAAATGACAACCTGGCCACGAGGCAGATTAAGATGGTGAATATTTTATAATGAATAGTATCAGTCATTTATGACACAGGAGGCCATTCAGTCAACGGAGGCTCTGGTGACCAGTACAATGCATTCAGTCCCATTCCCCTACTCTTACACCTACACGTTTTTTTGCCTCCATATGCTCATCCAATTTCCTTTTTTTGTCATTTTTTGGCTACACTTATGGAAGGTCCAGTTTATTAACACTGGCTGTATATATAAAAAAAGGTTCGCCTCAGCTACTCCTTCATCTCTTGCCCAAACCCCCTAAGAGTACAAGTACTTGGGACATACAATCAGTTAACCGGAATAGATCTTCCTTTGTGCACCTGGCAGCATCTTCACATCTCTACCAAAACTCTCTGCATTGCCCTGTGGTCCAATGAGAACAGGGATCAAAACCAAATTCAGCATCCCTTCCTCATGTTGCACACCATTGCATCTGCAGCTGTAAGAAACTAACTTTGTGATAAAAACTGCATATTTCAGATATTCCCTACAAGTTTCTCACTGAAATTGGAAGATGTGAGCAAACTGGCCAAAGCAGACATTCAATCAGTTCTCAGAAGCTGGACGTAGGAGGGCAAAACTCAAAAGGCATGGTAAAGTTGCAGTGGAACCAGATATTAAACAGCTAGGTATCTTGGTAATCTGAATAATGAAATGAGTTACTTATCTATACAAAGAAAAACAAAGATCACTCCATGATAAATACTTTTATTTCCACAGACAGCAAGAAATGAGAAATCTACATAATAACCAGAAATGGATCACATTTTATTTCTACCAATATTACAGAACTATGGTTCTATAACGCTAATCAACTCGGTGAGCTTGTCAAACAGGTACTCTCCCATGACATTGTCAGGGGCTCCCAGTCTCTTCAGGTTGGTGATGTGATCTCCTAGCTTCTTGATCATCTTCACTTGTTCATCTAAGTAGTGAGTCTCCAGGAAGTCACACAACTAGAACATGAAATAGAAAATGCCAAACAGATGTTTAATGAGGATCTTCTCCAGAAGAGAAATTACACTTGTTTGGAATTGGGACAGTGTGACATGGGCACATTTAATCAGACAAGAGCAGAATTACCCAAAAATGGCAAACCAATTTTAATAAACAGGGAATGGACTGCACAAGAAACATTTTGATGCTGCAGATACAAAGTGCCTTGGGAACAGTTTAATGATCCAGGTCTACAGCGTAGATGGCTTCTTGGCATAAAAACAAAAATTTAAAAACGAGAAACAAACTGACACAGAAGTTTACCAATGTAGAGTGAAGGGCAGATTCCAATATCACCAGTGCATGAAAAATTGCAATGTTAGGAACTTACATGAGGGTCAGTGTTGCCAGTGGAGAGTTTGTGCAGATCCAGCAGACTCTGGTTCACATCCTTCTCCATCTGCAGAGCTCTCTGCATTGCCTCCAGACCATTGCTCCACTCATCCTGCTCTGGCTTCTGAAGAGGAAAGTCAGACAGTTCACTTACAATGGATTAAAACAAAAACACATGAGAAAGTAGAAGGTGAACAATGGGGAAAAGCAACTAGTGGGTCACAAATGTATACAATTACTGCAGTAAACCATGGAATCAATTCTTTCAAATACTTTCTAAAGCATCAGTTTACAGACAGGAGGCCACACATGCATTGAATCCAACCTTGATGTCCTCCAAGATGATTCAGCCTCCACGTTTATTCTGGAATTTCATCAGTTTCTCAGCGTGCTCTTGTTCCTCATGTGAATGCTCCTTGAAGAACTCAGCAAAGTGACGCAGGTCAACATCATCCCGGTCAAAGTAATAGGACTGTAGGTAGAGACAAAAAAAAAAAATTGAAGAAAGCCAGGTCAGATCCAAAATTCCCTCCATGGTCACATCAAAAATGGTGGCTGCATCATAGTAGATGAAATACCCATTCATGGCTTCAATACCTTGCTTTTGAAAGCATTTACAGTTTAAGGGAGAAAGTATGATTCTTACACAAAGCACAATTGGCTTCATGAATCTTTTCTGAAAAGGTTGAAAGTCCCTCCTCGTGAAGTAGAAACAAGGCAAGTGGCTAAAATTAGACAAGAGGGATCCATGATATTTTTTGGTAGAATCTATTAGAGGTCCAAGTGCAGGTTGAAAGCTCAAATTTCAGTGGGACATTCTTCCCTCCCTCCCCACTTCATCAATTCAGGTTCAATATCAGGGATTTAAAAAAAAAAAAGTAAAACCTTCCACATTCAGCAGTTTAACATTTTGGCACGATCAAGTACCAAGATCCAGGTTCCACGACAGAGAGGATTCAAAGAATTTCACTCAATTAGGAAAAAGAGAAAACTGGGAAAAACCATTCCATGTTTCACTCACTAGACACCCAATTAAAGTTAATTGTTTTCATCCAAGTTACAAATTTGACCAAGTTAATACTTCAAGATGAATCCTCAATTACAAGCTTCATGGAACCATGGAGCTGGTTTCAGGTATAAAATATCTCCGAATAAGACAACTACAGAGCCGGGAGCAGTCTGTTAATGAGACCTTCTACAGAATTACTATTAAATATAATCCACTGGATTAAGTCCAGGGAGGGCTATTGAGATACATCCTAAAGCCAATTCATTAAACAACAGCATACAATGAAGTCACAGCCTGAATTTTGAATTAGGACCCCAAAAAATACAAAACTCACCATGGACAGGTAAACATAGGAGGAATAGAGTTCCAGGTTAACCTGCTTGTTAACAGCATCCTCACAGTCCTTGTGGTAGTTCTGACGCACTTGGGAAGCCATTTTCACTTCTAATATTGGCAGAAGTTAAATTCAAACACAACAACAGCAATCTAACCACTTCCCTCACAAGCTCTTGTATTTATGCAACTGGATCAGCCTGTATTCAAACAGGGAATGACATCACCAATGATGATTGACAATCCCTGATAGCCAGTCAGGAATCGTTCATGTCTCAAGACACCAATTAAGGAGCAGTGGGTGGGGTGAGATACCCAGAGCCAATCAGGGATGTGGAATGCAGGTTGGTTTACAAGATTATTCTGTGATTGGAACAAAGGAACAGGAGGAGGCCAATTCAAGTCTGTTCCACCATTCAATTAGATCATGGCTGCTCTGTGTCTTAATGCCATTTCCCTGCCTTGGTTCATGATTTCATGACCTTAACTCACAAAAACCTAACATCAGTTTTGAATGTTGACTTGATCCATTTTGGGGAAGAGAGGTCCGGATTTCTATTTTCCCGTGTTATGATGAAATGCTTCCTAATATCATCCCTGAATTGCCTAATCTGAAGATGAAGCCCTGTCCCAGAGAAAATAGTTTCTCTCTATCTACGTTATTAAACCCATTAATTATCTTCAACAGCTCAATTATAATCATCACTTAATCTTCAATACACGAAGGAATACAGACTAGTCAGTGCAAAGTGACCTTATCATTTAGCCTGAGTATCATTCTGGTGAATCTGTGCTGTGCCCCCACCAAGGCCAATAGATTGAAATGAACTATTAGGGCGGCACAGTGGCGCAGTGGTTAGCACTGCAGCCTCACAGCTCCAGCGACCCGGGTTCAATTCTGGGTACTGCCTGTGTGGAGCTTGCAACTTCTCCCTGTGTCTGCGTGGGTTTCCTCCCACAGCCAAAAGACTTGCAGGTTGGTAGGTAAATTGGCCATTGTAAATTGCCCCTAGTGTAGGTAGGTGGTCGGGAAATGTATGGACAGGTGGGGATGGGGTAGGAATATGGGATTAGTGTAGGATTAGTATAAATGGGTGGTTGATGGTCAGCACAGACTCGGTTGGCCGAAGGGCCTGTTTCAGTGCTGTATCTCTTAAAAAAAAACACAGTACTTCAAATGTGGTTAACCCCGAGCTTTATACAACTGTAACATAACCTCCACCACTTTGATTTTCAGCCCTCGTGAGAGATGAACATTGATTTTGTTTTTTCAATGTTTTTATTAATTTCTGTACATGGAACCTTGACTTCAAATTAAACTCCATCATTCATAATTTTTCACACTCACTTACTCTATCAATGTCCCTTTGCAAATTCCTGCTCCAATTTACACTACTAACTGTGCCACCCAACATAGTGGCATCAGAAAACCTGCATATCCTGCACTCTATTCCTTCACCGATATCATTTATAAATATAATGAAAAGCTGAAGCCACAGTATAGATCCCAGGAAAGGATGACGAGCCATAGTTTGGAGTACATACCCATTATCCCTACTCTGTCTCCCACCTCAAAACCAAATCTCCACCCATAAATAAAGATTTCCTCCAATTGCACAGGCTTCCATTTTTCCTTACCTCTTGTGTTGAACCATGTCCGTGATGTATTTGATATTGGCTTTCCTCAAACTGAATCTGTTCAGAGTCAGCAATTCATAATGTAATTGTATGAGTTTGTTAATGGAAATTCCATTTTGCACAGTTAGATCCAAATTAAGATGGCTTGGAAAATTGATGTACGGCCAGGTGGGTCCAGACCAAGTCAGGGATACCAATCTTGACCACAATAGATGGAAAGTGATCCACACTGACTCTGCAACCTAACCAGCAAATTAGGAAAATAGAAAATGGAGAAGCTTTAAAGTGATCATTGTTGCTCCACATAACGCTGGAGAGATGGAGCACAATCCCCATGGAATTTAAGACCTGTAAAGTCGCAGTGCACTTTCTGCAACGTGCAAGACTATTATGAGGGAAGATTTAGGAGGTCAACTCGTAGGGGTCTCCTACTACCTCACCCAAGCATCTCCCTGTACTGAGGCTAGACATTGGTAAACATAACCTTTAGGTGAATTAGGGGTACAGATATTAGTTAATCAAATGGCAGATTAAAGGTGGTTAATTCTTGTCTATAATAAGTGGACAAAAAGATCATATGCAGGTAGAAATTGAGTATCCTTTCCCCATATTCCACAAGTTCATGCTACTTCACCTACAGCAGCAAGAACACTTCTGTAGCAGAAACTGCATATTTCAGATATCCTCTACAAGCTTCTCGATGAAAATTGGGAGATGTGAGTAAGTTATCCTCGGAAGGCATTGAACCAAATTTGGGAGGCTGGCCAGGGAGAGGGAAAGGTTTAAATGGAATCAGTATGTAACTATGCATAATGATCTGAAGAATCAAATCAACTATTGAATTATACAAAGATCAGATCCATGATAAATACTTTTATTTCTATATACAGCAAGAGATGAGAAAACTGGCAATCAAAAAGCATTCAGCAAGTACAGAACTAATTGTTGCAGAACCCTAATTAACTCAGCGTGTGCTTGTCAAACAGGTACTCTCCCATGCCATTGTCAGGGGCTCCCAGTCTCTTCAGGTTGGTGGTGTGATCTCCAAGCTTCTTGATCATCTTCACTTGCTCATCCAAGTAGTGAGTCTCCAGGAAGTCACACAACTGGAACATGAGAAACAGGTGAGTATAGTTAGCTTAAAAAAAAGCAAGAATCTTCATTGGATAAGATTTTTATTTGCACTGGGATAATAGCACAAGTACTGTACATGGGAGCGAGACTTTCTCGAGAGAAAGAAGCACAGGCAGTGGGCCAAGTGAACAACACAGAAGGAAATCATTCAGATTCTGTGGATATATTTAACCAGACAAAGCCTAAATTTACCCACATGTGGCAAATCAATTCCATTAAACTGAGAGTCAAGTCAAGATTGATGCCAGAGAAACCAAGTACCTTGCAAACTGTTCAGTGATCCAGATCTAGTGTGGATGTCTTGGTTTTTTTAAAATATGAAGACAAAAAACTTATGGAATGCTACCAGAGTTAAAGGCAGATTCTAATCACCTTCAAACCTGAAAACTCATTCCAATATTAACTTACATGAGGGTCAGTGTTGCCAGTGGAGAGTTTGTGCAGATCCAGCAGACTCTGGTTCACATCCTTCTCCATCTGCAGAGCTCTCTGCATTGCCTCCAGACCATTGCTCCACTCATCCTGCTCTGGCTTCTGGAACAAAATAGTGGTCCTGTTAGTGGGAGTGCAAAGTCCAAGGGATGTTATGCTCAAGGTCAACAGGGTTAGCAGTAACAAAGACAATCTGTGCACCCCAATACTATGAGGGATGGGGTTTAATCACTGGGTTGACAGACCATTACAGGACACTGGATCAGTTCATTGCCTCTACACTGCAATTTTTGGCCAAAGCTCGAATCCCAATTACGCTAAATTTTCTTTTTCTCCTTGATAATCCTCAACTACATCCAAGGGACATCTACAGCTGTGGCCCACATTCTCAAGACTGTTACCTAGTTAAGCACTGTATGTTTCAGCCAATAGTTGACAAAGCAGACGTTGTTCCTTCTGAAAATCCATTTATTGATTTTATAAATATAGGAGACAAAAGGTCACTCATCCCAACTCACCAACACTAGAAATTTTACTCATTAAACTCTAGATTGAGTACTGACATTAGAATAAGGAACATAGCCTGAAAGTATCCAAGTTAGATCATGGGTTCCAGGAAGATAAAATCCCAACCTTGATGTCTGCCAAGATGATTCGGCCTCCACGTTTATTCTGGAATTTCAGTAGTTTCTCAGCGTGCTCCCGTTCCTCATGTGACTGCTCCTTGAAGAACTCAGCAAAGTGACGCAGGGCAACATCATCCCGGTCAAAGTAATAGGACTGCAGGTCGAGACAAAATGGAAAGGGAAGAGAGGTCAGACCCAAATCTCATTTATGGCAATGTCAGAAATGGTATGGTAAATAAATCACCCATTCTTTATATCAAAAAAATTTGCTTTCAATTAACAGGGCTTGGGTTTCCAAAATTCAGCTGTAAAATGTTAAATGTTGAAATGCCCCTCCCTGTAACATTACAAAAAAAAAAAGCAGTAATACTGTTTGGATCAAAGTTGCATTTCAGGCACTCAAACTATAGTTATCAGCAGGACATCCTTTGTCACCCAATGAAGTGATAGAAGAGAAGTTGCATTCAGTAGAATGAGATTTTTAAGATTACTGCTTCATGTAATATCACTACTCCTCAGACAAGAGCTTAACACTACAGGATTTACTCAACTACCCAAGTCTCATTCATGACTATGAAAAATGGTAGTAATTACACAGTAGATAAATCACCTTCACCTCAAAAGAATTTGCTTTCAATTAAAAGGGGCTTAGCTTTTCAAGTTTATACTGTAAAATGGAAAATTGTTGAAACACCCCTCCCTGCAAGATCACTAAAAGCAATAATACTATTTGGATCGGAATTACATTTCAGCATTCAAATTATACTAAACAGTAGGACATCCTTTGTTACCCCCAATGAAGATTGAAGTGAGTGAGATTTTATTCTCTTCATTCAGTAGAGAAAGACCTGTAGACTACTGCTTCATGCAAGATAATTACCCCTCCTATAAAGAGGACAGCACCACAGGATTTATTCATTAACAAAGGGGGAAAAAGACAGTCCAGAACCAGTCAGACAATGTTTACTAACTAGTCACTAAATGTAAATCATCATTTAAGTGGGAAAATGTGACTTGGTTTATACATCTTCAACATGAATCCTCAGTTGGAAACCTCATGGAACCTGAGGGTTACTTTCAAAATTGGACACAGATTACAGAGAAAGGAACAGAGTCCCTGTTTCAAGGGTGTTCACTGATTTAAGACCAGGGAGAACTACAGAGATAGATAATAAACCCAACTGATTGGCCCAGAAAAATTCTAGCTACTCAAAATGCATTGAAATTCCAATCTTAACTTTGAAATAGGACCCCCAGAAAGCAATACACACCATGGAAAGATAAACATAGGAGGAATAGAGCTCCAGGTTGATTTGCTTGTTAACAGCATCTTCACAGTCCTTGTGGTAGTTCTGACACACTTGAGAGGCCATCATAATCTTTACTACTAACAGAAGCTAAGTTCAAACAACAATCTAACTGCTTCCTACCCAAGCTCTTGTATTTATGCTACTGGGACAGCCTGCATTCAAACAGGGAATGACATCATTAATGATGATTGACAATTCCAGGTAGCCAGTCAGGAATCGCTCATGAATCCAGGCACCAATTAACAATGTAGACGGGTTGTGGGGGTGGACCCAGACACAATGAGAGCTGTGGAATTCAGGCAGGTTTGGATGATAAGACTGTGATTGGAACATAGGAACAGGAGGAGGCCAATCAGCCCCTCAAGCCTGTTCCACCATTCAATTAGATCATGGTTTGTATCTAAATGCATTTTGCCTGCATTGGATCCATATTTCTTCATACCCAAACCTAACAAAAATCTCACTTTTGAAATATTTAATTGATCTAAACATTTTGGGGGAGACAGTTCCGGCTTTTCATTTCACTTTTTGTGAGAAAATGCTTCCTGACATCACCCCTGAATGGTCTAGCTCTAATTTTAAGATTATACCCCTTGTCCTGGACTATGTCACCAGAGAAAATTGTTCCTCTGTATTTTCTGTTTGGACCGAGGTGGGAGGAGTGCAATTTTATTCTAATCCCGCTTCTCCATAGGTCACAACATGTATTTAAATGTTTACCCAGTTACTGATTTGGTCAATCATATGCTCTATTTTTACCCCAGTATAAATAGACTAACCAGGTTTATTTAATAACAAAATTATCAATTTATTATCAAACAAGAATTAACCAGTAACAAAGCAAAGCAATAACACACCGATTGAAAAATGAAAGTTCCCTTTTACCCTAGCCCCTCACACAAATATACACACACACACTGGAGAACCAGAAAAAAAAGATTTTCTTTTTAGAACTCTGTTATAAAAACAAGACAAAAAGGAATACTTTGGCCTGATACTTGCTAATTCTTGCAGATAAAAGAGAAGATATGGAAAGATGTCAGTTGTCCCTTTTTTTGTTTGGTGTCCCAAATACCCTTAGGCGGCTGCCACTGGGATCTTTCCAGAATAGTTCTTTTCAGGCGACATTGAAGATCAGTTTGGCTGGTTTTCCAGGTGAGATGCACCATCAGGGGTTTCTGGCAGCCTTTTCAGGAGACATGCAGCATCAGTTTCTCTATTTCTTACACTTAATTCACAGGAAGTTCTCAAAAAGATGGAAGAGGATGCTGATGGTGACTGCTCTCTTGGCTGGTTTTCTCCAATTGCCTTGAAACAGCTTATACCCCAATACACAGTTCAAAGCAAAACCAAAAACAATATCTCAAGAGTCAAGCCTCCTGACCCCTGTACATTTTGACCTGTCACTTCTCTGTAAATATCGTCTCCAAGTCAAAAAGCCCCTGCTGATATTTATCTGAAGACAGGTAACTTCCAGTGAGTGTTGTTTACAATAAGTCCTCTCAGTGCCCTTTCAATGACCCCAGTGAAAAAATAACCATACAATCCTTTTCAATTTTCCCAAAATAGAACAATGTCCATCATTGTAAAATATGAGTCCTCAACAAAAACCAACGAGAAATATAGCAACGCCGTCACAACGATACCTTATCATATCTATTATTCATGTTCAACATATCAATTATAATAATTCTTTACTCTTCTATACTTGAAAAATACAAAAGTCATTCATGCAAACTGTCCTCGTAATTTAACCCTTTTATCCCTGGTATCATTCTGGTGAATCTGTGCTGCACTCCCACCAAGGTCAATATGTCAAAGCTGAACACAGTACTCCAGATGTGATCTAACCAGGGCTTTATACAAATATAGCATAACCTCCACCCTATGTTTTACAGACTCCTTGAGATGAAGACTAACAGTCTATTAGACATTTTACTTCATTTATGTACTAGTCCACTAGCTTTTAGTAATTTCTGTACACGGACCCCTAACTCTCTCTGCTCCTCCACAGTTCCTAGCTCCTCTCCATTTGGAAAATATTCTGATTTATGTCTCTCTGTCCTCGCTCTATCTGACATTGAAATTCATCTATCATAGTTTTGGCTACTCACCTAATCTATCAACATCCCTTTTCAATTTTCTGCTCCAAATTACTCTACCTACTGTAACACCTAACTTAGTGTCATTAGAAAACTTGGATATATGGCTCTCGATTCCTTCATGTCATTTAAAAATGTAATGAAAAACTGAGGCCCAGGTACAGATCCCTGGGAGAGATGACTCGTCGTATCCTGCCAATTGGAGTACATACCCATTATCTCTACTCTCGGTTTCCTACCTCCCAACCAACTCCACAACCATGTTTAAAGGTTTCCTGCAATTCCACGTGCTTCCGTTTTTCCTAATCTCTTGAGTAGAATCTTGTCAATGATGTATTTGATGTTGGCTTCTTGGAGTTTTCTCAAAGTGAACCTGATCGAATCTGTTCTCAGATTCAGAGTTTGTCAACATAATTGCAGCAGTCTGCAAATGGAACTTCATTTTGTGTTGAACACAATTAGATCCATCTCTTGGAGAATTGACACTGCGTTTGATGGGTGTAGAATGAATCTATTCTAACAATGCTAACCACAATATATTGAAAAAGATTGTCCAGCCCGAAACATTCCACAGCACATCTGCAAACCAACTGACATGTTGGGGAAATGAAAAGTGGAGAGCTTCGAACAGAACTCTGTTGCTCCGTCTAAGTGCAACATGGAGGTCAAGCCCCAGGGAATTTAGGAGTTGTAAAGTCCTGTGTTGTTGCTTCTGCAAAACTGAAGTCTATTGAGACTTGATTGTGAGGGAAAATTTTAACCTGACATAGAGTGTTATAACTACCTGACCCAAGTATTTCTGCACTCACTCATCCCAGACATTCGTAAGTATGGCTCCTGGTGAATAGGGGTGCAAGTAATGGTTGAACAAATGACAACCTGGCCACGAGGCAGATTAAGATGGTGAATATTTTACAATGAATAATGTCAGTCATCTATGACACAAGAGGCCATTCGGTCCACGGAGTCTCTGGTTACCAGTACACTGCATTCAGTCCCATTCTCCTACTCTCGCACCTACAAGTTTTTTTGCCTCCACCTGCTCACCCAATTTCTTTTTGATGTCATTTTTTGCTTTCGCTGCAGGATGTTCCAGGTCATTAAAAAAAAAGGTTCACCTCAACTATTCCTTCATCTCTTGCCCAAACCCCCTACGTGTGTGTCCCAAGTACTTGTACAATCAGTTAACAGGAATAGATCTTCCTTTGTTCCCCTGTCAGTATCTTCACATCTCTATCAAATCTCTCTGCATTGCCTTGTGCTCCAATGAGAACAGGGGGTCAAAACAAAATTCAGCATCCCTTTCTCATGTTGCACAACATTTCAGCTGCAGATGTAAGAAACTACCTTTGTGATAAAAATTGCATATTTCAGATATTCCCGACAGGTTTTTCAGTGAAATTGGAAGATGTGAACAAACTATCCTAAGCAGACATTGAAATCAGTTCTCAGAAACTGGATGTAGGAGGGCAAAACTCAAAAGGCATGGTAAAGTTGCAGTGGAACCAGATATTAGACAGCTAGGTATCTTGGTAATCTGAATAATGAAATGAGTTACTTATCTATACAAAGAAAAACAAAAGACCACTCCATGATAAATACTTTTATTTCCACATACAGCAAGAAATGAGAAAACTACATAATAACCAGAAATGGATCACATTTTATTTCTCCCAATATTACAGAACTATGGTTCTATAATGCTAATCAACTCAGGGTGAGCTTGTCAAACAGGTACTCTCCCATGCCATTGTCAGGGGCTCCCAGTCTCTTCAGGTTGGTGATGTGATCTCTTAGCTTCTTGATCATCTTCACTTGCTCCTCCAAGTAGAGAGTCTCCAGGAAGTCACACAACTAGAACATGAAATAGAAAATGCCAAACAGGTGTTTAATGAGGATCTTCTCCAGAAGGGAAATTACACCGGTTTGGAATTGGGACAGTGTGACATGGGCACATTTAACTAGACAAGAGCAGAATTACCCAAAAATGGCAAACCAATTTTAATAAAACAGGGAATGGACTGCACAAGAAACATTTTGATGCTGCAGATACACAGTGCCTTGGGAACAGTTTAATGATCCAGGTCTACAGCGTAGATGGCTTCTTGGCCCAAAAACAAAAATCTAAAAATGAAAAACAAACTGACACAGAAGTTTACCAATGTAGAGTGCAGGGCAAATTCCAATATCACCAATGCATGAAAAATTGCAATGTTAGGAACTTACATGAGGGTCAGTGTTGCCAGTGGAGAGTTTGTGCAGATCCAGCAGACTCTGGTTCACATCCTTCTCCATCTGCAGAGCTCTCTGCATTGCCTCCAGACCATTGCTCCACTCATCCTGCTCTGGCTTCTGAAGAGGAAAGTCAGACAGTTCACTTACAATGGATTAAAACAAAAACGCATGAGAAAGTAGAAGGTGAACAATGGGGAAAAGCAACTAGTGGGTCACAAATGTATACAATTACTGCATTAAACCATGGAATCAATTCTTTCAAATACTTTCTAAAGCATCAATTTACAGGGATCCAGACAGGAGGTCACTCATTCATTAAACCCAACCTTGATGTCCTCCAAGATTATTCTGGAATTTCATCAGTTTCTCAGCGTGCTCCCGTTCCTCATGTGACTGCTCCTTGAAGAACTCAGCAAAGTGACGCAGGGCAACATCATCCCGATCAAAGTAATAGGACTGCAGGTAGAGACAAAAAAAAAAAATTGAAGAAGCCAGGTCACATCCAAAATTCCCTCCATGGTCACATCAAAAATGGTGGCTGTATCATAGTAGATGAAATACCCATTCATGACTTCAATACCTTGCTTTTGAAAGCATTTACAGTTTAAGGGAGAAAGTATGATTCTTACACAAAGCACAATTGGCTTCATTAATCTTTTCTGAAAAGGTTGAAAGTCCCTCCTCATGAAGTAGAAACAAGGCAAGTGGCTAAAATTAGACAAGAGGGAAACATGATATTTTTTGGCAGAATCTATTAGAGGTCCAAGTGCAGGTTGAAAGCTCAAATTTCAGTGGGACATTCTTCCCTCCCCCCCCTCCTTCACCAATCCCTTTCCCCAATTCAGGGATTTAAATTAAAAAAAAGTAAAACCTTCCAGATTCAGCAGTTCAACATTTTGGCACAATCAAGTACCAAGATCCAGGTTCCGTGACAGAGGATTCAAAGAATTTCACTCAATTAGTAAAAAGAGAAAGCCAGTCCATATTTCACTCACGAGTCACCCAATTAAAGTTAATTGTTGTCATCCAAGTTACAAATTTGACCAAGTTAATACTTCAAGATGAATCCTCAATTACAAGCTTCATGGAACCATGGAGCTGGTTTCAGGTATAAAATATCTCCGAATAAGACAACTACAGAGCCGGGAGCAGTCTGTTAATGAGACCTTCTACAGAATTACTATTAAATATAATCCACTGGATTAAGTCTCGGGAGAGCTATTGAGATACATCCAAAAGCCAATTCACTAAACAACAGCATACAATGAAGTCACAGCCTGAATTTTGAATTAGGACCCCAAAACATACAAAACTCACCATGGACAGGTAAACATAGGAGGAATAGAGCTCCAGGTTAATCTGCTTGTTAACAGCATCCTCACAGTCCTTGTGGTAGTTCTGTCACACTTGGGAAACCATCTTCACTTCTAATATTGACAGAAGTTAAATCAAACACAACAACAGCAATCTAACCACTTCCCTCACAAGCTCTTGTATTTATGCAACTGGATCAGCCTGTATTCAAACAGGGAATGACATCACCAATGATGATTGACAATCCCTGATAGCCAGTCAGGAATCCTCCATGCCTCGAGGCACCAATTAAGGAGCAGCGGGTGGGGTGAGATACCCAGAGCCAATCAGGGATGTGGAGTGCAGGTTGATTTACAAGATTATTCTGTGATTGGAACAAAGGAACAGGAGGAGGCCAATTCAAGTCTGTTCCACCATTCAATTAGATCATGGCTGCTCTGTGTCTTAATGCCATTTCCCTGCCTTGGTTCATGATTTCATGACCTTAACTCACAAAAACCTAACATCAATTTTGAATGTTGACTTGATCCATTTTGGGGAAGAGAGTTCCAGATTTCTATTTTCCCATGTTGTGAAGAAATGCTTTCCAATATCATCCCTGAATTGCCTAATCTGAAGATGAAGCCCTGTCCCAGAGAAAATAGTTTCTCTCTATCTACGTTATTAAACCCATTAATTATCTTCAACAGCTCAATTATAATCATCACTTAATCTTCAATACACGAAGGAATACATACCAGTCAGTGCAAAGTGACCTTATCATTTAGCCTGAGTATCATTCTGGTGAATTGGTGCTGTTCCCCCACCAAGGCCAACAGATCAAAATGAACACAGTACTTCAGATGTGGTTAACCCTGAGCTTTATACAACTGTAACATAACCTCCACCACTTTGATTTTCAGCCCTCGTGAGAGATGAACATTGATTTTGTTTTTTCAATTTGTTTTGTTTTGGTCCACTGGTTTTGATTAATTTCTGTCCATGGAACCTTAACTTCACATTAAACTCCATCATTCATAATTTTTCACACTCACTTACTCTATCAGCGTCCCTTTGCAAATTCCTGCTCCAGTTTACACTAACTGTGCCACCCAACATAGTGGCATCAGAAAACCTGCATATCCTGCACTCTATTCCTTCATCGATATCATTTATAAATATAATGAAAAGCTGAAGCCACAGTATAGATCCCAGGAAAGGATGACGAGCCATAGTTTGGAGTACATACCCATTATCCCTACTCTCTGTCTCCCACCTCAAAAACCAAATCTCCACCCAGTGAAAGATTTCCTCCAATTGCACAGGCTTCCATTTTTCCCTAACCTCTTGTGTTGAACCTTGTCAATGATGTATTTGATATTGGCGTTCTTCAAACTGAATCTGTTCAGAGTCAGTAATTAATAATGTAATTGTATGAGTTGGTTAATGGAAATTCCATTTTGCACAGTTGGGTCCAAATTAAGATGGCTTGGAAAATTGATGTATTCCAGGTGGGTCTAGACCAAGCCAGGGATACCAATCTTGCCCACAATAGATGGAAAGTGATCCACACTGACTCTGCAACCTAACCAGCAAATTAGGGAAATAGAAAATGGAGAAGCTTTAAAGTGATCATTGTTGCTCCACATAACGCTGGAGAGATGGAGCACAATCCCCATGGAATTTAAGACCTGTAAAGTCGCAGTGCACTTTCTGCAACGTGCAAGACTATTATGAGGGAAGATTTAGGAGGTCAACTCGTAGGGGTCTCCTACTACCTCACCCAAGCATCTCCCTGTACTGAGGCTAGACATTGGTAAACATACCCTTTAGGTGAATTAGGGGTACAGATATTAGTTAATCAAATGGCAGATTAAAGGTGGTTAATTCTTGTCTATAATAAGTGGACAAAAAGGTCATATGCAGGTAGAAATTGGGTATCTTTTCCCCATATTCCACAAGTTCATGCTACTTCACCTACAGCAGCAAGAACACTTCTGTCGCAGAAACTGCATATTTCCGATATCCTCTCCAAGCTTCTCGATGAAAATTGGGAGATGTGAGTAAGTTATCCTCAGAAGGCATTGAACCAAGTTTGGGAGGCTGGCCAGGGAAAGGTTTAAATGGAATCATTATATAACTAGGCATAATGATCTGAATAATCAAGTCAGCTATTGAATTATACAAAGATCAGATCCATGATAAATACTTTTATTTCTATATACAGCAAGAGATGAGAAAACTGGCAATCAAAAAGAATTCAGAAAGTATAGAACTAATTGTTGCAGAACCCCAATCAACTCAGGGTGAGCTTGTCAAACAGGTACTCTCCCATGCCATTGTCAGGGGCTCCCAGTCTCTTCAGGTTGGTGATGTGATCTCCAAGCTTCTTGATCATCTTCACTTGCTCATCCAAGTAGTGAGACTCCAGGAAGTCACACAACTAGAACATGAGAAACAGGCAAGTATAGTTAGCTTTAAAAAATGCAAGTAACTTCATTCGATAAGATTTTATTTGCACTGGGATAATGGTGCAAGTACTGCAGATGGGAGCGAGACTTGCTCCAGAGAACAAGCACAGGCAACAGGCAAAGTGGTCAGCACAGAATGAAATCATTCTATTCTGTGAGTAAGTTTAGCCAGACAAGACCAAAATGTACCTAGAATATGGCAAGTCAAATCCATTACACAAAGTGAATACAAAAGATTGATGCCATAGAAACCAAGTACCTTGTGAACAGTTTGGTGATCCACAAACAGTGTGAATGGCTTTTTTAAAAAAAATATATAATATAAAATGCCCAAAAACATATGGAACACTACCAGAGTTAAAGGCACATTCCAATTATCACATTCAATCCATCTGAAAACTCATTCCAATATTAACTTACATGAGGGTCAGTGTTGCCAGTGGAGAGTTTGTGCAGATCCAGCAGACTCTGGTTCACATCCTTCTCCATCTGCAGAGCTCTCTGCATTGCCTCCAGACCATTGCTCCACTCATCCTGCTCTGGCTTCTGGAACAAAATAGTGGTCCTGTTAGTGGGAGTGCAAAGTCCAAGGGATGTTATGTTCAAGGTCAACAATGTTAGCAGCAAAGACAATCTGTGCACCCCAATACTATGAGGGATGGGGTTTAATCACTGGGTTGACAGACCATTACAGGACACTGGATCAGTTCATTGCCTCTGCACTGCCATTTTTGGTCAAAGCTCGGATCCCAATTACGCTAAATTTTCTTTTACTCCTTTATAATCCTCAACTACATCTAAGGGACATCTACAGCTGTGGCCCACATTCTCAAGACTGTTACCTAGTTAAGCACTATGTTTCAGCCAATAGTTGACAAAGCAGACATTGTTACTTCTGAAAATCCATTTATTGATTTTATAAATATAGGAGACAAAGGTCAGTCATACCAACTCACCAACACTAGAAATTTTACTCAATAAACTCTGGATTGAGTACTGACATTAGAATAAGAAACATAGCCTGAAAGTATCCAAGTTAGATCATGGATTCCGTGAAGATAAGATCCCAACCTTGATGTCTGCCAAGATGATTCGGCCTCCACGTTTATTCTGGAATTTCATCAGTTTCTCAGCGTGCTCCCGTTCCTCATGTGACTGCTCCTTGAAGAACTCAGCAAAGTGACGCAGGGCAACATCATCCCGATCAAAGTAATAGGACTGCAGGTAGAGACAAAATGGAAAAGGGAGAGAGGTCAGACCCAAATCTCATTTATGGTCTGGTAAATAAATCACCCATTCTTTATCTCAAAAGAATTTGCTTTCAATTAAAGGGGCTTGGGTTTCCAAAATTCGGCTGTAAAATGTTAAATGTTGAAATACCCCTCCCTGTAACATTACAAAAAAAAAGCAGTAACACTGTTTGGATCAAAGTTGCATTTCAGGCACTCAAACTATAGTTATCAGCAGGACATCTTTTGTCCCCCAGTGAAGTGATAGAAGAGAAGTTGCATTCAGTAGAATGAGATTTTTAAGATTACTGCTTCATGTAATATCACTACTCCTCAGACAAGAGCTTAACACTACAGGATTTACTCAACTACCCAAGTCTCATTCATGAGAATGAAAAATGGTAGTAATTACATGGTAGATAAATCACCTTCACCTCAAAAGAATTTGCTTTCAATTAAAAGGGGCTTAGCTTTTCAAGTTTATACTGTAAAATGCAAAATTGTTGAAACACCCCTCCCTGCAAGATCACTAAAAGCAATAGTATTTGGATCAAAGTTACATTTCAGCATTCAAATTATACTAAACAGTAGGACATATCCTTTGTTCCCCCCAAAGAAGACTGAAGTGATTGAGATTTTATTCTCTTCATTCAGTAAAGACCTGTAGATTACTGCTTCATGCAAGATAATTACCCCTCCTACAAAAAGGACAGCACCACAGGATTTACTCATTAACAAAGGGGGAAAAGACTGGCCAGAACTAGTCAGACAATGTTTGCTAAATAGTCACTAAAAGTAAATCATCATTTAAGTGGGAAAATGTGACTAGGTTTATACATCTTCAACATGAATCCTCAATTGGAAACCTCATGGAACCTTAGAGTTACTTTCAAAATTGGACAGATTACAGAGAAAGGAACAGAGTCCCTGTTTCAAGGGTGTTCACTGATTTAAGACCAGGGAGAACTACAGAGATAGATAATAAACCCAACTAATTGGCCCAGAAAAATTCTAGCTACTCAAAATGCATTGAAATTCCACTCTTAACTTTGAAATAGGACCCCCAGAAAGCAATACACACCATGGAAAGATAAACATAAGAGGAATAGAGCTCCAGGTTGATTTGCTTGTTAACAGCATCTTCACAGTCCTTGTGGTAGTTCTGACGCACTTGAGAGGCCATCATAATCTTTACTACTAACAGAAGCTAAGCTCAAACAACAATATAACTGCTTCCTACCCAAGCTCTTGTATTTATGCTACTGGGACAGCCTGCATTCAAACAGGGAATGACATCATTAATGATGATTGACAATTCCAGGTAGCCAGTCAGGAATCGCTCATGAATCCAGGCACCAATTAACAATGTAGACGGGTTGTGGGGGTGGACCCAGAGACAATGAGAGCTGTGGAATTCAGGCAGGTTTGGATGATTAGACTGTGATTGGAACATAGGAACAGGAGGAGGCCAATCAGCCCCTCAAGCCTGTTCCACCATTCAATTAGATCATGGTTTGTATCTAAATGCATTTTGCCTGCATTGGATCCATATTCCTTCATACCCAAACCTGACAAAAATCTCACTTTTGAAATATTTAATTGATTTCAACATTTTGGGGGAGACAGTTCCGGCTTTTCATTTCACTTTTTGTGAAAAAATGCTTCCTGACATCACCCCTGAATGGTCTAGCTCTAATTTTAAGATTATACCCCTTGTCCTGGACTATGTCACCAGAGAAAATTGTTCCTCTGTATTTTCTGTTTGGACTGAGGTGGGAGGAGTGCAATTTTTTTCTAATCCCGCTTCTCCACAGGTCACAACATGTATTTAAATGTTTACCCAGTTACTGATTTGGTCAATCATATACTCTATTTTTACCCCAGTATAAATAGACTAACCAGGTTTATTTAATAACAAAATTATCAATTTATTATAAAACAAGAATTAACCAGTAACAAAGCAAAGCAATAACACACCGATTGAAAAATGAAAGTTCCCTTTTACCCTAGCCCCTCACACAAACATACACACACACACTGGAGAACCAGAAAAAAAAAGATTTTCTTTTTAGAACTCTGTTACAAAAAAAAGACAAAAAGGAATACTTTGGCCTGATACTTGCTAATTCTTGCAGATAAAAGAGAAGATATGGAAAGATGTCAGTTGTCCCTTTTTTGTTTTTCCGTCCTAAATACCCTTAGACTGCTGCCACTGGGATCTTTCCAGAATAGTTCTTTTCAGGCGACATTGAAGATCAGTTTGGCTGGTGTTCCAGGTGAGATGCACCGTCAGGGGTTTCTGGCAGCCTTTTCAGGAGACATGCAGCATCAGTTTCTCTATTTCCTACACTTAATTCACAGGAAGTTCTCAAAAAGATGGAAGAGGATGCTGATGGTGACTGCTCTCTTGGCTGGTTTTCTCCAATTGCCTTGAAACAGTTTATATCCCAATACACAGTTCAAAGCAAAACCAAAAACAATATCTCGAGAGTCAAGCCTCCTGACCCCTGTACATTTTGACCTGTCACTTCTCTGTAAATATCTTCTCCAAGTCAAAAAGCCCCTGCTGATATTTATCTGAAGACAGGTAACTTCCAGTGAGTGTTGTTTACAACAAGTCCTCTCAGTGCCCTTTCAATGACCCCAGTGAAAAAAAATCCATACAATCCTTTTCAATTTTCCCAAAATAAAACAATGTCCATAAATCTAAAATATGAGTCCTCAACAAAAACCAACGAGAAATATAGCAACACCATCACAACGATACCTTATCATATCTATTATTCATGTTCAACATATCAATTATAATAATTCTTTACTCTTCTATACTTGAAAAATACAAAAGTCATTCATGCAAACTGTCCTCGTAATTTAACCCTTTTATCCCTGGTATCATTCTGGTGAATCTGTGCTGCACTCCCACCAAGGTCAATATATCAAAGCTGAACACAGTACTCCAGATGTGATCTAACCAGGGCTTTATACAAATATACAATAACCTCCACCCTATGTTTTACAGACTCCTTGAGATGAAGACTAACAGACTATTAGACATTTTAATTCATTTATGTACTAGTCCACTAGCTTTTAGTAATTTACACGGACCCCTAACTCTCTCTGCTCCTCCACAGTTCCTAGCTCCTCACCATTTGGAAAATATTCTGATTTATGTCTCTCTGTCCTCGCTCTGACATTGAAATTTATCGATCACACTTTTGGCTACTCACAATCTATCAATGTCGCTTTTCAATTTTCTGCTCCAATTTACTCCACCTAAGTAACTTAGTGTCATTAGCAAACTTGGATATATGGCTCTCGATTCCTTCATGTCATTTAAAAATGTAATGAAAAACTGAGGCCCAGGTACAGATCCCTGGGAGAGATGACTCATCGTAGCCTGCCAATTAGAGTACAGACCCATTATCTCTACTCTCGGTTTCCTACCTGCACTTGGACCTCTAATAGATTCTACCAAAAAATATCATGGATCCCTCTTGTCTAATTTTAGCCACTTGCCTTGTTTCTACTTCATGAGGAGGGACTTTCAACCTTTTCAGAAAAGATTAATGAAGCCAATTGTGCTTTGTGTAAGAATCATACTTTCTCCCTTAAACTGTAAATGCTTTCAAAAGCAAGGTATTGAAGTTATGAATGGGTATTTCATCTATGATACTGCCACCATTTTTGATGTGACCATGGAGGGAATTTTGGATGTGACCTGGCTTTCTTCAATTTTTTTTTTGTCTCTACCTGCAGTCCTATTTTCACACTCACTTACTCTATCAATGTCCCTTTGCAAATTCCTGCTCCAATTTACACTAACTGTGCCACCCAACATAGTGGCATCAGAAAACCTGCATATCCTGCACTCTATTCCTTCATCGATATCATTTATAAATATAATGAAAAGCTGAAGCCACAGTATAGATCCCGGGAAAGGATGACGAGCCATAGTTTGGAGTACACACCCATTATCCCTACTCTGTCTCCCATCTGAAAACCAAATCTCCACCCATAAATAAAGATTTCCTCCAATTGCACAGGCTTCCATTTTTCCTCATCTCTTGTGTTGAACCATGTCCGTGATGTGTTTGATATTGGCTTTCCTCAAACTGAATCTGTTCAGAGTCAGTAATTAATAATGTAATTGTATGAGTTTGTTAATGGAAATTCCATTTTGCACAATTGGATCCAAATTTAGATGACTTGGAAAGTTGATGCACCCCCAGGTGGGTCTAGACCAAGCCAGGGATACCAATCTTGACCACAATAGATGGAAAGTGATCCACACTGACTCTGCAACCTAACCAGCAAATTAGGGAAATAGAAAATGGAGAAGCTTTAAAGTGATCGTTGTTGCTCCACATAACGCTGGAGCGATGGAGCACAATCCCCATGGAATTTAAGACCTGTAAGATCACAGTACACTGTCGGCAAAGTGCAGGACTGTTATGAGGGAAGATTTATGAGCTCAATTCGTAAGGGTCTCCTACTACCTCATCCAAGCATCTCCCTGTACTGAGGCGAGACATTGGTAAACATACCCTTTTGGTGAATAGGGATACAGATATTAGTTAATCAAATGGCAGATTAAAGGTGGTTAATTCTTGTCTAAAAGTGGACATAAAGGTCACATGCAGGTAGAAATTGGGTATCCTTTCCCCATATTTCACAAGTTCATGCTACTTCACCTACAGCAGCAAGAACATGGCTGCAGCAGAAGCTGCATATTTCAGATATCCTCTACAAGCTTCTCGATGAAAATTGGGAGATGTGAGTAAGTTATCCTCGGAAGGCATTGAACCAAGTTTGGGAGGCTGGCCAGGGAGAGGGAAATGTTTAAATGGAATCAGTATATAACTCGGCATAATGATCTGAATAATCAAATCAGTTATTGAATTATACAAAGATCAGATCCATTATAAATACTTTTATTTCCATATACAGCAAGAGACGAGAAAACTGGCAATCAAAAAGCATTCAGCAAGTACAGAACTAATAGTTGCAGAACCCTAATTAACTCAGCGTGTGTTTGTCAAACAGGTACTCTCCCATGCCATTGTCAGGAGCTCCCAGTCTCTTCAGGTTGGTGGTGTGATCTCCAAGCTTCTTGATCATCTTCACTTGCTCATCCAAGTAGTGAGTCTCCAGGAAGTCACACAACTAGAACATAAGAGAAACAGGTGAGTATAGTTAGCTTAAAAAAAGCAAGAATCTTCATTGGATAAGATTTTTATTTGCACTGGGATAATAGCACAAGTACTGCACATGGGAGCGAGACTTTCGAGAGAAAGAAGCACAGGCAGTGGGCCAAGTGGTCAGCACAGAAGGAAAATCATTCAGATTCTGTGGATATATTTAGCCAGACAAAGCCTAAATTTACCCACATGTGGCAAATCAATTCCATTAAACTGGGAGTCAAGTCAAGATTGATGCCAGAGAAACCAAGTACCTTGCAAACTGTTCAGTGATCCAGATCTAGTGTGGATGTCTTGGTTTTTAAATATGAAGACAAAAAAAAAAACTTATGGAATGCTACCAGAGTTAAAGGCAGATTCTAATCATCACCTTCAAACCTGGAAGCTCATTCCAATATTAACTTACATGAGGGTCACTGTTGCCAGTGGAGAGTTTGTGCAGATCCAGCAGACTCTGGTTCACATCCTTCTCCATCTGCAGAGCTCTCTGCATTGCCTCCAGACCATTGCTCCACTCATCCTGCTCTGGCTTCTGGAACAAAATAGTGGTCCTGTTAGTGGGAGTGCAAAGTCCAAGGGATGTTATGCTCAAGGTCAACAATGTTAGCAGCAAAGGCAATCTGTGCACCCCAATACTATGAGGGATGGGGTTTAATCACTGGGTTGACAGACCATTACAGGACACTGGATCAGTTCATTGCCTCTGCACTGCCATTTTTGGCCAAAGCTCTGATCCCAATTCCCCCAAATATGCTAAATTTTCTTTTTCTCCTTCATAATCCTCAACTACATCTAAGGGACATCTACAGCTGTGGCCCAAATTCTCAAGACTGTTACCTAGTTAAGCACTGTATGTTTCAGCCAATGGTTGACAAAGCAGACGTTGTTCCTTCTGAAAATCCATTTATTGATTTTATAAATATAGGAGACAAAGGTCAGTCATACCAACTCACCAACACTAGAAATTTTACTCATTAAACTCTAGATTGAGTACTGACATTAGAATAAAGGAACATAGGATGAAAGCAAAATACTGCAGATGCTGGAAATCTGAAATAAAAACAAGAAATGCTGGAACCACTCAGCAGGTCTGGCAGCATCTGTGGAAAGAGAAGCAGAGTTAACATTCCGGATTTCCGAAGAAGGGTCACCGACCCAAAACGTTAACTCTGCTTCTCTTTCCACAGATGCTGCCAGACCTGCTGAGTGGTTCCAGCATTTCTTGGTTTTATTTCAGATTTCCAGCATCTGCAGTATTTTGCTTTTATCCTATCGAATCAAAACTGCAGTCCAATCTGTTGAAGGGAGCGGCTTATTAAATCTAACCTTGATGTCCTCCAAGATGATCCGGCCTCCACGTTTATTCTGGAATTTCATCAGTTTCTCAGCGTGCTCCCGTTCCTCATGTGACTGCTCCTTGAAGAACTCAGCAAAGTGACACAGGGCAACATCATCCCGGTCAAAATAATAGGACTGCAGGTAGAGGCAAAATGGAAAGGGAGAGGTCAGACCCAAATCTTATTCATGGTCATGTTAAAAATAACATCCTGGTAAATCATCCATTCTTTATCTCAAAAGAATTTTCTTCAATTAAGGGGCTTGGTTTTTCAAGTTAATATTGTAAAATACTAACCGTGATGAAATGCTCCTCCCAGTGACATTACTAAAAGCAGTAACACTATTTGGATCCAAGTTTCATTTCAGCATTTAAACTACATTTATCAGCAGGACATCCTTCGTCCACCAATGAAGAGACAAGTGATCTAAAAGTCTTATTGGACTGAATGAGACTTTTCAATTACTGCTTCATGCAAATTCATTACTCAAACAAAAGAATTCAGCACCACAGGATTTACTCATTTACAAAGGGGGAAAGACAGTGTTCCACTAACTAGTCACTAAACGTAATTGTTGCCATTCAAGTTGAATAGGTTTATACATGATCGTGAATCCTCTATTGGAAACCACGCGGAACTTTGGAGTTACTTTCAAAACTGGACATAAATATTACAGAGCAAGGAATAGAGTCCCTGTTTCAAGGGTGTTCACTGATTTAAGTCTAGGAGAACTAGAAAGATACATTATAAACCCAATTAATATTTAGTTTAAGTTTAGAAATACAGCACTGAAACAGGCCCTTCGACCTACCGAGTCTGTGCTGACCATCAACCACCCATTTACACTAATCCTACACTAATCCCATATTCCTACCACATCTCCACCTGTCCCTATATTTCCCTACCACCGACCTATACTAGGGGCAATTTATAATGGCCAATTAACCTATCAACCTGCAAGTCTTTGTCATATGGGAGGAAACTGGAGCACCTGGAGGAAACCCACGCAGACACAGGGAGAACTTGCAAACTCGACACAGGCAGTACCCAGAATTGAACCCAGGTCGCTGGAGCTGTGAGACCTACAGAAATTCTATCTACTCAAAATACATTGAAATCCCAGTCTTAACTTTGAAACAGAACCCCAAGAAAACAATACACACCATGGAAAGATAAACATAGGAGGAATAGAGCTCCAGGTTGATTTGCTTGTTAACAGCATCTTCACAGTCCTTGTGGTAGTTCTGACACACTTGAGATGCCATCATAATCTTTCCTGCTAACTTCAAACAACAATATAACTACTTCCTGCACAAGCTCTTGTATTTGTACTGTTGGGACAGCCTGCAGTCAAACAGGGAATGACATCATTAATGATGATTGACAATTCCAGGCAGCCAGTCAGGAATCGCTCATGAATCCAGGCACCGGTTAACAATGGAGTCAGGCTGTGGGGGTTGGACCCAGCGACAATGAGAGCTGTGGAAGACAGGCAGGTTTGGATGATTATACTGTGATTGGAACATAGGAACAGGAGGAAGCCAATCAGCCCCTCAAGCCTGTTCCACCATTCAATTAGATCATGGTTTGTCACTTAAGGACATTTGCCTGCATTGGATCCATATTGCATCATACCAAACCTAACAAAAATCTAACAGTTTTAGTTTTGAAATGTTTAATTGATGTCAACATTTTGGGGGAGAGAATTCCAGATTTCCATATCCCTTTTTGTGAAGAAATGTTTCCTAACATCACCCCTGAATGGTCTAGTTCTAATATTCAGATGATAGCCCCTGTCCTGGACTGCCCCACCAGAGAAAATAGTTTCTCTCTATATACTGTTCTGACTGAGGTGGGAGGAGGGCATTGTTTTTTCTAGTTCCACTTCTCCACAGGTCACAACATATATTTAAATGTTTACCCAGTTACCAATACGGTCAATCATAGACTCTATTTTTACCCCAAAATAAAATACACCAACCAGGTTTCTTTAATAAACAACAAAATTATCAGTTAATTATAAAACAAGACCAGTAACACACAGATTGAAATATGAAAGTTCCCTTTTATCTTAGCCCCTCACACTAAAGGCCTGCTCAGGTCACGAAAAAAAACCCAATGCAAACCCAACAGAACCACATCTGACCCGAGCCCCATCCGGCCCGAGTCCCTCCATTTTCTTCCCATGCCCTAACCAGAGCCCGACCCCGACCCAGCCCAAACCGACCTGAGCCCAACCCAACTACCGGAATGTTCCTTTTACCTACCTTGCGACTCCCAATCTGCAGGAAGCTGCAGCATGAGCGTGATGACGTCATAGGGACGTTCACTCGCTCACTGCGCAGACTTAGAGTTTCCCTCTTTGACGTCCTGGACTCCCACCTCAGCTGGGTTTTTTACTTTCAACACTTCTTACCTGAAGTGCCTGAAAGCCGCACCCAAATGAGCGACCCGACCCGACCTGTACCCGACACATGTCGTCAGGTCCCGTCGTGTTAGGGTCGGGTAGCAGGTCTTTACCTCACACAGACACATACACACATACACTGGATAACCAGAAAAAGAGATTTTCTTTTTAGAGCTCTGTTACAAAAAAGGCAAAAAAGAATACTTTGGCCAAATATTGTTAATTCTTGAAGAAAAAAGAGAAGATACAGAAAAATGTCTGTTGTCCCTTTTTTGGTTTGGTGTCCCAAATACATGTAGACTGCTGCCACTGGGATCTTTCCAGAACAGTTCTTTTCAGGCGACATTGAAGATTGGTTTGGTAGGTTTTCCACGTGAAATGCGCCATCAGGGTTTCTGGCAGCCTTTTCAGGAGACATGCAATATTAGTTTCACTATTTCTTACACTTAATTCACAGGAAGTTCTTAAAAAGATAGAAGAGGATGCTGATGGTGACTGCTCTCTTGGCTGGTTTTCTCCAATTGTCTTCAAAACAGTTCACACTGCAACACACTGTTCAAAGCAAAATCAAAAACAATATCTCAAGAGTCAAGCCTCCTGACCCCTATAAATCTTGACCTGTCACTTCTCTGTAAACATCTTCTCCAAGTCAAAAAGCCCCTGCTGGGATATTTATCTGAAGACTGGAGACTGCCAGTGAGGGTTGTTCACCACAAATCCTCTCAGTGCCCTTTCAATGACCACAATGACAAGAAAATCCATAGAATCCTTTTCAGTTTTCCCAAAATAAAACAATGTCCATAAATCTAAAATATGAGTCTACCAAAAAAAACCAACAAGAAAGTAGCAACACCGTTATAACAACACCTGATCAAATCTAGTACTCATGTTAAACACATCAATTATAATAATTCGTTACTCTTCTATAATTGAAGAATACAAGAGTCGTTAATGCAAACTGTCCTCGTAATTTAACCCTTTTATCCCTGGTATCATTCTGGTGAATCTGTGCTGCACTCCCACCAAGGTCAATATATCAAAGCTGAACACAATACTCCAGATGTGATCTAACCAGAGCTTTATACAAATAAAGCATAACCTCCACCCCTTTGTATTCCAGACCCTTGAGATGAAGTCTATTCGACTTTTTAATTCATTTAAATACCACTCCACTAGCTTTTAGTAATTTCTGTACACAGACCCCTAACTCTCTCTGCTCCTCCACAGTTCCTAGCTCCTCACCATTTAGAAAATATTCTGATTTATCTCTCTCTGTTCTCGCTCTATCGCACATTGAAATTTATCGATCACAGTTTTGGCTACTCACAATCTATCAATGTTGCTTTTCAATTTTCTGCTCCAATTGACTCCACCTACTGTAACACCGAAGTAACTTAGCGTCATTAGCAAACTTGGATATATGGCTCTCGATTCCTTCATGTCATTTATAAATATAATGAAAAACTGAGGCCCTGGTACAGATCCCTGGGAGAGATGACTAGTCATATCCTGCCAATTGGAGTTCATACCCATTATCTCTATTCTCTGTTTCCTACCTCCCAACCAACTCCATGACCATGTCTAAAGGTTTCCTGCAATTCCATGTACTTCCATTTTTCCTAATCTCTTCAGTAGAATCCTGTCAATGGTGTATTTGATGTTGGTTACTTTGAGTTTTCTCAAAGTGAATCTGATTGAATCTGTTCTCAGATTCAGAGTTTGTCAACATAATCGCAGGAGTCTGCAAATGGAACTTCATTTTGTGTTGAGCACAATTGGATCCATCTCTTGGAGAATTGACACTGCGCTTGATGGGTCTAGAATGAATGTATCCTCACAGTGCTAACCACAATATTTTGAAAAAGATTGGCCAGCCCAAAGTGAATTCGCAAACCAACTGACATGTTGGGGAAATGAAAAGTGGAGAGCTTCGAACAGAACACTGTTGCTCTGTCTCAGTGCAACATGGAGGTCTAGCCCCATGGAATTTAAGAGTTGTGAATTCCTGTGTTGTTGCTTCTGCAAAGCTGAACTTGAGACTTGTTTGCTAGCGATGATTTTAACCTGAAATAGAAGGGGTTATAACTACCTGACCCAAGTATTTCTGCATTCACTCATCCCAGACATTCATAAATATAGCTCCTGGGTGAATAGGGTTGCAAGTAATAGTTGGCCAAATGACAACCTGGTCAAAGGTAGATTAAGATGGTGAAAGTTTTACAATGAATTGTCAGTCATTTATGACACAGGAGGCCATTCAGTCCATGGAGTTTTTTGTGACCAGTACAGTACATTCAGCCCCATTCCCCTACTCTAGCACCGACAAGTATTTTCCTCCAAATGCTGATCCAATTTCCTTTTGTAGTCAGTTATTGGCTACACTGCCACTATTTGCATAACCAGCAGGTTCCAAAGCACTGCCACTGGTTGTATTAAAAAAAAAATTCTCCTCAGATACTCCTACATCACTTGCCCAAAGCCCCCAAGGCTGCGTTGGTGAGTACTTATGTTGTCAGCTAACAGGACTAGATCTTCCTTGGTCAACATGGTCCCTTCTCTATCAAATCTCTCTGCATTGCCCTTTGCTTCAATGAGAACAGGGGGTCAAAACCAAATTCAGCATCCCGTCCTTGTGTCATACAGCTGCATGACATATCAGCTGTCGATGCAAGAAATTACTTTTGCAGTGAAACTTGCATATTTCAGACATTCCCTACAAGTTTCTCACTGAAAATTGGAAGATGCGAGCAGACTAACCGAAGCAGACATTGAATCACTTCACCGAATCTGGATGTAGGAGGTCAAAACTCAAAGGCATGGTAAAGTTTCAGTGGAATTAGATATTGGACAGTAAGGTACCTTGGTCATCTGAATAATAAAATGAGTTACTTAGAGAAGAAAAACAAATTCAGTCCATAAATACCTTTATTTCCACATCCAGCAAGAAATAAGATTGCATACTAATGAGAAATGGATCACATTTTATTTCAACCAATATTACAGAACTAACGATTCTAGAATGCTAATCAACTCAGCGTGTGCTTGTCAAACAGGTACTCTCCCATGCCATTGTCAGGGGCTCCCAGTCTCTTCAGGTTGGTGATATGATCTCCAAGCTTCTTGATCATCTTCACTTGCTCATCCAAGTAGTGAGTCTCCAGGAAGTCACACAACTAGAACATGAGAAACAGGCAAGTATAGTTAGCTTTAAAAAATGCAAGTAACTTCATTCGATAAGATTTTATTTGCACTGGGATAATGGTGCAAGTACTGCAGATGGGAGCGAAACTTGCTCTAGAGAACAAGCACAGGCAACAGGCAAAGTGGTCAGCACAGAATGAAATCATTCTATTCTGTGAGTAAGTTTAGCCAGACAAGACCAAAATTTACCTAGAATATGGCAAGTCAAATCCATTACACAAAGTGAATACAAAAGATTGATGCCATAGAAACCAAGTACCTTGTGAACAGTTTGGTGATCCACAAACAGTGTGAATGGCTTTTTAAAAAAAAATATATAAAAATATAAAAGGCCCAAAAACATATGGAACACTACCAGAGTTAAAGGCACATTCCAATTATCACATTCAATCCATCTGAAAACTCATTCCAATATTAACTTACATGAGGGTCAGTGTTGCCAGTGGAGAGTTTGTGCAGATCCAGCAGACTCTGGTTCACATCCTTCTCCATCTGCAGAGCTCTCTGCATTGCCTCCAGACCATTGCTCCACTCATCCTGCTCTGGCTTCTGGAACAAAATAGTGGTCCTGTTAGTGGGAGTGCAAAGTCCAAGGGATGTTATGCTCAAGGTCAACAATGTTAGCAGCAAAGACAATCTGTGCACCCCAATACTATGAGGGATGGGGTTTAATCACTGGGTTGACAGACCATTACAGGACACTGGATCAGTTCATTGCCTCTGCACTGCCATTTTTAGTCAAAGCTCAGATCCCAATTACGCTAAATTTTCTTTTACTCCTTTATAATCCTCAACTACATCTAAGGGACATCTACAGCTGTGGCCCACATTCTCAAGACTTCTTTTGGGCCTCCTTATCTCGAGAGACAATGGATACGCGCCTGGAGGTGTTCAGTGGTTTGTGAAGCAGCGCCTGGAGTGGCTATAAAGGCCAATTCTGGAGTGACAGGCTCTTCCACAGGTGCTGCAGAGAAATTTGTTTGTTGGGGCTGTTGCACAGTTGGCTCTCCCCTTGCGCCTCTGTCTTTTTTCCTGCCAACTACTAAGTCTCTTCGACTCGCCACAATTTAGCCCTGTCTTTATGGCTGCCCGCCAGCTCTGGCGAATGCTGGCAACTGACTCCCACGACTTGTGATCAATGTCACACGATTTCATGTCTCAAGACTGTTACCTAGTTAAGCACTATGTTTCAGCCAATAGTTGACAAAGCAGACGTTGTTACTTCTGAAAATCCATTTATTGATTTTATAAATATAGGAGACAAAGGTCAGTCATACCAACTCACCAACACTAGAAATTTTACTCATTAAACTCTGGATTGAGTACTGACATTAGAATAAGGAACATAGCCTGAAAGTATCCAAGTTAGATCATGGATTCCGTGAAGATAAGATCCCAACCTTGATGTCTGCCAAGATGATTCGGCCTCCACGTTTATTCTGGAATTTCATCAGTTTCTCAGCGTGCTCCCGTTCCTCATGTGACTGCTCCTTGAAGAACTCAGCAAAGTGACGCAGGGCAACATCATCCCGATCAAAGTAATAGGACTGCAGGTAGAGACAAAATGGGAAGGGGAGAGAGGTCAGACCCAAATCTCATTTATGGTCTGGTAAATAAATCACCCATTCTTTATCTCAAAAGAATTTGCTTTCAATTAAAGGGGCTTGGGTTTCCAAAATTCGGCTGTAAAATGTTAAATGTTGAAATACCCCTCCCTGTAACATTACAAAAAAAAAGCAGTAACACTGTTTGGATCAAAGTTGCATTTCAGGCACTCAAACTATAGTTATCAGCAGGACATCTTTTGTCCCCCAGTGAAGTGATAGAAGAGAAGTTGCATTCAGTAGAATGAGATTTTTAAGATTACTGCTTCATGTAATATCACTACTCCTCAGACAAGAGCTTAACACTACAGGATTTACTCAACTACCCAAGTCTCATTCATGAGAATGAAAAATGGTAGTAATTACATGGTAGATAAATCACCTTCACCTCAAAAGAATTTGCTTTCAATTAAAAGGGGCTTAGCTTTTCAAGTTTATACTGTAAAATGCAAAATTGTTGAAACACCCCTCCCTGCAAGATCACTAAAAGCAATAGTATTTGGATCAAAGTTACATTTCAGCATTCAAATTATACTAAACAGTAGGACATATCCTTTGTTCCCCCCAAAGAAGACTGAAGTGATTGAGATTTTATTCTCTTCATTCAGTAAAGACCTGTAGATTACTGCTTCATGCAAGATAATTACCCCTCCTACAAAAAGGACAGCACCACAGGATTTACTCATTAACAAAGGGGGAAAAGACTGGCCAGAACTAGTCAGACAATGTTTGCTAAATAGTCACTAAAAGTAAATCATCATTTAAGTGGGAAAATGTGACTAGGTTTATACATCTTCAACATGAATCCTCAATTGGAAACCTCATGGAACCTTAGAGTTACTTTCAAAATTGGACAGATTACAGAGAAAGGAACAGAGTCCCTGTTTCAAGGGTGTTCACTGATTTAAGACCAGGGAGAACTACAGAGATAGATAATAAACCCAACTAATTGGCCCAGAAAAATTCTAGCTACTCAAAATCCATTGAAATTCCACTCTTAACTTTGAAATAGGACCCCCAGAAAGCAATACACACCATGGAAAGATAAACATAAGAGGAATAGAGCTCCAGGTTGATTTGCTTGTTAACAGCATCTTCACAGTCCTTGTGGTAGTTCTGACGCACTTGAGAGGCCATCATAATCTTTACTACTAACAGAAGCTAAGCTCAAACAACAATATAACTGCTTCCTACCCAAGCTCTTGTATTTATGCTACTGGGACAGCCTGCATTCAAACAGGGAATGACATCATTAATGATGATTGACAATTCCAGGTAGCCAGTCAGGAATCGCTCATGAATCCAGGCACCAATTAACAATGTAGACGGGTTGTGGGGGTGGACCCAGAGACAATGAGAGCTGTGGAATTCAGGCAGGTTTGGATGATTAGACTGTGATTGGAACATAGGAACAGGAGGAGGCCAATCAGCCCCTCAAGCCTGTTCCACCATTCAATTAGATCATGGTTTGTATCTAAATGCATTTTGCCTGCATTGGATCCATATTCCTTCATACCCAAACCTGACAAAAATCTCACTTTTGAAATATTTAATTGATCTCAACATTTTGGGGGAGACAGTTCCGGCTTTTCATTTCACTTTTTGTGAAAAAATGCTTCCTGACATCACCCCTGAATGGTCTAGCTCTAATTTTAAGATTATACCCCTTGTCCTGGACTATGTCACCAGAGAAAATTGTTCCTCTGTATTTTCTGTTTGGACTGAGGTGGGAGGAGTGCAATTTTTTTCTAATCCCGCTTCTCCACAGGTCACAACATGTATTTAAATGTTTACCCAGTTACTGATTTGGTCAATCATATACTCTATTTTTACCCCAGTATAAATAGACTAACCAGGTTTATTTAATAACAAAATTATCAATTTATTATAAAACAAGAATTAACCAGTAACAAAGCAAAGCAATAACACACCGATTGAAAAATGAAAGTTCCCTTTTACCCTAGCCCCTCACACAAACATACACACACACACTGCAGAACCAGAAAAAAAAGATTTTCTTTTTAGAACTCTGTTATAAAAACAAGACAAAAAGGAATACTTTGGCCTGATACTTGCTAATTCTTGCAGATAAAAGAGAAGATATGGAAAGATGTCAGTTGTCCCTTTTTTTGTTTGGTGTCCCAAATACCCTTAGGCGGCTGCCACTGGGATCTTTCCAGAATAGTTCTTTTCAGGCGACATTGAAGATCAGTTTGGCTGGTTTTCCAGGTGAGATGCACCATCAGGGGTTTCTGGCAGCCTTTTCAGGAGACATGCAGCATCAGTTTCTCTATTTCTTACACTTAATTCACAGGAAGTTCTCAAAAAGATGGAAGAGGATGCTGATGGTGACTGCTCTCTTGGCTGGTTTTCTCCAATTGCCTTGAAACAGTTTATACCCCAATACACAGTTCAAAGCAAAACCAAAAACAATATCTCGAGAGTCAAGCCTCCTGACCCCTGTACATTTTGACCTGTCACTTCTCTGTAAATATCTTCTCCAAGTCAAAAAGCCCCTGCTGATATTTATCTGAAGACAGGTAACTTCCAGTGAGTGTTGTTTACAATAAGTCCTCTCAGTGCCCTTTCAATGACCCCAGTGAAAAAAAAATCCATACAATCCTTTTCAATTTTCCCAAAATAAAACAATGTCCATAATTGTAAAATATGAGTCCTCAACAAAAACCAACGTGAAATATAGCAACACCGTCACAACGATACCTTATCATATCTATTATTCATGTTCAACATATCAATTGTAATAATTCTTTACTCTTCTATACTTGAAGAATACAAAAGTCATTAATGCAAACTGTCCTCGTAATTTAACCCTTTTATCCCTGGTATCATTCTGGTGAATCTGTGCTGCACTCCCACCAAGGTCAATATATCAAAGCTGAACACAGTACTCCAGATGTGATCTAACCAGGGCTTTATACAAATATACAATAACCTCCACCCTATGTTTTACAGACTCCTTGAGATGAAGACTAACAGTCTATTAGACATTTTAATTCATTTATGTACTAGTCCACTAGCTTTTAGTAATTTCTGTACACGGACCCCTAACTCTCTGTGCTCCTCCACAGTTCCTAGCTCCTCACCATTTGGAAAATATTCTGATTTATGTCTCTCTGTCCTCACTCTATCTGACATTGAAATTCATCTATCATAGTTTTGGCTACTCACCTAATCTATCAACATCCCTTTTCAATTTTCTGCTCCAAATTACTCTACCTACTGTAACACCTAACTTAGTGTCATTAGCAAACTTGGATATATGGCTCTCGATTCCTTCATGTCATTTAAAAATGTAATGAAAAACTGAGGCCCAGGTACAGATCCCTGGGAGAGATGACTCGTCGTATCCTGCCAATTGGAGTACATACCCATTATCTCGACTCTCGGTTTCCTACCTCCCAACCAACTCCACAACCATGTTTAAAGGTTTCCTGCAATTCCACGTGCTTCCGTTTTTCCTAATCTCTTGAGTAGAATCTTGTCAATGATGTATTTGATGTTGGCTTCTTGGAGTTTTCTCAAAGTGAACCTGATGGAATCTGTTCTCAGATTCAGAGTTTGTCAACATAATTGCAGCAGTCTGCAAATGGAACTTCATTTTGTGTTGAACACAATTAGATCCATCTCTTGGAGAATTGACACTGCGTTTGATGGGTGTAGAATGAATCTATTCTAACAATGCTAACCACAATATATTGAAAGAGATTGTCCAGCCCGAAACATTCCACAGCACATCTGCAAACCAACTGACATGTTGGGGAAATGAAAAGTGGAGAGCTTCGAACAGAACTCTGTTGCTCCGTCTAAGTGCAACATGGAGTTCAAGCCCCAGGGCATTTAGGAGTTGTAAAGTCCTGTGTTGTTGCTTCTGCAAAACTGAAGTCTATTGAGACTTGATTACGAGGGAAAATTACAACCTGACATAGAGTGTTATAACTACCTGACCCAAGTATTTCTGCACTCACTCATCCCAGACATTCGTAAGTATGGCTCCTGGTGAATAGGGGTGCAAGTAATGGTTGAACAAATGACAACCTGGCCACGAGGCAGATTAAGATGGTGAATATTTTACAATGAATAATGTCAGTCATCTATGACACAAGAGGCCATTCGGTCCACGGAGTCTCTGGTTACCAGTACACTGCATTCAGTCCCATTCTCCTACTCTCGCACCTACAAGTTTTTTTGCCTCCACATGCTCACCCAATTTCTTTTTGATGTCATTTTTTGCTTTCGGTGCAGGATGTTCCAGGTCATTAAAAAAAAAAAGCTTCACCTCAGCTATTCCGTCATCTCTTGCCCAAACCCCCTACGTGTGTGTCCCAAGTACTTGTACTATCAGTTAACAGGAATAGATCTTCCTTTGTTCCCCTGTCAGCATCTTCACATCTCTATCAAATCTCTCTGCATTGCCTTGTGCTCCAATGAGAACAGGGGTCAAAACAAAATTCAGCATCCCTTCCTCATGTTGCACACCATTTCAGCTGCAGATGTAAGAAACTACCTTTGTGATAAAAATTGCATATTTCAGATATTCCCTACAAGTTTCTCAGTGAAATTGGAAGATGTGAACAAACTATCCTAAGCAGACATTGAAATCAGTTCTCAGAAACTGGATGTAGGAGGGCAAAACTCAAAAGGCATGGTAAAGTTGCAGTGGAACCAGATATTAGACAGCTAGGTATCTTGGTAATCTGAATAATGAAATGAGTTACTTATCTATACAAAGAAAAACAAAAGACCACTCCATGATAAATACTTTTATTTCCACATACAGCAAGAAATGAGAAAACGACATAATAACCAGAAATGGATCACATTTTATTTCTACCAATATTACAGAACTATGGTTCTATAATGCTAATCAACTCAGGGTGAGCTTGTCAAACAGGTACTCTCCCATGCCATTGTCAGGGGCTCCCAGTCTCTTCAGGTTGGTGATGTGATCTCTTAGCTTCTTGATCATCTTCACTTGCTCCTCCAAGTAGAGAGGCTCCAGGAAGTCACACAACTAGAACATGAAATAGAAAATGCCAAACAGGTGTTTAATGAGGATCTTCTCCAGAAGGGAAATTACACTGGTTTGGAATTGGGACAGTGTGACATGGGCACATTTAATCAGACAAGAGCAGAATTACCCAAAAATGGCAAACCAATTTTAATAAAACAGGGAATGGACTGCACAAGAAACATTTTGATGCTGCAGATACACAGTGCCTTGGGAACAGTTTAATGATCCAGGTCTACAGCGTAGATGGCTTCTTGGCCCAAAAACAAAAATCTAAAAATGAAAAACAAACTGACACAGAAGTTTACCAATGTAGAGTGAAGGGCAGATTCCAATATCACCAATGCATGAAAAATTGCAATGTTAGGAACTTACATGAGGGTCAGTGTTGCCAGTGGAGAGTTTGTGCAGATCCAGCAGACTCTGGTTCACATCCTTCTCCATCTGCAGAGCTCTCTGCATTGCCTCCAGACCATTGCTCCACTCATCCTGCTCTGGCTTCTGAAGAGGAAAGTCAGACAGTTCACTTACAATGGATTAAAATAAAAACACATGAGAAAGTAGAAGGTGAACAATGGGGAAAAGCAACTAGTGGGTCACAAATGTATACAATTACTGCATTAAACCATGGAATCAATTCTTTCAAATACTTTCTAAAGCATCAATTTACAGGGATCCAGACAGGAGGTCACTCATTCATTAAACCCAACCTTGATGTCCTCCAAGATGATTCGGCCTCCACGTTTATTCTGGAATTTCATCAGTTTCTCAGCGTGCTCCCATTCCTCATGTGACTGCTCCTTGAAGAACTCAGCAAAGTGACGCAGGGCAACATCATCCCGATCAAAGTAATAGGACTGCAGGTAGAGACAAAAAAAAAAATTGAAGAAGCCAGGTCACATCCAAAATTCCCTCCATGGTCACATCAAAAATGGTGGCTGTATCATAGTAGATGAAATACCCATTCATGACTTCAATACCTTGCTTTTGAAAGCATTTACAGTTTAAGGGAGAAAGTATGATTCTTACAGAAAGCACAATTGGCTTCATTAATCTTTTCTGAAAAGGTTGAAAGTCCCTCCTCGTGAAGTAGAAACAAGGCAAGTGGCTAAAATTAGACAAGAGGGATCCATGATATTTTTTGGTAGAATCTATTAGAGGTCCAAGTGCAGGTTGAAAGCTCAAATTTCAGTGGGACATTGTTCCCTCCTCCCCCTCCTTGAACAATCTCTTTCCCCAATTCAGGGATTTAAATTAAAAAAAAAGTAAAACTTTGCAGATTGAGCAGTTTAACATTTTGGCACAATCAAGTACCAAGATCCAGGTTCCGTGACCGAGGATTCAAAGAATTTCACTCAATTAGTAAAAAGAGAAAGCCAGTCCATATTTCACTCACGAGTCACTCAATTAAAGTTAATTGTTGTCATCCAAGTTACAAATTTGACCAAGTTAATACTTCAAGATGAATCCTCAATTACAAGCTTCATGGAACCATGGAGCTGGTTTCAGGTATAAAATATCTCCGAATAAGACAACTACAGAGCCAGGAGCAGTCTGTTAATGAGAGCTTCTACAGAATTACTATTAAATATAATCCACTGGATTAAGTCTAGGGAGAGCTATTGAGATACATCCAAAAGCCAATTCATTAAACAACAGCATACAATGAAGTCACAGCCTGAATTTTGAATTAGGACCCCAAAACATACAAAACTCACTATGGACAGGTAAACATAGGAGGAATAGAGTTCCAGGTTAATCTGCTTGTTAACAGCATCCTCACAGTCCTTGTGGTAGTTCTGTCACACTTGGGAAACCATCTTCACTTCTAATATTGACAGAAGTTAAATCAAACACAACAACAGCAATCTAACCACTTCCCTCACAAGCTCTTGTATTTATGCAACTGGATCAGTCTGTATTCAAACAGGGAATGACATCACCAATGATGATTGACAATGCCCGATCGCCAGTCAGGAATCCTCTATGCCTCGAGGCACCAATTAAGGAGCAGGGGGTGGGGTGAGATACCCAGAGCCAATCAGGGATGTGGAGTGCAGGTTGATTTACAAGATTATTCTGTGATTGGAACAAAGGAACAGGAGGAGGCCAATTCAAGTCTGTTCCACCATTCAATTAGATCATGGCTGCTCTGTGTCTTCATGCCATTTCCCTGCCTTGGTTCATGATCTTAACTCACAAAAACCTAACATCAATTTTGAATGTTGACTTGATCCATTTTGGGGAAGAGAGTTCCAGATTTCTATTTTCCCGTGTTGTGAAGAAATGCTTTCCAATATCATCCCTGAATTGCCTAATCTGAAGATGAAGCCCTGTCCCAGAGAAAATAGTTTCTCTCTATCTACGTTATTAAACCCATTAATTATCTTCAACAGCTCAATTATAATCATCACTTAATCTTCAATACACGAAGGAATACATACCAGTCAGTGCAAAGTGACCTTATCATTTAGCCTGAGTATCATTCTGGTGAATTGGTGCTGTTCCCCCAAGGCCAACAGATCAAAATGAACACAGTACTTCAGATGTGGTTAACCCTGAGCTTTATACAACTGTAACATAACCTCCACCACTTTGATTTTCAGCCCTCGTGAGAGATGAACATTGATTTTGTTTTTTCAATTTTGTTTGTATCTCTCCACTGGTTTTGATTAATTTCTGTCCATGGAACCTTAACTTCACATTAAACTCCATCATTCATAATTTTTCACACTCACTTACTCTATCAGTGTCCCTTTGCAAATTCCTGCTCCAGTTTACACTAACTGTGCCACCCAACATAGTGGCATCAGAAAACCTGCATATCCTGCACTCTATTCCTTCATCGATATCATTTATAAATATAATGAAAAGCTGAAGCCACAGTATAGATCCCAGGAAAGGATGACGAGCCATAGTTTGGAGTACATACCCATTATCCCTACTCTCTGTCTCCCACCTCAAAAACCAAATCTCCACCCATAGTGAAAGATTTCCTCCAATTGCACAGGCTTCCATTTTTCCTTACCTCTTGTGTTGAACCTTGTCAATGATGTATTTGATATTGGCGTTCCTCAAACTGAATCTGTTCAGAGTCAGTAATTAATAATGTAATTGTATGAGTTTGTTAATGGAAATTCCATTTTGCACAGTTGGGTCCAAATTAAGATGGCTTGGAAAATTGATGTATTCCAGGTGGGTCTAGACCAAGCCAGGGATACCAATCTTGACCACAATAGATGGAAAGTGATCCACACTGACTCTGCAACCTAACCAGCAAATTAGGGAAATAGAAAATGGAGAAGCTTTAAAGTGACCATTGTTGCTCCACATAACGCTGGAGAGATGGAGCACAATCCCCATGGAATTTAAGACCTGTAAAGTCGCAGTGCACTTTCTGCAACGTGCAAGACTATTATGAGGGAAGATTTAGGAGGTCAACTCGTAGGGGTCTCCTACTACCTCACCCAAGCATCTCCCTGTACTGAGGCTAGACATTGGTAAACATACCCTTTAGGTGAATTAGGGGTACAGATATTAGTTAATCAAATGGCAGATTAAAGGTGGTTAATTCTTGTCTATAATAAGTGGACAAAAAGATCATATGCAGGTAGAAATTGGGTATCCTTTCCCCATATTCCACAAGTTCATGCTACCTCAGCTACAGCAGCAAGAACACTTCTGTCGCAGAAACTGCATATTTCCGATATCCTCTCCAAGCTTCTCGATGAAAATTGGGAGATGTGAGTAAGTTATCCTCAGAAGGCATTGAACCAAGTTTGGGAGGCTGGCCAGGGAAAGGTTTAAATGGAATCAGTATATAACTAGGCATAATGATCTGAATAATCAAGTCAGCTATTGAATTATACAAAGATCAGATCCATGATAAATACTTTTATTTCTATATACAGCAAGAGATGAGAAAACTGGCAATCAAAAAGAATTCAGAAAGTATAGAACTAATTGTTGCAGAACCCTAATTAACTCAGCGTGTGCTTGTCAAACAGGTACTCTCCCATGCCATTGTCAGGAGCTCCCAGTCTCTTCAGGTTGGTGATGTGATCTCCAAGCTTCTTGATCATCTTCACTTGCTCATCCAAGTAATGGGTCTCCAGGAAGTCACACAACTAGAACATAAGAGAAACAGGCGAGTATAGTTAGCTTAAAAAAGCAAGAATCTTCATTAGATAAGATTTTTATTTGCACTGGGATAATAGCACAAGTACTGCACATGGGAGCGAGACTTTCTCTGGAGAAAGAAGCACAGGCAGTGGGCCAAGTGGTCAGCACAGAAGGAAATCATTCAGATTCTGTGGATATATTTAGCCAGACAAAGCCTAAATTTACCCACATGTGGCAAATCAATTCCATTAAACTGGGAGTCAAGTCAAGATTGATGCCAGAGAAACCAAGTACCTTGCAAACTGTTCAGTGATCCAGATCTAGTGTGGATGTCTTGGTTTTTAAATATGAAGACAAAAAAAAACTTATGGAATTCTACCAGAGTTAAGGGTAGATTCTAATCATCACCTTCAAACCTGAAAACTCATTCCAATATTAACTTACATGAGGGTCAGTGTTGCCAGTGGAGAGTTTGTGCAGATCCAGCAGACTCTGGTTCACATCCTTCTCCATCTGCAGAGCTCTCTGCATTGCCTCCAGACCATTGCTCCACTCATCCTGCTCTGGCTTCTGGAACAGAATAGTAGTCTTTTTAGTGGGAGTGCAAAGTCCAAGGGATGTTATGCTCAAGGTCAACAATGTTATCAGTAACAAAGACAATCTGTGCACCCCAATACTATGAGGGATGGGGTTTAATCACTGGGTTGACAGACCATTACAGGACACTGGATCAGTTCATTGCCTCTGCACTGCCATTTTTGGCCAAAGCTCTGATCCCAATTCCCCCAAATATGCTAAATTTTCTTTTTCTCCTTCATAATCCTCAACTACATCTAAGGGACATCTACAGCTGTGGCCCACATTCTCAAGACTGTTACCTAGTTAAGCACTGTATGTTTCAGCCAATAGTTGACAAAGCAGACGTTGTTCCTTCTGAAAATCCATTTATTGATTTTATAAATATAGGAGACAAAGGTCAGTCATACCAACTCACCAACACTAGAAATTTTACTCATTAAACTCTAGATTGAGTACTGACATTATTAGAATAAAGGAACATAGGATGAAAGCAAAATACTGCAGATGCTGGAAATCTGAAATAAAAACAAGAAATGCTGGAACCACTCAGCAGGTCTGGCAGCATCTGTGGAAAGAGAAGCAGAGTTAACATTCCGGATTTCCGAAGAAGGGTCACCGACCCAAAACGTTAACTGCTTCTCTTTGCACAGATGCTGCCAAACCTGCTGAGTGGTTCCAGCATTTCTTGGTTTTATTTCAGATTTCCAGCATCTGCAGTATTTTGCTTTTATCCTAAAGAATCAAAACTGCAGTCCAATCTGTTGAAGGGAGCGGCTTATTAAATCTAACCTTGATGTCCTCCAAGATGATTCGGCCTCCACGTTTATTCTGGAATGTCATCAGTTTCTCAGCGTGCTCCTTTTCCTCACGTGACTGCTCCTTGAAGAACTCAGCAAAGTGACGCAGGGCAACATCATCCCGGTCAAAGTAATAGGACTGCAGGTAGAAGCAAAATGGAAAGGGAGAGGTCAGACCCAAATCTTATTCATGGTCATGTTAAAAATAACATCCTGGTAAATCATCCATTCTTTATCTCAAAAGAATTTTCTTCAATTAAGGGGCTTGGTTTTTCAAGTTAATATTGTAAAATACTAACCATGATGAAATGCTCCTCCCAGTGACATTACTAAAAGCAGTAACACTATTTGGATCCAAGTTTCATTTCAGCATTTAAACTACATTTATCAGCAGGACATCCTTCGTCCACCAATGAAGAGACAAGTGATCTAAAGGTCTTATTGGACTGAATGAGACTTCTCAATTACTGCTTCATGCAAATTCATTACTCAAAACAAAAGAATTCAGCACCACAGGATTTACTCATTTACAAAGGGGGAAAGACAGACCAGAACTAGTCAGACAGTGTTCCACTAACTAGTCACTAAACTTAATTGTTGCCATTCAAGTTGAATAGGTTTATACATGATCATGAATCCTCTATTGGAAACCACGCGGAACTTTGGAGTTACTTTCAAAATTGGACATAAATATTACAGAGCAAGGAATAGAGTCCCTGTTTCAAGGGTGTTCACTGATTGAAGTCTAGGAGAACTAGAAAGATACATTATAAACCCAATTAATATTTAGTTTTAGTTTAGAAATACAGCACTGAAACAGGCCCTTCGACCTACCGAGTCTGTGCTGACCATCAACCACCCATTTATACTAATCATACACTAATCCCATATTCCTACCACATCTCCACCTGTCCCTATATTTCCCTACCACCTACCTATACAAGGAGCAATTTATAATGGCCAATTAACATATCAACCAGCAAGTCTTTGGCATATGGGAGGAAACCAGAGCACCCGGAGGAAACCCACGCAGACACAGGGAGAACTTGCAAACTCCACACAGGCAGTACCCAGAATTGAACCCAGGTCGCTGGAGCTGTGAGACCTACAGAAATTCTAGCTACTCAAAATACATTGAAATCCCAGTCTTAACTTTGAAACAGGACCCCAAGAAAACAATACACACCATGGATAGATAAACATAGGAGGAATAGAGCTCCAGGTTGATTTGCTTGTTAACAGCATCTTCACAGTCCTTGTGGTAGTTCTGACACACTTGAGATGCCATCATAATCTTTCCTACTAACAGAAGCTAAGTTCAAACAACAATGTAACTGCTTCCTGCACAAGCTCTTGTATTTGTACTGTTGGGACAGCCTGCATTCAAACAGGGAATGACATCATTAATGATGATTGACAATTCCAGGTCGCCAGTCAGGAATAGCTATTGAGTCCAGGCACCTGTTAACAATGGAGTTAGGCTGTGGGGGTTGGACCCAGCGACAATGAGAGCTGTGGAATTCAGGCAGGTTTGGATGATGATACTGTGATTGGAACATAGGAACAGGAGGAAGCCAATCAGCCCCTCAAGCCTGCTCCATCATTCAATTAGATGATGGTTTGTCACTTAAGGACATTTGCCTGCATTGGATCCATATTGCATCATACCTGTACCGAACAAAAATCTAACAGTTTTAGTTTTGAAATGTTTAATTGATGTCAACATTTTGGGGGAGAGAATTCCAGATTTCCATATCCCCTTTTGTGAAGAAATGTTTCCTAACATCACCCCTGAATGGTCTAGTTCTAATATTCAGATTATAGCCCCTGTCCTGGACTGCTCCACCAGAGAAGATAGTTTCTCTCTATATACTGTTCTGACTGAGGTGGGAGGAGGGCATTGTTTTTTCTAGTTCCACTTCTCCACAGGTCACAACATATATTTAAATGTTTACCCAGTTACCAATATGGTCAATCATAGACTCTATTTTTACCCCAAAATAAAATACACCAACCAGGTTTCTTTAATAAACAACAAAATTATCAGTTAATTATAAAACAAGACTTAACCAGTAACACACAGATTGAAATATGGAAGTTCCCTTTTATCTTAGCCCCTCACACTAAAGGCCTGCTCAGGTCACGAAAAAAAACCCGATGCAAACCCAACAGAACCACATCTGACCCGAGCCCCATCCGGCCCGAGTCCCTCCATTTTCTTCCCATGCCCTGACCCGAGCCCGACCCCGACCCAGCCCAAACCGACCTGAGCCCAACCCAACTACCGGAATGTTCCTTTTACCTACCTTGCGACTCCCAATCTGCAGGAAGCTGCAGTATGAGCGTGATGACGTCAAAGGGACGTTCACTCGCTCACTGCGCAGACTTAGAGTTTCCCTCTTTGACGTCCCGGACTCCCACCTCAGCTGGGTTTTTTACTTTTAACACTTCTTACCTGAAGTGCCTGAAAGCCGCACCCAAATGAGCGACCCGACCCGACCTGTACCCGACACATGTCGTCAGGTCCCGTCGTGTTAGGGTCGGGTAGCAGGTCTTTACCTCACACAGACACATACACACACACACTGGATAACCAGAAAGAGAGATTTTCTTTTTAGAGCTCTGTTACAAAAAAGGCAAAAAAGAATACTTTGCCCAAATATTGTTAATTCTTGAAGAAAAAAGAGAAGATACAGAAAAATGTCTGTTGTCCCTTTTTTGGTTTGGTGTCCCAAATACATGTAGACTGCTGCCACTGGGATCTTTCCAGAACAGTTCTTTTCAGGCGACATTGAAGATCGGTTTGGTATGTTTTCCACGTGAAATGCGCCATCAGGGTTTCTGGCAGTCTTTTCAGGAGACATGCAATATTAGTTTCCCTATTTCTTACACTTAATTCACAGGAAGTTCTCAAAAAGATAGAAGAGGATGCTGATGGTGACTGCTCTCTTGGCTGGTTTTCTCCAATTGTCTTCAAAACAGTTCACACTCCAACACACTGTTCAAAGCAAAATCAAAAACAATATCTCAAGAGTCAAGCCTCCTGACCCCTATAAATCTTGACCTGTCACTTCTCTGTAAACATCTTCTCCAAGTCAAAAAGCCCCTGCTGGGATATTTATCTGAAGACTGGAGACTGCCAGTGAGGGTTGTTCACCACAAATCCTCTCAGTGCCCTTTCAATGACCACAATGACAAGAAAATCCATAGAATCCTTTTCAGTTTTCCCAAAATAAAACAATGTCCATAAATCTAAAATATGAGTCTACCAAACAAAACCAACAAGAAATGTAGCAGCACCGTTATAACAACACCTGATCAAATCTAGTACTCATGTTAAACACATCAATTATAATAATTCTTTACTCTTCTATATTTGAAGAATACAAGAGTCGTTAATGCAAACTGTCCTCGTAATTTAACCCTTTTATCCCTGGTATCATTCTGGTGAATCTGTGCTGCACTCCCACCAAGGTCAATATATCAAAGCTGAACACAGTACTCCAGATGTGATCTAACCAGAGCTTTATACAAATAAAGCATAACCTCCACCCCTTTGTATTCCAGACCCTTGAGATGAAGTCTATTCGACTTTTTAATTCATTTAAATACCACTCCACTAGCTTTTAGTAATTTCTGTACACGGACCCCTAACTCTCTCTGCTCCTCCACAGTTCCTAGCTTCTCACCATTTAGAAAATATTCGGATTTATCTCTCTCTGTTCTCGCTCTATCTCACATTGAAATTTATCTATCACAGTTTTGGCTACTTACAATCTATCAATGTCGCTTTTCAATTTTCTGCTCCAATTTACTGCACCTACTGTAACTTAGCATCATTAGCAAACTTGGATATATGGCTCTCGATTCCTTCATGTCATTTATAAATGTAATGAAAAACTGAGGCCCAGGTACAGATCCCTGGGAGAGATGACTAGTCATATCCTGCCAATTGGAGTACATACCCATTATCTCTATTCTCTGTTTCCTACCTCCCAACCAACTCCATGACCATGTCTAAAGGTTTCCTGCAATTCCATGTACTTCCATTTTTCCTAATCTCTTCAGTAGAATCCTGTCAATGATGTATTTGATGTTGGCTACTTTGAGTTTTCTCAAAGTGAATCCGATTGAATCTGTTCTCAGATTCAGAGTTTGTCAACATAATCGCAGGAGTCTGCAAATGGAACTTCATTTTGTGTTGAGCACAATTGGATCCATCTCTTGGAGAATTGACACTGCGCTTGATGGGTCTAGAATGAATGTATTCTCACAGTGCTAACCACAATATGTTGAAAAATATTGGCCAGCCCAAAGCAAATTTGCAAACCAACTGACATGTTAGGGAAATGAAAAGTGGAGAGCTTCGAACAGAACACTGCTGCTCCGTTTAAGTGCAAAATGGAGGTTTAGTCCCATGGAATTTAAGAGTTGTGAACTCCTGTGTTGTTGCTTCTGCAAAGCTGAACTTGAGACTTGTTTGCTAGCGATGATTTTAACCTGAAATAGAGGGGGTTATAACTACCTGTTCCTAGTATTTCTGCATTCACTCATCCCAGACCTTCGGAAATATAGCTCCTGGGTGAATAGGGGTGCAAGTAATAGTTGGCCAAATGACAACCTGGTCAAAGGTAGATTAAAATGGTGAAAGTTTTACAATGAAGTGTCAGTCATTTATGACACAGGAGGCTATTCGGTCCATGGAGTCTCTCGTGTCGAGTACAATACATTCAGCACCATTCCCCTACTCTAGCACCTACAAGTATTTTCCTCCAAATGCTCATCCAATTTCCTTTTGAAGTTATTTTCTAACTGCATTGCCACCATCCTCATAAGCAGCAAGTTCCAAGTCATTGCCACTGGTTGTATTAAAAAAAAATTGTCCTCAGATACTCCGACATCTCTTGCCCAAACCCCCCAAGGCTGTGTTGGCGAGTACTTGTGTTATCAGCTAACAGGAATTCATCTCCCTTGGTCAACATGTTACCATCTCTATCAACTTTGCTCCAATGAGAACCAGGGTCAAAACCAAATTCAGCATCCCTTCCTTATGTCGCACAACTGCATGATATTTCATTGCAGATGCATGAAACTAACTTTGCAATGAAACTTGCATATTTCAGATATTCCCTACAAGTTTCTCAATGAAAATTGGAAGATGTGAGCAAACTAGCCTAGCAGACATTGCATCAATTTTCAGAAGATGGATGTAGGAGAGCAAAACTCAAAGGCATGGTAGAGTTTCAGTGGAATTAGATATTAGACAGCTAGGTATCTTGGTGATCTGAATAATGAAATGAGTTACTTATCTATACAAAGAAAAACAAAATCACTCCATGATAAATACTTTTATTTCCACATCCAGCAAGAAATGAGAAAATTGCATATTAACCAGAAATGTATCACATTTTATTTCAATTATTATAGAACTAATGATTCTAGAATGCTGATTAACTCAGCGTGTGCTTGTCAAACAGGTACTCTCCCACGCCATTGTCAGGAGCTCCCAGTCTCTTCAGGTTGGTGATGTGATCTCCAAGCTTCTTGATCATCTTCACTTGCTCATCCAAGTAGTGAGTCTCCAGGAAGTGACACAACTAGAACATGAGAAACAGGTGAGTATAGTTAGCTTAAAAAAAAGCAAGAATCTTCATTGGATAAGATTTTTATTTGCACTGGGATAATGGCACAAGTACTGCACATGGGAGCGAGACTTTCTCGAGAGAAAGAAGCACAAGCAGTGGGCCAAGTGGTCAGCACAGAAGGAAATCATTCAGATTCTGTGGATATATTTAACCAGACAAAGCCTAAATTTACCCACATGTGGCAAATCAATTCCATTAAACTGGGAGTCAAGTCAAGATTGATGCCAGAGAAACCAAGTACCTTGCAAACTGTTGAGTGATCAAGATCTAGTGTGGATGTTTTGGTTTTTTTTTAAAAATAAGACAAAAAAACTTATGGAATGCTACCAGAGTTAAGGGTAGATTCTAATCATCACCTTCAAACCTGAAAACTCATTCCAATATTAACTTACATGAGGGTCAGTGTTGCCACTGGAGAGTTTGTGCAGATCCAGCAGACTCTGGTTCACATCCTTCTCCATCTGCAGAGCTCTCTGCATTGCCTCCAGACCATTGCTCCACTCATCCTGCTCTGGCTTCTGGAACAGAATAGTGGTCCTGTTAGTGGGAGTGCAAAGTCCAAGGGATGTTATGCTCAAGGTCAACAGGGTTAGCAGCAAAGATAATCTGTACAACCCAATACTATGAGGGACCATTGGAGGAGACTGGATCAGTTCATTGAGTGTGCTTTGCCATTTTTGGCCAAAGCTCCAACCCCAATTCACCCAAATATGCTCCATTTTCTCTTTCTCCAAATCCTTAACTTTGTCCATGGGAAGTCTACAACTGTAGACCACATTCTCCAGACTGTTACCTCATTAAACACCAAGAATTTAGGGAGCTAGGCAGCAGATTAAAAGCAGTACCTCAAAGGTTTAATCTCTGGATTATTCCTGGTGCCACATGCTTGTGGGTATAGGAATGAGAGGATAGAGCACAGGAATGCATGGCTGAGGTGGTGCAAGAGGGAGAGCTTTAGTCTCCAGACTCCTGGGTCAGTTTCTAGCAAAGGTGGGACCTGTTCAGATGCAATCCATCCAACTTGAACAGGACCAAGATCCTTGTTAGGAAGTTTGCTGGTGCTGTTGGGGAGTGGGGTGGGGGAAAAGGGGTGGTGGCGCTGGAGTTTAAACTAATTTGGCAGGGGGATGGGATAGAGAAGTTACAGTAGGGAGCGATGCATAGTCAAATATAGAAGAAATTGAGTCAGTCTGGAAGGCAGAGCAAATATAGATCTGTTGAGGCACAAGGGGAAAATGCATGTTGGATTGCATCTGTTTTAGTTTAGTTTAGAGATACAGCACTGAAACAGGCCCTTTGGCTCACCGAGTCTGTGCTGACCATCAACCACCCATTTATACTAATCCTACACTAATCCCATATTCCTACCACATCCCCCACCTGTCCCTATATTTCCCTACCACCTACCTATACTAGGGGCAATTTATAATGGCCAATTTACCCATCAACCTGCAAGTCTTTGGCATGTGGGAGGAAACCAGAACACCCGGAGTAAACCCACACAGACACGGGGAGAACTTGCAAACTCCACACAGGCAGTACCCAGAATTGAACCCAGGTTGCTGGAGCTGAGGCTGTGGTGCTAACCACTGCACTGCCCAGGGTTCTTCCTACTAAGGCAGATGAATTGAGGGCATTGATTAACACATGAGTGATATTGTTGCAATCACAAACATGGTTGAGGGAAGGGAATGACTGACAGCTCAATATTCTAGGGTACAGAATCTTCAGGCATGACAGGGGCAGGTGTAAAAGAGGTGGCATTGTCCTGTTGATCAAGGAGTCAATTATTGCAGTAAAGAGGGATGATATCTTAGGTTCCTCAAATGAGGCCATATGGGTAGAATTTAAAAACAAAAGGGGCAATCACTTGGAGTGTACTACAGGCCTCTAAACAGTCAGGGAGATAGAGGAACAGATATGTAGGCAAATCTCAGGTGTAAAAATAGGGTAATAGTAGGGGATTTCAACTTCCCCAATATCAACTTGGATAGTCTTAATGCAAAAGGCTTAAAGGGGCAGAATTCTTAGTGCATGCAGGAGAGCTTTTTGAGCCAGCACATGGGAAGTCCCACAAGAGAACGGTATGGGACCTAATCCTGGAGAATGAAACCAGACAGGTGGTAGAAGTGTCAGTGGGGGAGCATTTTGGAGATAGTGGCCATAACTTGAAGATTTAAGGTAGTTATGGAAAAGGACAATGAGGGACTGCAAATAAAAGTACTAATGGGGGTTGGGGGGGGGAAATAAAAAAAGTGGGGAGAGGCCAATTACAATGAAACAGGATCTGGCCAAAGTGGACTGGGAGCAGCTACTTGTAGGAAAGACTTCAACAAAGCAGTGGGAGTCATTAAAAAAAGCAAATAGTGAGTTCGGGCCAACATGTTCCCATAAAAGGTGGCAGGTAGGACCAACAAGTCCAGGGAACCCTGGATCTCAAGGGATTTAGAGGATTGGGTAAGGAAAAAAAATAAGCTTACGGCAGATTCAAAGTGCTGAAAACAGTGGAGGCCTTAGCGGAGTAAACAGAGTCTAGAAGTACTTAATGTAATAAGAGCAAAGGGACATGAAAAAACACTGGCCAGCAAGATAGAGAAAAAATACTTTTAAAACACCTTGGAATTTAAGGGCAAGAGGATAACCAGGGCAAGAGTAGGGCCCATTAGGGTCCAGAGTAACAATCTGTGTGGAGCCAGAGGACATAGTGAGCTTTTAAATGATTACTTTTCATCTGTGTTCACTCTGGGAGAAGGACGACGTAGGTGTAGAGATCAGGGAGGGGGTTTGTGATATACTTGAACAAATTAGCATTGAAAGGGAGGAAGTATTAGCGAGCTTAAAAGTGGATAAATCCACAGGCCCAGATGAGATGTACCCCAGGCTGTTATGTGAGGCAAGAGGGGAGATAGCAGGGGCTCTGAAGTTTTCAAAACATCTTTGGCCACAGGAGAAGTACCAGAGGACTGGAGGACAGTAAATCTGGTACCATTATTCAAGAAGGGTAGCAGGGATAAACCAGGTAATTACACACCAGTGAGTTTATCAGTGCTAGGTTAACTATTGGAAAATATTCTGAGGGACAGGATTAATCTCCACTTGGAGAGGCACAGATTAATCAGATAGTCAGCATGGCCTTGCTAGGGAGAGATAGAGTCTAAAACTAGATTGAATTTTGAGGTGGTGACTAGATGTGTAGATGAGGGTAAAGCAGTTGATGTAGTCTACATGGACTTCAGTAAGGCTTTTGATAAAGGTCCCAGAAGGGAGATTGGTTAAGGTGGTAAGAGCCCATGGGATCCAGGGCAATTTGGATCCAAAAATCAGCTTAGTGGCAGGAGGTTGAGGGTGATGGTCAAGGGTTGTTTTTGCGAGTGGAAACCTGTGACTGGTGGTGCACTGCAGGGATCAGTGTTGGGACTGTTCGTAACATACGTTGATGATTTTCACACAAATATAGGAGGTACAATCAGTAAGTTTGCAGATGACATGAAAATTGGTGGTGTTGTAAATAGTGAGAAGGAAAGTATTAGATTGCAGGATGATATAATGGGCTGGTAAGATGGGTGGAGCAGTGGCAAATGGAATTTAATCCTGAGACGTGCGAGGTGATGTATTTGGGAGGACTAACAAGGCAAGGGAATATACAATGGGAGACAGGACCCTAGGAAGTACAGAGGGTGAGAGGGACCTTGGTATATTTGTCCATAGATCACTGAAGGTAGCAGCACAGGTAGATAAGGTGGTTAGGAAGGCATATGGGATACTTGCCTTTATTAGCCGAGGCATAGAATAAAAGAGCAGGGAGATTGTGATGGAGCTGTATAAAATGCTAGTTAGGCCACAGCTGGAGTAGTGTACAGTTCCAGTCACCACCCTATAGGAAGGATGAGATTGCACAAGAGGGTGCAGAGGAGATTCATCAGGATGCTGCCTGGGCTGGAGAATTGCAGCTATGAAGGGAGACTGGATAGGCTAGGGTTGTTTTTCTCAGAGCGAAGGGTGGGGGGGGGGGGGGGGGGGGGGGGGGGGGGAGGGGGAAGCTGACTGGTATACAAAATTATGAGGGGCATTAATACAAAAGATAGGAAGAAACTTTTTCCTTTAGCAGAGGGATCAATAACCAGGAGGCATAGACTTAATGGAAGGGGGCAAGAGGGTTAGTGGGGATTTGAAGAAAGATGTTTTCACCCAAAGGGCTGTTAGAATCTAGAACACTGAACGGGTGGTAGAGGCAGGAACCCTCATCATTTTAGTGTTTCGTTGTGTACTTGAAATGCCATAACATGCAAGGCAAGGGGCCAAGTGTTGGAAAATAGGATTAGAATAGATCAATGCTTGATGGTTGTCTCAGAAATGATGGGCAAAGGGCCTGTATAACTGACATTTATGTTTGAGCCAATACTTCACAATGCAGAAGTTGTTCCTTCTGAATATCCATTTATTGACCTTATATCTATAGAAGAGGCAAAGATCAGCCATACCAACTCATTCTATAGCCACTCACCAACACTAGAAATTTTACTCCTTAATCTCACCATATGGAGAACTGAAGTTATTAGAACAAGGAACATTCTCTGAAAGTATCCAAGTTAGATCATAGACTCCTTCATGTTAAAAACCCAACCTTGATGTTCTCCAAGATGATTCAGCCTCCACGTTTATTCTGGAATTTCATCAGTTTCTCAGCGTGCTCCCGTTCCTCATGTGACTGCTCCTTGAAGAACTCAGCAAAGTGACGCAGGGCAACATCATCCCGGTCAAAGTAATAGGACTGCAGGTAGAGGCAAAATGGAAAGAGAGAGAAGCCAGACCCAAAACTCATTGGCAGCCATGTCAAAAATGGTAGTAATATCATGGTAGATAAATCACTCATTCTTTACATCAAAAGAGTTTGCTTTCAATTAAAGGGGCTTGGTTTTTCAAGTTTATGCTGTAAAACACCAAGTATGTTGAAAGGCCCCTCCCTGTGACATTACAAAAAGCAATAATACTATTTGGATCCAAATTCCATTTCAGCATTCAAACTATTGTTCAGCAGGCCATCCTTTGTCCCCCAATGAATATTTAAATGATTGAAGAAAAAAAAACAAATCAGTAGATGACTGCTTCATGCAAGATTATCCCTCATACAAAAAAAAAAAAAAAAGAGTTCAGCATCACAAGATTTACTCATTTACAAAGGGGGAAAAGTAAAGACAGACCAGAACTAATCAGACAAAGTTTCACTAAACTTAATAGTTGCCATCCAAGTTGGAAAAGATAACTAGGTTTATACATCTTCAAAATGAATCCTCTATTGGAAACCAAACAGAACCTTGGAATAACTTTCAAAAATTGAACACAAATATTACAGAGCAAGGAACAGGGTCTCTGCTTCAAGGGTGTTCACAGATTTAAGTCAAGGGAGGACTAGAGAAAAAGATTATGAACCCAACTGATTAGCCTAGAGAAATTCTAGATTCTCAATGCATTGAAATTCCAATCTTAACTTTGAAACAGAACCCCAAGAAAACAATACACACCATGGAAAGATAAACATAGGAGGAATAGAGCTCCAGGTTGATTTGCTTGTTAACAGCATCTTCACAGTCCTTGTGGTAATTCTGACATACGAGAGGCCATCATAATCTTTACTACTAACAAAAGCCCAGTTCCAATAACAACAATCCAACTACTTCCTACACAAGCTCTTGTATTTATACTGCTGGAACAGCCTGCATTCAAACAGGGAATGACATCATTAATGATGATTGACAATTCCAGGTAGCCAGTCAGGAATCGTTCATGAATCCAGGCACCAATTGACAATGTAGACGGGCTGAGGGGTTGGACCCAGAGACAATGAGAGCAGTGGAATACAGGCAGGTTTGGATGATGATACTGTGATTGGAACATAGGAACAGGAGGAGGCCAATCAGCCCCTCAAGCCTGTTCCACCATTCAATTAGATCATGGTTTGTGTTTTAAGGCCATTTACCTGCATTGGTTCCATATTGCTTCATACCCAAACTTGGCCCGTAGCCTAATATGCTATGACATTTCAAGTGCTCATCTAAATACTTCTTAAATGTTGTGAGGGTTCCTGCCTCTACCACCCCTTCTGGCAGTGTGTTCCAGATTCCAACCACCCTCTTGGTTAAAAAAATGTTTCCTCAAATCCTCTGTAAACCTCCTTCCCCTTCCCTTAAATCTGTGCCTCCTGGTTATTGACACCTCCGCTAAGGGAAAAGGTTTCTTCCTATCTGCCCTATTTATGCCCCTCATAATTTTGTATACCTCAATCAGGTCCCCCCTCAGCCTTCTCTGCTCCAAGGAAAACAACCCTAGCCTATCCAGTCTCTCTTCATAGCTAAAATGCTCCAGCCCAGGCAACATCCTGGTGAATCTCCTCTGCACCCTCCCCAGTGCAATCTCATCCTTCCTATAGTGTGGCGACCAGAACTGTAGACAGTACTCCAGCTGTGGCCTAACTAGCGTTTTATACAGCTCCATCATAACCTCCCTACTCTTATATTCTATGCCTCGGCTAATAAAGCCAAGTATCCCATATGCCTTCCTAACCACCTTATCTACCTGTGCTGCTGCCTTCAGTGATCTATGGACAAGTACACCAAGGTCCCTCTGACCCTCTGTACTTCATAGGGTCCTACCACCGATTGTATATTCCCTTGCCTTGTTAGTCCTCCCAAAATGCATCACCTCACACTTCTCAGTATTAAATTCCATTTGCCACTGGTTTGCCCATCTTACCAGCCCATCCATATCGTCCTGTAATCTAAGACGTTCCTCTTCACTATTTACGACAGCACCAATTTTCGTGTTATCTGCGAACTTACTGATCATAACCCCTATATTTGCATCTAAATCATTAATGTACACTACAAACAGCAAGGGTCCCAGCACCGATCCCTGTGGTACACCACTGGTCACAGGTTTCGAATCGCAAAAGCAACCGTCGACCATCACCCTCTGCCTCCTGCCACTAAGCCAATTTTAGATCCAATTTGTCCTGGATCCCATGGGCTCTTCCCTTCTTAACCAATCTCCCTTCCGGGACCTTATCAAAAGCCTTACTGAAGCCCATGTAGACTACATCCACTGCTTTACCCTCATCTACGCATCTAGTCACCCCTCAAAAAGTTCTATCAAGTTTGTTAGACATGATCTCCCCCTGACAAAGCTATGCTGATTATCCTTGATTAATCCCTTGCTCTCCAAGTGGAGATTAATCCTGTCCCTCAGAACTGTTTCCAATAGTTTCCCAACCACTGATGTTCGACTCACTGGCCTGTAATTACCTGGTTTATCCCTGCTTCCCTTCTTGAACAATGGAACCACATTCACTGTCCTCCAGTCCTCTGGCACCTGTCCTGTGGCCAGAGTTCCTGCTATCTCCTCCTTTACCTCACATAACAGTTTGGGATACATTTCATCTGGGCCTGGGCTGCTACCTTCAGTGATCTATGGACAAATATACCAAGGTCCCTCTGTACTTTTAAGCCTGCTAAAACTGTGCATACCTCCTCCCTTTCAATGCTAGTTTGTTCGAGTATATCCCGATCCCCTCACTGCACCTACATTGTCCTTCTCCATAGTGAACACAGATGAAAAATAATCATTTAAGTCCTCACTGATATCCTCTGGCAGCACACAGATTGCCACTTTGGTCCCATATGGGCTCTACTCGTTCCCTTATCTAAATATAATGAAAAGCTGAGGCCCCAAGCATAGATTCCTGGAAGGTTTGACAAGCCATAGCTTGGAGTGCATAACCTATTATCCCGACTCTGTCTCCTACCTCAAAACCAAATCTCTAAATATGTTTAAACGTTTCCTCCAATTCTACAGGCTTCCATTTTTCATCCAGTATTGAACCTTGTCCATGATGGATTTGATGTTGGCTATCCTCAAACTGAATCTGTTCAGAGTCAGAGTCAGCAATTCAAAACATAATTGTATGAGTTTGCTAATGGAAATTCCATTTTGCATCGAGTGCAATTGGATCCAAATAATTACTTGGAGAATTGATGTACCCCCATGTGGGTCGAGAACAAGTCCAGGATACTAATCCTGACCATAATATAGATGGAAAGAGATCCACACTGAATCTGCAACCCAACCAACAAATTGGGGGAAATAGAAAGAGAGGAAACTTGAAAATAAACTCTGTTTCCACTATCGCTGTCAGGTGATGTGGCAAACAATCCCCATGGAATTTAGGACCTGTAAAGGCATAGTACACCTTCTATTAAGGTAATGTCCATTGTAAGGGAAGATTGATAAGCTGAATTATTGGGTGCCTCTTTCACTACCTGACCCCCTATCTCCATGTACTCATCCCAGACATTGGAGAACATAGGCCCCTTGGTGAATAGGAATGCAGGTTTCAGTTGAACAAATAGCAGATGAAGGTGGTCAATTTTTAGCTATGATGTAGGCCAAACAGGCAAAGTGAAGGCACTAATGCAATGCCCTTTCCCAATTTCTAATATCCCACAACTGCCTGACAGTTCACTTGCAGAGGTAAGGACACTTTTACAGAAGAAGCTGCATATTTCAGATATCCCCTACAAACTGGTCAATAAAAAAAATTAGGAGATGTAAGTAAACCATCCGAAGCAGGTATTGAAGGATGTTTGGGAGGCTGGCCTGGGAGAAGGAAACATTTTCATAGAATTATTACACAGCTAGGCATCATACTGAACATTAAAATCAGCTACTGAATTATACAAAGACCAGTTCCACGATGAAGACTTTTATTTCCAAATACAGCAGGAGATGAGAAAACTGGAATTAACCAGAAAGCATTCACCAGAATTGGATCACATTTTATTTCCACCATGTGGAGAATGAATGTTTCAAGAACCCCAATCAACTCAGCGTGTGCTTGTCAAACAGGTACTCTCCCATGCCATTGTCAGGGGCTCCCAGTCTCTTCAGGTTGGTGATGTGATCTCCAAGCTTCTTGATCATCTTCACTTGCTCATCCAAGTAGTGAGTCTCCAGGAAGTCACACAACTAGAACATGAAAAAAAAAAGAGAAAAAAAAAAAAGCCAGCTGAAATAGACATTTTCATGATATTCTCCAGAAGTTATTCTTAATCCTTTGAGATTGAAAAAAAATAAATGGGAAAAGTACTGCACTTGGGGTGCATATATTTAGCTAAACAAAAACTATAATAAGTGGCAAGTCATCAATTCTATGAATTAAGGGCAAAAAAAAAAAAAAAGAGCAAAACTAGGTCATTATAGTTTGCTTAAAAAGGCAAGTATCCTCATGGGATAAGATTATTTGCACTGGGATTTAGTGGTGCAAGTACTGTACATGGGAGTGAGACTTGCTCGACAGAACAAGCACAGACAGCAGGCCAAGTGGTCAGCACAGAAGGAAATCATTCTGATTCTGTCGATATATTTACCCTCTGTGGCAAGTCAATTCCATTACACTGGGAGTAAACTCAAGATTAATGCCAGACCATCGAAGTGCCTTCTGAACAGTTTCGTGATCCAGATCTGCTGTATGGATGGCCTTTTATTTTTCAAAAAACAAAAAATATGGAATTCTACCACAGTTAAGTGCAGATTCTAATCATCACCCTAAAACTGAAAACTCATTCCAATATTAACTTACATGAGGGTCAGTGTTGCCAGAGGAGAGTTTATGCAGATCCAGCAGACTCTGGTTCACATCCTTCTCCATCTGCAGAGCTCTCTGCATTGCCTCCAGACCATTGCTCCACTCATCCTGCTCTGGCTTCTGGAACAAAATAGTGGTCCTGTTAGTGGGAGTGCAAAGTCCAAGGGATGTTATGCTCAAGGTCAACAGGGTTAAAAGCAACAGAAGTTATTCTGTCCACCTCAATATTATGAGGAAGTATGGAGGGTGGAGACTATTAGATCAGTTCATTGGCTAAAAATGGCAGGGCAGAGTCAAGAAACTCCATTCCCAGTTACACTTTAAGGGAAAAAAAAAACTTCAAATTACTTCATCCATGGAAGTTTACATCTGTGATTCATATTCTCCAAAATAGTTTCCAAGCCAAACCCATAAAATTGGAGCCAATAGTTAATTTATGGTGCACAAACTCATTCCTTCTGAGCATGCACATTTAGGGATCCTCCTATATTCATTAGCTCAGGTGGCCAGTCATAACCCCCATCGTCATATCACTAACACTCGCAATTTTACTCATTAAATCTCACTGGATTGGGAACTTATGGGTGATCATGAGGAAACATCTTTTTAGCAACCTAAAATGACATTACAGAAGACTCCTTAGTTACAATCCAACCTTGATGTCCTCAAAGATGATTCGGCCTCCACGTTTATTCTGGAATTTCATCAGTTTCTCAGCGTGCTCCCATTCCTCATGTGACTGCTCCTTGAAGAACTCAGCAAAGTGATGCAGGGCAACATCATCCCGGTCAAAGTAATAGGACTGCAGGTAGAGACAAAGAAAAAGTGCAGAAAGCCAGGTCAGATACAAATCTCCTCCATGGTCACATCAAAAATGGTGGTTGTATCATAGTAGATGATTTACCCATTCATAACTTCAATACCTTGCTTTTGAAAGCATTTACAGTTTAAGGGAGAAAGTATGATTCTTACACAAAGCACAATTGGCTTCATTAATCTTTTCTGAAAAGGTTGAAAGTCCCTCCTCATGAAGTAGAAACAAGGCAAGTGGCTAAAATTAGACAAGAGGGATCCATAATATTTTTTGGTTGAAAGTATTAATGGTCCAAGTGCAGGTTGAAAGCGGAAATTTCAGTGGGACATTCTTCCCTTTCCCCACCCCCCCCCCCTTCACTAATTCAGGTCCAATATCAGGGATTTAAAAAAAAAAAGTAAAGCCTTTCATATTCAGCATTTTAACACTTTGGCACAATCAAGTACCAAGATCCAGGTTCCATACAGAGAGGATTCAAAGAATTTCACTCAATTAGCAAACATTGGGCGGCACAGTGGTTAGCACCGCAGCCTTACAGCTCCAGCTGTAACCCTTACAGGGTTCAATTCTGGGTACTGCCTGTGTGGAGTTTGCAAGTTCTCCCTGTGTCTGCGTGGGTTTCCTCCGGGTGCTCCGGTTTCCTCCCACATGCCAAAGACTTGCCAGTTGATAGGTAAATTGGCCATTAGCAATTGCCCCTAGTATAGGTAGGTGGTAGGGAGACATAGGGACAGGTGGGGATGAGATTTCTTCTTTTGGGCCTCCTTATCTCGAGAGACAATGGATACGCGCCTGGAGGTGGTCAGTGGTTTGTGAAGCAGCGCCTGGAGTGGCTATAAAGGCCAATTCTGGAGTGACAGGCTCTTCCACAGGTGCTGCAGAGAAATTTGTTTGTTGGGGCTGTTGCACAGTTGGCTCTCCCCTTGCGCCTCTGTCTTTTTTCCTGCCAACTACTAAGTCTCTTCGACTCGCCACAATTTAGCCCTGTCTTTATGGCTGCCCGCCAGCTCTGGCGAATGCTGGCAACTGACTCCCACGACTTGTGATCAATGTCACACGATTTCATGTCACGTTTGCAGACGTCTTTATAACGGAGACATGGACGGCCGGTGGGTCTGATACCAGTGGCGAGCTCGCTGTACAATGTGTCTTTGGGGATCCTGCCATCTTCCATGCGGCTCACATGGCCAAGCCATCTCAAGCGCCGCTGACTCAGTAGTGTGTATAAGCTGGGGGTGTTGGCCGCTTCAAGGACTTCTGTGTTGGAGATATAGTCCTGCCACCTGATGCCAAGTATTCTCCGAAGGCAGCGAAGATGGAATGAATTGAGACGTCGCTCTTGGCTGGCATACGTTGTCCAGGCCTCGCTGCCGTAGAGCAAGGTACTGAGGACACAGGCCTGATACACTCGGACTTTTGTGTTCCGTGTCAGTGCGCCATTTTCCCACACTCTCTTGGCCAGTCTGAACATAGCAGTGGAAGCCTTACCCATGCGCTTGTTGATTTCTGCATCTAGAGACAGGTTACTGGTGATAGTTGAGCCTAGGTAGGTGAACTCTTGAACCACTTCCAGAGCGTGGTCGCCAATATTGATGGATGGAGCATTTCTGACATCCTACCCCATGATGTTCGTTTTCTTGAGGCTGATGGTTAGGCCAAATTCATTGCAGGCAGACGCAAACCTGTCGATGAGACTCTGCAGGCATTCTTCAGTGTGAGATGTTAAAGCAGCATCGTCAGCAAAGAGGAGTTCTCTGATGAGGACTTTCCGTACTTTGGACTTCGCTCTTAGACGGGCAAGGTTGAGATAGGAATATGGAATTAGTGTAGGATTACTATAAATGGGTGGTTGATGGTCAGCACAGACTCAGTGGGCCAAAGGGCCTGTTTCAATGCTGTATCTCAAAAAAAAAAGTGGGCAAAACCAGTCCATATTTCACTCACGAGTCACCCAATTAAAGTTAATTGTTTTCATCCAAGTTACAAATTTGACCAAGTTAATACTTCAAGAAGAATCCTCAATTACAGGTTTTATGGAACCATGGAGCTGGTTTCAGGTATAAAACATCCCAGATCAAGACAACTACAGATCCGGGAGCAGTCTGTTAATAAGACCTTCTACAGAAGTACTATTAAACATAATCCACTGGATTAAGTCTAGGGAGGGCTATTGAGATACATTCTAAAGCCAATTCATTAACCAACAGCATACAAGGACATCACAGCCTGAATTTTGAATTAGGTCCCCCCAAAAAATACAAAACTCACCATGGACAGGTAAACATAGGAGGAATAGAGCTCCAGGTTGATCTGCTGGTTAACAGCATCCTCACAGTCCTTGTGGTAGTTCTGACGCACTTGGGAAACCATCTTCACTTCAACTATTAAAAGAAGTTAAATTCAAACACAACAACAGCAATCTAACCACTTCCCTCACAAGCTCTTGTATTTATGCAACTGGATCAGCCTGCATTCAAACAGGGAATGACATCACCAATGATGATTGACAATCCCTGATAGCCAGTCAGGAATCTTCCATGCCTCGAGGCACCAATTAAGGAGCAGTGGGTGGGGTGAGATACCCAGAGCCAATCAGGGATGTGGAATGCAGGTTGGTTTACAAGATTATTCTGTGATTGGAACAAAGGAACAGGAGGAGGCCAATTCAAGTCTGTTCCACCATTCAATTAGATCATGGCTGCTCTGTGTCTTAATGCCATTTACCTGCCTTGGTTCAATATGATTTCATGATCTTAACTCACAAAAACCTAACAACATCAATTTTGAAATGTTGACTTGATCCATTTTGGGGAAGAGAGTTCCAGATTTCAATATTCCTTGTTGTGAAGAAATGCTTCCTAATATCATCCCTGAATTGCCTAATCTGAATCTGTTCCAGAGGAAATAGTTTCTATCTACATTATTAAACCCATTAATTATCTTCAACACCTCAATTATAATCATCCCTTAATCTTCAATACTCCAGGGAATACAGACTGTGCAAAGTGACCTTATAATTTAAGTCATTTAGCCCTGGTATCATTCTGGTGAATCAGTGCTGTGCCCCCAAGGCCAATAGAACTGAATGAACACAGTACTTCAGATGTGGTTAACCCCAAGCTTTATACAACTGTAACATAACCTCCACCACTTTGATTTTCAGACCTCTAGAGAGACGAACATTGATTTTGTTTCTTCAGTTTTTTTTGTATCTGTCCACTAGTTCTTATTAATTTCTGTACTTGGAACCTTGTCTTCACATTAAACTCCATCATTCATAACTTTTTTGCTTAATTTCACTTAATCTATCAATGTCCCTTTGCAAATTTCTGCTCCAATTTACACTACTAACTGCGCTACCCAACATAGTGGCATCAACAAATTTGCATATACTGCACTCTATTCCTTTATTGATATCAGATAAAAATATAACAAAATGCTGAGGCCCCAGTATAGATCCCAGGAAAGGATGACGAGCCATAGTTTGGAGTACATATCCATTATTCCTACTCTCTCCTATTTCAGAACCAAATCTCCACCCATATTTGAAAATTTCCTCCAATTGCACAGGCTTCCATTTTTCCTTATCTCTTGTGTTGAACCTTGTCCATGATGTATTTGGTGTTGGCTTTCCTCAAACTGAATCTGTTCAGAATCAGCAATTCATAGTGTAATTGTATGAGTTTGTTAATGGAAATCCCATTTTGCATAATTCAATCCAAATTAAGATGGCTTGGAAAATTGATGTTACCCCAGGTGGGTCTAGACCACATCAGGGATACCACCCTTGACCACAAAAGATGGAAAGTGAGCCACACTGATTCTACAACCCAACCAACAAATTAGGGAAATAGAATATGGAGAAGCTTTAAAGTGAACATTGTTGCTCTGCATCATGCTGTAGAGCTGGAGCATAATCCCCATGGAATTTAAGACCTGTAAAGTCACAGTGCACTTGCTACAAAGTGCAAGTCTATTTTGAGGGAAGATTTAGGATCTCAATTCGTAGGGGTCTCTTACTACCTGACCCACGCATCTCCCTGTACTCAAGCTGGACATTGGTAAACATACCCATTTGGTGAATAAGGGTAGAGATATTAAACAAATGGTAGATTAAGATGGTTAATTCTAGACTATAATAAGTGGACAAAAAGGTCACATGCAAGTACTAATTGGGTATCCTTTCCCAATATTCCACAAGTTCATAATATTTCATCTACAGCAGCAAGAACACTTCTGTAGCAGAAACTGCATATTTCAGATACCCTCCACAAGCTTCTCAATGCAAATTGGGAGATGTGAGTAAGTTATCCTCAGCAGGCATTGAACCAAGGTTGGGAGGCTGGCTTGGGAGAGGGAAAAGGTTTAAATGGAATCATTATATAACTAGGCATAATGATCTGAATAATCAAATCAGCTACTGAATAATACAAAGATCAGCTCCATGATGAATACTTTTATTTCCATATACAGCAAGGAATGAGAAAACTGGCAATCAAAAAGCATTCAGCGAGTACAGAATTAATAGTTGTAGAACCCCAATCAACTCAGCGTGTGCTTGTCAAACAGGTACTCTCCCATGCCATTGTCAGGGGCTCCCAGTCTCTTCAGGTTGGTGATGTGATCTCCAAGCTTCTTGATCATCTTCACTTGCTCATCCAAGTAGTGAGTCTCCAGGAAGTCACACAACTGGAACATGAGAAAAAAAAAAGGGTGAGTATAGTTAGCTTAAAAAGAGAATCTTCATCAGATAAGATTTATTTTTATTTGCACTGGGATAATGGTGAAAGTACTGTACATGGGAGCAAGACTTGCTTTAGAGAACAAGCACAGGCAGTGGGCCAAGTGATCAACACAGAAGGAAATCAGATTCTGTGGCTATATTTAGCCAGACAAGGCCAAAACTTACCCACATGTGGCATTTCAATTCAATTACACTGAGAGTTAACTCAAGATTGATGCCAGAGAAACCAAGCACCTTGTGAACCATTGAGTGATCCAGATCTACAGTGTAGAAGTCTTTTTCCCAAAAAGACCTGAAAAACTTACAGAATGCTACTGGAGTTAAAAGGCAGATTCTAATGATCACCTTCAAACCTGAAAACTCATTCCAATATTAACTTACATGAGGGTCAGTGTTGCCAGTGGAGAGTTTGTGCAGATCCAGCAGACTCTGGTTCACATCCTTCTCCATCTGCAGAGCTCTCTGCATTGCCTCCAGACCATTGCTCCACTCATCCTGCTCTGGCTTCTGGAAAAAAATAGTGGTCCTGTTAGTGGGAGTGCAAAGTCCAAGGGATGTTATGCTCAAGGTCAACAGGGTTAGCAGTAACAAAGATAACTTGTGCACCTCAATACTATGAGGTAGCATTGTGAGGAATGTGGTTTCACAATTGGGATGTCAGACCATTACAGGACACTGGATCAGTTCATTGACTGCCATTTTGGCAGAAGCTCCAATCCCAATTTTCTCTCAATCCTAAACTTCATCCGTGGGAAGTCCACAGCTGTGGCCCACATCCTCCAGAAAGTTAACTAGTTAAGCATTATGTTTGAGCCAATAGTTTACAGTACAGAAATTGTTCCTTCTCAATATCTATTTTTTGACCCTGTATGTATAGAAGATCTGTCATACTAACTCATCAATACTAAGAATTTTACTCATTAATCTCTAGGTTGAGAACTTCAGTTATTAGAATAAGGAAGTCACTGAAAGTATCCAAGTTAGAACATAGACTCCTTTAAGTTCAGATCCCAACCTTGATGTTCTCCAAGATGATTCGGCCTCCACGTTTATTCTGGAATTGCATCAGTTTCTCAGCATGTTCCCATTCCTCATGTGACTGCTCCTTGAAGAACTCAGCAAAGTGACACAGGGCAACATCATCCCGGTCAAAGTAATAGGACTGCAGGTTGAGGCAAAATGGGAAGGGAAGAGGTCAGATCCCAATCTCATTTATGGCCATGTCAAAAATGGTGGTAGTATCATGGTAAATAAATCACCCATTCTTTACCTCAGAAGAATTTGCTTTCAATTAAGGGGCTCGGTTTTTCCAAGTTTATGCTGTAAAATACTAAATATATTGAAATGCTCCTCCCAGTGACATTACAAAAAGCAGTAATAATATTTGGATCAAAGTTTCATTTCAGCATTTAAACTACATTTATCAACAGGACATCCTTTGTCCCCCAATGAAGGTACAAGTGTTTGAAAAGTTTCATTCAGTAGAATAAGACTTTTAGATTACTGCTTCATGTAAAATCATTACTCATACAAAAAGATTTCAGCACCACAGGATTTACTCATTTACAAAGGGGGAAAGATAAGCCAGAACTAGTCAGACAATGTTTCACTAACCTTAATTGTTGCCATTCAAGTTGGAAAAGTTAACTAGGTTTATACATCTTCAACATGAATCCTCTGTTGGAAACATCATGGAGTCTTGGAGTTACTTTCAAAACTGGAAACAAATATTAGAGCAAGGAATAGAGTCCCTGTTTCAAGGGCATTTACTAATTTAAGTCTAGGGGGAAAACTAGAAATATATATTATAAACCCAACTGATTGACCTAGAGAAATTCTAGCTACTCAAAATGCATTGAAATTCCAGTCTTAACTTTTAAACAGGACCCCAAGAAAACAATACACACCATGGAAAGATAAACATAGGAGGAATAGAGCTCCAGGTTGATTTGCTTGTTAACAGCATCTTCACAGTCCTTGTGGTAGTTCTGACACACTTGAGAGGCCATCATAATCTTCACTATGAACAGAAGCTAAATTCAAACAACAATATAACTGCTTCCTACCCAAGCTCTTGTATTTATGCTGCTGGGACAGCCTGCATTCAAACAGGGAATGACATCATTAATGATGATTGACAATTCCAGGTAGCCAGTCAGGAATCGCTCATGAATCCAGGCACCAATTAACAATGTAGACGGGCTGTGGGGGTGGACCCAGAGACAATGAGAGCTGTGGAATTCAGGCAGGTTTGGATGATGATACTGTGATTGGAACATAGGAACAGGAGGAGGCCAATCAGCCCCTCAAGCCTGTTCCACCATTCAATGAGATCATGGTTTGTCTCTTAATGCATTTTGCCTGCATTGGATCCATATTGCTTCATACCTGTACCGAACAAAAATCTAACAGTCTCAGTTTTGAAATGTTTAATTGATGTCAATATTTTGGGGGAGAGAATTCCAGATTTCCATTTCCCCTTTTGTAAGAAATGCTTCCTGACATCACCCCTGAATGGTCTAGCTCTAATTTTAAGATGATACCCCCTATCCTGGACTGAGAAAATTGTTTCTCTCTATATACTGTTCTGACCGAGGTGGGAGGAGTGCATTGTTTTTTCTAGTTCCACTTCTCCACAGGTCACAACATATATTTAAATGTTTACCCAGTTACCGATTCGGTCAATCATAGACTCTATTTTTATCTCAAAATAAAGTGCACCAACCAGGTTTCTTTAATAAACAATAGAATTATCAGTTTATTATAAAAACAGACTTAACCAGTAACACACAGATTGAAATATGAAAGTTCCCTTTTATCTTAGCCCCTCACACTAAAGGCCTGCTTAGGTCATGAAAAAATATCCCAATGCGAACCCAACAGAACCAGATCGGACCCGAGCCTGATCCGGCCCGAGTCCCTCCATTTTCTTCCCACGCCCGACCTGACCCGAGCCTGACCCGACCCGAAGCCAACCTGACTACCGGAATGTTCCTTTTACCTACCTTGCGACTCCCAATCTGCAGGAAGCTGCAGGTTGAGCATGATGACGTCATAGGGAAGCTCACTCGCTCACTGTGCAGACTTTTTAAAAATTCATTCAAGGATGTGGGCGTCACTGGCTAGGCCAGCTTTTATTGCCCATCCCTAATTGCCCTTGAGAAGGTGCTGGTGAGCTGCCTTCTTGAACCGTTGCAGTCCATTTGGGGTAGGTATACCCACAGTGCTGTTAGAAAGGGAGTTCCAGGATTTTGATCCAACAACAGTAAAGGAACAGTGATATAGTTCCAAGTCAGGATGGTGTGTGACTTGGAGGGGAACTTGCAGGTGGTGGTGTTCCCATGCATTTGCTGCCCTTGTCCTTCTAGTTGGTAGAGGTCGCGGGTTTGGAAGGTGCTGTCTAAGGAGCCTTGGTGCATTGCTGCAGTGCATCTTGTAGATGGTACACACTGCTGCCACTGTGCGTCGGTGGTGGAGGGAGTGAATGTTTGTAGATGGGGTGCCAATCAAGCGGGCTGCTTTGTCCTAGATGGTGTCGGGCTTCTTGAGTGTTGTTGGAGCTGCACCCATCCAGGCAATGGAGAAAATTCCATCACACTCCTGACTTGTGCCTTGTAGATGGTGGACAGGCTTTGGGGAGTCAGGAGGTGAGTTACTCGCCTCAGGATTCCTAGCCTCTGACCTGCTCTTGTAGCCACGGTATTTATATGGCTACTCCAGTTTAGTTTCTGGTCAATGGTAACCCTTAGGATGTTGATAGTGGGGGATTCAGCGATGGTAATGCCGTTGAATGTCAAGGGGAGATGGTTAGATTCTCTCTTGTTTGAGATGGTCATTGCCTGGCATTTGTGTGGCGCGAATGTTACTTGCCACTTATCAGCCAAGCCTGGATATTGTCCAGGTCTTGCTGCATTTCTACACGGACTGCTTCAGTATCTGAGGAGTCACGAATGGTGCTGAACATTGTGCAATCATCAGCGAACATCCCCACTTCTGACCTTATGATTGAAGGAAGGTCATTGATGAAGCAGCTGAAGATGGTTGGGCCTAGGACACTACCCTGAAGAACTCCTGCAGTGATGTCCTGGAGCTCAGATGATTGACCGCCAACAACCACAACCATCTTCCTTTGCGCTAGGTATGACTCCAGCCTGCGGAGGGTTTTCCCCCTGATTCCCATTGACCTCAGTTTTGCTAGGGCTCCTTGATGCCATACTCGGTCAAATGCTGCCTTGATGTCAAGGGCAGTCACTCTCACCTCACCTCTTGAGTTCAGCTCTTTTGTCCATGTTTGAACCAAGGCTGTAATGAGGTCAGGAGCTGAGTGGCCCTGGCGAAACCCAAACTGAGCGTCACTGAGCAGGTTATTGCTATTGGTAGAGTGGGGGATATGCCAGGCCATGAGGTTACAGATTGTGGTTGAGTACAATTCTGCTGCTGCTGATGGCCCACTGTTGGTGATGGACATTGAAGACCCCCACCCAGAATACATTTTGTGCTCTTGCCACCCTCAGTGCTTCCTCCAAGTGGTGTTCAACATGGTGGAGTACTGACTCATCAGACACAGACGTCCCGGACCCCCAGCTCAGGTAGGTTTTTTACTTTGAACACTTCTTGCCCAAAGTGCCCGAAAGCCGGACACAAAAGAGCGACCTAACCCGACTGTACCCAACATGTTGTCGGGTCCTGTCGTGTTAGGGTCGGGTAGCAGGCCTTTACCTCACACTGAAACATATACACACACTGGATAACCAGAAAAAGAGATTTTCTTTTTAGAGCTCCGTTACAAAAAAAGACAAAAAGAATACTTTAGCCAAATACTTGTTAATTCTTGAAGAAAAAAGAGAAGATATGGAAAGATGTCAGTTGTCCCTTTTTTGGTTTGGCGTCCCAAATATGTGTAGACAGCTGGCACTGGGATCTTTCTAGAATAGTTCTTTCAGGCGACGTTGAAGATCAGTTTGGCTGGTTTTCCAGATGGGATGCACCGTCAGGGTTTCTGGCAGCCTTTTCAGGAGACATGCAGCATCAGTTTCTCTATTTCTTACACTTAATTCACAGGAAGTTCTCAAAAAGATGGAAGAGGATGCTGATGGTGACTGCTCTCTTGGCTGGTTTTCTCCAATTGTCTTCAAAACAGTTCACACTCCAACACACTGTTCAAAGCAAAATCAAAAAGAATATCTCAAGAGTCAAGTCTCCTGACCCCTATAAATCTTAACCTGTCACTTCTCTGTAAACATCTTCTCCAAGTCAAAAAGCCCCTGCTGGGATATTTATCTGAAGACAGGAGACTGCCAGTGAGGGTTGTTCACCACAAATCCTCTCAGTGCCCTTTCAATGACCCCAGTGAAAAGAAAATCCATGGAATCCTTTTCAGTTTTCCCAAAATAAAACAATGGCCATAAATCTAAAATATGAGTCTGCCAAAAAAGACCAACAAGAAAGTAGCAACACCGTTATAACAACACCTGATCAAATCTAGTACTCATGTTAAACACATCAATTATAATAATTCTTTACTCTTCTATACTTGTATAATACAAGAGTCGTTAATGCAAACTGTCCTCGTAATTTAACCCTTTTATCCCTGGTATCATTCTGGTGAATCTGTGCTGCACTCCCACCAAGGTCAATATATCAAAGCTGAACACAATACTCCAGATGTGATCTAACCAGAGCTTTATACAAATAAAGCATAACCTCCACCCCTTTGTATTCCAGACCCTTGAGATGAAGACTATAAGTGTATGAGACTTTTTAAATTCATTTATATACCATTCCACTAGCTTTTAGTAATTTCTGTACACAGACCCCTAACTCTCTCTGCTCCTCCACAGTTCCTAGCTCCTCACCATTTAGAAAATACTCTGATTTATCTCTCTCTGTTCTCGCTCTATCTCACATTGAAATTGATCTATCACAGTTTTGGCTACTCACTTAGTCTATCAATGTCGCTTTTCAATTTTCTGCTCAAATTTACTCTACCTACTGTAACACCTAACTTAGTGTCATTAACAAACTTGGATATATGGCTCTCGATTCCTTCATGTCATTTATAAATGTAATGAAAAACCGAGGCCCTGGTACAGACCCCTGGGTGAGATGACTAGTTACATCCTGCCAATTGGAGTTCATACCCATTATCTCTACTCTCTCTTTCCGACCTCCCAACCAACTCCACAACCATGTCTAAAGGTTTCCTGCAATTCCATGTACTTCCGTTTTTCCTAATCGCTTCAGTAGAATCTTGTCAATGATGTATTTGATGTTGGCTTCTTTGAGTTTTCCTCAAAGTGAATCTGTTCTCAGATTCAGAGCTTGTCAACATAATCACAGGAGTCTGTGAATGGAAATTCATTTTGTGTTGAGCACAATTGGATCCATCTCTTGGAGAATTGACACTGCGCTTGATGGGTCTAGAATGAATCTGTGATACTAGTGCTGACCATAATAGATCGAAAGAGATTGGCCAGCCCAAGACATTGTACAGTGAATCTGCAAAGCAACCGACATGTTGGGGGAAATGAAAAGTGGAGAGCTTCAAACAGAACTCTTTTGCTCCGTCTCAGTGCAACATGGAGGTCTAGCCCCATGGAATTTAAGAGTTGTAAAGTCCTGTATTGTTGCTTCTACAAAGAAGACCTCTATTGAGAGTTGATAGCGAGGGAAGATTTTACCTGAAATACAGTGTTGTGATGACCTGAGCCAAGTATTTCTTCATTTACTCATCCAGGACATTGGTGAACATGAGTGTAAGTAGTAGTTGAACAAATGACAACCTGATCACAAGGCAAATTAAGATGGTGAATGCTTTACAATGACTAGAGTCACAGTCATTTATGACAGGCAGCCATTCGGTCCATGGAGTCTTTGGTGACCAGTACAATGCATTCAGTCCCATTCTGCTGCTCTGGCACCTGTGAGTTTTTTTCCCCCCTCCAACTGCTCATCTAATTTCCTTTTGAAATCATTTATTGGCTACACTGCCATCATTCACAGCACGGTTATTGCCACTGGTTTATATATCCAAAAAAAGTTCTCCTCACATATCTCTTGCCTAAACCCTTTAAGTTTGTATGCCCTAGTACCTGCCATAATCTTTACACTGCTATCAAATCTCTCTGCAATTTCCTTTTCTCCAATCAGAATAGGGGTCAAAACAAAAGCCACTAATTCATTGCCCCTCCCTAATATTCCACAACTGCATGGCATCTCATTTGTAAATGCCAGAAACTACCATTGCAGCAAAACTGAATAGTTCAAATATCCCTACAAATTTCTCAATGACAAATGGAAGCTGCATGTAGGAGGGCAAAACTCAAAAGGCATGCTAAACTTTCAATGGGGTCAGATATTGGACAACTAGCAATCTTGCTGATCTGAATAACAAAATGAGTTACTTATCTGTACAAAAGGTGAAAAGAAAAAAAACCAGTCCATGATAAATACTTTTATTTCCACATATTGCAAGCGATGAGAAAACTACATATTAACCAGAAATGGAACACATTTTATTTCAACCAATATTATAGAACTAATGACTCTAGAATGCTAATCAACTCAACGTGTGCTTGTCAAACAGGTACTCTCCCATGCCATTGTCAGGAGCTCCCAGTCTCTTCAGGTTGGTGATGTGATCTCCAAGCTTCTTGATCATCTTCACTTGTTCATCCAAGTAGTGAGTCTCCAGGAAATCACACAACTAGAACATGAAATAGAAAATGCCAAACAGATGTTTAATGAGGATCTTTTCCAGAAGTGAAATTACACTTGTTTGGAATTGGGACAGTGTGACATGTGCACATTTAACTAGACAAGAGCAGAATTACCCAGAAATGGCAAATCAATTTTAATAAATGGGGAATGGACTGCACTAGAAACATTTTAATGCTGCAGATACAAAGTGCCTTGGGAACAGTTTAGTGATCCAGGTCTACATTATAGATGGCTTCTTGGCCCAGAAACAAAAATCTGAAAGTGAAAAACAAACTGACACAGAATTTTACCAATGTAGAGTGAAGGGTAGATTCCAATATCACTAACTCATGAATAATTGCAATGTTAGGAACTTACATGAGGGTCAGTGTTGCCAGTGGAGAGTTTGTGTAGATCCAGCAGTCTCTGGTTCACATCCTTTTCCATCTGCAGAGCTCTCTGCATTGCCTCCCAACCATTGCTGCACTCTTCCTGCTCTGGCTTCTGGAACAGAATAGTGGTCCTATTAGTGGGAGTGCAAAGTCCAAGGGATGTTATGCTCAAGGTCAACAAAGTTAGCAACAACAAAGATAATCTGTGCACCTCAATACTACAAGGGACCATTGTGAGGAATGGGGTTTAACCACTGGGTTGACAGACCATTACAGGACACAGGATCTGTTCATTGCTCTGCCATTTTTGGCCAAAGCTCTAATCCCAATTACCCCGAATATGCTCCAATGTTCCTTTCTCCGCATCCTTTTAACATCAACTTCATCCACAGGAAGTCTAGAGCTGTGGCCCACATTCTCCAGACTGTTACCTAGTTAGGCACCATATGTTTGAGCCAATGGCTTTTGATGCAGAAATTGTTCCTTCTGAATATCCATTTATTGATTTTGTATCTATAGAAGAGGCAAAGATCAGTCATACCAACTCATCCTGCAGCCACTCACCAACATTTGGAATTTTACTCAACCTCACCAGATGGAGAGCTGACATTAGAATAAGGAATATTCTCTGAAAGTATCCAAGTTAGATCATAGACTCCAAGTTCAAAATCCAACCTTGATGTTCTCCAAGATGATTCGGCCTCCACGTTTATTCTGGAATGTCATCAGTTTCTCAGCGTGCTCCCGTTCCTCATGTGACTGCTCCTTGAAGAACTCAGCAAAGTGACGCAGGGCAACATCATCCCGGTCAAAGTAATAGGACTGCAGGTAGAAGCAAAATGAAAAGGACAGGGCGTCAGACCCAATCTCATTTATGGCCAAGTCAAAAATGGTAGCAACATCATGGTAAATAAGTCACCCATTCTTTACCTCAGAAGAATTTGCTTTCAATTAAGGGGCTTGGTTTTTGAAGTTTATGCTATAAAATGCTAAATATGTTGAAATGCCCCTCCCTGTGACATTACAGAAGGCAGGAATACTATTTGGATCAAAGTTGCATTTCATCATTCAAGCTATAATTATCAGCAGGACATCCCTTGTCCCCCCAATGAAGATGCAAGTGAGTTTTTTTCTCTCTTCATTCAGTAGAGAAAGACTTAGATTACTGCTTCATGCAAGATCATTACTCCTCATACAAAACAAAGAAGGAGCTCAACACCACAAAATTTACTCATTTACAAAAAAAAAAGGGGAAAGACAGACAATGTTTCACTAACTAGTTACTGAACTTAATTGTTGCCATCCAAGTTGGAAATGATGACTAGATTTATACATCTTCAACATGAATCCTCTATTAGAAACTTCATGGAACCTCGGAGTTACTTTCAAAATTGGACATAAATATTATAGAGCAAGGAATAGAGTCCTTATTTCAAGGGTGTTCACTGATTTAAGTCTCGGGGGAACGAGAGAGATAAATTATAAACCCAACTGATTGGCCTAGAAAAATTCTCGCTACTCAAAAATGCATTGAAATTCATTCTTAACTTTGAAATAGGACCCCAAGAAAACAATACACACCATGGAAAGATAAACATAGGAGGAATAGAGCTCCAGGTTGATTTGCTTGTTAACAGCATCTTCACAGTCCTTGTGGTAGTTCTGACACACTTGAGAGGCCATCATAATCTTTACTACGAACAGAAGCTAAGTTCAAACAACAACAATCTAACTGATTCCTACACAAGCTCTTGTATTTATACTGCTGGGACAGCCTGCATTCAAACAGGGGAATGACATCATTAATGATGATTGACAATTCCAGGTAGCCAGTCAGGAATCATTCATGAATCCAGGCACCAATTAACAATGTAGCCGGGCTGTGGGGTTGGACCCAGAGACAATGAGAGCTGTGGAATTCAGGCAGGTTTGGATGATTATACTGTGATTGGAACATAGGAACAGGAGGAGGCCAATCAGCCCCTCAAGCCTGTTCCGCCATTCAATTAGATCATGGTTTGTGTCTTCAGGCCATTTGCCTGCATTGGTTCCATATTGTTTCATACCCGTACCTAACAAAAATGTAACAGTCTCAGTTTTGAAATGTTTAATTGATCTCAACATTTTGGGGGAGACAGTTCCAGCTTTTTACTTCCCTTTTTGTGAAGAGATGCTTCCTGACATCACCCTTGAATGGTCTAGCTCTAATTTTCAGATTATACCTCCTGTCCTGGACTGCCCCACCAGGGAAAATAGTTTCTCTCTATATACTGTTCTGACCGAGGTGGGAGGAGGGCATTGTTTTTTCTAGTTCCAGTTCCCCACAGGTCACAACATATATTTAAATGTTTACCCAGTTACCGATACGGTCAATCATAGACTCTATTTTTACCCCAAAATAAAATACACCAACCAGGTTTATTTAATAAACAATAGAATTTTCAGTTTATTATAAAACAAGACTTAAGCAGTAACAAGGCAAAGCATTAATACACAGATTGAAATATGAAAGTTCCTTTTACCTCAGCACCTCGCACAGATACATACACACACACACCGGATAACCACAAAAAAAGAGATTTTCTTTTTCGAGCTCTGTTACAAAAAAACGGCAAAAAGAATACTTTGGTCAAATAGTTGCTAATTCTTGAAGAAAAAAGTGAAGATAAGGAAAGATGTCAGTTGTCCCTTGTTTGGTTTGGTGTCCCAAATATGCTTAGACAGCTACTACTGGGATCTTTTCAGAACAGAAACCGAACAAGAACTATAGCAGCACCGACATAACCAACCTGATCAAATCTAGTATTCATGTTCAACACATCAATTATAATAATCCTTTACTCTTCTATACTTGAGAAATACAAGAGTCGTTGATGCAAACTGTCCTCGTAATTTAACCCTTTTATCTCTGGTATCATTCTGGTGAATCTGTGCTGCACTCCCACAAAGGTCAATATATCAGAGCTGAACACAGTACTCCAGATGTGATCTAACCAGAGCTTTATACAAATATAGCATAACCTCCACCCCTTTGTATTCCAGACCCCTTGAGATGAAGACTATTCGACTTTTGAATTAATTTATATACCAGTCCACTAGCTTTTAATAATTTCTGTACACGGACCCCTAACTCTCTCTGCGCCTCCACAGTTCCTAGCTCCTCACCATTTAGAAAATATTCTGATTTATGTCTCTCTGTCCTCACTCTATCTCAAATAGAAATTCATCTTTCACAGTTTTGGCGACTCACAATCTATCAATGTCTCTTTTCAATTTTCTGCTCCAATTTACTCTACCTACTGTAACACCTAACTTAGTGTCATTAGCAAACTTGGATATATGGCTCTCGATTCCTTCATGTCATTTATAAATGTAATGAAAAACCGAGACCCTGGTACAGATCCCTGGGAGAGATGACCAGTCATATCCTGCCAATTGGAGTTCATACCCATTATCCCTACTCTCTGTTTCCTACCTCCCAACCAACTCCATGTCTAAAGGTTTCAAGCAATTCCATGTTCTTCAATTTTTCCTAATCGCTTGAGTAGAATCTTGTCAATGGTGTATTTGATGTTGGCTACTTTGAGTTTTCTCAAAGTGAATCCAATTGAATCTGTTCTCAGATTCAGAGTTTGTCAACATAATCGCAGGAGTCTGCAAATGGAACTTCATTTTGTGTTGAACACAATTAGATCCATCTCTTGGAGAATTGACACTGCGTTTGATGGGTCTAGAATGAATCTATGATAACAATGCTAACAACAATATATTGAAAAAGATTGTCCAGCCCAAAACATTCCACAGCGAATCTGCAAACCAACTGACATGTTGGGGAAATGAAAAGTGGAGAGCTTCAAACAGAACTCTGTTGCTACGTCTACGTGCAACATGGAGGTCCAGCCCCAGGGAATTTAGGAGTTGTAAAGTCCTCTGTTGTTGCTTCTGCAAAGCTGGAGTCTATTGAGACTTGATTACGAGGGAAGATTTTACCTGAAATAGAGAGTGTTATAACTACCTGATTTCTGCATTCACTCATCCCAGACATTCATTAAAATGGCTCCTGGTGAGTAGTGGTTGAACAAATGACAACCTAGCCAAAAGACAGATTAAGATGGTGAATATTTTACAATGAATAGTGTAAGAGTCATTCGGTCCATGGAGTCTCTCGTGACCAGTACATTACATTCAGCCCCATTCCCCTACTCTAGTACCTACAAGTTTTTTTCCTCCAAATGCTCATCCAGTTTCCTTTTGAACTTATTTATTGGCTACACTACCACCATCTTCATACGCAGCAAGTTCCAGGTCATTGCCAATGGCTGTACAAAGAAAAAAGATTCTCCTCAGATACTCCTACATGGGGCGGCACAGTGGCGCAGTTGTTAGCACCGCAGCCTCACAGCTCCAGCGACCCTGGTTCAATTCTGGGCACTGCCTGTGTGGAGTTTGCAAGTTCTCTCTGTGTCTGCGTGGGTTTCCTCCGGGTGCTCCGGTTTCCTCCCACCACCAAAAGACTTGCAGGTTGATAGGTAAATTGGCCATTATAAATTGCCCCTAGCATCGGTAGGTGGTAGGGGAATATAGGGACAGGTGGGGATGTGGTAGGAATATGGGATTAGTGAAGGGTTAGTATAAATGGGTGGTTGATGGTCGGCACAGACCCGGTGGGCTGAAGTGCCTGTTTCAGTGCTGTATCTCTAAATAAAATAAAAATCACTTGCCCAAACCCCCCAAAGTCTGTGTTCCCAAGTACTTGTACAATCGCTAACAGGAATAGATCTGCCTTTGTCTACCTGTCAGCATCTTCACATCTCTATCAACTCTCTCTGCATTGCCCTTTGCTCCAATGAGAACAGGGGGCAAAACAAAATTCAGTTTCCCTTCCTCATGTTCCACAACTGCATGACATTTCATCTGCAGATGGAAGAAACTAACTTGGTGATAAAAATTGCATATTTCAGATATTCCCCACAAGTTTCTCAGTGAAAATTGGAAGATGTGAGCAAACTAGCCTAAGCAGACTTTGAATCAATTTTCAGAAGCTGGATGTCGGAGAGCAAAACTTAAAAGGCATGGTAAAGTTTCAGTGGAATCAAATATTAGACAGCTAGGTATCTTGGCTGACCTGAGTAATGAAATTAGTTACTTATCTATACAGAGAAAAACAAAATGAGGCCATGATAAATATTTTTATTTCCACATACAGCAAGAAATGAGAAAACTGCATATTAACCAGAAATGGGTCACATTTTGTTTCTACCAATATTTTTGAACTAATAATTTTAGAATGCTCATCAACTCAGCATGAGCTGGGCAAACAGGTACTCTCCCATGCCATTGTCAGGGGCTCCCAGTCTCTTCAGGTTGGTGATGTAATCTCCAAGCTTCTTGATCATCTTCACTTGCTCATCCAAGTAGTGAGTTTCCAGGAAGTCACACAACTTGAACATGAAATAGAAAATGCCAAACAGTTTTTTTTCAGGTTTGCACTTGCTGCTGTTCGATATTCAGTGTATTAACACCTAATCTGTACTAATGCTTTGTCTTTCAACACACCATTAACATATTGTTTGCCTTTGCTCCGTGACCTTTTGGTTAGCTATGTGGCCTGGTCCAATCTAGACCTCCTTTGTTATCTCTTGCCCCACCCCCACCTCACTTACTTATAAACTGCGACTTTACTAATATTTGTCAGTTCCGATGAAGAGTCACTGATCCGAAACGTTAACTCTGCTTCTCTTTTCACAGATGCTGCCAGACCTGCTGAGGGGTTCCAGCATTTCTTGTTTTTATTTCAGATTTCCAGCATCCGCAGTATTCTGCTTTTATTTTAGATGTTTAGTGAGGATCTTCTCCAAAAGAGAAATTACTTTATTTTGTATTGGGATAGTTTGACATGGGCACATTTAACCAGACAAGAGCAGAATTACCCAGAAATAGCAAATCAATTTTAATAAATGGTGAATGGACTGCATAAGAAACATTTTAATGCTGCAGATACAAAGTGTCTTGGGAACAGTTTAGTGATCCAGGTCTGCAGTATAGATGGCTTCTTGGCCCAAAAACAAAAATCTGAAAGTGAAAAACAAACTTACACAGAATTTTACCAATGTAGAGTAAAGGGCAGATTCCAATATCACTAACTCATGAAAAATTGGTATGTTAGGAACTTACATGAGAGTCAGTGTTGCCAGTGGAGAGTTTGTGCAGATCCAGCAGTCTCTGGTTCACATCCTTCTCCATCTGCAGAGCTCTCTGCATTGCCTCCAGACCATTGCTCCACTCATCCTGCTCTGGCTTCTGGAACAGAATAGTGGTCCTGTTAATGGGAGTGCAAAGTTCAAGGGACGTTATGCTCAAGGTCAACAGGGTTAAAAGCAACAGAAGTTAATCTGTCCACCTCAATATTATGAGGAAGTATGAAGGGTGGAGTCCATTAGATCAGTCCATTGGCTAAAAATGGCAGGGCAGAGTCAAACTCCGTTCCCAATTACACTCCATTTAAAGAAAAATCTTCAAGTTACTTCATCCATGGAACTTTACAGCTGCGATCCACATTCTCCAGAATAGTTTCCTTGCCAAGCACCATAAAATTGGAAGCAGTAGTTCGTTTCTGGCGGACAAACTCATTCCTTCTGAACATCCACATTTAGTGATCCTCCTCTATTCATTAGCTAGGCTGGCCCATCATAACACCCATCTTCATTTCACTAACACTAGCAATTTTACTCATTAAATCTCACTGGATTAGGAATTTAAGGGTGTTCATGAGGAAACATCTTTTAAGCAACCTACAATTACATTACAGAAGTTGCAATCCAACCTTGATGTCCTCCAAGATGATTCGGCCTCCACGTTTATTCTGGAATTTCATCAGTTTCTCAGCGTGCTCCCGTTCCTCATGTGAATGCGCCTTGAAGAACTCAGCAAAGCGACGCAGGGCAACATCATCACGGTCAAAGTAATAGGACTGCAGGTAGAGACAAAATGGAAAGGAAGAGTCAAGTCAGACCCAAATCTCAGCAATGGCCAAGTCAAAAAAATTGATAGCAACATCATGGTAGATAAGTCACCCATTCTTTACTTCAGACAGTTTGCTTTCAATTAAGGGGCTTGGTTTTCAAGTTATTGCTTCAATGTTTTCCTGAATATGTTGAAAGTGCCTCCCATTGACCAGCATTAATAAAAGCAGTAATGAGTTTTGGATTAAAGTCTCATTTCAGCATTCAAACTACAGTTAATTATCAGGAGATCTTCTTGTCTCTCTTCACCATCAGCCCACCCACCCACACCACCCCCTCATATTCCCCCCCACCTCACAAACCTCATTTCCTTTCCCTGCCCCCACCACCCGACATTGAAGGTGCAAGGAAGTGCATTCCAGGGCCGAAGACAATACAATTCACAAATGCAGAAGTGGTTAAGCCAGTTAGTCACATGACTGACCTACTGGCCAACTTGGGTTTTTGTTTGTGCCATACCTGAAAAGAAATCAGGTGTGCAACTGAAGCTCGAACAAGGAAGCCCCTCTCCTGGCTGTCTCTCTCGCCTTCTCCCAAGCACCCGGCCACATGGAAGACACGTACACCTCAAGAGAGAAAAGACTCGGACATCAAAACAAGTTGAATGCTGAACGGGTCCCCAACAAATAGCAGGAGGTACCAGCACCCACACACTCCACATTGAACTCCAAGGTCAGTAAATAACTAACAGATATTGCCTCAAACTTTTCCCCCTTGACTCTATCTGCATGTGTTTATTGCGTATGCATGCTAGTGTGGTCGTGTTACATAGTTGTAGTCGTTAACTGGATTAGAGTTTAAGATTAATAAACTTCTCCCTTGTTTGCTGAAATCTAAAGAAACCTGTCTGATTTCTTAACCTGACACTTGGAGCAGTGAACAAGGATTGACTCAAGGGAGCTTAAAAGCACTTGTTAAAATTAAACCCCGTCACAGTTAAACCAGACAAAGGCTGAGAGTGAACTCCTATCCCTCTTCTCACCTAGTCATAATGTAATCCCACAAGTTTGCTAATGGGAATCCCATTTTGCATTGTGTGTGCAATTGGATCTAAATTAACATGGCTTAGAGAATTGATGTATCCCTGTGTGGGTCTAGAACAAGTCAGGGATACCAATCTTGATCACAATAGGTTCAGCAAGTTCCAGGGCATTGGCAGTATAAAAAAATATTGTTCCCCTCAGATACTGCTACTTATCTTGCCCAAACCCCTTAAGTAGTATTCCCGAGTACTTGTACTATCAGCTAACAGGATTAGATCTTCCTTTCTCAACCTGTCAGCATCCTTAGACCTCTATCAAATCTCTCTGCCTTGCCTTCTGCTCTATGAGAATAGGGGTGAAAACAAAAGGCACTAATTCAGCATCCCTTCCTCATATCACACAACTGCATGACGTTTCATCTGCAGCAAAATTGCACATTTCACATATCCCCTACAAGTTTCTCAGTGACAAATGGAAGACATGTGCAAACTATCCTAGTCAGACATTGAATCAAATTTAGGAAGCTGGATGTAGAAGGGCAAAACTTAAAGGCATGTTCAAGTTTCAGTAGAAAATCAACCATTAGCTGGGCATCTTGGTGATCAGAATAATGAAATGAGTTACTTATCTATACAAAGAAACAAAATCAGTCCATGATAAATACATTTATTTCCATATGCAGCAAGAGATGAGAAAACTGGGAATCAAAAAGCATTCAGCAAGTATAGAATTAATAGTTGTAGAACCCCAATCAACTCAGCGTGTGTTTGTCAAACAGGTACTCTCCCATGCCATTGTCAGGGGCTCCCAGTCTCTTCAGGTTGGTGATGTGATCGCCAAGCTTCTTGATCATCTTCACTTGCTCATCCAAGTAGTGAGTCTCCAGGAAGTCACACAACTAGAACATAAAACAGGAAACGAGCGAGTATAGTTAGCTTTAAAAAATGCAAGTATCTTCATAAAATTTTTTTTATTTTTTTTTTTATTTGCACTGGGATAATGGCGCAAGTACTGTACATGGGAGCAAGACTTGCTCTAGAGACCAAGCACAGGCAGCAGGCCAAGTGGTCAGCACAGAAGGACATCATTCTGATCCGGTGGATACATTTAGCCAGACAAGACCAAAATTCACCCACATGTGGAAGTCAACTCCATTACACTGGGAATAAATGCAAAAGATTGATGTCAGAGAAACCAAGTACCTTGTGAGCAGTTTCGTGATCCTTTTTTATAAAAAAAAAAGGCCCCAAAACATATGGAATGCTACCAGAGTTAAGGGCAGATTGCAAATATCATTTAATCCATCTGAAAACTCATTCCAATATTAACTTACATGAGGGTCAGTGTTGCCAGTGGAGAGTTTGTGCAGATCCAGCAGACTCTGGTTCACATCCTTCTCCATCTGCAGAGCTCTCTGCATTGCCTCCAGACCATTGCTCCACTCATCCTGCTCTGGCTTCTGGAACAAAATAGTGGTCCTGTTATTGGGAGTGCAAAGTCCAAGGGATGTTATGCTCAAGGTCAACAGGGTTAGCAGTAACAAAGACAATCTGTGCATCCCAATACTATGAGGGATGGGGTTTAATCACTGGGTTGACAGACAATTACAGGACACTGGATCAGTTCATTGCCTCTGCACTGCCATTTTTGGCCAAAGCTCTAATCCCAATTACCCCAAATATGCTAAATTTTCTTTTTCTCCTTTATGATCCTCAACTACATCCATGGGGCATCTACAGCTATGGCCCACATTCTCAAGATTGTTACCTAGTTAGTTAAGCACCATAAGAACCAATAGTTTACAATGCAGAAATTGTTCCTTCTGAAAATCCATTTATTGATTTTATAAATATAGAAGAGGCAAAGGTCAGTCAGACCAACTCACCAACACTAGAAATTTTACTCATTAATCTCTCGATTGAGTACTGACATTATTAGAATAAGGAACATAGCCTGAAAGTATCCAAGTTAGATCATGGATTCCATGAAGATAAGATCCCAACCTTGATGTCTGCCAAGGTGATTCGGCCTCCACGTTTATTCTGGAATTGCATCAGTTTCTCAGCGTGCTCCCGTTCCTCATGTGACTGCTCCTTGAAGAACTCAGCAAAGTGACGCAGGGCAACATCATCCCGGTCAAAGTAATAGGACTGCAGGTAGAGACAAAATGGGAAGGGGAGAGGTCAGACCCAAATCTCATTTATGGCCATGTCAAAAAGAATGGGTGATTTATTTACTATATGATTTATCACAAAAGAATTTGCTTTCAATTAAAGGGGCTTGGGTTTCCAAGTTTAGGCTGTAAAATGCTAAATTTGTTGAAATGCCCCTCCCTGTAACATTACAAAAAAAGCAGTAATATTATTTGGATCAAAGTTTCATTTCAGGCACTCAAACTATAGTTATCAGCAGGACATCCTTTGTCCCCCAGTGAAGGTACAAGTGATCAAAAAGAAGTTGCACTCAATACAATAAGACTTTCAGGTTACTACTTCATGCAATATCATTACTGCTCGTACAAAAGAGTTCAACACCACAGGATTTACTCATCTACAAAAAAAAAAAGGGCGGGGGGGGGGGGGGGGGGGTGGGAAGACCAGAACAAGTCAGACAATGTTTCACTAACTAGTCACTAAACTTAATTGTTGCCATCCAAGTTGGAAAAGATGACTAGGTTTATACATCTTCAACATGAATCCTCTATTAGAACCTTGGAGTTACTTTCAAACTTGGGAACAAATATTACAGAGCAAGGAATAAAGTCCCTGTTTCAAGGGTGTTCACTGATTTAAGTCAAGGGAGAACTACAGAGATAGATTATAAACCCAATTGCTGGACCTAGAGAAATTCTAGCTACTCAAAATGCATTGAAATTCCAGTCTTAACTTTGAAATAGGACCCCAAGAAAACAATACACACCATGGAAATATAAACATAGGAGGAATAGAGCTCCATGTTGATTTGCTTGTTAACAGCATCTTCACAGTCCTTGTGGAAATTCTGACACACTTGAGAGGCCATCATAATCTTTACTATTAGCAAAAAAAAAAACTAAACTCCAACAATCTAACTGCTTCCTGCACAATCTCTTGTATTTATACTAGTGGGACACCCTGCATTCAAACAGGGGAATGACATCATTATTGATGATTGACAATTCCAGGTAGCCAGTCAGGAATCGTTCATGAATCATTCAGGAATCAGGCACCAATTGACAATGTAGACGGGCTGTGGGGTTGGACCCAGAGACAATGAGAGCTGTGGAATACAGGCAGGTTTGGATGATTATTATGTGATTGGAACATAGGAACAGGAGGAGGCCAATCAGCCCCTCAAGCCTGTTCTACCATTCAATTAGATCATGGTTTGTGTCTTATGGCCATTTGCCTGCATTGGTTCCATATTGTTTCATACCCGTACCTAAAATAAATCTAACAGCCTCAGTTTTGAAATGTTTAATTGATCTCAAAATTTTGTGGGAGACAGTTCCAGATTTTTCCCTTCTTGTGAAGAAATGCTTCCTGACACCACTCCTGAATGGTATAGCGCTAATTTTAAGATTATACCCCCTGTCCTGGACTGCCCCACCAGAGAAAATAGTTTCTCTCTATATACTGTTATGACTGAGGTGGGAGGAATTCACTGTATTTTCTAGCACCAATTCTCCACAGGTCACAACATATATTTAAATGTTTACCCAGTTACCGATACGGTCAATCATGGACTCTATTGTTATCCCAAAAGAAAATACACCAACAGGTTTCTTTAATAAACAACAAAATTATCAGTTTGTTATAAAACGAGACCTAACCAGTAATATAGCAAGGTATTAACACACAGATTGAAATATAAAAGTTCCCTTTTAACTTAGCCCATGACACACACACATACACACATCGGATAACCAGAAAATTAGATTTTCTTTTTAGAGCTCTGTTAAAAAAAAGGAAAAAAAGAATACTTGGGCCAAATACTTGCTAATTCTTGAAGAAAGCAGAGAAGATACGGAAAGATGTCAGTTGTCCCTTTTTTGGTTTGGCGTCCCAAATACGCTTAGACGGTTGCCACTGGGATCTTTCCAGAACAGTTCTTTTCAGGCGACATTGAAGGTCAGTTTGGCTGGTTTTCCAGGTGAGATGCGGCATCAGGTGTTTCTGGCAGCCTTTTCAGGAGACATGCAGCATCAGTTTCTCTATTTCCTACACTTAATTCACAGGACGTTCTCAAAAGATGGAAGAGGATGCTGATGGTGACTGCTCTCTTGGCTGATTTTCTCCAATTGCCTTCAAAACAGTTCACACTCCAACACACTGTTCAAAGCAAAACCAAAAACAATATCTCAAGAGTCAAGCCTCCTGACCCCTATAAATTTTGACCTGTCACTTCTCTGTAAATATCTTCTCCAAGTCAAAAAGCCCCTGCTGGGATATTTATCTGATGACAGGTGACTTCCAATGAGTGTTGTTTACAACAAGTCATCTCAGTGTCCTGTCAATGACCACAGCGAAAAATATCTATCGAATCCTTTTCAGTATTCCCTTAATAAAACAATGTCCATAATTGTAAAATACAAGTCCTCAAAAAAAATCCCTAACAAGAAATGTAGCAGCACCATCATAACAATAACCTATCAAATCTATTATTCATGTTCAACGCATCAATTAAAATTATTCTTCACTCTTCTATACTTGGAGAATACAAGAGTTGTTAATGCAAGTTGCCTTGTAATCTAAAACCTTTATCCCTGGTATCATTCTGGTGAATCTGTGCTGCACTCCCACCAAGGTCAATATATCAAAGCTGAACACAGTACTCCAGATATGATCTAACCAGAGCTTTATACAAATATAGCATAACCTCCACCCCTTTGTATTCCAGACCCTTGAGATGATGTCTAACAGTCTAGTCAACATTTTAATTCATTTATGTACCAGTCCACTAGCTGTTAGTAATTTCTGTACACGGACCCCTAACTCTCTCTGCTCCTCCACAGTTCCTAGCTCCTCACCATTTAGAAAATATTCTGATTTATCTCTCTCTGTCCTCGCTCTATCTCAAATTGAAATTCATCTATCACAGTTTTGGCTACTTACTTAATGTCCCTTTTCAATTTTCTGCTCCAATTTACTCTACCTACTGTAACACCTAACTTAGTGTCATTAGCAAACTTGGATATATGGCTCTCGATTCCTTCATGCCATTTATAAATGTAGTGAAAAACTGAGGCCCCGGTACAGATCCCTGGGTGAGATGACTAGTCATATCCTGCCAATTGGAGTTCATACCCATTATCCCTACTCTTTGTTTCCTATCTCCCAACCAACTTATGACCACATGTAAAGGTTTCCTGCAATTCCATGTGCTTCCATTTTTCCCAATCTCTTCAGCAGAATCTTGTCAGTGATATATTTGATGTTGGCTTCTTTGAGTTTTCTCAAAGTGAATCTGTTCTCGGATTCAGAGTTTGTCAACATAATCGCAGGAGTCTGCAAATAGAAATTTATTTTGTGTTGAGCACAATTGGATCCATCTCTTGGAGAATTGACACTGCGCTTGATGGGTCTAGAATGAATGTGATACCAATGTTGACCACAATATATCAAAAGAGATGAAACATGAAACAGCCTGAAACATTCCAGTGAATCTGCAAAGCAACTGACTTGCTGGGGAAATGAAAAGTGGAGAGCTTCAAACAGAACTCTATTGCTCCGTCTAAGTGCAACATGGAGGTCAAGCCCATGGAATTTAAGAGTTGTAAAGTCCTGTGTTGTTGCTTCTGCAAAACTGAAGTCTATTGAGACTTGATTGCAAGGGAAGATTTTACCTGAAATAGAGTGTGTTATAACTACCTGACCCAAGTATTTCTGCATTCACTCATCCCAGACATTCGTAAGTATGGCTCCTGGTGAATCAGGGTGCAAGTAGTGGTTGAACAAATGACAACCTAGCCAAAAGGTAGATGATGGTGGTGAATATTTACAATGAATAGCGTCAGTCATTTTAGGCACAGGAGGCCATTCGGTCCATAGAGTCTCTGGTGACCAGTACAACACTATCAGACCTATTCCCCTACTCTTGCACCTGTAAGTATCTTTCATCCAAATGCTATTCCAGTTTCCTTTCAAAATCATTTATTGGCTACACTGTCACCATCCTCATGGGCAGCAAAGTCCAGGCCATTACCACTGGCTGTTAAAAAAAAAAAATCCCCTCTCAGCTAACAGGAATAGATCTTCCTTTGTCTACCTGTCAGCATTTTCACAACTCAATCACATCTCTCTGCATCACCTGCTGCTCCAGTCGGATCAGGGGTCAAAACAAATTTGTGCCACTTCCTCATGTTACACAACTGCATGATATTTCACTGGCAGACACAAGAAACTACCTTTGCAATAAAACGTCCATATTTCTGATATTCCCCACAAGTTTCTCAATGAAAATTGGAAGATGTGAGCAAACCAGCCTAAGCAGACATTGGATCAATTTTCAGAAGATAGATGTAGGAGAGCAAAACTCAATGGAATGGTAGAGTTTCAGTGGAATTAGATATTAGACAGCTAGGTATCTTGGTGATCTGAATAATGAAATGAATTACTTATCTATACAAAGATAAACAAAATCACTCCATGATAAATAATTTTATTTCCACATACAGCAAGAAATGAGAAAATTGCATATTAACCAGAAATGTATCACATTTTATTTCAATTATTAGAGAACAAATGATTCTAGAATGCTGATTAACTCAGTGTGTGCTTGTCAAACAGGTACTCTCCCATGCCATTGTCAGGGGCTCCCAGTCTCTTCAGGTTGGTGATGTGATCTCCAAGCTTCTTGATCATCTTCACTTGCTCATCCAAGTAGTGAGTCTCCAGGAAGTCACAACTAGAACATGAGAAATCAGGTGAGTATTGTTTAAAATAAAAAGTTAGCAAGTACCTTTGTTGGATTTTTTTTTTTTTTTTAAATTTACACTGGGATAATGGTGAAAGTTCTATACATGGAGTAAGACTTGCTCTAGAAAACAAGCACAGGCAGCAGGCCAAGTGGTCAGTACAGAAAGAAATCATTCTGATCCTGTGGATAAGTTTAGTCAGACAATACCAAAATTTACCCACATGTGGCAAGTCAAATCTATTATACAGGGAGTGAATGCAAAAGATCGATGCTGGAGAAACCAAGTGCCTTGTGAACAGTTCAGTGATCTACAGCTAGTGTGATGGCCTTTTCACCCAAAATGCGAGCATGTAACCAACCTATATGGAATTCTACTAGAGTTAAGGGTAGATTCGAATTATAATCTTCCAACCTGAAAACTCATTCCAATATTAGCTTACATGAGGGTCAGTGTTGCCAGTGGAGAGTTTGTGCAGATCCAGCAGACTCTGGTTCACATCCTTCTCCATCTGCAGAGCTCTCTGCATTGTCTCCAGACCATTGCTCCACTCATCCTGCTCTGGCTTCTGGAACAGAATAGTGGTCCTGTTAATGGGAGTGCAAAGTCCAAGGGATGTTATGCCCAAGGTCAACAGGGTTAGCAGCAAAGATAATCTGTGCAACCCAATACTATGAGGGACCATTGTAGGAGACTAGATCAGTTCATAGAGTGTGCTTTGCCATTTTTGGCCAAAGCTCCAATCCCAATTCACCCAAATATGCTCCATTTTGTCTTTCTCCAAATCCTTTTAGCATCCTTAACTTTGTCCATGGGAAGTCTACAACTGTAGACCACATTCTCCAGACTGTTACCTCATTAAACACCAAGAATTTAGGGAGCAAGGCAGCAGATTAAAAGCAGGACCTCAAAGATTTAATCTCTGGATTATTCCTGGTGCCACATGCTTGTGGGTATAGGAATGAGAGGATAGAGCACAGGAATGCATGGCTGAGGTGGTGCAAGAGGGAGAGCTTTAGTCTCCAGACTCCTGGGTCAGTTTCTAGCAAAGGTGGGACCTGTTCAGATGCAATCCATCCAACTTGAACAGGACCAAGATCCTTGCTAGGAAGTTTGCTGGTGCTGTTGGGGAGTGGGGTGGGGGAAAAGGGGTGGTGGCACTGGAGTTTAAACTAATTTGGCAGGGGGATGGGATAGAGAAGTTACAGTAGGGAGCGATGCATAGTCAAATATAGAAGAAATTGAGTCAGTCTGGAAGGCAGAGCAAATATAGATCTGTTGAGGCACAAGGGGAAAATGCATGTTGGATTGCATCTGTTTTAGTTTAGTTTAGAGATACAGCACTGAAACAGGCCCTTTGGCTCACCAAGTCTGTGCTGACCATCAACCACCCATTTATACTAATCCTACACTAATCCCATATTCCTACCACATCCCCCACCTGTCCCTATATTTCCCTACCACCTACCTATACTAGGGGCAATTTATAATGGCCAATTTACCCATCAACCTGCAAGTCTTTGGCATGTGGGAGGAAACCAGAGCACCCAGAGGAAACCCACACAGACACAGGGAGAACTTGCAAACTCCACACAGGCAGTACCCAGAATTGAACCCAGGTCGCTGGAGCTGAGGCTGCAGTCCTAACCACTGCACCACCCAGGGTTCTTCCTACTAAGACAGATGAATTGAGGGCACTGATTAACACAAGAGAGTGATATTGTTGCAATCACAGACATGGTTGAGGGAAGGGAATGACTGACAGCTCAATAATCCAGGGTACAGAATCTTCAGGCATGACAGGGGCAGGTGTAAAAGAGGTGGCATTGTACTGTTGATCAAGGAGTCAATGATTGCAGTAAAGAGGGATGATATCTTAGGTTCCTCAAATGAGGCCATATGGGTAGAATTTAAAAACAAAAAGGGGCAATCACTTGGAGTGTACTGCAGGCCTATAAACAGTCAGGGAGATAGAGGAACAGATATGTAGGCAAATCTCAGGTGTAAAAATAGGGTAATAGTAGGGGATTTCAACTTCCCCAATATCAACTTGGATAGTCTTAGTGCAAAAGGCTTAAAGGGGCAGAATTGTTAGTGCATGCAGGAGAGCTTTTTGAGCCAGCACATGGGAAGTCCCACAAGAGAAGGGTAAGGGACCTAATCCTGGAGATTGAAACCAGATAGGTGGTAGAAGTGTCAGTGGGGGAGCATTTTGGAGATAGTGGCCATAACTTGAAGATTTAAAAGGTAGTTATGGAAAAGGACAATGAGGGACTGCAAAATAAAGTACTAATGGGGGTGGGGGTAGGGGGGGGGGTGGGCAGGGGGAAAAAAAAAAAAAGAGGTGGGGAGAGGCCAATTTCAATGAAACAGGATCTGGCCAAAGTGGACTGGGAGCAGCTACTTGTAGGAAAGACTTCATCAGAGCAGTGGGAGTCATTAAAAAAAGCAAATAGTGAGTTCGGGCCAACATGTTCCCATAAAAGGTGGCAGGTAGGACCAACAAGTCCAGGGAACCCTGGATCTCAAGGGATTTAGAGGATTGGGGAAGGAAAAAAATAAGCTTACAGCAGATTCAAAGTGCTGAAAACAGTGGAGGCCCTAGCGGAGTAAAGAAAGTATACAAGTACTTAATGTAATAAGAACAAAAGGGACATGAAAAGACACTGGCCAGCAAGAGAGAAAAAATACTTTTAAAACACCTTGGAATTTAAGGGCAAGAGGATAACCAGGGCAAGAGTAGGGCCCATTAGGGTCCAGAGTAACAATCTGTGTGGAGCCAGAGGACATAGTGAGCTTTTAAATGATTACTTTTCATCTGTGTTCACTCTGGGAGAAGGACGATGTAGGTGTAGAGATCAGGGAAGGGGTTTGTGATATACTTGAACAAATTAGCATTGAAAGGGAGGAAGTATTAGCGAGCTTAAAAGTGGATAAATCCACAGGCCCAGATGAGATGTACCCCAGGCTGTTATGTGAGGCAAGAGGGGAGATAGCAGGGGCTCTGAAGTTTTCAAAACATCTCTGGCCACAGGAGAGGTACCAGAAGACTGGAGGACAGTAAATCTGGTAAAATTATTCAAGGGTAGCAGGGATAAACCAGGTAATTACAGGCCAGTGAGTTTATCAGTGCTAGGTTAACTATTGGAAAATATTCTGAGGCACAGATTAATCAGATAGTCAGCATGGCCTTGCTAGGGGGAGGTAGAGTCTAACAAACTAGATTGAATTTTGAGGTGGTGACTAGATGTGTAGATGAGGGTAAAGCAGTTGATGTAGTCTACATGGACTTCAGTAAGGCTTTTGATAAAGGTCCCAGAAGGGAGATTGGTTAAGGTGGTAAGAGCCCATGGGATCCAGGGCAATTTGGATCCAAAAATCAGCTTAGTGGCAGGAGGCCGAGGGTGATGGCCAAGGGTTGTTTTTGAGAGTGGAAACCTGTGACTGGTGGTGCACTGCAGGGATCAGTGTTGGGACTGTTAGTAGCATATGTTAATGATTTTAGCACAAATATAGGAGGTACAATCAGTAAGTTTGCAGATGACATGATAATTGGTAGTGTTGTAAATAGTGAGAAGGAAAGTATTAGATTGCAGGATGATATAATGGGCTGGGAAGATGGGTGGAGCAGTGGCAAATAGAATTTAATCCTGAGACGTGTGAGGTGATGTATTTGGGAGGACGAACAAGGCAAGGGAATATACAATGGGTGATAGGACCCCAGGAAGTACAGAGGGCGAGAGGGACCTTGGTATATTTGTCCATAGATCACTGAAGGTAGCAGCACAGGTAGATAAGGTGGTTAGGAAGGCATATGGGATACTTGCCTTTATTACCCGAGGCATAGAATAAAAGAGCAGGGAGATTATGATGGAGCTGTATAAAATGCTAGTTAGGCCACAGCTGGAGTAGTGTACAGTTCCGGTCACCACCCTATAGGAAGGATGACATTGCACAAGAGGGTGCAGAGGAGATTCATCAGGATGCTGCCTGGGCTGGAGAATTGCAGCTATGAAGGGAGACTGGATAGGCTAGGGTTGTTTTCCTCAGAGCGAAGGCCAAGGGGGTGAGCTGACTGGTATACAAAATTATGAGGGGCATTAATACCTTTTCCTTTAGCAGAGGGATCAATAACCAGGAGGCATAGACTTAATGGAAGGGGGCAGGAGGGTTAGTGGGGATTTGAGGAAAGATGTTTTCACCCAAAGGGCAGTTAGAATCTAGAACACTGAACGGGTGGTAGAGGCAGGAACCCTCATCATTTTAGTGTTTTGTTGTGTACTTGAAATGCCATAACATACCAGGCAAGGGGCCAAGTGTTGGAAAATAGGATTAGAATAGATCAATGCTTGATGGTTGTCTCAGAAATGGGCAAAGGGCCTGTATAACTGACATTTATGTTTGAGCCAATACTTCACAATGCAGAAGTTGTTCCTTCTGAATATCCATTTATTGACCTTATATCTATAGAAGAGGCAAAGATCAGCCATACCAACTCATTCTATAGCTACTCACCAACACTAGAAATTTTACTCCTTAATCTCACCATATGGAGAACTGAAGTTATTAGAACAAGGAACATTCTCTGAAAGTATCCAAGTTAGATCATAGACTCCTTCATGTTAAAAACCCAACCTTGATGTTCTCCAAGATGATTCGGCCTCCACGTTTATTCTGGAATTTCATCAGTTTCTCAGCATGCTCCCGTTCCTCATGTGACTGCTCCTTGAAGAACTCAGCAAAGTGACGCAGGGAAACATCATCCCGGTCAAAGTAATAGGACTGCAGGTAGAGGCAAAATGGAAAGGGAGAGAAGCCAGACCCAAAACTCATTGGCAGCCATGTCAAAAATGGTAGTAATATCATGGTAGATAAATCACTCATTCTTTACATCAAAAGAGTTTGCTTTCAATTAAAGGGGCTTGGTTTTTCAAGTTTATGCTGTAAAACACCAAGTATGTTGAAAGGCCCCTCCCTGTGACATTACAAAAAGCAATAATACCATTTGGATCAAAGTTCCATTTCAGCATTCAAACTATAGTTCAGCAGGCCATCCTTTGTCCCCCAATGAATATTTAAATGATTGAAGAAAAAAAACAAATCAGTAGATGACTGCTTCATGCAAGATTATCCCTCATACAAAAAAAAAAAAGAGTTCAGCATCACAAGATTTACTCATTTACAAAGGGGGAAAAGTAAAGACAGACCAGAACTAATCAGACAAAGTTTCACTAAACTTAATAGTTGCCATCCAAGTTGGAAAAGATAACTAGGTTTATACATCTTCAAAATGAATCCTCTATTGGAAACCACACAGAACCTTGGAATAACTTTCAAAAATTGAACACAAATATTACAGAGCAAGGAACAGAGTCTCTGCTTCAAGGGTGTGCACAGATTTAAGTCAAGGGAGGACTAGAGAGAAAGATTATGAACCCAACTGATTAGCCTAGAGAAATTCTAGATTCTCAATGCATTGAAATTCCAATCTTAACTTTGAAACAGGACCCCAAGAAAACAATACACACCATGGAAAGATAAACATAGGAGGAATAGAGCTCCAGGTTGATTTGCTTGTTAACAGCATCTTCACAGTCCTTGTGGTAATTCTGACATACTTGAGAGGCCATCATAATCTTTACTACTAACAAAAGCCCAGTTCCAATAACAACAATCCAACTACTTCCTACACAAGCTCTTGTATTTATACTGCTGGAACAGCCTGCATTCAAACAGGGAATGACATCATTAATGATGATTGACAATTCCAGGTAGCCAGTCAGGAATCGTTCATGAATCCAGGCACCAAATAACAATGTCGACGGGCTGTGGGGTTGGACCCAGAGACAATGAGAGCTGTGGAATGCAGGCAGGTTTGGATGATGATACTGTGATTGGAACATAGGAACAGGAGGAGGCCAATCAGCCCCTCAAGCCTGTTCCACCATTCAATTAGATCATGGTTTGTGTTTTAAGGCCATTTACCTGCATTGGTTCCATATTGCTTCATACCCGAACCTAACAAAAATCTAACAGTCTCACTTTTGAAATGTTTAATTAATCTCAACATTTTGTTGGAGTGAGTTTCAGATTTCCATTTCACTTTTTGTGAAGAAATGTTTCCTGACATTACCCCTGAATGGCTGAGGTCTCATTTCAAGATTAAACCCCCCTGTCCATTAATCGTGTTCAACACATCAATTATAATCATTCTTTAATCATCTATACTCGAGGGGATACAAGACTCTTCTAAGCAAACTGTACAAGTAATTTAACCCTGTAATCCCTGGTATCATTCTGGTGAATCTGTGCTGCACTCCCTCCAAGGCCAATATATCAGAGCTGAACACAGTACTCCAGATGTGATCTAACCAGAACTTTATACAAATATAGCTTAACCTCCACCCCTTTGTATTCCAGCCCCCTTGAGATGGAGACTAAAATTCTAGTAGACTTATTAATACATTTATGTAAGTGTCCATTAGTTGTTAGTAATTTAGTAATTTCACATTGAACTCCATCAATCACAATTTTGCTCATTCACTTAATCTATCAATGTCTCTTTGCAAATTTCTGCTCCAATTTACACTACTTACTGTGCTACTGAGCTTCGTGTCAGCAGCAAATTTGGATATACAGCACTCTATTCCTTCATCTATATCATTTATAGAGTTATACAGCACAGAAACAGGCCCTTCAGTCCATTGTACCTGTGCCAGCCATCAAACACCTTTCTATTCTAATCCCATTTTCCAGCACTTGGCCCGTAGCCTAATATGCTATGACATTTCAAGTGCTCATCTAAATACTTCTTAAATGTTGTGAGGATTCCTGCCTCTACCACCCCTTCAGGCAGTGTGTTCCAGATTCCAACCACCCTCTGGGTGAAAAAATAGTTCCTAAAATCCTCTCTAAACCTCCTGCCCCTTACCTTAAACTTATGCCCCCTGGTTATTGACACCTCTGCTATGGGAAAAAAGTTTCTTCCTGTCTATCTATCTATCCATGCTCCTGATAATTTTGTATACCTCTATCAGATCTCCCCTCAGCCTTCACTGCTCTAAGGAAAACTACACTAGCCTATCCAGTCTCTCTTCATAGCTGAAATGCTCCAGCCCAGGCAACACGCTCTGCATCCTCTCCAGTGCAATCACATCCTTCCTATAGTGTAGTGCCCAGAACTGTACACAGTACTCCAGCTCTGGCCTGAATAGTGTTTTATGAAGCTCCATCACTGTTCTTATACTCTATGCCTTGGCTAATAAAGGCAAGAATCCCATATGCCTTCCTAACCACCTTATCTACCTGTGCTGCTGCCTTCAGTGATCTATGGACAAGTACACCAAGGTCCCTCTGACCCTCTGTACTTCCTTGGGTCCGACCATCTATTGTATATTCCCTTGCCTTGTTAGTCCTCCCAAAATGCATCACCTTACACTTCTCAGGATTAAACTTCATTTGCCAGTGCTCTGCCCATCTTACCAGCCCATCCTGTAATCTAAGGCTTTCCTTCTCACTCTTTATGACACCACCAATTTTCGTGTCATCTGTGAACTTACTGATCATACCTCCTATATTCATGTCTGAATCATTAATGGACACTACAAACAGTAAGGGTCCCAGCACCAATCCCTGCGGTACACCACTGGTCACAGGCTTCCAATCGCAAAAACAACCTTCGACCATCACCCTCAACCTCCTGCCAATTTTGGATGCAATTTCCTATATTGCCCTGGATCCCATGGCTTCTTACCTTCTTAACCAATCTCCCATGCAGGACCTTATTAAAAGCCTTACTGAAGTCCATGTAGACTACATCAACTCCTTTACCCTCATCTACACATCTAGTCACCTCCTTGAAAAATTCAATCAAGTTAGTTAGACATGATCTCCCCCAACAAAGCTGTGCTGACTATCCTTGATTAATCCCTCGCTCTCCAAGTGGAGATTAATCCTGTCCCTCAGAACTTTTTCCAATAGTTTCCCTACCGCTGATGTTAGACTCACCTGGTTTATCCCTGCTACCCTTCTTGAATAATAGTACCGCATTCGTTGTCCTCCACCAACTCTCCTGTGGCCAGAGAGTATTTGGAAATTTGTGTCAGAGCCCCTACTATCACCTCTCTTGCCTCACATAACAGCCTGGGATACATTTCATCTGGGCCTGGGGATTTAACCACTTTTAAGCCCGCTAAAACAGCTAACACTTCGTCCCTTTCAATGCTAATTTGTTCAAGTATATCACAATCCCCCTCCCTGCACCTACATCGTCCTTCTCCATCGCGAACACAGATGGAAAGTAATCATTTAAAAACTCACTGACGTCCTCTGACACCACACACAGATTGCCAGTTTGATCTCTACTTTTTCCCTTATTTAAGTATAATGATAAGCTGAGACCCCAGTATAGATCCCTGGAAGGGATGACGAGCCATAGCTTGGAGTACATAGCCATTATCCCTACTCTGTCTCCTATCTCAAAACCAAATCTCCAAATATGTTTAAGGCTTTCCTCCAATTCCATCGGCTTCCATTTTTCAGCCCCTCTTGAACTTTGTGATGTATTTGATGTTGGCTTTCCTCAAACCGAATCTGTTCAGATCCAAAGATTCCTAACATAATTGTATGAGTTAGCAAATGGAAATTCCATTTTGCATTGAGTGGAATTGGATCCAAATTAACATGATTTGGAGAATTGATGTCAGCAGGGTGGGTCTAGAACAACTCAGGGATACCAATCTCGACCACACTCGATGGAACGTGATCCAATCTAACTCTGCAAGCCAATCAGCAAATTGGTGAAATAGAAAGTGAAGAAGCTTTAAAGTGAACTCTGTTCCTCCATCTCTACAGTGTGATGTGGGGCATAATTCCCATGGAATTCAAGACCTGTCAAGTCATGGCATTTGGTAAGGGAAGATTTTTAAGCTGAAGTATTGGGTGCCTCTTACCTTCATTACTTGCTATAAGCATCTCCCTATACTTAGCCCAGACATTGGAAAACATTGCCCCTTTGGTGAATAGGAATGAAAGCTTTGGTTGAACAAATGGTAGATGAAAGTAGTCAGTTCTCAACTATGATAAAAGGCCAAAAGGTGAGGTGAAGGTACTAATGCAGTGTCCTTTCCCAATTTCTAATGTTACACAGCTGCCTGACAGTTCACTTGTCATGGCAAGGACACTTTTACAGCAGAAATTGCATATTTCAAATATCCCCTACAAACTTAATTAAAATTGGCAATGTGAGTAAACCATCATAGGCAGGCATTGAATTAAGTTTGGAGGATGGCCTGGGAGAGGGAAACATTTTAATAGAATCATTATACAGCAATGTATCATACTGAAATAAATCTGAGTTATACAGAGATCAGTTCCATGATGAATACTTCAATTCCATATATAGCAAGAGATGAGAAAACTGGGAATTAACTAGAAAGCATTCACCAGAATTGGATCACATTTTATTTCTACCAATATTTTAGAACTAATGATTCTAGAATGTTAATCAACTCAGTGAGAGCTTGTCAAACAGGTACTCTCCCATGCCATTGTCAGGTACTCCCAGTCTCTTCAGGTTGGTGATGTGATCTCCAAGCTTCTTGATCATCTTTTTGAAATTATTTATTGGCTACACTGTCACCCTCCTCATACACAGCAAGTTCCAGGTTATGCCACTGGCTGTATTAAAAAAAAAAATTCTCCTCAGTTACTCCTACATCTCTTGCCCAAACCCCTTAAGTCTGTGTTGCAGAGTACTCATACTATCAACAAACAGGAATACATCTTCCTTTGTTTACCTGTCAGCATCTTCACATCTCTCTGCATTGCCTGTTGCTCCAATCAGAACAGGGGTCAAAACAAAATTCAGTGCCCCTTCCTCACATTCCACAACATTTCATCAGCAGATGCAAGAAACTACCTTTGTGATAAAATTGCATATTTCAGATATTCCCTACAGGTTTCTCAGTGAAATTGGAAGATGTGAGCAAACTATCCTAAGCAGACTTTGAATCAATTTTCAGAAGCTGGATGTAGGAGAGCAAAACTCAAAAAGGCATGGTAAAGTTTCAGTGGAATCAGATATTAGACAGCTAGGTATCTTGGGGATCTGAATAATGAAATGAGTTACTTACCTATACAAAAGGTAAACAAATTCAGTCCATAAATATTTTTATTTCCACATACAGCAAGAGATGAGAAAACTGCATATTAACCATAAATGGATCACATTTTGTTTCTACCAATATTATAGAACTAATGATTCTAGAATGCTAATCAACTCAGCGTGAGCTTGTCAAACAGGTACACTCCCATGCCATTGTCAGGGGCTCCCAGTCTCTTCAGGTTGGTGATGTGATCGCCAAGCTTCTTGATCATCTTCACTTGCTCATCCAAGTAGTGAGTCTCCAGGAAGTCACACAGCTAGAACATAAGAAACTAGGTGAGCATTGTTAGCTTTAAAAAAACCTTCATTGGATAAGAATTTTATTTGCACTGCGATAATGGTGAAAGTTCTGTACATGGGCGTGTGACTTGCTCTAGAGAACAAGCACAGGCAACAGGCCAAGTGGTCAGCACAGAAGGAAATCATTGATTCGGTGGATAGATTTAGCCAGACAAGTCCAAAATTTACCTTGATGTGGCAAGTCAATTCCATTACACTAGGAGTGAATGCAAAAGATTGATGCCAGAGAAACCAAGTACCTTGTGAAGTGTTGAGTGAGCCAGATCTACAGCATGGATGGCTTTTTAAAAAAAAAAGCCAAAAAACTTAGTTCCACTAGAGTTAAGGGCAGATTACAATTATCACCTTCAAATCTGAAAACTCATTGCAATATTAACTTACATGAGGGTCAGTGTTGCCAGTGGAGAGTTTGTGCAGATCCAGCAGACTCTGGTTCACATCCTTCTCCATCTGCAGAGCTCTCTGCATTGCCTCCAGACCATTGCTCCACTCATCCTGCTCTGGCTTCTGGAACAGAATAGTGGTCCTGTTAGTGGGAGTGCAAAGTCCAAGGGATGTTATGCTCAAGGTCAACAGGGTTAACCACCACAAAAGTATTCTGTGCACCCCAACACTATGAGGGACCATAGCGAGGGATGGGGTTTAAGCCACTGGAATGACAGACCATTACAGGACACTGGATCAGTTCATTGACTCTGCCCCACCATTTTTGGCCAAAGCTCAAATCCCAATTATGTTCCAATGCTCCTTCTCCAAATCCTCAACTCCATCCACAGGAAGTTGACAGCTGTGGCCCACATTCTCCAGACTGTTACCTAGTTCAGCACCATATGTTTAAGCCAATAATTTACAATGCAGAAATTGTTCTTCCTGAAAGTCTATTTATTGATCTTGTATCTATAGAAGAGGCAAAGATCAGTCATACCAACTCATCCTATAGCCACTCACCAACACTAGGAATTTTACTCATTAATTTCTCAATCAAAAACTGAAGTTATTAGAACAAGGAACATTCTCTGAAAGTATCCAAGTTAGATCATAGACTCCTTCTAGTTAAGAATCCAACCTTGATGTCCTCAAAGATGATTCGGCCTCCACGTTTATTCTGGAATTTCATCAGTTTCTCAGCATGCTCCCATTCCTCATGTGACTGCTCCTTGAAGAACTCAGCAAAGTGACGCAGGGCAACATCATCCCGATCAAAGTAATAGGACTGCAGGTAGAGACAAAATGGAAAGGGAAGAGAGGTCAGACCCAAATCTCATTTATGGCCATGTCAAAAATGGTAGCAATATCATGGTAAATAAAGCACCTATTCTTTACTCCAGATGAATTTGCTTTCAATTAAGGGGCTTGATTTTTCAAGTTTATGCTATAAAATGTTAAATGTTGAAATGCCCCTCCCTGTGACATTACAAAAAGCAGTAACACTATTTAGATCAAGTTTCATTTCAGACACTCAAACTATAGTTATCTGCAGGACATCCTTTGTCCCCCAATGAAGATGCAAGTGAATGGAGAAAAAGAAACATCTCACTCAGTAGAATAATACTTTTAGATCAATACTTCATGAAAGATCATTACCCCTCATACAAAAGGGCTCAACACAACAGGATTTACTCATTTATAGGGGGGGGGGGGGGGGTGAGAAAGCCAGAACTAGTCAGACAATGTTTCACTAACTCATCACTAAATTTAACTGTTGCCATCCATGTTGGAAAAGTTGACTAGATTTGTACATCTTCAACATGAATCCTCTATTGGAAACTTTGAGGAACCTTGGAATTACTTTCAAAATTGGACAAATTACAGAGCAAGGAATAAAGTCCTTGTTTTAAGGATGTTCACTGATTTAAGTCTAGGAAGGATTACAGGATTATAAACCCAATTAATTGACCTAGAGAAATTCTAGCTACTCAAAATGCATTGAAATTCCAGTCTTAACTTTTAAACAGGACCCCAAGAAAACAATACACACCATGGAAAGATAAACATAGGAGGAATAGAGCTCCAGGTTGATTTGCTTGTTAACAGCATCTTCACAGTCCTTGTGGTAGTTCTGACATACTTGAGAGGCCATCATAATCTTTACTGCTCACAGAAGCTCCACAACAACAATCTAACTACTTCCTACACAAGCTCTTGTATTTATACTGCTGGGACAGCCTGCATGCAAATAGGGAATGACATCATTAATGATGATTGACAATTCCAGGTAGCCAGTCAGGAATCGTTCATGAATCCAGGCACCAATTAACAATGTCGACGGACTGTGGGGGTTGGACCCAGAGACAATGAGAGCTGTGGAATACAGGCAGGTTTGGATGATGATACTGTGATTGGAACATAGGAACAGGAGGAGGCCAATCAGCCCCTCAAGCCTGTTCCACCATTCAATTAGATCATGGTTTGTCTCTTAAGGCCATTTATCTGCATTGGATCCATATTGTTTCATCCCCGTACCTAACAAAAATCTAACAGTCTCAGTTTTGAAATGTTTAATTGATGTCAATATTTTGGGGGAGAGAATTCCAGATTTCCATTTCCCCTTTTGTAAGAAATGCTTCCTGACATCACCCCTGAATGGTCTAGCTCTAATTTTAAGATGATGCCCCCTATCCTGGACTGAGAAAATAGTTTCTCTCTATATACTGTTCTGACCGAGGTGGGAGGAGTGCATAGTTTTTTCTAGTTCCACTTCTCCACAGGTCACAACATATATTTAAATGTTTACCCAGTTACCAATACGGTCAATCATAGACTCTATTTTTACCCCAAAGTAAAATACAACAACCAGGTTTCTTTAATAAACAACAAAATTATCAGTTTATTATAAAACAAGACTTAACTAGTAACAAAGCATTAACAGAGAGATTGCAATATGAAAGTTCCCTTTTATCTTAGCCCCTCACATTAAAGGCCTGCTCAGGGCACGAAGAAAAACCCGACGCGATCCCAACAGAACCACATCGGAACCCGAGCCCGATCCGGCCCGAGTCCCTCCATTTTCTTCCCACGCCCGACCTGACCTGAGCCTGACCCAACCCGAACGGAGCCGAGCCCAACCCGACCACCGGAATGTTCCTTTTAGCTCCCTTGCGACTCCCAATCTGCAGGAAGCTACAACATGAGTGTGATGACGTCATAGGGACGCTCACTCGCTCACCGCGCAGACTCAGAGTTTCCCTCTTTGACGTCCCGGACTCCCAGCTCAGGTAAGTTTTTTATTTTTGACACTTCTTGCTGTGTGTGTCCGACCCAGATCCAGCCCGACCCGAGCTCAAAAGCCGGACCCGAAAGAGCGACCCGACCCGACCTGACCTGTACCCGACACATGTCGTCGGGTCCCGTCGTGTTAGGGTCGGGTAGCAGGCCTTTACCTCACACTGACACATACACACACACACTGGATAACCAGAAAAAGAGATTTTCTTTTTAGAGCTCTGTCATTTAAAAAAGACAAAAAGAATACTTTGGCCAATTACTTGCTAATTCTTGAAGAAAAAAAGAGAAGATATGGAAAGATGTCAGTTGTCCCTTTTTTGGTTTGGCGTCCCAAATACGTGTAGACAGCTGGCACTGGGATCTTTCTAGAACAGTTCTTTCAGGCGATGTTGAAGATCAGTTTGGCAGGTTTTCCAGGTGAGATGCACCATCAGGGGTTTCTGGCTGCCTTTTCAGGAGACATGCAGCATCAGTTTCTCTATTTCTTACACTTAATTCACAGGAAGTTCTCAAAAAGATGGAAGAGGATGCTGATGGTGACTGCTCTCTTGACTGGTTTTCTCCAATTGTCTTCATAACAGTTCACACTCCAACACATTGTCCAAAGCAAAACCAGAGTCCAAGCAAACCAAAATCAAGAGTCAAGCCTCCTGACCCCTATAAATCTTGACCTGTCACTTCTCTGTAAACATCTTCTCCATGTCAAAAAGCCCCTGCTAGGATATTTATCCGAAAACAGGAGACCGCCAGTGTGCGTTGTTCACCACAAATCCTCTCAGTGTCCTTTCAATGACTCCAGTGAAAAGAACATCTATAGAATCCTTTTCAGTTTTCCCAAAATAAAACAATGGCCACAAATTTAAAATATGAGTCTGCCAAAAAAAACCTAACAAGAAATGTTGCAGCACCGTCATAACAATAACTTATCAAATCTATTATTCAGGTTCAACACATCAATTATAATCATTCTTTAATCTTCTATACTTGAGGAATACAAGAGTCGTTAATGCAAACTGTCCTTGAAATTTAACCCTTTTATCCCTGGTATCATTTTGGTGAATCTGTGCTGCATTCCCACAAAGGTTAATATATCAGAGCTGAACACAGTACTCCAGATGTGATCTAACAAATAAAGCATAACCTCCACCCCTTTGTATTCCAGCACCCTTGAGATGAAGACTAACAGTCTATTAGACTTTTTAATTCATTTATGTACCTGTCCACTAGCTTTTAGTAATTTCTGTACACGGACCCCAAACTCTCTCTGCTCCTCCACAGTTCCTAGCTCTTCACCATTTAGAAAATGCTCTGATTTATCTCTCTCTATCCTCGCTCAATCTCACATTGAAATTCATCTAACACATTTTTGGCTACTCACTTATTCTATCAATGTCTCTTCAATTTTCTGCTCTAATTTACTCTACTTGCCGTATTACCTAACTTAGTGTCGTTTGGATATATGACTCTCAATTCCTTTGTGTTATTTATAAATGCATTGAAAAGCCGAGACCCTGGTACAGATCCCTGGGAGAGATGACTAGTCATATCCTGCCAATTGGAGTTCATACCCATTATCCCTACTCTCTGTTTCCTACCTCCCAACCAATTCCACAACCATGTCTAAAGGTTTCCTCCAATTCCACGTGCTTCTGATTTGCCTATTCTCTTCAGTAGAATCTTGGCAATGATGTATTTGATGTTGGCTTCTTGGAGTTTTCTCAAAGTGAATCTGTTCTCAGCTTCAGAGTTTGTCAACATAATCGCAGAAGTCTGCAAATGGAAATTTATTTTGTGTTGAGCACAATTGGATCCATCTCTTGGAGAATTGACACTGCGCTTGATGGGTCTAGAATGAATCTATGATACCAACGTTGACCACAATAGATTGAAAGATATTGGCCAGCCCGAGACATTGCACAGTGAATCTGCAAAGCAACCGACATGTTGGGGAAATAAAAAGCGAAGCGCTTCAAACAGAACTCTGTTGCTCCGTCTCAGTGTAACTTGGAAATCTACCCCATGGAATTTAAGAGTTATAAAGTCCTGTGTTGTTGCTTCTACAGAAAAGATATCTATTGAGACTTGATTACAAGGGAAGATTTTACCTGAAGTAGAGAGTGTTATAACTACCTGACCCAAGTATTTCTGCATTCACTCATCCCAGACATTGGGAAGTAGGGCTCTTAGTAGTTGAACAAATGACAACCCGGCCCAGAGGCAGATTAAGATGGTGTATAGTGTATAGAGTCTGAGTCATTTTTGACAGAGGAGGCCATTTGGGCCACAGAGTCTCTGGTGATTAGTACAATACATTCAGTCCCATTCCCCTGTTTTCATCCAATCTCCTTTTGAAATCATTTATTGGCTGCACTGCCACCATCTTCATAAGCAGGAAGTACCAGGTCATTCACATTTTTGGCTACTCACTTATTCTATTAATGTCTCTTCAATTTTCTGCTCTAATTTACTCTACTTGCCGTAACACCTAACTTAGTGTCGTTTGGATATATGACTCTCAATTCCTTTGTGTTATTTGTACTCAGCAAAGGTCTCAGTTTTATCCCCTTACGCCCCCACCTCAATGAATTTCGCGCTCGGCATGACGTTGAGCTCTTCTTCCGTCGCCTCCGCCTCCGGGTTCACTTCTTCGACCAGGAGTCCTCCCCCCGACCAGCAGACCCATTCACCCGCCTCCAGCATTCTCCCTCTACCTGGACCCCTCACCCTGGCCTCTTACCCGCTCTTGATCTCTTCATTGAAAACTGTCGGCGAGACATTGGTCGTCTCAATTTCTCTGCCCCCCTCACTCACTCTAACCTGTCCCCCTCTGAACTTGAGGCACTCCGTTCTCTCAGGTCTAACCCCGACATGGTCATCAAACCTGCAGACAAGGGTGGTGCTGTTGTTGTATGGCGTACCGACCTCTACCTTGCAGAAGCTCAACGCCAACTCACAGACACCTCTTCCTACCTCCCTCTGGACCATGACCCCACCACCGAACATCAAGCCACCGTCCAAAGGACTGTCACTGACCTCATCTCCTCTGGAGATCTTCCCTCTACAGCTTCCAACCTCATAGTCCCGCAACACCGGACAGCCCGCTTCTACCTCCTTCCCAAAATCCACAAACGGGACTGTCCCGGCAGACCCATTGTGTCAGCCTGCTCCTGCCCAACTGAACTTATTTCTTCCTATCTAAACTCTATCTTTTCTCCACTGGTCCAGTCTCTTCCCACCTACATCCGTGACTCTTCTGACGCCCTACGTCATTTTGACAATTTCCAGTTTCCTGGTCCCAACCGCCTCCTCTTCACTATGGACGTCCAATCGCTCTACACCTCCATCCCCCACCAGGATGGTTTGAAGGCTCTCCGCTTCTTCCTGGAACAGAGGCCCAATCAGTCCCCATCCACCAACACCCTCCTCCGCCTGGCTGAACTTGTTCTCACATTGAACAACTTCTCCTTCAACTCCATGCATTTCCTTCAAGTAAAAGGTGTCGCTATGGGTACCCGCATGGGTCCTAGTTATGCCTGTCTTTTTGTGGGATATGTCGAGCATTCTTTGTTCCAGTCCTACTCAGGCCCCCTCCCCCAACTCTTTTTCCGGTACATTGATGGACTGTATCAGTGCAGTTTCCTGCTCCCGCCCCGAACTAGAAAACTTTATCAACTTTGCTTCCAATTTCCACCCTTCTCTCACCTTTACATGGTCCATCTCTGACACTTCCCTTCCCTTCCTCGACTTCTCTGTCTCCATCTCTGGGGATAGGTTGTCTACCAATATCCATTATAAGCCCACTGACTCCCACAGTTACCTCGACTACACTTCTTCACACCCTACCTCCTGTAAGGACTCCATTCCATTCTCCCAGTTTCTCCGTCTCCGACGCATCTGCTCTGATGATGCTACCTTCCATGACGGTGCTTCTGATATGACCTCCTTTTTCCTCAACCGAGGATTTCCCCCCACTGTGGTTGACAGGGCCCTCAACCGTGTCCGACCCATTCCCCGCACCTCTACCCTCACCCCTTCCCCTCCCTCCCAGAACCGTGACAGGGTTCCCCTTGTCCTCACTTTTCATCTCACCAGCCTCCATATCCAAAGGATCATCCTCCGCCATTTTCGCCACCTCCAGCGTGATGCCACTACCAGTCGCATCTTCCCCTCCCTTCCCCTGTCAGCATTCCGAAGGGATCGTTCCCTCCGCGACACCCTGGTCCACTCCTCCATTACCCCCACCACCTCGTCCCCATCCCAGGGCACCTTCCCTTGCAATCGCAGGAGGTGTAATACCTGCCCATTTACCTCCTCTCTCCTCATTATCCCAGGCCCCAAACACTCCTTTCAGGTGAAGCAGCGATTTACTTGTACTTCTTTCAATGTAGTATACTGTATTCGCTGCTCAGTGTGGTCTCCTCTACATTGGGGAGACCAAGCGCAGACTGGGTGACCGCTTTGCGGAACATCTCCGCTCAGTCCGCAAGCAGGACCCTGAGCTTCCGGTTGCTTGCCATTTCAACACTCACCCCTGCTCTCATGCTCACATCTCTGTCCTGGGATTGCTGCAGTGTTCCAGTGAACATCAACGCAAGCTCGAGGAACAGCATCTCATCTACCGATTAGGCACACTACAGCCTGCCAGACTGAACATTGAGTTTAATCATTTCAGAGCATGACAGCCCCCCACTTTACTTTCATTTTTAGTTATTTTTTTTTTTTGCATTCCTTTTTACATTTTTTACAATTTTTTTTGCATTTATTTCATTTCATCTTAGTTTGTTCAGTTTGCTTACCCACTGTTTTTTTTCAGGTTGTTTTTCTTCAGGTTTGCACTTGCTGATGTTCAATATATTCACACCTAATCTGTACTAATGCTTTGTCTTTCAACACACCATTAACATATTGTTTGCCTTTGCTCCGTGACCTGGTCCAATCTGCACCTTCTCCTTTGTTATCTCTTGCGCAACCCCCACCTCACTTGTTTATAATCTGTGACTTTTCTAATATTTGTCAGTTCCGAAGAAGGGTCACTGACCTGAAACGTTAACTCTGCTTGTCTTTCCACAGATGCTGCCAGACCTGCTGAGTGAATCCAGCATTTCTTGTTTTTGTTCCAGGTCATTCACACTGGCTGTATAAAAGAAATGTTTTCCTCACATTCTCCTATATCTCTTGCCCAAATCCCTTAAGTAGTATTCCTGCATACTTGCACTATCAGCTAACAGGAATAGATCTTCTTTTGTTTACCTGTCAACATCTTCACATGTCCATTAGCTCTCTCTGCATTGCCCTTTGCTCCAATGAGAACAAAAGGCAAGCATCCCTTTCTCCTGCCCCACAACTGCTTGACATTTCATCTGCATCAAAATTACATATTTCACATATCCCCTACAAGTTTCTCAGTGACAAATAGAAGATGTGAGCAAACTACCCTAGGCAGACATTGAATCAAGTTAAGGAAGCTGGATGTAGGAGGGCAAAAATTAACCAGCATGTTAAAGTTTCAGTCGAATCAACTATTACACAGCTCAGTATTTTGATCAGAATAATGAAATGAGTTACTTATTTATAGAGGAAAAAAAAAATCAGCCCCCAATAAATACTTTTATTTCCACATACAGCAAGAGATGAGAAAACTACATATTAGCCAGAAATGGATCACATTTTATTTCAACCAATATATTATAGAACTAAATGATTCTAGAATGCTAATCAACTCAGGGTGAGCTTGTCAAACAGGTACTCTCCCATGCCATTGTCAGGGGCTCCCAGTCTCTTCAGGTTGGTGATGTGATCTCCAAGCTTCTTGATCATCTTCACTTGCTCATCCAAGTAGTGAGTCTCCAGGAAGTCACACAACTAGAACATAAAATAGAAAATGCCAAATAGATGTTTAGTGAGGATCTTCTCCAAAAGAGAAATTACTTTTTGAAAATTGGAACAGTGTGACATGGGCACATTTACCCAAAAATGGCAAATCTATTTTCATAAACAGGGAATGGACTGCACTAGAAACATTTTAATGCCGCAGATACACAAAGTGCCTTGGGAACAGTTTAGTGATCCAGGTCTACAGTGTAGATGGCTTCTTGGCCCAAAAACAAGAATCTGAAAGTGAAAAACAAACTGACACAGAATTTTACCAATGTAGAGTGAAGGGTAGATTTCATCACCAATTCATGAAAAATTGCAATGTTAGGAACTTACATGAGGGTCAGTGTTGCCAGTGGAGAGTTTGTGCAGATCCAGCAGACTCTGGTTCACATCCTTCTCCATCTGCAGAGCTCTCTGCATTGCCTCCAGACCATTGCTCCACTCATCCTGCTCTGGCTTCTGGAACAGAATAGTGGTCTTGTTAGTGGGAGTGCAAAGTCCAAGGGATGTTATGCTCAAGGTCAACAGGGTTAGTGACAACAAAGATAATCTGTGCACCCCAATACTATGAGGGACCATTGTAGGACACGGGATCAGTTCATTGAGTGTGCTTTGCCATTTTTGGCCAAAGCTCTAATCCCAATTACCCTAAATATGCTCCAATCTTTTCTTTCTCCAAATCCTTTTAGCATCCTCAACTTGTCCATGGGAAGGCTACAGCTGTAGACCACATTCTGCAGACTGTTACCTTGTTAGGCACCAAGAATGTAGACAGATAGTTAGCAGATTAAAAGCAGGACCTCAAAAGGTCATAATCTCTGGATTACACCTGGTGTAATGTGCTTGTGGGTATAGGAATGGGAGGATAGAGCAAGGGAATGCATGGCTGAAGACATGGTGTAAGAGGGAGGGCTTTAGTTTCCTAACTCCTGGGTCACTTTCTAGCAAAGGTGGGACCTGTTCAAGTTGGATGGGTTGCACCTGAGCAGGACCAACATCCTTGCTGGGAGGTTTGCTAGTGCTGTTGGGGGGTTTAAATTAATTTGGCAGGGGGATGGGATACAGAGTGGAGTTACAGTCAAATAAAGAAAAATAGAGTCAGTCTGGAAGGCAGAGCAAATATAGACCTGTTAAGGCACAAGCAAATAATGCATGGCTGGATTGCATCTATTTTAATAGGAGACTTACTACTAAGGCAGATGAATTGAGGGCATTGATTAGCACATGGGATTATGATATTATTGCAATTAAAGAGACATGGTTGAGGAAAGGGCAGGATTGGCAGCTCAATATGCCAGGGTATAGAATCTTCAGGCATGACAGGGGAGTGTAAAAGAGGAGGCAGCATTGCACTGATGAAGGAGTCAACTACTACAGTAAGGAGGGATGATATCTTATAAGGTTCCCCAAGTGAGGCCATATGGGTAGAATTTAAAATCAAAAAAGGGGGCAATCACTTGGCTGGGAGCATACTACAGGCCTCCAAGCAGTCAGGGAGAGATAGAGGAGCAGATATTTAGGCAAATCTCAGGTGTAAAAATAATAGGGTAATAATAGTAGGGGATTTCAACTTACCTAATATCAACTGGATAGTCTTAGTGCAAAAGGCTTAAAGGGGGCAGAATTCCTAATGCATGCAGGAGAGCTTTTTGAGCCAGCAATGTAGAAAGTCCTACAAGAGAAGGGGCTGTACTGGACCTAATCCTGGGGAATGAAGCTGGACAAGTGGTAGAAGTGTCAGAAGGAGCATTTTGGGGATAGTGACCATAACTCAGATTTAAGATAGTTATGGAAAAGGACAAAGAGGGACTGCAAATAAAACGTACTAAATGGGGGGAGGCCAATTTCAATGAAACAGGATCTGGCCAAAGTGGACTGGGAGCAGCTACTTGTAGGAAAGACTACATCAGACTAGTGGGAGTCATTAAAAAAGGAAAGAGTTCAGGGCCAACATGTTCCCTTAAAAAGTGAAGGGTAGGACCAACAAGTCTAGGGAACCCTGGATCTCAAGGGATTTAGAGGATTGGATAAGGAAAAAAGGCTTATGGCAGATTCAAAGTGCTGAAAACAGTGGAGGCCCTACTGCAGTAGAGAAAGTGTAGGGGAGTACTTAAAAGTAATTAGGAGAGCAAAGAGGGGACATGAAAAAACACTGGCAGGCAAGATAAAGGAAAATTCCATGGTCTTTTAAAAGTATTTTAAGGGCAAGAGGATAACCAGGGAAAGAGTAGGGCCCATTAGGGACCAGAGTGGCAATGTGTGTGTGGAGCCAGATAACAGATGAGGTTTTAAATGATTACTTTTCATCTGTGTTCACTATGGGGAAGGACAATGTAGGTGTAGAGATCAGGGAGGGGGTTTGTGATGTACTTGAACAAATTAGCATTGAAAGGGAGGAAGTATTAGCAGGCTTAAAAGTGGATAAATCCCCAGGCTCAGATGAGATGTATCCCAGGCTGTTATGTGAGGCAAGAGGAGAGGTAGCAGGGGCTCTGACAAATTTTCAAATTCTCTCTGGCCACAGGAGAGGTACCAGAGGACTGGAGGACAGCAAATGTGGTACTATTATTCAAGAAGGGTAGTAGGGATAAACCAGGTAATTACATGCCAGTGAGTCCATCAGTGGTAGGGTAACTATTGGAAAACATTGAGACAGGATTAATCTCCACTTGGAGGCACAGATTAATCAGGGATAGTCAGCATGGCTGTGTCAGGGAAAGATAGTGTGTAACTAACTTGATTGAATTTTTCAAGGAAGTGACTAGATGTGTAGATGAGGGTAAAGCAGTTGATGTAGTCTACATGGACTTCAGTAAGCCTTTTGATAAGGTCCCACATGGGAGATTGGTTAAGAAGGGAAGAGCCCATGGGATCCAGGGCAATTTGGGAAATTGGATCCAAAATTGGCTTAGTGGCAGGAGGCAGAGGGTATTGGTCGAGGGTTGTTTTTGCAAGTAGAAGCCCGTGACCAATGGTGTACTACAGGGATTGGTGCTGGGACCCTTGCTGTTTGTACATTAATGACTATAACGTGAATATAGGAGGTATGATCAGTAAGTTTACAGATGACATGAAAATTAACAGCGTCATAAATAGTGATGAGGAAAGCCTTAGATTACAGGACGATATAGATGGGCTGGTATGATGCACAGAGCAGTGGCAAATGGAATTTTATCCTGAGAAGTGTGATGTGATGCATTTTGGAAGGACTAACAAGGCAAGGTAATATACAATGGATGGTAGGACCCTAGGAAGTACAGAGGGTCAGAGGAACCTTGCACTTGTCCATAGATCACTGAAGGCTGTAGCACAGGTAGATAAGGTTCAGAAGGCATATGGGATACTTGTATTCTTTGCCTTGGCTAATAAAGGAAAGAGCATGGAGGTTAAGATGGAGCTGTATAAAATGCTAGTTAGGCCACACTATAGGAAGTATTTGATTGCACTGGAGGGTGCAGAGGAGATTCACCAGGATGTTTCCTGGGCTGGAGAATTTCAGCTATGAAGCTAAACTGGATAGGCTAGGGCTGTTTTCCTTAGAGCAGAGAAGGAAGAAGGGGGACCTGATTGAAATATACAAAATGGAGGGGCATTGATAGGAAGAAACTTTTCCCTTAGCAGAGGGATCAATAACCAGGGGGCATAGATTTAGAGGGGATTTAAGGAAAGATTTTCTCACCTAGAGGGTGGTTGGAATCTGGAACTCTACCCAAAGGGGTGGTAGAGGCAGGAACCCTCAACATTTTAGCATTTAGATGTGCACTTGAAACACCATAGCATACAAGGCTACAGGCCAAGTGCTGGAAAATGGGATTAGAATAGATAGGTGTTTGATGGCCAGCACAGACATGGGCCAAAGGGCCTGTCTGTGTGCTGTATAACTGACAGCATGTTTGAGCCAATACTTTACAATGCAGAAGTCATTCCTTCTGGATATCCATTTATTGATCTATCTATAAAAGAGGCAAAGATCAGTCATATCAACTCATCCTATAGCCACTCACCAACACTAGGAATTTTACTCCTTAATCTCACCATATGGAGAACTGAAGTTATTAGAACAAGGAACATTCTCTGAAAGTATCCAAGTTAGATCATAGACTTCATGTTAAAAACCCAACCTTGATGTCCCCCAAGATGATTCGGCCTCCACGTTTATTCTGGAATTTCATCAGTTTCTCAGCGTGCTCCCGTTCCTCATGTGACTGCTCCTTGAAGAACTCAGCAAAGTGACGCAGGGCAACATCATCCCGGTCAAAGTAATAGGACTGCAGGTAGAGACAAAATGGAAGGGGAAGAGAGGCCAGACCCAAATTGCATTTATGGCCATGTCAAAAATGGTAACAATATCATGGTTGATAAATCACTCATTCTTTACCTCAAAAGAGTTTGCTTTTTATTAAGGAGCTTGGTTTTTCAAGTTTATGCTGTAAAATACTAAACATATTGACATGCCCCTCCCTGTGACATTACAAAAAGCAGTCATACAATTTGTATTAAAATTTCATTTCAGCATTCAAATTATAGTTATCAGCAGGTCATTCTTCACTCCCCCAATGAAGATGCAAGTGAAAGAGAAAAAAGTCTCAGTAGAATAAGACTTTTAGATTACTGCTTCATGCAAAGTGATTACCCCTCGTACAAAAGAGTTCAGCACCACAGGATTTACTCATTTACAAAAGGGGAAAGTCAGGCCAGAACTAGTCAGACAGTGTTTCACTAACTAGTCACTGAACTTAATTGTTGCCATTCAAGTTGGAAAAGATGACTAGGTTTATACATTTTCAACATGAACCCTCTATTAGAAAATTCATGGAACCTTAGAGTTACTTTCAAAATTGGACATAAATATTGCAAAGCCAGGAATAAAGTCCCTGTTTTAAGGGTGCTCACTGATTTAAGTCTAGCGAGGGCTAGAGAGATACATTATAAACCCAACTGTTTGGCCTAGAGAAATTCTAGCTACACAAAATGTATTGAAATTCCAATCTTAACTTTGAAACAGGACCCCAAGAAAACAATACACACCATGGAAAGATAAACATAGGAGGAATAGAGCTCCAGGTTGATTTGCTTGTTAACAGCATCTTCACAGTCCTTGTGGTAGTTCTGACACACTTGAGAGGCCATCATAATCTTTACTGCTAACAGAAGCTAAATTTAAACAACAGCAAATAACTGTTTCCTACACAAGCTCTTGTATTTATACTGCTGGGTCAGCCTATAGTCAAACAGGGAATGACATCATTAATGATGATTGACAATTCCAGGTAGCCAGTCAGGAATAGTTCCTGAATCCAGGCACCAGTCAACAATGTAGTCAGGCTGTGGGGGTTGGACCCAGAGACAATGAGAGCTGTGGAATACAGGCAGGTTTGGATGATTATATTGTGATTGGTAGGAACAGGATGAGGCCATTCAGCCCCTCAAGCCTATTCAATTAGATCATGGTTTGTGTTTTAAGGCCATTTACCTGCATTGGTTCCATATTGTTTCATACCCGTACCTAACAAAAATCTAACAGTCTCGGTTTTGGGGGAGAGAGTTCCAGATTTCCATTTCCCTTTTTGTGAAGAAATACTTCTTGACGTCACCCCTAAATGGCCGAGCTCTAATTTTAAGATTAAACCCCCTGTCCTGGACTACGCTACTGATGGAAATAGTTTCTCTCTATGTACCCTATCAAATCCATTAATCATGTTCAATACATCAACTATAATCATTCTTTAATCATCTATACTCGAGGGAATACAAGACTCTTCTATTCAAACTGTACACATAATCTAATCCTGTTATCCCTGGTATCATTCTGGTGAATCTGTGCTGCACTCCCTCCAAGGTCAATATATCAGAGCTGAACACAGTCCTCCAGATGTGATCTAACCAGAACTTTATACAAATATAGCATAACCTCCACCCCTTTGTATTCCAACCCCCTTGAAATGAAGTCTAAAATTCTAGTAGACTTTTTAATACATTTATGCACCTATCCACTAGTTTTTAGTAATTTCTGTACACTGATTCCTAACCCTCTCTGCTCTTCACCATTTAGAAATTACTCTGATTTATCTTTCTTGGTCTTCACATCGAAGTCCATCAATCACAATTTTGCTCACTCGCTTAATCTGTCAATGTCCCTTTGCAAATTTCTGCTCCCATTTGCACTGCTTACTGTGCCACCTAACTTAATGGCATCAGCAAACTTGGATATACAGTACTCTATTCCTTCATGTATATTATTTATAAATATAATGTAAAGCTGGTGCCCCAGTATAGATCCCTTGGAGTGCATACCCATTATCCCTACTCTCTTGTCTCCATAAAATATTTAAAGGATTCCTCCAATTCCACAGGCTTCTAACCTAACCTCTTGTATGGAACCTTGTCCATGATGTATTTGATATTGACTTTCCTCAAACTGAATCTGTTGTCACGCAGACCCCCATCTGCCAAGAATGAGGCATACTAATTTCATCATATGAACATTAATTTTAAACTGCTGCTGGAGTTAAGAAATGACTTGTTAAAGAGATCACCAGACAATTTGGCTGGAAGGACTTCCCTGAGCCAATTAACCCAAATGGCTTTTGATCACCAGCCATTGAAGGTGTAAGGAAGTGCACTCCAGGGCCTGCTAAGACAATACAATCCACAAACGCAGAAGTGGTGAAGCCAGTTAGTCACACGACTGAGCTGCTGGCCAACTTGGGTTTTTATTTGTGCCACACACAAAAGAATTCAGGTGGTGTGCAACTGAAGCTGGAACAAGGAAGCCTCTCTCCTGGCTGTCTCTCTCTAGCTTTCTCCCAAGCAACAAGACCCAAAGAAGACACGCACACCTCGAGAGAGAATAGACTCTGACATCGAAACAAGTTGAAGCATGAGCTGGGCCCCAACAAATAACAGGACTTACTGACAACCAAAGACTCCTCATTGACCTCATAGGACAGTAAATAACTAACACATTGCCTCAAACATTTCCACTTTATTCTTTCTGGTTTTTCCTTTCTCTATCTGCATGTGTTTGTCTCGTATGCATGTCACATATTCGCAATCCTTAACTGGATTAGAGTTTAAAATGAATAAACTCCTACCTTTCTTGTTTAAATGTAAGGAAAACTCTGATTTCTTTACCTTACATTGGAGCTGTGAACAAGTGGTTAGCACCGCAGCCTCACAGCTCCAGCGACCTGAGTTTGATTCTGGGTACTGTCTGTGCGGAGTTTGCAAGTTCTCCCTGTGACCGTGTGGGTTTTCTCCGGGTGCTCCGGTTTCCTCCCACAGCCAAAGACTTGCAGGTTGATAGGTAAATTGGCCATTATAAATTGCCCCTAGTATAGGTATGTGGTAGGAAAATATAGGGACAGGTGGGGATGTGGTAGGAATATGGGATTAATGTAGGATTAGTATAAATGGGTGGTTGATGGTCGGCACAGACCCAGTGAGCCGAAGGGCCTGTTTCAGTGCTGTATCTGTAAATAAAGAAGGGGGAAAAAGCTAAAAATAGCATCTCTGAAATTAAACCCTATTACAGTTAAACCAAGCAAAGGCTGGGATGGAACACCTAGACTCCTTCTCACCTGGTCATAACACTGTTCAGATTCAGAGATTCATAACATAATCCAATGAGTTTACAAAATGGAAATCCTATCTTGCATTGAGTACAATTGGATCGAAAGTAACATTGCTTGGAAAAATTGACATATTCCTGCGTGGGTCCAGAACAAGTCAGAGATACCAATCTTGACAATAGATGGAAAGATATCCACACTGAATCTGCAAACCAACCAAGTTGGGTGGGGCAAAGAAACAGTAGGGGGAAAAAAAACACTTTAAACAGAACTCTATTGCTCTATCTCTACAGTGTGACATAGAACACCTCCCCATGGAATTTAATATCAGTAAAGTCATGTTGCACCTTCTGCAAAGCTGATGTCTAGTATGAGGGAAGAGTTAGAAGCTGAAGTATTGGGGTTCTCTTACTTTTGCTGCCTGACCCAAGCCATTGGTAAAAGATAGCCCTTTCGGGAATAGGAGGAGTACAGGTAGTGGTTGAACAAATGGCAGACTAAAGTAATTAATTCTTTACTATGATAAGGCGGCAAAAAAAGTCAAGTGAAGGCACTAATTCAGCATCCTTCCTAATTTCTTAATATTCCACCTGTAGAGGCAAGAACACTTTTGTAGCAGAAATTGCATATCCCTTACAAGCTTCTCAATGGCAATTGGGAGATGTGAGTAAATTATCCGAGGCAGGCTGGCTTGGGATACAGAAAAGGTTTAATGGAATTATTATACAGTTAGACGTAATGATCTGAATAACCAAATAAATTTACTGAATTATACAAAGACCAGTTCCATGATGAATACTTTTATTTCCATATACAGCAAGAGATGAGAAAACTGGCAATTAACCAGAAAGCATTCACCAGAATTGGATCACATTTCATTTCCACCATATGGAAAACAAACATTTCAAACCCCAATCAACTCAGGGTGTGCTTGTCGAACAGGTACTCTCCCATGCCATTGTCAGGGGCTCCCAGTCTCTTCAGGTTGGTGATGTGATCTCCAAGCTTCTTGATCATCTTCACTTGCTCATCCAAGTAGTGAGTCTCCAGGAAGTCACCAAGCTGGGAGTGGAGAAAAAAAAAAAATGAAACTAGGAGTATAGTTAGCTTAAAAAAAAAACATTTGCAATGGTCTTCACCAGATGCAATTATCCCAGTGCAAATAAAGATGGTAAAAAGTATTGCACATGGGAGTGACACTTGTATCTGCCAGTTTGAGCAACAGGCCAAATGGTTACAGTACAGAAGGAAATCATTCTGATTCTGTGGGTACATTTAGCCAGACAAGACCAAAATTTACCAAGTGGAAAGTCATCAATTCCATTACACTAGGAATAAACTTGAATGATTGATGCCCAAGAGACGAAGTGTCTTACGAACAGTTTAGTGATCCAGATTGAGTGTGCATGGTCTTGTACCCAATAAAAGCATAAAAATAAACCTAAGCAGTTTGGGAATGAAGGGCTCATTCCCAGTATCAACTTAAAAATGTTAACAGAGGATGTTCGGCATATCTTTCACAGAAAGAAAGACTTGCTGGAATATTAGGTACAATTTAGATCTAATTAATATATTATACCTTTAGAATTAAAGATTGAATAGATGGTCAGTTCAAGACTCACTTACATTCTCCTTTAAGAAAAAATAGAGGTAGAAATTTCAAGGTCCTGGTTATGAACCAGGAACAAGTTGGCAAATCCATTTCAGTGTTTCTGTTGCCAGGAAATTGGAAGATAAATACAGAGTGAAATATCCTGTGACATCAGTAAAAAAAAAAATAACTAGCCATCATAAAAAATTGATGGTATTGGTAAGTGTAGGTAGATTGACCTACAATAAAAATGGTCTTACAGGAACAAGGTCAAGTAAACAATTATAAACAAACATTTTGACAAGATAAATGCTCACAACTTCAAGAACAGGGGAATTCCAGTAAAACATTAAGTGGAGATGTGAATGACACTACAAACTATGGATCTTGAAAGCAAGAAACAAAAAAAAAAAAAGGTGACACCTATAATGTTAAGGTCATATGACACATTATGCAGTATAAGCACGAGATGTTTTGAAGGAAAATTAGAAGTATTGAATTCCTCAAACAATGCTTCTCACCCCATGGTCTACTCAGGGAATTAAAAAAAAGTGAAAAAATTTGATGGATATTCAAAGATATTCTGCTGTAACATTAGAAAGGTTAAACTTTTGATTCTATGTTAGAAATGAGATTGGTGTTTCATCCTAGTAATATTTGATATTTATACAATACACCAAGTGGCTAAGTAGATCACATTAAATTCTTTAATACAACAAATAAAATATCTCATAACATTCTGTAGACAACTAGAAGATCCCCCCCACCCACCATCTCTACAAGAGAAGAGATATGTATTGGAGAGTTTCCGAGACTCATCTGGGATATTTATGACAGCCATAATTAAAATTAGGCCATCCGAAAGATGGTAATATTCTTAGTTTTCTCTGAGAAAAAGTTCAATTCTTTAGACCCAAATAAAATGTCCATAAGAATTGGTCTGGTTTGAATTTAATTAAAAGGAGGAGATTTGTAGGGATGTCCACCGGATTTGGTTTAGTCCCTACAAGGGGTTAAATTCATAAAATCACTTCACACTAATGAGGAAGTGCTGGAAATGGCTGAAGAGTAAACTAGTGACAGACTGACCAACCAACCTCTGGTAAGGTGATAACACCAATAAGTGAACAGAAAAGGGTAGATTGCAATTATTACCTTCAAAATCATCTGAAAAAAATCATGGCAATATTAAGAACTTACATGAGGGTCAGTGTTGCCAGTGGAGAGTTTGTGCAGATCCAGCAGACTCTGGTTCACAACCTTCTCCATCTGCAGAGCTCTCTGCATTGCCACCAGACCATTGCTCCACTCATCCTGCTCTGGCTTCTGGAAGAGAAGGGAGTCTTTAGTGTTAGGGAACAGGGTTAAATCACTGGGATAACATTGGCACTACTGGATGCTAGATCAGTACATTGCTGTAGCATTTTTAAAATCCTAGTTACAGTTCCAATTTACAAACACTTAAAAAATCCTCCGATTACTTCATCCATGGAATTTTACAGCTGTGGCCCATATTCTCCAGAGCAGTTTCCTAACCAAAGATCAAAGCTTGACTCAATAATTCATTGCACAGAAACTAATTCGCTTTCTGAATATTCAGGATTTATTGATCTACAGCCACTCGTTCAGGTGACCCAAAGATCATATCAACTCACCCTACACCCATCTTTTTTTCCCAAAGCTAACAATTTTGTTAGTCTCACTGGATTGAGAACTCAAGGCTTAAATGACAATAAACTGTTTAAAAAAACAAGGAACCTTCTCTTAAGCAATCTAAATTGCATCACACCAGACTTGATGGTTTCAATCTAACCTTGATGTTCTCCAAGATGATTCGGCCTCCACGTTTATTCTGGAATTTCATCAGTTTCTCAGCGTGCTCCCGTTCCTCACGTGACTGCTCCTTGAAGAACTCAGCAAAGTGACGCAGGGCAACATCATCCCGGTCAAAGTAATAGGACTGCAGGTAGAGACAAAATGGGGAAAAAAAAAAGTCAAGTCAGATCTAGGATCACATTCATGGATAACTGAAGAATGGTACTATCATGGTAGATAATTTCCCCATTCTTTGTCTCAATACCTTGCTTTCAATTAAAAAAGCTTTTTAAAAAAAAAAAAGTTATGCTGCTAAATTCAAATTGTTTTAATCAACATTTTCCTCAAAAAAGTTGAATGGCCTTCTGTGACCAGTCCAGTAAAATAGGAAGCAGCAGCAATAGAAAACCTTCAAAGGAGCAACAATGCTTTTTGAATTAAAGTTTGATTTCAGCACTGGTCTTTTAATTAAGGCAATTTATCAATATTTCCAATTGATTGGCGAGAAAAAAAAAACTTCTAAAGTCAGTACTTTTAACATTTTAAAGTCACTGCTTCATGTGATGCTGTACAGGATTTATTAATGTAGAAGGGGGGGGGGGGGGTGGGGGAAGAAAAGGGAGAGAAAAAAAAGGGGGAAAAGCTACCTAGAACTAGTCAGTATTTCACTAGCTAATCACCCACTTAAATTTCATTGTTCCCATCCAAGTTGGAAAAGTTAACTCGGTTTATGCATCTTCAAGATGAATCCTCCATTAGGAGCTTCATAAAAACACTTAGATTTATGTTCAGTCTTAAACCCTTCAGAATAGGACACAGTTACTATAGATCAAAGGAATAGAGTCCCTATCTTGAGTATTTGCTAGATTAGTGCTAAAGAGAACTTCAGCAGACACATTTTAAAGCCACTTCATTGACCTAAAGAAATTCTAGCTACACAAAATGCAATGAAGTCACAATCTTAATTTTGAAATGGGCTCCCAAAAATACAATACTAACCATGGACAGATAAACATAAGAGGAATAGAGCTCCAGGTTGATCTGCTTGTTAACAGCATCCTCACAGCCTTTGTGGTAGTTCTGACACACTTGGGAGGCCATCGTAATGTTTACTACTAATAGAATAACTTAAGCTCAAACAATAACCTAACTTCACCTTGCACAGCTCTTGTATTTATACTACTGGGTCAGCCTGCATTCAAACATGGAATGACATCATCAATGATGATTGACAATCCCTGATAGCCAGTCAGGAATCTGCCATGAATCCAGGCACCAATTAAGGAGAGGGGGCAGGATGTGATTCCCAGAGCTAATCAGAGGTTTAGAACACAGGCAGGTTTGGATGATTGTTCTGTGATTGGAATATTGGAACAGGAGGAGGCCATTCAGCCCCTCAAGCCAGTTCTGCCATTCAGTTAGAACATGGCTGGTCTGTATCTTAACTCCATATACCCATCTTGCTTCCATATCTCTTCATACCCTTACCTAACAAATATCTAACAATCTCAGTTTGAAAAGTTCAATTTACCACCTTCCCCCAGGTTCTGTGGGAGTTTTCTAGATTTCCACTACTCTTTGTGGAAAGAAATCCTTCCGAATATCACCCCTAAATGGCCTAGCTCTAATTTTAAGATTGTACTTCCTTGTTCTGGACTGCTCCACCAAAGGAAATAGTTTCTCTTTATCTACCCTATCAAGTTCATTAATCATCTTAAACACCTCATTTATAGTGACCCTTTAATCTTCTATACTCAAGGGAATACAAGACTCGTCTATGCAAACTGTCCTCATAATTTAACCCTTTTCGCCTTGGCACAATACTAGTGAATCTGTGCTGCACCTCCAAGGCCAATATATCTGAACAGAATACAATACTCTAGATGTGATCTAACCAGAGTTTTAAACAACTGTAGCATAACCTCCACCCCTTTGTATTCCAGCCCCCTTGAGACAAAGACTAAAATGCTATTAGACTTTTTAATTTGTTTTTGTCCATTAGTTTTTAGTAATTTCTGTACACAGACCTCCTACCCCATTCCCCAAGCACGTCTAAAAGTTGCATCCAATTCCATTTTTCCTAATAATCTCATGTGGAACCTCATCAATTCTATATTTGATGTTGGCTTATTTGAATTTCCTCAGTGAATTTGACAGCATCTTTTCTCAGAATCAGAGCTTCACAAAATATCACAAAGAGATCAATGAGTTTGCAAAGGAAAATGCCATCCTGTAGATGGTGTTGAGATCAGTTGAAAGTGAATCTGTCTCCTGCTGAATTGATAAGCAGCTTATTGGGTCCCTAATGAGTCCATAACACTACAATTCACAATGTTGACCATAACAGCTTGAAAGAGACAGATCTGCACCAGACAGTCCACAGTGAATCCACAAACAAGCCAGAGAGTTGGAAAAATGGATCAGTGGAGAAGCTTTAAACAGAACCTTGTTGCTCTGTCTCTAAAGTGCTGTATGGAGTCCTCTCCCTGCAAAATTTTGGTTTTTGGGTGGGGTGGGGAGGGTGTGGGAAGAAAGTTTGCAAACCCAAGTGTTTAAACATACACCATCTTTCCTTCTGGAAAACTTGAGTATGTTGATAAACAGTTTTATGCTAAAAACATTAAGTGTCTCATGCTTCCTGACTGAAGCATCTAACATTTCTGTTTCCCTCTTTCCCCACCTCCCCCTAGTATGGCCTTTGAATGAAATATGGTGAAGTTTAGAACAAAACTAGTGAAAGGTGGCCATTGTTACATTATGTAGAAAGGTTAAAAAAAAACACACTTTAAGCAACCCCACAAGTAACTTGTAGCATCAGTCTAATGTCGAACCACCTAAAGAGCAGGTGACTTCCCCCTTCCTTATCTAGAGAATCAGGAACAGATATTCCCTATTCTCTAACCTGAAGTTAAAACTAATTCAGCCACACTCACTCTTGCACAACTCCATTTCACTGGCAAAAATGAAAAAACCCCTTTGCAGCAGAAATTGGGAGTGATTGCAGTAATCTCCTACAAACTTCTGACTAAATATTGAAATGTCAGCAAACTATCCCAGACAGATATTACAATCAATTTAGTAAGCAGGAATGGGGCAGGGAATTTAAAAAAAAATGTATTGTTTTGTGATCAGATGGTCAACAGACTAATGCAGCTTGATTTGATTGTTCGATGATTTAGTTGATTTGAATCAAGACAAACTAGTTCAATGATGAATACTTTTATTTCCATTATAACAGAATGAGAAAACTGGAATTAACCACAAACAAAGCATCCATCAGCATTTGGATCACATTTCAATTTGTTCTATACATAAAGCATTTAGAGTCTCAATCAATTCAGCGTGTGCTTGTCAAACAGGTACTCTCCCATGCCATTGTCAGGGGCTCCCAGTCTCTTCAGGTTGGTGATGTGATCTCCAAGCTTCTTGATCATCTTCACTTGCTCATCCAAGTAGTGAGTCTCCAGGAAGTCACAAAGCTGAAGGAGGAAGAGAAATCAAATATACTTAGTGCAAACAATGATATTTTTGGACTGGGATAAGTGTTTGAGGGATTGTTACATTTAGACAGACAGGAGCAAAAACTGCCCATTTGTAGCCACCAATTCCAATAAACAGAGAGTGAATGCCTCAGATACCAAGTGCTGTGGGAACAGTTTTGTGATCCAAGTCTACAGTGTAAATGGCCTTTTTGCTCAAAATACAAACTGAAATCTCCAAGCATAGAACATACCTATATGGAATTCTACCAATGTAGGGTAGAGGGCAGATTCTCATATCACCTTAACTCAATTATTCAGAACTTACATGAGGGTCAGTGTTGCCAGTGGAGAGTGTGTGCAGATCCAGCAGACTCTGGTTCACATCCTTCTCCATCTGCAGAGCTCTCTGCATTGCCTCCAGACCATTGCTCCACTCATCCTGCTCTGGCTTCTGGAACAAAATAGTGGTCCTGTTAGTGAGAGTGCAAAGTCCAGGGGATGTTATGCTCAGGGTTAGCAGCAACAGAAATTAACCTGTGCACCTCATTATATTAGGAGGGAGTATTGTGAGTGTGGGGTGCAGTATAAATCACTGGGATGGCATTGAAGTCTATTACTGGACACTAGATCAATTCATTGCTCTGCCATTTTTAGTTTAAAAAAAAAGCTCCATTCCCAATTATACTTCAATTTGCTAATCCTTTTAAAATCCTCATGTTCCCATTTACCCAGTCAATTCTCCAACCAGCTTAATTGGAGTACTCTTCAAACACCATCTTCAGGTGAGAAAACATATCGTGATGCAATGAATAAAGACTACTTGGTCAAGGCCAGTGTAGTTTAAGATTGAAGGTTGGGCACAAAACTGGAATCCAGATGAGGTGCATTAATAGCAATGAAACTTCTGAAGTCTATTCTTCACTCATGAAAAACCCAATATACCATACCATTTACCATCAACTGCATTTTGCACTTGCAAACTAGTCAGAGAAAAAAAAAAGTGATGTACCAAAGAAATTCAATGTCACTTTAAAAAGTCATCCATCACCTTAGGATTCTTTCCCTGACAGTACTTCCATTATATTGGAAAGTACAAAGATCTGCCAATGATGCTCCTTTTAGCAACAAAGAGAACCAGAGACTGAATTTTAGGCACCAGGTTGGCATGGTACAATAAACCTATTTGAAAATAAAAAAATATAGAAAGCTTGCTCTTTAAACTGCACAAGACTTTGTTACAATCCAACCTTGATGTCCTCCAAGATGATTTGGCCTCCACGTTTATTCTGGAATTTCATCAGTTTCTCAGCGTGCTCCCATTCCTCATGTGACTGCTCCTTGAAGAACTCAGCAAAGTGACGCAGGGCAACATCATCCCGATCAAAGTAATAGGACTGCAGGTAGAGAAATTTTAGAATCATGCTAGACATAGATCTTGCCTCCATAAAACTCCAGTCTTTTTCTCCAACTATGTTAGTGAGTTTTCAACTTCTTGAAAAAAAATAGATCATTGCTGGTAAGTTAAATTCATTTTAATAATCTTTTAATATGGTGGTTAACATCCTCTCCCTACAAAGAGGCTAATGAAAGACTCAACCAGGAAAAACCCAGGAGGTTGGGATTAGATTCTCTATCAAGTCAAACTCAACATTTGAGTAAATAGCACATCCGACTTTCCATTCAACTCCAAAATTTGAGAAAATAAAATTCTTCATTCTAGGAGTTTCAAACCTTAGAGTTTAGTTTTAGAGACCTAGGCAATGTAGAAAAAGAGTTCTTACACAACTTCACCCCCAGAGAAAAGGTAGCAAGGACCTGTCAATATTACACTATCTACAGTTATCCTACTGAATCTGGCCAATACTGTCAAAATATTGGTAAACACTTGACCAAGTTTGTACTCAGTCATAAACTCAGGTCAGAGCTGAGTTACTTTTCTATATTAAGAAGGTCTTTATTGAGAGCAGCTGTTGCAAGTTACAGTCTATTAACTCACCATCACTGATTTATACACTTGAAATACTCACTACCCAAAATGTTTCCTCTCCCAAGGAAAGAAGTCAAGAGAAATATAGCTTAACTAGTTTTAAATTCCAACTTTTCAGAATGTAGCAACAAAGAATACAAGACTCACCATGGACAGGTAAACATAAGAGGAATAGAGCTCCAGGTTGATTTGCTTGTTAACAGCATCCTCACAGTCCTTGTGGTAGTTCTGACGCACTTGGGAAGCCATCTTCACTATTACTATCACTTAAAAGCTCGAAAGTTGACCTTTTCTAATACAAGTTCTTGTATTTATACTACTTGGGCAGCATGCATTCAAACAGGAAATGACATCACCGATGATTGAAAATTCCTGGTAGCCAATCAGGAATCTTCCATGAATTCAGGTACCAATTAACACAGGAGATGGGGTGTGGGGAAGTGGGTGAGACCCACAGACAATCAGAGCTTTGGAACATCAGCAGGTCTGGGAGCTTAGTTTCAGTGATGTCAGTGCTTTTAGGTTATAGAATCATAGAAACGTACAGCATAGAAGGAGGCCATTCGGCCCACTGTGCCTGTACTGGCTCTTGAAAAGAGCAGTTATGCTTTGTTCCACATCCCCACTCTTTTTCCATAACCCTGGGAGTTCCTCAGTCTCAAGTACCTGCCTATCTCCCTTTTACAATTACGATGGAATCAGCTTCCACCCCCTTTTCAGGTTTAGTGTTCCAGATGTCAAGAACTCTCATTGAAAAATAATTCTCATTTCCCCTCCAGATCTGTTGCCATACGTTTTGAATCTATGAGCTCTAGTTATTGACCGACTCACCAGTGGGAATAATAGTTCTCTATCTACTCTCTCAAAACCACTCATCATCTTGAAAACCTCTATTAGGTCACCTCTTAACCTTCTCTATTTCATGGAGATGAGTCTTAACTTTTGCAACTTCTCATAACTGAAGTCCCTGGTAACATCCTGGTAAACCTCCTCTGAACCTTTTCTAAGGATTTCTTCAAATCTGAAAGTTTCACATTGTTTAACACTCTGCAACCAGAACGTTGAAATAAATGATAACTTGTTACTTTCACCGGGCTTTTCACAATCTGGGGTCAAGTTTGTTGCTTGCAAGGAACTGTGATGCTGCTACAATATTCAAAGGAATCAGGTTTTCTTGCAAACCAACCATGGGACAGAGAAATGGAAATTCCATCCTGATCTAATATAGAGAATGGACATGTGAGGATTGGCTACAGGGGGCATCAAATAGTGGAGGATAATGGATGTGACAGGTTTTTGGTTTGTATTCTCATGAAATGTTGTCTGGTAAAACTCAGTGAGAATGAGAGGGAGTGAACATTACTGAATACAGTGTCACCCACAGACAGATCTCCATTTGCTACAGTGTGTTTTGGGGCAGGTTTGATGGACCAGTTGCTCTTTTTCTGACGATCAATTTCAGACATTAGATGAGTCCTTTTATGGTTGACATTCAATGAGGCTAAACATAGAACATAGAACAGTACAGCATAGTACAGGCCCTTTGGCCCACGATGTTGTGCCGAACCTTTAACCTACTCTAAGATCAAACTAACTACCTACCCTTCATTCCACTATCATCCATGTACCTATCCAGGAGTCGCTTAAATGCCCCTAATGTATCTGCTTCTACTACCGCCGCTGGCAGCGCAGTCCACGCACCCACCACTCTCTGTGTAAAGAACCTACCTCTGACATCTCTCCGAAACCTTCCTCCAATCACCTTAAAATGATGCCCCCTGGTGATAGCCCTTTCCACCCTGGGAAAAAGTCTCTGACTATCCACTCTATCTATGCCTCTCATCATCTTGTACCCCTCTATCAAGTCACCTCTCATCCTTCTTCGCTCCAATGAGAAAAGCCCTAGCTCCCTCAATCTTTCTTCGTAGGACATGCCCTCCAGTCCAGGCAGCATCCTGGTAAATCTCCTCTGCACCCTCTCTAAAGCTTCCACATCCTTCCTATAATGAGGCGACCAGAACTGAACACAATATTCCAAGTGTGGTCGAACCCGGGCCTTATAGAGCTGCAGCATAACCTCACGGCTCTTAAACTCAATCCCCCTGTTAACGAAAGCCAACACACCATACGCCTTCTTAACAACCCTATCAACTTGGGTGGCAACTTTGAGCGATCTATGGACATGGACCCCAAGAACCCTCTGTTCCTCCACACTACCAAGAATCCTGTCTTTAAGCCTGTATTCTGCATTCAAATTCGACCTTCCAAAATGAATCACTTCACATTTTTCCAGGTTGAACTCCATCTGCCACTTCTCAGCCCAGCTCTGCATCCTGTCAATGTCCCGTTGCAACCTACAACAGCCTTCCACACTATCCACAACTCAAGCAACCTTCGTGTCATCGGCAAACCTGCTAACCCAGCCTTCCACTTCCTCATCCAAGTCATTTATAAAAATCACAAATAGCAGAGGTCCCAGAACAGATCCTTGTGGAACACCACTGGTCACCGAGCTCCATGCTGAATACTTTCCATCTACCACCCTCTGACTTCTATGGGCCAGCCAATTCCATATCCAGAATATTTGAATCTGATTGAAATGATGAGACTCAAATGATACACAATGGGCCCAAGTGCAAACAGATACATTTGTGGGGAAACTGATTGCATTTTGTTTATACATTGATGGGTCAACCACGGGGGTGGCATGCATCGGGGAAATGTGTTTTCATGAGAAGCATCTATTTAAATAGGTGGGGCTTTAAAGTTATTTGCTTTGTACATTTAATAAAAGACTGTTTGTCGATAACACAACCACTAGATGGCACATGCAGAAATGCAGCATCATTGATAAACATAACTTAGCAAAATCTCAGACACAGTGTTAATACATTTACACCTTCCTGAGGTATCCTTCGTTAGAGCTCAGCTCTGCAAGGATCCACTCCCACCAGTACCATACCCCATTTCATATGGGAATAAGAGAGGTCATTCCAAGTGGTGGAAAGAGAGTGAAAGATGTGCTGGGATAGGGAAAAGGGCATTTAAGACCCATTCTCATTGATTAGGAAACCACACATTCCCCCAAGAGACCAGTATAAAGCAAGCAAATATGGTAACTCTGGTTGATTTGCTAAATCACATGATTGCAACTCTTTTAGTAATATGAAGCTCTAAGATTGCTGGTTTAAGGCTGTTTGTGCTGCTCAGCCCACAAAGCTTACCAGAAAGTAAATAGAAGCAGCAATGAGCTTAATTAACTACCCCTGGTTTAATCTTACACTATTAAGTCAATAGAATGATAGAAGCTTACTACACTTCCCTGGGCTTGTATCTGCTCTGAATAAAATTGTTCATTGAACTAAAAATGATGATGGCTAGTTCTTCGCAGATAAAGATCAAAAGTGAAATGGTGTGACACTAATGCATTGGAAATGGTTCTGTACATTTTAAATACTATAGCAGCTGATATTGTTATATTGAGGAGTTTGAGAGATACTATTGATGTTGGGATAGAGACTATTCATCAACATTGGTAACATTTACTTGTATTCAGCTGTCTCGGTCCTGAACTTGGGAGTTCCCTCTCTACAAAAGCACTCCTTAAAACCAACCTCTTGAATAAACATTAGGGCACCTGCTCCCTCATCGGTCCATGTCAAATTTTCCTTTTAGCGTTCGTGTGAAGTACATTGATTGACAATGCTAAAGGGGCTCTATAAATGCAAATTGTTGTATCACTGCATTTCTTGACAGATTGAAATGCATAGATACAATTTGTTCAAAAGGTACACAATTGAAGAGAGACCTTCAACAAGTGAACATCTGATTCAATCCATCAGAAGGAAAGATGGAAAAATAAAGCTGTTATACGGCCCAGTGTAATTCGTGTTTAAATGTAAAGACAAAGTTAATTGAAAATAAGCAACCACCAGAAAGTAGAGACAAAACCCAGTCCACTGAGAAAATTATTTACAGTAATTACATTCCACATCAAGAGCCCAGATCTCACAAGCCATCATTCCTCACACATTAGAACAAAAACTTTAAAGACAAAAGGGCTCAATCCTGCAGTCAGTTCAGTCACTCTCCCCCAGGGTGAGCTTGTCAAACAGGTACTCTCTCCCATGCCATTCTCAGGGGCTCCTAGTCTCCTCTGGTTGGTGATGTGATCTCCAAGCTTTTCGATCATCTTCACTTGCTCATCCAAGTAGTGAGTCTCCAGGAAGTCACAAAGCTGAAAAGAAAATGGAAACTTAAAAGTTATGTTCAGCAGCAGATATCAAATTTCCAAGCTATGCCTACCACTCAGTTGGGCTTTTAATCCTCCTGGACTGGTGTAAAGATTATTGTAAATTTGCACCAGTTATCCAGTAATTCCTGTACAATAAGTGCTGAGATCCCAGGGTCAGTGAGACACTTACTTCTCAATGCTCATAGCAAGACAACTTCCATGTCCTCTGCCCATACCCACCCAAGAACCAGGAAACACCCCAAAGTTACCAGGCATTGAAATTTTTTAAAATAAGCTCAAGGACAGTGACAGTAAAGTTCTACCAATTCCAACTCCAACTTAGCCAAAAGCCCACATTAAGAACTTACATGAGGGTCAGTGTTGCCAGTGGAGAGTTTGTGCAGATCCAGCAGACTCTGGTTCACATCCTTCTCCATCTGCAGAGCTCTCTGCATTGCCTCCAGACCATTGCTCCATTCATCCTGCTCTGGCTTCTGAAGAGGAAAGTCAGACAGTTCACTTACAATGGACAAAATAAAACACATGAGAAAGTACAAGAATAAAGAGGGGTGAAAAAGCAACAAGAAGTCCATGTTACCAGGAACTAATGAGTTACATGAATATATAATTTCTGCATTAAATCACCACAACCTTGTAATCAAATTACCGTAGCAAGTATTGAAAGAATCAGTTCCAATCAGTCCAAAGGGATCCAAACAGGAGGTCACTCAGTCATTGAATCCAACCTTGATGTCCTCCAAGATGATTCGGCCTCCACGTTTATTCTGGAATTTCATCAGTTTCTCAGCGTGCTCCCGTTCCTCATGTGACTGCTCCTTGAAGAACTCAGCAAAGTGACGCAGGGCAACATCATCCCGGTCAAAGTAATAGGACTGTGAAGAGAATTTAAAGAGCTTTATGCTAGACCCAGATCATAATATAGAATTAAAGATCAAATCACTATTTCCCCAGTTAGTGAGCTCTGAACAAAAAAAAAATACTTTTTTTTTTAAACTAGCAAAATTCATTTTACTATTTTTGAAGTTGCAAGTAAGGGGAAAGCTCTCCAGAGGAAGGATGAAAGATCCAATGACCAAAGATGGAAAAAAGATTTTGGGATTATATTTCATGTCCAATCAAGCTAAACTCTGCACACTGGCTAAGTTATCTCCCCTCCTGCTTCCAGTCAGATAGTGTTTTGTTTTGTCACCTGGATGACAAACATCACATGTCAGAAAACAGGGACATTCTCTCGTGTCCTGCCAATATTTGATATCTTGAAGCACTTGGGGGATGCTGAGGTAGAGAAAAGTGTTCTGCAAGTGATGTATTTATTTTTTAAAAAATGAACATGAAAATAAATCATCCCATTGATTTATATTAGCTTGACCAGGTTTATTCTCAATTACAACTAGCAGAGCTAGTTTCATATATTAAACTTCACAACAGAGAGCAACTGTTACAAGGAGCAGTCCATTAACTCAATACCACCCTCTATTACACACAGGAATTATTCATTGACCAAATATTCTTTCCCCTCCATCACACATGGGAGAAGATTAAGAGTAATGGAGTTTAAAGCCAATTCACAAGACTGAAGAAATTACAACTTTTCAGAATGTAAGGAATACAAGACTCACCATAGCCAGGTAAACAAAAGGAGGAATAGAGCTCCAGGTTGATCTGCTTGTTAACATCCTCTCAGTCCTGGTGGTAGTTCTGACATACTTGGGAAGCCAGCTTCACTATTTCTATGTACTATCGTCTCACTAGTACCTGAACACTTTTAGAACTGATCCTTGTCACAAGCTCATTTACACAACTGGGACAGCCTGCATTCAACCAGAGAATGGCATTAGCAGCGACGACTGGTTATCAGTCAGGAATCTCCTTTGAAACCAGGCAATTAACAAAAGGAGAGGGGGTGTGGGGGAGGGGGATAAGACCCAGAGCTTTGAAAGAGACAGGTTTGGGAGACTAGTCTCAATTTCATTGCTTTTGGCTTAGAGTCATAGCAACTGACAGCACAGAAGGAGGCCATTCAGCCCTTTGGGCCTGTGCTAGCTCCCAAACAAGCAGTAGTGCTTAATGCTACATTCCTACTTTTTGTCCATAACCCATTCAGTTTGAGCCTCAAGCACCTGTCTAGCTCCCATTAAGATTATTTATGGAATTTGCTTCTGCCACCATTTCAGGTGGAACATTCCAGATCACAACTCAAATGTCCTCTACTTTTTTTGTGTATGATTTTGAATCTACGTCCAATTCAATCCCCTCCACAAAAAAAAACTGTCCTTTCTCCACCCAACCCCCAAAAGGCAAATGAAAATACAATTGGGAAATCAACCTGAAATACCATAATCTCCTTTAGTACTTTCAATTCAGGGATGCTCATAACCTGCTCACAAAGCTCATCAGAAAGTCTAAAGTTATAAAATTGGATGTGAGAGCTACACTAGATGTATTCACATGAAGTCAAGACCAGTTAGTTATTTTAATCTTCCAATCCCAAATTTCACTTCCCAGGGCAGGCATTAACCCCAGGCACTGAAATGGTCAAATATTAATCACTAGAAAACACTGGTATTTTAAACAATTGAAGCATCTGATAAACTTCAATTCATGAATATCACTCTGCTATAAATTTAAATCTGTTGTCACCAGTAGTGACATGCTCTTGTATTCAGTCACCTACTTCAAGATCTAGAGGGCAGAGATGTTTACAGAGGGAAGTCGAAAGCAACCTCTGAATACCCATCTCAGACCAAGAGTTTAGGCACCTGCTTTCTCCTCCTGTAACTTAGTGTCACTTTCAGTAATGCTCTGAAGCTTCTTGCAATGGTTTTACGATGTTAAAGGTGATCACCAATGTACAATAATGTGTATTAAAGCATTTCTACAATTGATGTTAGCCCTTCAACATGTCACCCTGAATAGCCAAAAGAAAACTCAAGAACTTTCAAATGGGAAATGATAGAGCTCTTGTACAGATTAGTATAATTTCTATCCAACAGAAGCTACATGTTAATCTGAAAGAGGGAACCAAAGGAGGCAAAATCCAGTCCAACATTGAGCAGTTTATTTATAGTTAACATTACACTCCACATCAAGACCAGGCCCCAACTCTGTTAAGGCACTCCTGTTGTGCCAGCAATAATGGTTTCAATCTTTGTACAATTAAATTCACAGGAGCATTAAATACAGCAAGCTTAAACCCTGCAGTCAGTTCAGTCACTCTCCCCCAGAGTGAGCTTGTCAAACAGGTACTCTCCCATGCCATTGTCAGGGGCTCCCAGTCTCTTCAGGTTGGTGATGTGATCTCCAAGCTTCTTGATCATCTTCACTTGCTCATCCAAGTAGTGAGTCTCCAGGAAGTCACACAACTGAAAAAAAAAAGAGGGGAAAATGAGTTATGTCCAGCAGATCAAGGAATACGAGCTGCCCTCAAGGGTTCAATTTTATTCCTCTGGCACCACAGGATAATTAAGTGATGCAACAGAGAGCAATGGGATTATGCATCATAAAGTTCACCTACTGTGTGGCAGGGGGAAAAAAAAAAAAAAGGATTAAATTCCACGATCACTGGGATCCATGTACTGTGGACATTGAGTAAATCAGCCTCCCAGCCCTCCTCAACTGTCCCTTTCCAAAATACCAAAGATAGACATCAACACAAAACTATTGCAAATGGAAATCCTCTGAACAGGCTCAAGGACTGCAAGGTTCCATGAACTCCAACTTAGCCAATAGCCCACATTAAAGAACTTACATGAGGGTCAGTGTTGCCAGTGGAGAGTTTGTGCAGATCCAGCAGACTCTGGTTCACATCCTTCTCCATCTGCAGAGCTCTCTGCATTGCCTCCAGACCATTGCTCCACTCATCCTGCTCTGGCTTCTGAAGAGGAAAGTCAGACAGTTCACTTACAATGGATTAAAACAAAAACAAGAAAGTAGAAGGTAAACAATGGGGAAAAGCAACCAGTGGGTCACAAATGTATACAATTACTGCATTAAACCATGGAATCAGCTCAGAACCAATTCTTTCAAATACTTTCTAAAGCATCAGTTTACAGACAGGAGGCCACACATTCATTGAATCCAACCTTGATGTCCTCCAAGATGATTCGGCCTCCACGTTTATTCTGGAATTTCATCAGTTTCTCAGCGTGCTCCTGTTCCTCATGTGACTGCTCCTTGAAGAACTCAGCAAAGTGACGCAGGGCAACATCATCCCGATCAAAGTAATAGGACTGTGGAGAGAATTTGAAGCATAGAATTAATGCTAGATCCTGATCTCACTGTTAGTTCACTAGCAAAGAATTCAATTCATTTCATTATCATTGAACATGCTTAATAGCCCCACCTCCTTTCTCTACAGAAAAGGGAACCAGCAAATTAAAATAAAGTTTGGGAATACATTTCATGTCAAGTCAAACAACCTTAGTGCTGGATAAGTGGAACCTCCTACTTTCCACCATTCAGATGGGATGTTAAAGCAAGGCTCCCATTTGTCCTCTTGGGATAGGACATAACAGCACTATTTCAAACAGAGCAAGTTCTCCCCAGGGTCCAGGCCAATATTTATCCCTCAGCCAAAACCACCAAGAGATAATCTGATCACCTCACTTGGCAAGACCCCATTGTGCACAAAATGGCTGTTTTGTTTCTATATTAGAATGATAACACTGATTAAAACAAAAAGTACTTCATTGGCTGCAAAGCACTTTGAAACATCAAGGTAGCAAAAGACATTAGAAATTAATATTGATCCATACTAAACTAAATATTGGGCATGGAACAAGAGAAATCTCTAATGCCAGTAGTTTTACACAACATAGTTCAACAGTAAACAAGATTTCAACCCCAGGATTCTCAGTAGTTCTTATCCACACAAAGAGGAAAGCAAACTAGTGAGAACCAACCAACATTTCACCAACTACAATCACCCCATTGTTGACATTTGCCAAAATTCACAAACACTTGACCAGGTTTGTGCACATCAGTTACAAACACAGGCAGCAGCTGAGCTTGTTTCATATATTAAACTTCAATAGAGAGCAGCTGCTACAAGGAACAGTCCATTAACTTATCATCCCCTTGTATTACACACTTCCCAAAAGGTTTCTTCTCCCAGCACAGAAAGTCAAGAGAACTAAAGCTTTAAACAGTGAACTGGAGAAATTCCCACTTTTCAGATGCAGTGACAAGGAATACAAGACTCACCATGGACAAGTAAACATAGGAGGAATAGAGCTCCAGGTTGATCTGCTTGTTAACAGCATCCTCACAGTCCTTGTGGTAGTTCTGACACACTTGAGAAGCCATCTTCACTATCTCTGTACACTATTATCTGAAACTAAACCTTTCTCATACAAGCTCTTGTATTTATATTCTTGGTCAGCCTGCATTCAAACAGGGAATGACATCACCAATGATTGACAATCCCTGATAGCCAGTCAGGAATCTTCCATAAATCCAGGCACCAATAAACAAAGGAGAGGAGTTGTGGGGAAGGGGGGGTGATGCCCAGAGCCAATCAGAGCTTTGAAATAGAAGCAGGTTTGAGAGATTAGTCTCGATGATATCACTACTTCTGGGTTCCTTGAGCTTCTTCAAATCTGAAAATGTCTTGTTGTTTAACGCTCTCATTTGAGTTAAATGATAATGTGTTACTTTCACTGAGGTGGCTTTTCATAATCGGGCCCAGTTTGTTACTTGCAAGGAACTGTGGAGCTGATACAATATTGAAAGCAATCAAGTCGTCTTGAGTGAATTTGCAAACCAACTATTGGACAGAGAAATGGAAATGAGAGAATGAGAGGGAGTGAACATTACTGAATACAGTGTCACCCACAGACCATCTTCAGCTGCTTCATCAATGATCTTCCCTCCATCATAAATTGAGAAGTGGGGGTATTCACTGATGATTGCACAGTGTTCAGTACCATTCGCAACTCCTCAGATACTGAAACTCACAGTGTCGACAAGCAGCAAGACCTGGACAACATTCAGGATTGAGCTGATAATTGGCAAGTAACATTCACAGGTATCAGGCAATGACAATCCAACACGAGAAAACCTAACCATCTCCTCTTGACATTCAACGGTACTATCATCACTGAATGTTCCACCATCAGCATCCTGGAGATTACCATTGAAGAGAAACTTGCCTGAACCAGCCATATAAATACCGTAACTACAAAAGTGGGTCAGATGCTGGGTATTCTGTGGCGAGTAATTCTCCTTCTGACTCCCACAAGCCTGTCAACCAACTACAAGGCACGAGTCAGGAGTGTGATGGAATACTCTCCACTTGCCTGGATGAGCGCAGCTCCAACAATACTCAAGAAGCTTAATACCATCCAGGACAAAGCAGCCCCATTGATTGGTACCCCATCCACCACTGTAAATATTCACTCTGTCCACACGGTGGCAGCAGTGTGTACCATTTATAAGATGCACTGAAGCTCCTTGCACAGCAGCTTCGAAACACGCGACCCCGACCGCCGAGAAGGATAAAGGCAGCAGATACATGGGAACAGCACCTGCAAGTTCCCCTCCAAGTCACACACCATCCTGCCTTGGAACTATATAACTGTTTCTTCACTGTCGCTGGGTTAAAATCCTGAAACTCCATCCCTAACAGCAACTGTGGGTGTACCTCACACGGACTGCAGAGGTTCAAGAAGGTGGCTCACCAGCACCTTCTCAAGGGCAATTAGGAATGAGTAACAAATGCTGGCCTTGCCAGCGACATCCACAACCCATGAAAGAAAAAAAATAAGCCCCGTCTCCATTTGCTGCAGTGTGTTTTGGGGCAGGCTTGATGGGCCAGCTGTCTTTTCCTGCCCATTAATTCTGTATGTTAGATGAGTCCTTTAATGGTTAACTTTCCATGAGGCTAAAGAATATTTGAATCAGATTAAAATGATGATACTCTGACTTATAGTAGGTTTATACAGCACAGAAGGAGGCCAATCAGCCCACCGTGCCTGTGCTGGCTCATTGAAACAGCTATCCAATCAGTCGCATTGGCTTGGACTTTCCCCATGGCGCTGCAATTTAGTTCCTTTTCGAGTATATATCCAACTTCCTCTTCAAAGTTATTATTGAATCTGTTTCCAGCACCCTTTCAGACAGTGCATTCCAGATCATATCAGCTCGCTGCTTAAAAGTAATTCTCATCTCTCCCCTTCGGTCCTTTTGCCTCACATTGGTATTTGTCTGAGAGCCAATGTGTTGACATCTGGTTTCATTGCAAAAGTGGTTGAGTCCTGGATTAGGTGATGAGATGTGTTGTCTTGGATTAAATCTCTGTTTTCGATGGCAGGACAAAATCACAAATGTGGCAGTCCTCTCAAAGGCAGAGCTCCCAACTGTGTTGGCGCCGATCAAACTGAAGCAGCTTCTGTGGATCGGACATGTCTGCAGGATGGAAGATGGTCACATACCCAAGGTCTGGTGAGATAGCCAGAGGCAGATCAGTGGGGCAGCCAAAACTCCACTTCAAGGATGCTTGTAAGCATGATATGAAGACCCTAAAGGTCGAATATCACACCTGGGAGGCACCAGCTGGCACAAGAGGGAAATGGTGACACATCCAGTGGACTGGCATGCACTACCATGCCAACAAATGGCCAGAGTAGATTGACACAGGTGCCAATGCCAAAAACAACTTAGCATCACTTGGTAACTTCAGGTGCAGCACTTGTGGCAGAATGTGCCAATCAAGGATTGCCCTTCATAGCCATCAGCAAAGGTGCACCAAGAGAAGACACCCCAATGATAGGGATCAAGCCAGGGACTGGGACTGACAGCATAGCTCCGTGGAGAGCTGATATGGACTCAATGGGCTCCTTCTGTGCTGTAAATGACTAAATGGTTTGTTCACTTCATGTCCATCATCTTTCATAGATGGAAGGATGCCAACATGTGGTTTGAGCTTCATGTATTTAATGAAATATGTTCACTGCTTCCAGCAGCATTAGATTGAGGAACATTTCCACACACTCTCCTCTAACTGCACCAGCTTATCCAAGCTTTCTTGGAAGGGGGAAAAAAAAAAGGGGAGTGCCTAAATAGATTTATTCAATAGAGAGGTGGTGTAAGATTTTCAGAACCAAGTCCCTTTTCTACCCCAGAATCCTTACTTCCTCCCTCCTGAAAAGGAGTGAAATTATGGCATTTTGGGTTAATTTCCAAGTCACATAATTGTAATACATCTCAATATTTGGAATTCAGGGAGCTCCGACTTTGGATACAACAGCCATAGCAGGAAGACTGAAGCAGCAGTTATGAATTTGAGTGAGCTAGAGCAGGTGTATCCCATCATCAGAACTCAGACTGAGACTGGTAGCTTATTAAATACCAGAACTGCTCATTCCTAGGGCAGAGACTGGGACTGAAATAGTACAACATTAACTCATTCCAAAGCATCCTTTTCCATTTTAACCAGGTGCAGTTAGTATTTGTGTATTTAGGCATTAGTGAAATTTATAGAGAATATTCAGCACCAGTGGGAAGAGTTCTTGGTACTTAAGCTTCTCGTGATCTCCCCTTAAACCTCTTCCAAACATTCCTTTTAAAAATAAACACACACTTCTTTGACTAAGCTTTCGGTCACTTGTCTTCTCTCCTTGTATCTCAATGTCATATTTTGTTTAACAGTCTTGTTAAGCATTATGGAATGTTTTACAATGTTAAAAGATGCAAGAGCAAGCAGTTAACAATGTTCAATTATTGTTGAAAGTAATAAGGAAATTACATGCCTAAAAATCAAGCATTATACCAGATGGGATTATTAGATAACCCTCAGCTGAACCTCATGATGAAGCTGTTCTATAGCCCAGTGGAATTCCAGTCTGATGCAAACCACATTTTGAATTAATAAGTTAAACAATTCCATTAAGAGGAAAAATCCAGTCCAATATTGAGCAGTTTATTTACAATTAACATTACACTGCCACAAGAGACTCAACTCATTGTACAAAGACAACTCTCTAAAGAACAGAGGGGAATCTTCTTACACCATTACAGTAACAGAAATACCAAACACAATAAACTGACTGCAGTGACTGACTCAGTCGCTCTCCTCCAGCGTGTGCTTGTCAAACAGGTACTCTCCCATGCCATTGTCAGGGGCTCCCAGTCTCTTCAGGTTGGTGATGTGATCGCCAAGCTTCTTGATCATCTTCACTTGCTCATCCAAGTAGTGAGTCTCCAGGAAGTCACACAACTGAGTGGGTGGAAGGAAAAAAAGCAGCTAGTTATGTCCAACAGCAGATACCAAGCAATGAGCTTTGCTTTTACTTTGGATTTTAATCCAAAAAATCAATTGTTACAGCACAGGAGGCCATTTGGCCAGTCATGTGTGTGCTGGCTCTCCAAAAGCCATTTACCTGGAGCCACTCCTCTGGCTGTAGCCCAGCACATTCTTCCTTTTGGAAGACAAATCAATTCCCTCCATTGAACCTGCTTCCACCACTCAGGTAGTGGATTTCAGATCCCAACCACTTGGAGAGATATTTTTCACATTATTGCTTCTTACCAGAAATCTGCTCCCTCTTGGACTGGGGGAAAAATAGTCAAGAGGTGTAATAGAGTTTGATGTTAAAATTATTCCAATGCACAGCAATTGCTATTCAGTAGCTGCTTAAACCACAGGATCACTTGACTAGTCAATGTTTACAGTAGACTAACCTCCCCCACTCCCAGAAGAAACCCAAGTGAGACATCTCAACACAAAGCTATTGAGAATAGAGATCTTCTGAACAGGAAAGGTTTTAACCACCTCCACTTAATCCAACAGCCCACATTAAAGAGCTTACATGAGGGTCAGTGTTGCCAGTGGAGAGTTTGTGCAGATCCAGCAGACTCTGGTTCACATCCTTCTCCATCTGCAGAGCTCTCTGCATTGCCTCCAGACCATTGCTCCACTCATCCTGCTCTGGCTTCTGAAGAGGAAAGTCAGACAGTTCACTTACAATGGATTAAAACAAAAACACAAGTATAAAAAAGGTAAACAATTGGGGCGGGCAGAAAAAGGGGCAAAAAAAAAAAAAAACACAAGTCCATGTTACGAAGAACCAATGTGTTCAAATATAGAATTATTGCATTAACCCATCACAACCATGGATTCAAATGGGAACCAATTCTATCTAAAGGGTTCCAGACAGGAGGCCATACATTCATTAAACCCAACCTTGATGTCCTCCAAGATGATTCGGCCTCCACGTTTATTCTGGAATTTCAGCAGTTTCTCAGCATGCTCCCGTTCCTCATGTGACTGCTCCTTGAAGAACTCAGCAAAGTGACACAGGGCAACATCATCCCGGTCAAAGTAATAGGACTGTGGAGAGAATTTAAACAGCTTCATGTTGGATCTAGATCATAATATAGAATTCAAGATCATTTACCACATTTCCCCAGTTAATGAGCTCTCAATCTTTGAGAATATGGATACAATGTTAACTAGCAACAAATTCAATTTACTATTTTTGAATGTTCAAGAGGGGGATGTTATCCTAAGGAAGGAAGATTCAAATGACAAAGATTTTGGAATTACATGTCATCTCCAATCAAACTCATCTCTGCTCCTATTTCCAGGCATTCACATGACAAGATATTCACCTAAAGCACCCCCCCCAAATCAGCTGGATTGGGAACATAACACTACAAAAGAAAGAAAGTTCTCTCCTGTGTCCTGCCAACCTTTCTCAACTATAATTCACCAAACCAGATAATCTAATTGCTGTCTCATTGTCAAGAGAGAACTTCCTGCACAGAAATTGGCTGCAGCATTTCCTCCATCAGTGTTTACACAACAAAAAAAAAGCATTTCATTGACTGTATAGTATTTGGACATCCTGGGGCAGTGAAAAGTGTCAAGTGATTTTTTTTTAATAAAAAAAAAATACATCATTCCATTGAGACTAAACATTTTTCTGAAAAGAAAAAAAAAAAATCAGGCGTGTTCAGTTACAAACTCAAGTAGTAACTAAACTAGTTTCACACATTAAGCCTCAATAGAAAGCAGCTGCTACAAGCAGCAGTCCATTAACTCACAAAGACCCCCCTGTATTACACACTTACAGCACTCTGTTCAAAGAATTGCCATCTCCCTCTTTCCCCCCACAACAACTTTTCAGAGGAAAGAGAAAAGTTGTTTAAAGCTAGTTAACTACACAAGAGAAATTACAATTTTTCAGAATGCAGTGACAAGGAATACAAAACTCACCATGGATAGGTAAACATAGGAGGAATAGAGCTCCAGGTTGATCTGCTTGTTAACAGCATCCTCACAGTCCTTGTGGTAGTTCTGACACACTTGAGAAGCCATCTTCACTTTTACTATATACTATTACTACCACCTAGAAGGCTCTACAACTTACACTTACCTTTTCTAACACAATCTCTTGTTTTATACCACTGGCACAGCCTGATTTCAAACAGGGAATGACATCACCAACGATGATTGACATCCCTGATAGCCAGTCAGGAATCTCCCATGAATCCAGGTACCAATTAACAAAGGGGAGGGGCTATTAGGGAGGGGCAGAGACCCAGAGGCAATCAGAGCTTTGAAGTACAGGCAGATTTGGAAACTTAGTCTCGATGATGTCACTGCTTTTGTTCTCTATCTGTTCTATCAAACCCTCTCATCACTTTGAAGATCTCTGTTCAGTCACCTCTTAACCTTCTCTGTTCCATGGAGAACAGTCTTAACTTTTGCAGCTTCTCCTCATAGCTGAAGTCCCTCATCCCTGGTAAATCTCTGGTCAACCTCCTTTGCACCCTTCCTGAAGATTCCTTGTCTTTCTATACATCTGACAGTACCTCGTGGTTTAACATTCCAGCATCACAACTTCAAATTAAATGATAATTTGCTACTTTTGCTAAAGTAGCTTTTTATAATCTGACCAAGTTTACTACTTGTAAGGATCTGTGTAAAAATAATTCTCCTCATCTCCCCTACTGGTTCTTTTGCCTCATGGTGTTCCTCTGCCATCTAAAGCTGTGACATCTGGTTTCATTGCAGAAGTGGTTCAGTCCTGGATTAGGTGATGAGATGTGTTGTCTTGGATTAAATCTCTTTTTAGATGGACCAAATCGGGTGGCAGCGATTCACATCTGGAGCCACCAGTCAAGCTAAAGGCACGAGCCTCTCAGGAGAGATGCCATCAATGGACACAGTTGACCCACCTGAACTGAAAATGTATCCGGGTATTTACACCTGTTCTCGTCAAAAAGGATCAAAGATGCAGTGAATGTCCTGTGGTCGCAAAGGGTTTTGAACAAACTGATGGACATCACATGGTCATTCAATGGCCACCCAGGTGGATAGCAAAAATTTTGATCAAAGCCTGTGTTATTGGTTCTGAGGGAACTATTGATGTATCCTTTCCACAGAACCTCTTTGAATTCAGTGTTGTTACAGAACGTGGGGGCAGGGGTGTGGGAGGGTGGTGGTGGGTGTTGAGAGAGAGGGTGTTGTGTGGGTGATTTCCACTTTTCACCTCTCACCTGACTGTGGACAGTGTTTTTTTAAAAAAGAAATTTCATTTTCTTCCATGAGTATTTTAAATTAAATGATAATTTGCTACTTTTGCTAAAGTAGCTTTTTATAATCTGACCAAGTTTACTACTTGTAAGGACCTGTGTAAAAATAATTCTCCTCATCTCCCCTACTGGTTCTTTTGCCTCATGGTGTTCCTCTGCCATCTAAAGCTGTGACATCTGGTTTCATTGCAGAAGTGGTTCAGTCCTGGATTAGGTGATGAGATGTGTTGCCTTGGATTAAATCTCTTTTTAGATGGGCCAGACAGGGTGGCAGTGATTCATATCTGGAGCAACCAATCACACTACAGGTACAACTTTCTCAAGACAGATGCCACCAATGGGCACAGTTGACCCACCTGAACAGAAAATGTATCCGGGTATTTACACCTGTTCTGGTCAAAAAGGATCCGAGATGCAGTGAATGTCCTGCAGTCGCAAAGGGTTTTGACTAAAAACCGATGGACAGCACGTGGTCACTCAATGGCCACCCGAGACTTTGATTAAGGCCTGTGGTTACTGGTTTTGAGGAAACTATCGATTGATCCTTTCCACAGGACCACTTTGAATTATCACAGTAGCTGTAGGAAGTAGAAATGTTGATTATAAAATGCTTAAGGTGACAAGAAGTATCCTTTGGCATGTGAATTTTCATAAATAGTAATGGCCAAATAAAGTAACAGGAAACTTCTTTGAATGTCTGAAGACTACAATTTCATTGCACTTAGTGCAATTCTCAATTAAGTTCCTAAAGTTAACTTGTAAACTTTAGGAAATTACAGTTGCAACATCATTTGATTCTATCTATAAGGGATGAAGGAGACAATTGGCGATCCAGTAGGATTCAGAAAGGATGATTCTTATTTGGTATGTAATGTACAATGTGTCTAAATACTAATTGATATATTAGTGACTTTATAAATTGACAGGAGAAAATAGCTATTTAGCTCTTTACTACCTTTGCTTTGTGCATTTACTGAAATCCAATGTGATGCTTCTGGAAGGATTGAATTTAAGCGAGCTCCACACCTATCCCTCTGGCCTCAATTACAAACTCCTTTAAAAAAAAAAATCTGAAGTGAGTGCCTAAATAGATTGTTCAGTAGAGGAAACAAGTGCAGGACTTTCAGAACCAAAGTTCAATCCTTTCCCAATAAGGAATCCATACTTTCTCCACCCCTCCCCCAACTCCTAATAGTCCAGTGCAATTAAGGTATTTCAGATTGATTTTCCACATCATGCAACTGTAATTCTGTTCACTATTGGAGTTCAGTGAAACCAACACCACAAATGCTGAATGGCCTTTTTGCCCACAAAGCTCATTAGGAAATCTGAAATTAAAAATTTTGTTAAGAGCCACCCTAGCTCTCCCACAGTGAAAAACAAACTCAGTAGGATTGGTAGATTCTGAAGCAAGGCCAATATCAATCTTAAATAGTATTGATCATGGGATGGAAATAGTGGGACATTACATCACAAAGCATCATTTGTAGATGAAGCCAACAGTTGGAGTAGCTGCTATTTCATGGATTGAAGGCCAGATGTCATTAAAGCATAGTGACTGATCACCACTGGTAGCATTGATATGCTCCAAGCTCTGGAGTTCCCTCCCCAAAATGTTATTGCATTCTAGAACAACTCTCACCCATCTCTTTAGCTAAGAGCTTGGTCACCTGCCTTGTCTCCTTAATGTGGAGGAGTGTCACTTCTGTTTGAAGAGTGCTCCAGGGGAGCATTACTAACATTAAAAAAAAAAGGGTGCTATATAAACACATTATAGTATTAGAATTTCTTACATATGGCTGCAGTAGTCATTGCAGTTACTAATTACAACTCAGTACACAATTGAGCAAAGACCTGCAACATGTGACCCTGATCATGACAATCAAGCATTAATCATAATTGGGAAGGGAATAAATGAAAGTCATAGGGTTGACTGGTAATAAAAGCTATTGCATAGGCCAGGTGTAATTTGAAAGAAAAACCACTGGATACTGAAAAGCCAGCGATACTCAGGTCAGACATTCCAGATCTATTTATCAGATCAGCCTGATGAGATGCTGCTTAACCAGTAGTTCAATTCTTATCCAATGTAAACTATGTTAATCTGCAAAATACAAAATCAATGGAGGCAAAACCCAGTCCAATATTGAGCAGTTTATTTACAGTTAACATTGCACTACACACGAGGACACCAGGTCTCAATTCCACAAACACTTATATTCACAATTGTAGAAAACATGAGCACTAAACACAGCAAGCTTGAACCCTGCAGTCAGTTCATTCACTCTTCCCCCAGTGTGTGCTTGTCAAACAGGTACTCTCCCATGCCATTGTCAGGAGCTCCCAGTCTCTTCAGGTTGGTGATGTGATCTCCAAGCTTCTTGATCATCTTCACTTGCTCATCCAAGTAGTGAGTCTCCAGGAAGTCACACAACTGCAAAGAGAGGGAAATCAGTTACATCCAGCTTTACATAAGGATCTCTCTCAAGGTTACAATTTCAATCCTCGTGTTAGATAGTCAAGTGATGCAATTGAGTGTAATGGTATTACTAGATCATTAAAGTTAATATACTGCACAATAGGTGATTAGATCCCAGAATCACCTTCGCACACTGACTCAATGTCCACAGTAGTAGACCAACCTCCCAGTCCTCACTTTTCTATCCCTTGCCTAAACACAACAACCCCAGTGGGCAGAGAGAGATGCTCTGAATAGATTCAAGGTTCTAGGAACTCCATCTTAACCAAAAAGAGCTTACATGAGGGTCAGTGTTGCCAGTGGAGAGTTTGTGCAGATCCAGCAGACTCTGGTTCACATCCTTCTCCATCTGCAGAGCTCTCTGCATTGCCTCCAGACCATTGCTCCACTCATCCTGCTCTGGCTTCTGAAGAGGAAAGTCAGACAATTCACTTACAAATGAATTAAAAAACCACCATGAGAAAGTACAAGTAATAGGGGTAAACAGCAACAAGTCCATGTTACTAGGAACCAATGTCTTAAACATTAAACCACAACTGTGGAATTAAACAGGAACCAATTCTATCGAAAGGGATCCAGACAGGAGGCCAATCATTTATTGAAACCAACCTTGATGTCCTCCAAGATGATTCGGCCTCCACGTTTATTCTGGAATTTCATCAGTTTCTCAGCGTGCTCCCGTTCCTCATGTGACTGCTCCTTGAAGAACTCAGCAAAGTGACGCAGGGCAACATCATCACGGTCAAAGTAATAGGACTGTGGAGAGAATTTAAACAGCTTCATGCTAGATCTAGATCATAATATAGAATTCAAGATCATTTACTACATTTCCCCAGTTAATGAGCTCTCAATCTTTGAAAAACAGATACTATGTTAACTAGCAAAATTCAATTTATTAGTTTTGAATGTTCGAGGGGAAAGTTAACCAAAGGAAGAATGAAGGATTCAATGACCAAGGAGAGAAACAAGATTGAAATTACATTTCATCACTGGTCAAACTAATCTCCAAACTGTCCCTCCTCCTATTTCCAGGTTTACACATGAGGATGTGTCAACCCAAGGTCCCATCAGCTGGATGGGAAACATCACAACACTACTTCAAAGAACATGGAAATTCTCTCCAGTGTCCTGCCAAAATTCCTCAACTAAATATCACTAAACCAATTAGTTCTATTACTATCCTATTGAGGGAGCTTTTTGTACACAAACTGACTACTGCATTTCCTATAATAAAACAGGATTTACACTAGAAAAACAGCATTTCATTGACTATAAAGTACTCAGGACAACTGGAGGCAGGAAAAGGTATCCCACAGATTTTTTTTTTGAGACTGAACACTTTCCTAATCTAAACATCAGGTTTGTGCTCAGTTACAAACCCAGGTAGTAACAACTAGTTTCACATTAAACTTCAATAGAGAGCAGCTGCTACAAGGAGCAGTCCATTAACTCTCAAGGACTCCACTACATGACAAACTTGCAGCACTCACTGCTCAAAGAAACTCCACTGCTCCCCTCCCCACCCATCCCCCAACTTTTCACAGAGGAAAGGAAAGAAAAGATAAACATTGTTTAAAACTGGTTTAAATACACTAAAGAAATTCCCACTTTTCCAAATGCAGTGACAAGGAATACACAGCTCACCACAGACAGGTAAACATAGGAGGAATAGAGCTCCAGGTTGATCTGCTTGTTAACAGCATCCTCACAGTCTTTGTGATAGTTCTGACATACTTGGGAAGCCATCTTAGTTATTACTATATACTATTACTACTCAATATCACCCAGTAAATTCCAGCAATGACCCTTTCTGCTACAATCTCCTGTATTTATACCACTGGGACAGCCTGATTTCAAACAGGGAATGACATCACCAACGATGATTGACATCCCTGATAGCCAGTCAGGAATTTCCCATGAATCCAGGCACCAATTAACAAAGGGGAAGGGCTATTAGGGAGGGGGTGAGACCCAGAGCCAATCAGAGCTTTGAAGTGCAGGCAGATTTGGGAGCTTAGTCGTGATGATGTCACTGCTTTTAGATTACAGAGTCATGGAAACTTAAAGCACAGAAAGAGGCCATTTGACCCTTTGTGACTGTGCTGGTTTTTCGAAGGCGCAGTTATGCGTAATGCCACATCCCTGCTTTTTGTCCATACCCCATTACATTTCTGATCCTCAGGCACCTGTCCAACTCCCATTACACTTATTTATGGAAACGGCTTCCAGCACCTTTCAGGTCGAGCATCACAGATCCCGAGAACTTTCTCAATGAAAAATTTCTCATCTCCTCTCCAGATTCTTTGCCAATGATTTTGAATCTATGACCTCTGGTTATTGGTCCATTTGCCAGAGAGAATGATAGTTCACTATCTGTTCTGTCAAACCCTGTCATCACTTTGAAGACCCCCATTCAGTCACCTCTTAACCTTCTCTGTTCTGTGGAGAACAGTCTTAACTTTTGCAACTTCTCCTCATAGCTGAAGTCCCTCATCCCTGGTAAATTTCTGGTAAACCTCCTCTGCACCCTTTGAAGTGATTTAAGACTTTAACCCCTTATAGGGACTAAACCAAATCGGGCATACATCCCTATGAATCTCCTTTAAGTTCAAACTAGACAAATTTCTACAGACACTTATTTAGGTCCAAAGAATTGAACTAGTTTTCCCTCAAAGAAAGAAAACTAACAGAGAATATTACCATCTTTCAGATAGCCTATTTTTTAATAGTTATGGCTAAGTCATAAATATCCCAAATATTATAAGGGTCTGGGAAACCCTCTTCAATACATATCTCTCCACTGAAAGAGACACAGAGAGGGGGTTCTTGTAGTTGTATACAGAATGCTACATGAGACGATTTATTAACTTTTAAATATTTATTAAAGAATTTACCATGCAATACACTTTCAAGTGGATAAGTATATCAAAATATCAAATATTACTAAGAGATGTAACACATAATCTTATTTCTAACATAGAATCCAGAAGATTAACTTTGCTAACGTTACAGCAAAATATCTTAGAATATCCATCAAAATTTAAAGCCAACTTTTACCTTAAATTCCCCCAGTAAGCCATGGGGTGAGAAGTATTGATGAGGATTCAACACTTCTAATTTTTGCTTCAGAAACTCTCCAGTTTATACTGTTTCCAAGGTATCATCTGATCTTTTAGCATTTTGGTGTTACTTTTCTGTATGTTTTTCTTGCTTTTGAAATCCATATTTGATTGTATCAGTAACTAACATCTCCACTTAATGTTTTGCTGGAATTCCCCTGCTCTTAAAGTTGTGAGCATTTATCTGGTCAAAATATTTATAATAGTGTTTACTTGACCTCTTGTTCCTGTAAGTACTATTCCATTTATTGTTTTATTATCTATAATTGTGTTTTTTATGGTACCTTGTAACAACCTTTTGAGCCGATCTGTCTACATCACCAACCAAGACTTTCAATTAAGTCTATTGCTACCTCTTACTGATGTCACACACAATATTTCAATGTGTGTTTATCCTCCAAGTCCTTGGCAACAGTGACACTGAAATGGATTTCCCAAATTAAACGTTGTTTCTGGTGCACATTCTATTGCGACAGGGACCTTGAAAGACCTTGAAATTTCTAACTCTACCTTCTTAAAGGGGTATGTCAGTACGTCTTGAAAACTGACAATTTATGCAATCTTTAATTCTAAAAGGCGTAATATATTAACTATATCTAAATTCTACCTCATTAAGTCTATTATACCTATATTCCATCACACCTTCCTAAATGTTCCTTGACATTCCTCAAATCTGAAAGTGTTTCGTGGTTTAATGTTCTAGCATCTCAATTTCAAATTAAATGATAATTTGCTATTTTTGCTAAAGCAGCTTTTTATAATCTGACCAAGTTTACTATTTGCATGATCTGTGTAAAAATAATTCTCATCTCTCCTTCTGGTTCTTTTGCCTCATGGTGTTCCTTTGCAATCCAAAGCGTTGACATCTGGTTTCATTGCAGAAGTGGTTCAGTCCTGGATTAGCTGATGAGATGTGTTTCCTTGGATTAAATCTGTTTTAGATGGGCCAGACAGGGTGGCAGTGATTCACATCCAAAGCCAACAATCACACTACAAGCACAAGTCTCTCAGGAGAGATGCCACCAATGGGCACAGTTGACCCACCTGAACATAAAAAGTTTCGAGGTGTTTACACCTGTTCTGGTCAAAAAGGATCCGAGATGCAGTGAATGTCCTATGGTCACAATGGGTTTTGACCAAACTAACGGACATCACGTGGCCACCCCAGTGGATAACAGAGATTTTGATTAAGACCTGTGCTTCTGGTTCTGAGGGAACTATTGATTGATCCTTTCCACAGGACATCTTTGAATTCAGTGTCACTACCTGTAGGGACTGGGAATGTTGATCAGTAGAAAAAGGTCAAGGTGATGAGAAACATCCTTTGCTACTTGTGAATTTTCACACTGGCAAAGATCAAATAAGGTTACTGGAAGCTTCTTTAAGAAATGGAAAGACTTTGACATGGAATGACTGAAGACTGGAATTTCATTAGGAACATAGTTAAGAACTGCAGTGAAGATAAAGTTAAATCTGGGCTAATTACAGTTACAGCATGAACATTTGAATCCATCCATGGGCTGAAGGAAATAAATGGAGATCCATTAGGATTTGGAATGGATAATTTTTATTTGGTGTGGAATGTGCAATGGGACTAAACACAAATTTATATAGAGCAGTTGCAAGCATTAAGTTTATAAATTGAAGGACAAGAAAATATTGAGCAGAGAAATAGCTCACTGTTAAATTTGCTTCATGCAGTTAAATGAAATATATTCATTCCTTCCAGAAGGCGTGGATTGGAGTAGAGCACCAGATATTCCTCTGCCTTTACTACCATACCCAGTTTCCTGGATTATTCCAGAATGTGCAAGACTTTCTAAACTAAAAACTCAGTCATCTCCCAAAAACAAATCCATATTTTTTTTCCTCTTCACAGCCCCCTACCAAAGGGGGCAAGGCCAGTAACAATTCTGGCATTTTCAATTGATTTCCTAGTCATGCAGTTGTAATTCCCTTTTGTACTTTATGGGAAATCATTAAGCGCCAAATGACCTTTTTTGCCCAGAGCTTACCGGGAAGTCGAATTATAAATTTGGAAAGGAGAGCTACGCTAGGTGTATTTTACATTAAGAATTCTGACTGGGATTGGTAGAAGCTTTCTAGATACTATCCTTAAATAGGATTGATCAAGACTGAAATGGTGGAATATTAAGTCACTGGAAAACAACCTTCATATTTTAGCAAACAGCTGCAGCAGCACAAGAGCAGGAGCATGCACCAGTGGTGACATTCACTTGGTTTTAATCAGCCTAGGCCCCAAGCTCTGGAGTTCCCTCCCGAAAGGTCTCTTCCCTTTAAAACAATCCCCAACACCTCTATGGCTAAGCTGTGACATCAGCCTTCTCAGAGGGTGTCACTATTGTCTGTGAAACATCATACAATGCTAAAGGTATTAAATAAACCATTATTGTATTACATCTCATCTAAATTACAATAGTCATTAAAATTACTAATCACACAATTCAAGTTAACCCTTCAATGGGATCCTGAACAAAAAGCAAAGAATCACAAATTGAATGTGATTCAATTTCAGAGGACTGAACCCCATAATAAAGCTGTTACACAGCCTAGTGTAATTTTTGGCCAATGCAAAAATGTTGGCTGAAAAAAAACCAAACACGGAGGCAAAACTCAGTCCAATATTGAGCAGTTTATTTACAGTTAACATTACACATCATGAGATGACGTCTCCAAGTCATTAGCCATCATTCCTTACAATGACCAGAAAGGGAAGGAGTGTCTTGCACACAATCTCAGTACAAAACAGCTTTGATCCCTGCAGTCAGTTCAGTCACTCTCCCCCAGTGTGTGCTGGTCAAACAGGTACTCTCCCATGCCATTGTCAGGGGCTCCCAGTCTCTTCAGGTTGGTGATGTGATCTCCAAGCTTCTTGATCATCTTCACTTGCTCATCCAAGTAGTGAGTCTCCAGGAAGTCACAAAGCTGAAAAAGGGAAACTAGTTATGTAGCAGATAAAGAAATATCTTGAGTCAGAGTTGTACAGCACAGAAACAGGCCCTTTGGCCCCTTGTGTTTATGCCAGCCAACAAGCACCATCTATTCTAATCCCATTTTCCAGCACTTGGCCTGTAGTCTTGTATGACATGGTGTTAAGTGCTCATCTAAATACTTCAACGTTGAGTGTTCCTGCCTCAACCACCCCTTCAGGCAGTGTTCCAGATTCCAACCTCTGGATGAAAATTTCTCTATCCCCTCTAAACCTCCTGCCCCTTTGTTAAATTTATGCACCCTGGTTATTGACACTTCTGCTTAAGGGAACAAGTTTTCCTATCTATGCCCCTCAATTTTGCATACCTCAATCAAGTCTTTCTCCCCAACTGCCCCCAACTTTCTCTGCTCGAAGGAAAACAACCCTAGCCTATCCAGTCTCTTCATAGCAGAAATGCTCCAGCCCAGGCAACATCCTGGTTAATGTGTGAAAAGTGTGAGGTGATTCACTTTGGAAGGAGTAACAGGAATGCAGAGTACTGGGCTAATGGGAAGATTCTTGGTAGTTTTGATGAACAGAGAGATCTTGGTGTCCAGGTACATAAATCCCTGAAAGTTGCTACCCAGGTTAATAGGGCTGTTAAGAAGGCATATGGTGTGTTAGCTTTTATTAGTAGGGGGATCGAGTTTCGGAGCCACGAGGTCATGCTGCAGCTGTACAAAACTCTGGTGAGACTGCACCTGGAGTATTGCGAGCAGTTCTGGTCACCGCATTATAGGAAGGATGTGGAAGCTTTGGAAAGGGTGCAGAGGAGATTTACTAGGATGTTGCCTGGTATGGAGGGAAGGTCTTACGAGGAAAGGCTGAGGGACTTGAGGTTGTTTTCGTTGGAGAGAAGGAGGAGGAGAGGTGACTTAATAGAGACATAAGATAATCAGAGGGTTAGATAGGGTGGATAGTGAGAGTCTTTTTCCTCGGATGGTGATGGCAAACACGAGGGGACATAGCTTTAAGTTGAGGGGTGATAGATATAGGACAGATGTCAGAGGTAGTTTCTTTACTCAGTAGTAGGGGCGTGGAACGCCCTGCCTGCAACAGTAGTAGACTCGCCAACATTAAGGGCATTTAAGTGGTCATTGGATAGACATATGGATGAAAATGGAATAGTGTAGGTCAGATGGTTTCACAGGTTGGCGCAACATCAAGGGCTGAAGGGCCTGTACTGCGCTGTAATGTTCTAATTAGAATTCTAAAAAAAAAAAAAAGTCCTCTGCATCTTCTCCAGTGCAATCACATCCTTCCTAGTATGGTCTCCAGAACTGTACACAGTACTCCAACTGTGGCCGAACCAGCAGTTTATACAGCTCCATCATAACCTCCCTGCTCTTATATTCTATGCCTTGGCTAATAAAGCAAAGTATCCCATATACCTTCCTAACTAGCTCATCTACCCATGCTGCTGCCTTCAATGATTTATTGACAAGTAGATCAAGGTCCCTCTACTTCCTAGGGTAGTACCATCCATTGTATATTCCTTGCCTTGTTAGACCTCCCAAAATGCATCACTTCAGGAAGAATGCCATTTGCCACTGCTCTGCCCCATTTTACATGCCCATCTATATTGTCCTGTAATCCAAGGCTTTCCTCCACTATTTGCAACACCAATTTTCACATCTGCAAACTTATGCTTTATATTCAAGTCTAAATCATTAATGTACACTACAAACAGCAAGGGTTACAGCACCAGTCCCTGAGGTACACCACTGGTTACAGGCTTCCAATTGCAAAAACAACCCTTGACCATTACCCTCTACCTTCAGAGAGGTAGCCAATTTTGGATCCAATTTGCCAAATTGCCCTGGATCCCATGGGCTCTTCCCTTCTTAACCAATCTGCCATGCAGGACCTTATCAAAGCTTTACTGAAGTCCATGTAGGCTACATCAACTGCTTTATCTTCATCTACACATCTAGTCACTGAAAAAAATCAAATTTTGTCAGACATTCTCTCTTCCCCACCAACACGCACCCCCCACCCCCCCAAACCTGCCAACAGCTATGCTGACTATCTGTGATTAATCCCTGCCTCTCCAAGTGGAGATTAATCCTGCCCCTCAATTTTTTTCCAATAGTTTCCCTACCATGAGACCAAAGGTGGTCCTGCAAGGAGACAGGCAACAAGCAGGAGTTCCAGCAGCTGAAGAGGTGTACTCTCAAACAGCAAGAGAGTTCCACGGCTGACGTCACAGTTCAGAAAGTGATGTGTTGCAAGGGGAGGCAGCTGATTGGCAAGTAGGAACAGGTGGGTATTTCTACCTTTTAAAAAAAAAAAAACTACTCAGTAGCTGAAGTAAAAAGGTAAGGAATTTTGATTGTAGTAGGTAGTGTTTGGAGTAAAATAAGGTCCTTATTGCAATTAAAGAGTGTAACTAAGGAGCTTAATCGAAGGCTAAGTCATGGCAGGAGAGCTCAGCCCTGTGGCATGTTCCTCCTGTGCCATGTGGGAAATTGGACACTCCTAGTGTCCCTGGGTGACCATGTGTGCAGGAAGTGTCCAGCTGCAGCTACTAGCTGACCACATTGTACAGCTGGAGCTGTGGATGGACTTACTGAGCACCCGCAATGCTGAGGACATTGTTGATAGCATGTTTAGTGATGTGTCACACTGCAGGTAATGGCTGCAGAGGTAGAAAAGGGATCATGACCACCAGGAGTAGTAGGTGCAGGCAGGGGTCCCTTGTGGTCCCTGTTGGAGAGGGATGGCCACTTTGGATAATGTTGGGGGGGTGGGGGGGGGGGGAAGAGAAGAGAAGGTATGGCCTCCCAGGGGAGGGCAGCAACAGCCAAGTTTTGGCACAGGATGGGGTGAAAAAGAGTGAGCGCCATACTGATAGGGGATTCAATTGTAAGGGGAACAGACATGAATTTGTGGCCACAAACTAGACTCTAGGATGGTATGTTGCCTCCCTGGTGCTAGGGTCAAGGATGTTTTGGAGCGGCTGCAGGACATACTGAAGGGAAAGTGTGACCAGTCAGGTCGTGGTACACATTGATACCAATGATAGGTAGAAAGAGGGATGAGGTCCTGTAACAAGAATTTAGGGAGCTAGGTGGCAGATTTAAAAAATCAGGACCTTAAAAGGTTGTAATCTCTGGACTCAGTGCTGGGACCCTTGCTGTGTGTAGTGTACATTAATGATTTAGATGTAAATATAGGAGGCATGATCAGTAAATTTGCACATGACAAAAATTGGTGGTGTCATAAATAGTGAAGAAGAAAGCCTTAGATTACGGGATGATGTAGATGGGCTGGTAAGATGGGCAGAGCTGTGGCAAATGGAATTTAATCCCTAGAAGCATGAGGTGATGTATTTTGGGAGGACAAATAAGGCAAGGGAAAATACAATGGATGGTAGGACCCTAGGAAGTGGAGGGACCTTGGTGTACTTGTCCATAGATCACTGAAGGCAGCAGCACAGGTAGATAAGGTGGTAGGAAGGCATATGGGATACTTGCCTTGATTTTCTTTTGATTTTTTTTTTTTTTTAAAAAGTCATGCACAGGATGTGGGCATCACAGGCCAGGCCAGCATTTATTGCCCATCCCTAATTGCCCTCGAGAAGGTGGTGGTGAGCTGCCTTCTTGAACCGCTGCAGTCCATGTGGGGTAGGTACACCCACAGTGCGGTTAAGAAGGGAGTTCCAGGATTTTGACCCAGCGACAGTGAAGGAACAGCGATATAATTCCAAGTCAGGATGGTGTGAGACTTGGAGGGGAACTTGCAGGTGGTGATGTTCCCATGTATTTGCTGCTCTTGTCCTTCTAGTTGGTAGAGGTCGCGGGTTTGGAAGGTGCTGTCGAAGGAGCCTTGGTGCATTGCTGCAGTGAATCTTGTAGATGGTACACACTGCTGCCACTGTGTGTTGGTGGTGTAGGGAGTGAATGTTTGTAGATGGGGTGCCAATCAAGCAGGCTGCTTTGTCCTGGATGGTGTCAAGCTTCTTGTGTTGTTGGAGCTGCACCCATCCATGCAAGTGGAGAGTATTCCATCACACTCCTGACTTGTGCCTTGTAGATGGACAGGCTTTGGGGAGTCAGAAGGAGAGTTACTCACCTCAGGATTCCTAGCCTCTGACCTGCCCTTGTAGCCACAGTGTTTATATGGCTACTTCAGTTTTCAGTCAATGGTAGCCCCTAGGATGTCAATAGTGGGGGGATTCAGCGATGGTAATGCCGTTGAATGTCAAGGGGAGATGGTTAGATTCTCTTTTGTTGGAGATGGTCATTGCCTGGCATTTGTGTGGCGCGAATGTTACTTGCCACTTATCAGCCCAAGCCTGGATATTGTCCAGGTCTTGCTGCATTTCTACACGGACTGCTTCAGTATCTGACGAGTCAGAAATGGTGCTGAACATTGTGCAGTCATCAGTGAACATCCCCACTTCTAACCTTATGATTGAAGGAAGGTCATTGATGAAGCAGCTGAAGATGGTTGGGCCTAGGACACTACCCTGAGGTACTCCTGCAGCGATGTCCTGGAGCTCAGATGATTGACCTCCAACAACCACAACCATCTTCCTTTGCGCTAGGTATGACTCCAGCCAGCAGAGGGTTTCCCTCCCCCCCACCCCCCCCCGATTCCCATTGACCTCAGTTTTGCTAGGGCTCCTTGATGCCATACTCGGTCAAATGCTGCCTTGATGTCAAGGGCAGTCACTCTCACCTCACCTCTTGAGTTCAGCTCTTTTGTCAATGTTTGAACCAAGGCTGTAATGAGGTCAGGAGCTGAATGGCCCTGGCGGAACCCAAACTGAGCATCACTGAGCAGGTTGATGCTAAGCAAGTGCCGCTTGATGGCACCTTCCATCACTTTACTGATGATTGAGAGTAGGCTGATGGGGCAGTAGTTGGCCGGGTTGGATTTGTCCTGCTTTGTGTGTACAGGACAGACCTGGGCAATTTTCCACATTGCAGGGTAGATGCCAGTGTTGTAGCTGTACTGGAACAGCTTGGCTAGGGGCACAGCAAGTTCTGGAGCACAGATCTTCAGTACTATTGCCAGAATATTGTCAGGGCCCATAGCTTTTGCAGTATCCAGTGCCTTCAGTCGTTTCTTGATATCACGTGGAGGTAATCGAATTGGCTGAAGTTTGGCATCTGTGATGCTGGGGATTTCAGGAGGAGGCCGAGATGGATCATCAACTCAGCACTTCTGGCTGAAGATTGTTGCAAATGCTTCAGCCTTATTTTTTTTTTAAGATTAGAGATACAGCACTGAAACAGGCCCTTCGGCCCACCGAGTCTGTGCCGAACATCAACCACCCATTTATACTAATCCTACACTAATCCCATATTCCTACCAAACATCCTCACCTGTCCCTATATTTCCCTACCACCTACCTATACTAGTGACAATTTATAATGGCCAATTTACCTATCAACCTGCAAGTCTTTTGGCTTGTGGGAGGAAACCAGAGCACCTGGAGAAAACCCACGCAGACACAGGGAGAACTTGCAAACTCCACACAGGCAGTACCCGGAATCGAACCCGGGTCCCTGGAGCTGTGAGGCTGCGGTGCTAACCACTGCACCACTGTGCCGCCCTTATCTTTCGCACTGATGTGCTGGACTCCCCCATCATGGAGGATGGGGATATTTGTGGAGTCCCCTCCTCCAGTTAGTTGTTTAATTGTCCACCACCATTCACGGCTGGATGTGGCAGGACTGCAGAGCTTAGATCTGATCTAAGCTGAGGCATAGAATTAAGAGCACAGAGGTTATGATGGAGCTGTATAAAACACTAGGCCATAGCTGGAGTACTATGTACTGTTCCGGGCACCACACGATAGGAAGGATGTGATTGCACTGGAGAAGGTGCAGAGGAGATTCACCAGGATGTTGCCTGGGCTGGAGCATTTCAGCTAAGAGAATGGGTAGGGTAGGGTGGTTTTCCTTAGAGCAGAGAAGGCTGAAGGGAGATTTGATTGAGGTATTCAAAATTATGAAGGGCATAGATAGAGAAACAGTTTCTTCCTATCTAACCTTAGTGTGGGGTCAATAACCAGGGGTTATAGATTTAAGGCAAGGGGCAGGAAGTTTAGAGGGATGAGGAAAATTCCCCTAGAGTGGTTGGTATCTGGGATGAACTGCCTGAAGTGGTGGTAGAGGTAGGAGCCCTCAACATTTAAGTAATTAGATGAGCACTTGAAATGCCATAGCATACAAGGCTATGGGCCAAAAATGGGATTAGAATAGTTAAGTGCTTGATGGCTGGCACAGACAATGGGTTGAAGGGCCTGTTTCTGTGCTAGATTACTGACACTGATGTTAGACTCACTGGCCTGTAACTACTGGTTTAATCCCACTACCCTTGAATAATACCATATTTGCAGTCCTCTGGCACCTCCTGGGGTGGAGAGAGAATTTGAAATTGTATTAGAGCCCCTGCAATCTCCTCCCTTGCCTCACATAGCTGCCTGGGATATACCTCATCTGGGCCCTGGGGATTTATTCACTTTTAACCCACAAAAACTGCTTATACCTCCTCCCTTCCAATGGAAATTTGTTCAAGTATGTCACAATCCCCTTCCTGGATCTCTACACCGACATCATCCTTCTCCATAGGAAGGAAGGATGAAAAGTAATGATTTAAAACCTCACCTACATCCTCCAGCTACAGATACAGGTTGCCACTCTGGTCCCCGATTAGCCTTACTCTTTCCCTGGTTATCCTCTTGCCCTCGAGGATTCAATTTTATTGCTCTTGCACTGCAGGATAGTCGAGTGATATAATGGTGAGCAATTGCATTACTGCACAATAGATGGTGATTAGATCACAGAATCATGGACAAAATTTACTCAGATGTCCACAGAAGGGCAACTTCCTAGTCCTCACTGTCCTCTTCCAAAACATTAAAAGATACTAACAAACCAAACCTATTGGGCATGGAGATCCTCAATAAGCTCAAGGACTGCAAAGTTCCATGAACTCCAACTTAGCTAATTGCCCACATTCAGAACTTACATGAGGGTCAGTGTTGCCAGTGGAGAGTTTGTGCAGATCCAGCAGACTCTGGTTCACATCCTTCTCCATCTGCAGAGCTCTCTGCATTGCCTCCAGACCATTGCTCCACTCATCCTGCTCTGGCTTCTGAAGAGGAAAGTCAAACAGTTCACTTACAATGAGAAAGTACAGGGAAACATCTGATCAAGCAACCAGAAGAAGTCATCCACATTACCAGGAACATGTGTCAAGACTAGAATTACAGTAAACCATCAGCCACAGAATCAATTCCATCAAAAAGCATGACGGTTTAAGGTAGGGTCTGCAACCTGCAGCCATATAGCTCATTAATGACTGATGTGCAGCTCCCAACTTTGATTAGTAACCCACTTTTATGGCAATTAAATGACTGGTTTCATTTAGCCCTTAAAATCATTGATACCTTCTCAATTAACTTTGTGAAAAGCTTTAGAATGTCAAATAGTTGATTTCTCCACCCCCCCACCCCAGTCCAAGGAGATCCAGACAGGAGGTCATTCATTAAACCCAACCTTGATGTCCTCCAAGATAATTCGGCCTCCACGTTTATTCTGGAATTTCAGCAGTTTCTCAGCATGCTCCCGTTCCTCATGTGACTGCTCCTTGAAGAACTCAGCAAAGTGACGCAGGGCAACATCATCCCGGTCAAAGTAATAGGACTGTGGAGAGAATTTAAACAGCTTCATGACCAAAGACCTCAAAATAGATTGCAAGATCATTTTCTTCCCAGTTAGAGTTCATTTAAAAAAAGGAAAGTCAAATTGACTACATTAATAATCAAACATGTTGGATATCTCCCCACTCAATGCAAGATTCAACCAGCAAATACATTTTCACATTTAGTCAATCTTCAGAAATGTAAGAAATGTAATGCTAAACAAGTCTACTGCTGGATAAGGGGTACCTCCTACTTACCACCATTCACACAAGATATCCCAAGACACCAGATAGTGGGCCCTTGGTTTGCAAAAATCTCTACTATTGTAAATAAAAAGGAGAGCTTGCTCCAGTGTCCTAGACAATATTTATCCTTCAGCCACCACAAAGATAATCTTGTTACCTCACTTGGCAAAGCTACTGTGTACAAATTGACTTGTGTTTCCCACACTACAATGACAACTATACTTCAAAAAAAAAAAAATTCACTGGCTACAAAAGCCTTGTGATAAAAAAAAACACAGGTTTCCACACTAATCTAAAATTGGGTACAGACACATAGAATTCCTCAATTCCAGTAGTTTTACACTACAAAATAATCGAAATAAGTGAACAAAGTTTCAACACCTGGATTCTCAGTAGTTCCTTCCCAAGGAAGTAGAGCAAGTAAACTAATGAGAATCTACCAACATTTCATTATCATCCCATTGAGAAAGAATCTCATCCCAAAAGTACTTGACCAGGTTTGTGTTCAGTTACAAACTCTGGCAGTTGCTGAGCTAGTTTCATATTAAACCTCTCAACGGAGAGCAACTGCTATAAGGAATAGTCCATTAACACAACATATCCTTGTATTACACAACAGAAACACTCACTGCACAAAAGGTTTACTCTCCCAGGGAGAGAAAAGTCAAGAAAACAAAAATGCAGCTTAAAGTAAGTTCATTAAACTGGAGAAATTCCAACTTTTCAGAATGCAGTGATAAGAAATACAAGACTCACCATGGACAGGTAAACATAGGAGGAATAGAGTTCCATGTTGATCTGTTTGTTAACAGCATCCTCACAATCCTTGTGATAGTTCTGACAAACTTGGGAAGCCATTTTCACTACTTCTATATACTATTACTACTCAATATCACCTTTTCTTTTTTTTTTTAAAAAAAGCTTTAGAACATACACTACCTGACCCAAGCTGTTGTATTTATACTACTGGGTCAGCCTACATTCAAACAAGAAATGACATCACCAATAATGGTAATCAGTCAGGAATCTCCCTTGAATCCAGGCACCAATTAACAAAGGAGAGGGGGTGTGGGGGAGGGGCTGAAACCCAGAGCCAATCAGAGCTTTGGAACGCAGGCAGGCTTTGGAGATTAGTCTCGATGATGTCATTACTTTAAGGCTCCTTAACCGTCTTCAAATCTGAAAATGTCTTATTGTTTAATGCTCTCATTCAAATTAAATGATTGCTACTTTCGCTGAAGTGGCTTTTCATAAGCTGACCCAGTTTGTAACTTGCAAGGAACCGTGGAGCTGATACAATATTGAAAGCAATCAAGTGGGCTTGAGTGAATTTGCAAACCAACCACTCCACAGAGAAATGGAAATGTGAGAGTGAGGGAGTGAACATTACTGAATACAGTGTCACCCACAGACACGTCTCCATTTGCTACAGTGTGTTTTGGGGCAGGCTTGATGGACCAATTGGTCATTTCCTGCCCATCAATTCTTTATGTTAGATGAATCCTTTTATGGCCAACTTTCAATGTGGCTAAAGAATATTTAAAGCTGATTAAAATGATGATACTCGGATGTTCTCTAACAGTCTGTCTTATCATGGGTTCATAGAGCAGAGAAAGTGGCCACTCAGCCTATCGTGCCTCTGCTGGCTCTTTGAAAGAGCTATTCAATTAGTTCCACTCCCCTGCTCTTTCCCCAGAGTCCTGTAATTTATTTACTTTTCATGTAGCAGTCCAATTCCCTCTTCAATGTTATTATTGAACCTGTTCCACCACCTGTTCAGTTAGTGCATTCCAGATCTTCAAAACTCGTTGCTTAAAAATAATTCTCATCATCTGTCCACTGGATCTTTTGCCTCACATTGGTGTTTCTCCGAGATCCAATGTGTTGACATCTGGTTTCATTCCAGAAGTGGTCCAATCCTGGATTAGGTGATGAGATGTGTTGTCTTGGATTAAATCTCTGTTTTAGATGGGCAAGACAGGGTGGCAGTGATTCACATCCAGAGCCACTAATCACACTACAGTCATGGGCCTCTTGGGAGAGATACCACCAATGGGCACAGTTGACCCACCTGAACAGAAAATGTATCCGGGTATTTACACCTGTCCTGGTCAAAAAGGATCCGAGATGCAATGAACGTCCTCCGGTCGCATAGGCTTTTGACCAAACTGATGGACATCACATGGTCACTCAATGGCCACCAGGTGGACAGCAGAGACTTTGATTAAGGCCTGTGGTTACTGGTTGAGGGAATTATTGATGTATCTTTTCCACAGGACTGCTTTGAATTCAGTATCACTACCTGTAGGGAGTCATATTGTTGATCTGCACAAAAAGCTCAAAGTTATGAGATTTATCCTTTGCTATTTGTAAATTTTCACAATAGCAAACGTCAAATAAGTTGACTAGGAACCTCTGAGAAATGCAAAGACATTAATGTGGAATTACTGAAGACCAATATTCCCTCTCATTCTTTTTAGGATTGCAGCACAGCTGTGCACGGGCATGACCTATTCACCATTGCACTTGGTGCAGCTCTCAACTACATTGCTAAAATCACATTGTAAACATTGGATAATTGCAGTTGCAGCAAAATCATTTGAATCTAATGATAGGAGACAAGTGGAGATCCAGTAGGAATTATCCATTCTAAATCCTATTTGGTATGAAATGTACAATGTGCCTAAATACAAATTGATACATTGATGGAGCAGCTGCTGGTATTAGGTTTATAGATTGGAGGAAGTGAAAATTTTAGGGGTTTGGGGAAAAGGTGGCAAGAATGATAAATATCAATTTAACTCATTATGTAGTTGATGTTTTGCTTTGTGTATTGAATGAATGATGTTCACGCCTTCCAGAAGGAAGAAATTGGAGTACAGATCCACACATTCTCCTCCTCCGTACCAAATGTTTTTATTGATGGAAGTGAGAGCCTAGATAGGTTATTCAATAGAGAGAGCAAGTGCAAGACTTTCTAGAACAGAGTTCAATCCTCTTCCACAAAGGAATAAATACTTACTCCACCTCCAAACAACCCACCAAAAAGGCAGCAAAGTTTATGGCATTTCAGGTCGATTTCATCAGTCACCCAACTGTAATTTCCCCTTTAGTACTTTCAAACTCAGTGAGCTCAGACATTGGGTACAACAGCTATTTAGAGCTCACCAGCAAGTCTAAAGTAGCAGATATAAATTTGGCCCAGTGAGCTACCCCAACTGTATCCCACAAGAAGTCAGACTGGGATTAGTGGAAACTTACTAAACACAAACATTGCTTTCCTAAGGACAGATACTAGAATTGATCCTGGGACTGAAATGATACAACACTAATTCACTGCAAGACATCCTTTGCTTTTGCTTGTTAAAATGTTGCAGCAACTAATATTTTGGTTTATTTAGGGGTTAGAGAGAGTTGTCAATAAAGCTGAGAACATTCAGCATCAGAGGAAACAACTTATGCTCAGCTGCCTAGGCCCCAAACTCTACTATCCCCTCTCTAAATGTCTCTCAAACACTTTAAAACCTATTTCATTGACTATGTTTTTGGGCACCTGCTTCTCTCATGTGGGGCAAAGTCACATTTTGTTTAACACTCCTGGTGAAGCATTTTGGAATGTTTTACTATGGTAAAGGCACTATCTAAATGCAACCAGATGTAAAGAGAATTGAAATTGCTTTGGATGTTTGTCAGATCTTCAACAAATCTCCCCATGATAAAGCTGTTACACAGCCCAGTGCAGTTCTTCCAGATGTAACCTACATTGTGTACATTGGAGTGTTAATCTGAAAAATAAAATAACCAAGGAGAGAAAACCCAGTCAAATATGGAGTAGTTTATTTAGAGTTAACATTCCAGTAAGAGATCAGGTCTCAAACCCTTGGGACAAAGTCAGAGGCCATCACTCCCTAGAGGACAGGGAGAAATCTTGCACATTATATAAACAAGAGTACTAAACACAATAAACTGGCTGCAGGGATTAAGCTCAGTCACTCTCCCCCAGGGTGTGCTTGTCAAACAGGTACTCTCCCATGCCATTGTCAGGGGCTCCCAGTCTCTTCAGGTTGGTGATGTGATCTCCAAGCTTCTTGATCATCTTCACTTGCTCATCCAAGTAGTGGGTCTCCAGGAAGTCACACAACTGAGTGGGCAGGAAGAAAAAAAAAATAGTTATGACCAGCAGCAGATACCAAGGAATGTCTGACCTTTGCTCCAAATTTATATTTAAAATCCTCAGACTAGTGGATAGTCAAGAGGTGCAATTAATTTTGATTGCAAATTTGTTCTGATGCACAGGAATTGCTGTATAATAGTTGCTTAGATCCCAGGGACACAGTTGCCCATATTCACAGTAGGTCAATCCCTGCCCCCCTACTCAACCCCTTAGGGAACCCAAATGAGACACCCCAACACAACATTGAGAATGGAAATCTGAACAGGAACATGGTTCCACCACCTCCACTTTTTCCAAAAGCCCACATTCAGAACTTACATGAGAGTCAGTGTTGCCAGTGGAGAGTTTGTGCAGATCCAGCAGACTCTGGTTCACATCCTTCTCCATCTGCAGAGCTCTCTGCATTGCCTCCAGACCATTGCTCCACTCATCCTGCTCTGGCTTCTGAAGAGGAAAGTCAGACAATTCACTTACAATGGATTAAAGAAAAATACATCAGAATGTACAAGGAAAACAAGGGGTGGAGAAGTAACCAGAAACCAATCATTCCATGGTTGTAATGATTCCAAACAGTCACTGCATATTCAAGAAACAAATTGGAACCAATTGCTTTGGAAAAAAAAGTTTTTGAAATGTCAGTCAAAGGGGTTCCAAACAGGAGGTCACTCATTCATTGAATCCAACCTTGATGTCCTCCAAGATGATTCGGCCTCCACGTTTATTCTGGAATTGCATCAGTTTCTCAGCGTGCTCCCGTTCCTCATGTGACTGCTCCTTGAAGAACTCAGCAAAGTGACGCAGGGCAACATCATCCCGGTCAAAGTAATAGGACTGTGGAGAGAATTTAAACAGCTTCATGTTAGATCTAGATCATAATATAGAATTCAAGATCATTTACCACATTTCCCCAGTTAATGACCTCTCAATCTTGGAAAATGGATACTATGTTAACTAGCAAAATTCAATTTATTAGTTTTGAAGGTTCAAGAGGGGAAAGTTATCCAAAGGAAGAATGAAGGATTCAATGACCAAGGAGAGAAACAAGATTGAAATTACATTTCATCACTGGTCAAACTAATCTCCAAGCTGTCCCTCCTCCTATTTCCAGGTTTACACATGAGGATGTGTCAACCCAAGGTCCCATCAGCTGGATGGGAAACATCACAACACTACTTCAAAGAACATGGAAATTCTCTCCAGTGTCCTGCCAACATTCCTCAACTAAATATCACTAAACCAGTTAGTTCTATTACTATCCCATTGAGGGAGCTTTTTGTACACAAACTAGCTACTGCATCTCCTATAGTAAAACAGGATTTGCACTAGAAAAACTGCATTTCATTGACTATAAAGTACTCAGGACAACTGGAGGCAGTAAAAGGTGTCCCACTGATTTTTTTTAAATCAAGAGAATAAACCATTCCATTGAGACTGAACATTTTCCTAATCTAAACATCAGGTTTGTGCTCAGTTACAAACCCAGGTAGTAACAGCTAGTTTCACATTAAACTTCAATAGAGAGCAGCTGCTAGAAGGAGCAGTCCATTAACTCACAAGGACCCCACTGCATGACACTTGCAGCACTCACTGTTCAAAGAATCTCCACTGCTCCCCTCCCCACCCATCCCCCAACTGTTCACAGAGGAAAGGAAAGAAAAGATAAACATTGTTTAAAACTGGTCAACTACACTAACAACATTCCCACCTTTCAGAATGCAGTGACAAGGAATACATGACTCACCATGGATAGGTAAACATAGGAGGAATAGAGTTGCAGGTTGATCTGCTTGTTAACAGCATCCTCACAGTCCTCATGGTAGTTCTGACGTACTTGGGAAGCCATCTTAGTTATTTCTATATACTATTACCACTCAATATCACCTAGTAAATTCCAGCAATAACCCTTTCTGCCACAATCGCTTGTATTTATACCACTGGGACAGCCTGATTTCAAACAGGGAATGACATCACCAATGATGATTGACATCCCTGATAACCAGTCAGGAATCTCCCATGAATCCAGGCACCAATTAACAAAGGGGATGGGGTATTGGGGAGGGAGTGAGACCCAGAGCCAATCAGAGCTTTGAAGTGCAGGCAGATTTGGGAGCTTAGTCGTGATGATGTCACTGCTTTTAGATTACAGAGTCATAGAAACATACAGCACAGAAGGAGACCATTCGGCCCTTTGTGACTGTGCTGGTTTTTCGAAGGAGCAGTCATGCTTAATGCCACATCCCTGCTTTTTGTCCATACCCCATTACATTTCTGATCCTCAGGCACCTGTCCAACTCCCATTACACTTATTTATGGAAACAGCTTCCAGCACCTTTCAGGTCGAGCATCCCAGATCCCGAGAACTTTCTCAATGAAAAATTTCTCATCTCCTCTCCAGATTCTTTGCCAATGATTTTGAATCTATGACCTCTGGTTATTGGTCCATTTGCCAGAGAGAATGATAGTTCTCTATCTGTTCTGTCAAACCCTGTCATCACTTTGAAGACCTCCGTTCAGTCACCTCTTAACCTTCTCTGTTCTGTGGAGAACAGTCTTAACTCTTGCAACGTCTCCTCATAGCTGAAGTCCCTCATCCCTGGTAAATTTCTGCTATAACTTCTCTGCACCCTTTGAAGTGATTTATGACTTTAATCCCTTATAGAGACTAAACCAAATCGGGCATACATCCCTATGAATCTCCTTTAAGTTCAAACTAGACAAATTCCTACAGACACTCATTTAGGTCCAAAGAATTGAACTAGTTTTCCCTCAAAGAAAGAAAACTAACAGAGAATATTACCATCTTTCAGATAGCCTATTTTTTAATAGTTATGGCGAAGTCATAAATATCCCAGATATTATAAGGGTCTGGGAAAACCTCTTCAATACATATCTCTCCACTGAAAGAGACACAGAGAGGGGGTTCTTGTAGTTGTATACAGAATACTACATGAGACGATTTATTAACTTTTAAATATTTATTAAAGAATTTACCATGCAATACACTTTCAAGTGGATAAGTATATCAAAATATCAAATATTACTAAGAGATGTAACACATAATCTTATTTCTAACATAGAATCCAAAAGTTTAACTTTGCTAATGTTACAGCAAAATATCTTAGAATATCCATCAAAATTTAAAGCCAACTTTTACCTTAAATTCCCCCATTAAGCCATGGGGTGAGAAGTATTGATGAGGATTCAACACTTTTAATTTTTGCTTCAGAAACTCTCCAGTTTATACTGTTTGTAAGGTATCATTTGACCTTTTAGCATTTTGGTGTTACTTTCCTGTGTGTTCTCCTTGCTTTTGAAATCCATATTTGATTGTATCATTAACTAACACCTCCACTTAATGTTTTGCTGGAATTCCCCTGCTCTTAAAGTTGTGAGCATTTATCTGGTCAAAAAATTTATAATTGTGTTTACTTGACCTCTTGTTCCTGTAAGGACTATTCCATTTATTGTTTTATTATCTATAATTGTATTTTTTATGGTACCTTGTAACAACCTTTTGAGCCAATCTGTCTACATCAGCAACCAAGACTATCAATTAAGTCTATTGCTACCTCTTACTGATGTCACATTCAATATTTCAATGTGTGTTTATCCTCCTAGTTCTTGGCAACAGAGACACTGAAATGGATTTCCCAACTTAAAATAAAAGCAAAATACTGCGGATGCTGGAAATCTGAAATAAAAACAAGAAATGCTGGACCAGGTTGTCGCGGAGGGAACAATCCCTTCGGAATTCTGACAGGGGAAGGGAGGGGAAGATGCGTTTGGTAGTGGCATCACGCTGGAGGTGGCGGAAATGGCGGAGGATGGTCTTTTGGATATGGAGGCTGATGGGGTGGAAAGTTAGGACAAGGGAACCCTGTCACGGTTCTGGGAGGGAGGGGAAGGGGTGAGGGTAGAGGTGCGGGAAATGGGCCGGACACGGTTGAGGGCCCTGTCAACCACAGTGGGGGGAAATCCTCGATTGAGGAAAAAGGAGGTTTGGGGAGCTGAGGCCTAGGCAGATAAATACAAGGAACTGTTTCCACTAGTAATTGTAACTCCTGTTAACCTGCCTCTGAATCTGCTGTAATTTGTTAAAATACAAGGGATGTTTCTACAGTGATTGTATTGCCCTATTTTTAGTCTGCAGATAATTCTTTCTAAAATAGAAACTGCCCTGTGGGGAGAAAGCAGTTTAGGTATTTAATATAAGCTACCAATCCCATTCTGAGTTGCCACTATACTCAACCAAATGCATTCCTGTTATCTTTTTGGGGTTTTCTGGGCAGAGCACAACAAAACAATGGTGCAGACCAGCAATGATTGAACTTAAACTGAAAGCAAGAAATGCTGGAACCACTCAGCAGGTCTGGCAGCATCTGTGGAAGGAGAAGCAGAGTTAACGTTTCGGGTCAGTGACCCTTCATCGGAACTGACAAATATTAGAAAAGTCACAGGTTATAAGCAAGTGAGGTGGGGGTGGGGCAAGAGATAACAAAGGAGGTCTAAATTGGACCAGGCCACATAGTTGACCAAAAGGTCACGGAGCAAAGGCAAACAATATGTTAATGGTGTGTTGAAAGACAAAGCATGAGTACAGATTAGCTGTTAATCCACTGAATATTGAACAGCAGCAAGTGCAAACCTGAAAAAAAACAGTGGGTAAGCAAACTGAACAAACTAAGATGAAATGAACTAAATGCAACTTAAAAGTTGTTTCTGGTTCACATTCGCTTGTGACAGGGAACTTGAAAGACCTTGAAATTTCTAACTCTACCTTCTTAAAGGGAAATATCAGTGAGTCTTCAAAAATGACCATTTATTCAATCTTTAATTCTAAAAGGTATAATATATTAACTATATCTAAATTCTACCTAATTAAGTCTATTATACCTATATTCCATCACACCTTCCTAAAGGTTCCTTGACATTCCTCAAATATGAAAGTGTTTCGTGGTTTAATGTTCCAGCATCACAATTTCAAATTAAATGATAATTTTCGAAAGCAGTTTTTTATAATCTGACCAAGTTTACTATTTGCATGATCTGTATAAAAATAATTCTCATCTCTCCTTCTGGTTCTTTTGCTTCATGGTGTTCCTCTGCAATCTAAAGCGTTGACATCTGGTTTCATTGCAGAAGTGGTTCAGTCCTGGATTAGCTGATGAGATGTGTTTCCTTGGATTAAATCTGTTTTAGATGGGCCAGACAGGGTGGCAGTGATTCACATCCAGAGCCAACAATCACACTACAAGCACAAGTCTCTCAGGACAGATGCCACCAATGGGCACAGTTGACCCACCTGAACAGAAAAAGTTTCCAGGTGTTTACACCTGTTCTGGTCAAAAAGGATCTGAGATGCAGTGAATGTCCTGCGGTTGCAAAGGGTTTTGACCAAACTAGTGGACATTCCATGGCCACCCTGTGGGTAACAGAGGCTTTGATTAAAACCTGTGTTTTCTGGTTCTGAGGGAACTATTGATTGATCCTTTCCACATGACAGCTTTGAATTCAGTGTCCCTACCTGTAGGGACTAGGAATGTCGATCAGTAGAAAAAGCTCAAGGTGATAAGAAACATCCTTTGCTACTTGTGAATTTTCACACTAGCGATCAAATAAGGTTACTGGAAGCTTCTTTAAGAAATGGAAAGACTTTGACATGGAATGACTGAAGACTGGAATTTCATTATCCTTATTGCAGTTCTTAACTATGTTCCTAAAGTTAAATCTGGGCTAATTACAGTTGCAGCATGAAGATTTGAATCCATCCATGGGCTGAAGGAAATAAATGGAGATCCATTGGGATTTGGAATGGATAATTTTTATTTGGTGTGGAATGTACAATGGGAACTAAACACAAATTTATATAGAGCAGTTGCTGGTGTTAAATTGATAATTTGAAGGTCAAGAATATATTGAGCAGAGAAATAGCTCACTGTTGAATTTGCCTTGTACAGTTAATGAAGGGATTGGAGTAGAGCTCCAAATATTCCTCTGCCTTGCTTACCGTACCCAGTTTCTTAGATTATTCCAGAAACATGCAAGACTTTAAGTAAAAGTCAGTCATCTCCAAAAACAAAATCCATGTTTTGTTTCCCCTCTTCACAGGCCCCTGTCAAACACTTCAAGGCCAGTAAAATTATGGCATTTCCAATTGATTTCCTGGTTATGCAGTTGTAATTCCCTTTTGTACTTTATGGGAAATCATCAAGTTCCAAATGGCCTTTTTGCCCAGAGCTTACCAGGTAGTCCAGAGTTATAAATTTGGACAGGAGAGCTACCCTAGGTGTATTTTACATACAGAATTCTGACTGGATTGGTAGAAGCTTTCTAGATACTGGAACTGCTCAGGCCAGGACAGATACTATCCTTAAATAGGATTGATCAAGACTAAAATGGTGGAATATTAAGTCACTGGAAAACATCCTTCATATTTTAGCAAACAGCTTTTTTTTCCCTCAGTTTTTGAAGTTTATTTTAACATTTACAGATCAGTTTTCATCAACATTGACTGTCTGCAGACCTTTGTAGGACATGACAGGAACATAGGTTACCAATGTGTAGAGTTTGTTAGGCAGCACAAGAACATGCACCAGTGGTGACATTCACTTGGTTTTAATCAGCCTAGGCCCCAAGCTCTGGAGTTCCCTCCCTAAAAGGAATTTGCCTTTTAAAACAATCCTCAACACCTCTATGGCTAAGCTGTGGCATCAGCCTTCTCAGAGGGTGTCACTATTGTCTGTGAAAGCTTCAGTGAAGCATCATGCAATGCTGAAAGTATTATATAAACCATTATTGTATTACATCTCTTCATCTAAATTACAATAGTCATTAAAATTACTAATCACACAATTCAAGTTAACCCTTCAATGTGATCCTGAATACACAAAAAGCAAAGAATCATCACAAATTGAAAATTATTTCAATTTCAGAGGACTGAACCCCATGATAAAGCTGTTACACAGTCTAGTGTAATTTTTGTTCAATGCAAGAATGTTGGTTTAAAAAAAATGAACCAAACGAGGCAATACTCAGTCCAATATTGAGCAGTTTATTTAGTTCACATAACACATCATGAAATTAGGTCTCCAAGTCATTCACCATCATTCCCTACAATGACCAGGAAGGGAAGGGGGTGACTTGCACACAATCTAAGTACTAAACTGCTTTGATGCCTGCAGTCAGTTCAGTCACTCGTCCCCCAGTGTGTGCTTGTCAAACAGGTACTCTCCCATGCCATTGTCAGGGGCTCCCAGTCTCTTCAGGTTGGTGATGTGATCGCCAAGCTTCTTGATCATCTTCACTTGCTCATCCAAGTAGTGAGTCTCCAGGAAGTCACACAGCTGAGTGGACAGGAGAAAAAAAAAATAGTTATGACCAACAGCAGATACCAAGGAATGTCTGATCTTTTGCTCAGAATTGGAATTTTAACTATCCACTAGTCTGAGGATTTTAAGAGGTGAAATTAATTGATGTAAAATTTGTTCTGATGCACAGGAATTGCTGCATAATAGTTGCTTAGATCCCAGGGACACATTTAGTTGCCCATATTCACAGTATGGTCAACCTCCCTGCCCCCCTACTCAACCCCTTAGGGAACCCAAGGGAGACACCCCAACACAACAGCATTTAGAATGGAGATCTGAACAGGAACAAGGTTCCACCACCTCCACTTTATCCAAAAGCCCACATTGAGAACTTACATGAGGGTCAGTGTTGCCAGTGGAGAGTTTGTGCAGATCCAGCAGACTCTGGTTCACATCCTTCTCCATCTGCAGAGCTCTCTGCATTGCCTCCAGACCATTGCTCCACTCATCCTGCTCTGGCTTCTGAAGAGGAAAGTCAGACAATTCACTTACAATGGATTAAAGAAAAATACATCAGAATGTACAAGGAAAACAAGGGGTGAAAAAAAACAAAGAGATCCATGTTAACAGGACCTAATTATTCCATGGTTAATAACTATTCTTGACCAATCAGAACCAATTGTTTTTAAATCAAGAATACTTTTCTTTTTATCAGTCATTCCCATGGGATCCAAACAGGAGGCAACACCTGCATTGAATCCAACCTTGATGTCCTCCAAGATGATTCGGCCTCCACGTTTATTCTGGAATTTCATCAGTTTCTCAGCGTGCTCCCGTTCCTCATGTGACTGCTCCTTGAAGAACTCAGCAAAGTGACACAGGGCAACATCATCCCGGTCAAAATAATAGGACTGTGGAGAGAATTTAAACAGCTTCATGTTGAATTCTATATTATGATCTAGATCTAAGATCAAACACTATTCATTTATCTTGAACATGTTCAAGAGCTCAAAAAGAAACACTAAAAAGGTTGGTATTACATCTCAATGTGAAGCCAAGTTAATTCTACTGCTGGATTAACATTACTCCTTATTCCCCCATCATTCAGATGATATGTTAAACCAAGGACCTCATGTGTGTTTTCAGAATTTAAAAAGCTGTCAACTTTCCTCTCTCAGCATCACTAAAACCAATGATCATATCACTGTGTAAGAGCTTGCAATGCACACATTGCATTTGACCATGACTACACTTCAAAAAGTGTTTATGATCAATAAATTACATTACTTTTCACTATCTTGGGATTGGCTACTCAGGAACTACATGATCTTCCCATGTTAAGCTAATACTTAGGTCATGAAAAGAGAAAATGCTTCATTCTAGTGGCTTTACTCTACAATATGGCCCAAGATTCTAGTTACCCTGCACAAGGCAACAGCAGCAGGATTCTCAGTGCTTCACTTTCAACTAAAAAAGGCAATTAAATTGGTGAGGACCAGTTACCATTTTACCAACTAGTCACCTCATTGAGACTAAACTTTGGGCAATATCAGTAAACACTTGACCTGGTTTGTGCTAATCACTTATAAAGTCAGGCAGCAGCTGAGCTAGTTTCATATATTAAACTTCAGAGCAGGTGCTAAAAGGAGCAGTCCATTAACTCAATATCACCTTGTATTACATACTGGAAGCATTTACTGCCCAAAAAAAATCTTTCTATCCCATCAATCCATTTCTTTGTCCAATGCTGCATTTGCAAATTCACTCAAGGTAGTTCAATTGCTTTGAATTCTGTAGTAGCTCCACAATTCTTTGCAAGTTACACACTTGGCCAGATTATGAAAAGCCACTTCAATGAAAGGAAGTCACAAAAAACAGTTTAAAAGCCATTTCATTAAACTAGAGAAATTCCAACTTTTCAGAATACAGTAACAAGGAATACAAGGCTCACCATAGACAGGTAAACATAGGAGGAATAGAGCTCCAGGTTGATCTGCTTGTTAACAGCATCCTCACAGTCCTTATGATAGTTCTGACACACTTGGGAAGCCATCCTCACTATTTCAGTGCACTAATAACTACTCACTACTGCCTACAAAATTCCAGAACTTATACTACCTAACACAAGCTCTTGTATTTATACCACTGGCTCAGCCTGCATTCAAGCAGGAAATGACATCACCAATGATAATTGCAACCCCTGACAGCCAGTCAGGAATCTTGCATGAATCCAGGCACAGATGAACAGAGGAGAGGGGGTGTGGGGGAGGGGATGGGACCCAGAGCCAATCAGAACCTTGGAATACCAGAAGGTTTTGGGAGATTAGGCTTGATGATGTCACTGCTTTTGAGTTCCTTGACCTTCTTCAAATCTGAAAATGTCTCGTTGTTTAAAGTTCTCATTTGAATTAAATGAAAATTTGTTACTTTCATTGAAGTGGCTCTTCATAAACTGGCCAAGTTTGTAACTTGAAGGGAACTGTGGAGCTGATACAATAATCAAAGCAATCAAAACATCTTGAATGAATGGAGTGAACATTACTGAATACAGCGTCACCCACAGACACGTCTCCATTTGCTGTAGTGTGTTTTGGGGCAGGCTTGATGGACTAGCTGGTCATTTCCTGCCCGTCAATTCTGTATGTTAGATGAGTCCTTTTTATAGTCAACTTTTAATGAGGCTAAAGATTATTTGAATCTGTTGGAAACACTGAGACTCAGATCTTCTCTAACTCTCTGGCTCATCATAGATTCAGACTGCACAGAAGGAGGCCATTTACCCCATCCTGCCTCTGCTGGCTTTTTAAAAGACCTATCCAATTAGGCCCACTCCCCCACACCTACCGATAGCCCAACAATTGTTCACCTTTTCAAGCATATATCCTCTTCAAAATTAGTATTAAATCTGCTTCCACCACCCTTTTAAGCAGTGCACTCCAAATCACAACAACTCGCTGTGCAAAAGTCTTTGACTAACTGACGGACATCATGTGGTCACATAAGGGCCACCTAGGTGGACCCCAGAGACTTTGATCAAGGCCTGTAGTTACTGGTTCTTAGGGAACTATTGATTGATCCTTTCCACAGGACCTCTAAATTCAATATCACTTCCTATAGGGAGTAGAGATGTTGATCAGTATGAAAAGCTCAAGGTGATGATAAACAACCTTTGCCATTTGTGAATTTTCACACAACAGCAAAGTTTAATAAGGTGACTGAAATGTCTTGGTGTGTTATGCAACCTACACCAGAGTGTGCTATTCTCATTTTTAGTTTCTTTCGAACCAGAACCCATTAGCGTTACCTTTCCTTTACATGGTTTCTCCCATCACATAATCCATTCAAATAACACAGAAATTTCTACTCCTTAAAAACAAAATGTGTTTTCTCTCACCCATCACTCAGGGAGCTGTTACCACAGCTGAGCTGCTTTGCAGTCAGTCTATAAGAAACTTATCAGCATGGAGTGTGGTGAATATTGACCTCCTAATTTGGTGAGATGTGAACAGTTTACCATTAGCCCAGTTGTGACCTCAGGATGGGGAATGCTTGCACCAGTCCAGCATATTAAGCTTGTATAGAACCTTGGTGCCGAGGGACAATTCTGGGATCCATAATTACAAAATAAGAGGCACGAAAGAAGGTGCAAAGAAGATTTACAAGATGATAGCAGACGTAATACATATCAGGAATGGTTAGTCAGGCTGAGGTTCATTTCTCTAGAAAAGAGAAGACTGAATGGTGAACTGATAGAAGTCTTTAAAATTCTGAAGGTGTTTTGATAGAGTAGTCTTAGGAAAAATATTTCCATTTATGGGGAGTCCAAAACTAGAGCCAGGAATATAAGATAGACACTAATAAACCCAACAGGAAGCTCAGAAGAAATCTTTTAATGTTTAATATGTGGCAATTGCTACCACAATGAGTAGTTGAGGCAAAGAGCATAGATGTATTCAAGGGGAAGTTACATAAATAGTGGGAGAAAGGAATAGGCTCTGCTAATAGGGCTAGGAGGAGACTCATAGAGCATACACACTGATACGGAGCTGTTGGGCCAAATAGCCTTTCTCTGTACTGTAAATTCAATGTAATTCTTAAAACACAGGCACCTGTAAAGCTTTCACATTGTGCCAGCTGAAGATTTTGTTTTGTCTGAAACATGAAGCCATCAAACCCATTAGCATGCAAATCCGACCCAAGTCATAGAATTGTAGCACAATGTATGAAATGTGCTGACAATACCCAAAAAGTGCCTTTAAGAGATGCAAAGACATCTACGTGGAATGATCGAAGACTGAATTTCATTGCTCCCAGTGCAGGACTCAACTAAATTCCTAAAATTGACTTGTAAAGAGTGAATTATTCCATCAACACCATTTGATTCTATTCACTGGGGTGAAGGAGACAAATGGAGATCCAACAGGATTCAGAAAGGATGATTGCTCTTTGATATGAAATGCACAATAGGACTAAACACAAACTGTTCCATTTATGGAGCAGCTGATGTTAGTTTTATAAATTAATGGAACAGGCATGTGGAGGGAAAAAAATACACTTTCCAGGAGAAATATCTATTCACCGTTCTGCTTTGTGCATTTAATGAAAAACATTTATCCTTTCAATAGCATTACATATGTCGGTGTACAGTTTTACAGCTACTCTTCAGCCATCAACACTTGATTCTTGTGGGAAACAAAGATACTGAATGTTGAGTGGGGTGCAGTGGGAGCCCTCCCTCCAGCCCAAACTCAATAGGTATCCATATCTTTCCAATATGCAGATAACCAGCTGATTGGAACTTAGAATTCCTTATTACTGCTGCACCACCACCCCCCACCCTTACCCAATTGTTGGCCCAAGCATTGGAGAGTTCAGATCAGTCCTGGTCTGGATGACTCTTATTTACTTCTTTGCCCATCAAGCTTACTACAACATTATAGAGTAGCCGTATTTTACTTTAGTGAGTTCCCTGCCAGTAACAAACAGGTATGGGGCAATTTACTATCATGTGCTTTTTGATTAGCATGACCAGCTAGAAGTTTTTGTTTACTGGCTTGAAGTGATGTAGCATTAATTTACTGGAAACTGTTTCTCTTGCTGCAGAATACAAAGCTTTGATTTTGTTAGAGAGATTAATGATAGTTGTCATTTATGGACAAAATGTTAATGCAGTGGGACCAGGTGCTTTTGTTCAGTTAAGCCTCAACATCTGAAACATCCCTCAACTTCCTGGAAGATAATCGAGACTTACCTCTGGCCAAGCTTTTGAGTACAGGTGTAATACCTCATATGGCAATGCCAAGGTTTGACTGAATCGCCTTTGAATGCTTGAAGCTACATTATGGCATTAGTCTCGAGTCTGTTTGCAACATAGCAAAATACATGAATATAGTTTGCAAGCTCTGCAGAACTTCAACTATATCAACATGTGTCTGATCAACTACTATTACCCCAGGCAGAAAAAAAAAATAGGCATGACCCCTTTGCAAGTGTTAATTTGCTTTACATTAGACAAGAGTAAGTGTGAAATCAGCAAAATGAACCACTACAAGGAGACAAAATCCAATATCAAGTTTATTTTCAGCTAGTGACAGGTATTACATTGCACAGTCAGAGCCAATGTCTCATTGCTCTTTCCAGTCAAAAGCCATCATTCCCCACTATTGAGATGGAGGACTAAACACAAGATAGTTTCCTGCAGTCAGTTCAGTCACTCTTCCCCCAGTGTGTGCTTGTCAAACAGGTACTCTCCCATGCCATTGTCAGGGGCTCCCAGTCTCTTCAGGTTGGTGATGTGATCTCCAAGCTTCTTGATCATCTTCACTTGCTCATCCAAGTAGTGAGTCTCCAGGAAGTCACATAACTGAGTGGGCAGGAGGAAAAAAAAAAATATTAGTTATGACCAGCAGCAGATACCAAGGAATGTCTGACTTTTGCTCAAAATTTGGATTTTAAAATCCTCAGACTAGTGGATAGTCAAGAGGTGCAATTAATTTTGACATAAAATTTGTTCTGATGCACAGGAATTACTGTATAATAGTTGCTTAGATCCCAGGACCACTGAGACACATTTAGTTGCCCATATTCACAGTAGGTCAACCTCCCTGCCCCCTACTCAACCCCTTAGGGAACCCCAGTGAGACACCCCAACACAACATTGAAAATGGAAATCTGAACAGGAACAAGGTTCCACCACCTCCACTTTATCCAAAACTTACATGAGGGTCAGTGTTGCTAGTGGAGAGTTTGTGCAGATCCAGCAGACTCTGGTTCACATCCTTCTCCATCTGCAGAGCTCTCTGCATTGCCTCCAGACCATTGCTCCACTCATCCTGCTCTGGCTTCTGAAGAGGAAAGTCAGACAATTCACTTACAATGGATTAAAACAAAATACATGAGAAAGTACAAGGAAAACAAGGGGTGGAGAAGTAACCAATCATTCCATGGTTTAATACAGTCACTGTATATTCAAGAAACAAATTGGAACCAATTGCTTAAGAAAAGTTTTTGAAATGTCAGTCAAAGGGGTTCCAAACAGGAGGCCAATCATTCATTGAATCCAACCTTGATGTCCTCCAAGATGATTCGGCCTCCACATTTATTCTGGAATTTCAGCAGTTTCTCAGCATGCTCCCATTCCTCATGTGACTGCTCCTTGAAGAACTCAGCAAAGTGACGCAGGGCAACATCATCCCAGTCAAAGTAATAGGACTGTGGAGAGAATTTAAACAGCTTCATGCTAGACATAGATCATAATATAGAATTCAAGATCAATTGCTCAATTTCCCCAGTTAGCAAGCTCTCAATCTTTGACAAATGGATGTTAAATTGAATTTAGCTAGTTATTTTTTGAACATTCAAGAGAGGAGAAAGCCATCCAAAGGGATGAAGATTAAATGAGTAAAGATGCAAACACTTTGGGATTATATTTCCATATCAAATCAAACTAAATTCCACTGCTGGATAAATCACCCCTCCTCCCAAATCATTCAGATGAGGATACATTAAGCCAAGGCCCTAAGGTCCTCTCTTTCACTGGATATCAGAGAAATTCTTTAGTGTCCTACCATTCATCTCAACCAGAGACACAGAATTAGTGATTAGGTTTAAAACAAACTTCACACATCCTGGAGGCAGAGAAGAGTTTTAAGTCATTATTCTCTAGGCTCATGAAAAAAAAAAGTTACCCCATTGAAACTAAATGTGTTCTAATGTCAAAAGTCACTTGATCAAGTTTGTGCTCATTAATTACAAACTCAGGCAGCAGCTACACTGGTTTCTTATATTAAGCTTCTTAATAAAGAGCAGCTACTACAAGGAGAAGTCCATTAACTCAACATCTTCTCATACCATTTGAACCATTCAGTGCTCAAAGACTTTCCTCCACCCAGCCAGGGAAGGGAGTCAAGAGAAATCTAGTTTCAAGCAAGTTCATTAAATTAGAGAAATTCCAACTTTTCAGAATGCAGTGACAAGGAATACAAGACTCACCATGGACAGGTAAACATAGGAGGAATAGAGCTCCAGGTTAATCTGCTTGTTAACAGCATACATACTCACTCGCCCGCTAGAAACTTCCAGAACTTATACTTTCTAACACAAGCTCTTGTATTTATACTACTGGGAGAGGCTGCATTCAAACAGGGAATGACATTACCAATGATGATTGGCTATCAGGAATTTCCCATGAATCTATGCACCAGTTAACAGAGGAGGGGAAATTGGGGGGAGGGCAGTGATACGCAGAGCCCAGGAATACAGGAAGTTTTGAAAGAATAGTCTCAATGATGTCACAGCTTTTGGGTTAATTGACCTTCAAATTTGAAGATGTGTCTTTGTTTAATGCCTGTATATGAATTATGTGATAATTTGTTACTTTCATTGAGGTGGTTCTTTATAATCTGGCCTGATCTGGTTCTTTTGCCTCATGTTGGTGTTTCTCTGTTGACATCCGGTTTCATTGCAGAAGTTGTCCAGTGCTGGATTAGGTGATGTGTTGTTTTGGATTAAATCTCTGTTTTAGATGGGCAAGACAGGGTGGCAGTGATTCCCATCCGGAACCACTAATCACACTACAGGCACGAGTCTCTCAGGAGAGATGTCACCAATGGGCACAGTTGATCCACCTGAACAGAAAATGTATCCAGGTATTTACACCTGTTCTGGTCAAAAAGTATCCGAGATGCAGTGAATGTCCTGCGGTCACAAAGGGTTTCGACCAAACTGATGGACATCACATGGTCACTCAATGGCCACCCAGGTGGATAGCAGAGACGTTGTATAAGGCCTGTGGTTACTGGTTCTGTGGGAACTAATGATTGATCCTTTCCACAGGACCTCTTTGAATTCAGTATCACTACTTGTAGGGAGTAGGGATGTCGATGGCTATGAAAAGCTCAAGGCATTGACGGCATTATAATGTTACTGTTCCTGGTCTAGTAATCCAGAGACCTTCACCAATGCTGTGGAGACAAGTTCAAATCCCAGCATGGCAGATGGGGGGAATTTTAAATTCAATTAATAAATCCAGAATTAAATACTAATCACATTAACAATAATGAAACTACTACACTTACAAAGCATCCTAGAAAATCTAAAGCAGCTGTTTGGTTTAATCACAAGAAGGAAGTTAGAACAGGATTGTTAGCTTATGAAATACTCAAAACTGCCCTGTCAGCCTTAAAATAAGTTTTATTCTTCAACTTAATTGGTGCAATACCACATCACTGGGAAACATCCATTGCATTTTAACAAAGTTGCAGTCGCTGCTATTTTGAAGAGTTAGAGAAAGTGGTCATCAAGGCAGAGAAGACTCAGTCCCAGCAGTAATACTTACTTAGGTCTCACTCTCTAACATTCGCTCCCTAAAACCTACTTTGACTAAGGCTTTGGTCACCTCCCTACTCATGTGGGCTCAGTATCAAATGTTGTTTGTAAAACATTAAGATTCTTTTAGGACTTTTGCCAATGTTAAAAAAGGTGTTACATAAACCAAGTCTGCTTCACCAATGACCTTCTGAGGAAAAAATATGCCATCCTTGCCTGGCAGCTTACATGCAACTGCAGACCCACAACACTGGTTGACTCTTAACTGCCCTCTGAAATGACCTAGCAAGAGCAACTAGGGATGGGTAAACCTTACAAGTGACCCTCATATCACAAGGATAAAAAATGAATTTCCTTGATAGCAAAGATCAAAGGTGACTGATAACTTCTTTGAGATGCAATAACATTAATATGGACTGACTGAGGACTGTATTTCTCAACTAAGTTCCTAAAATTAACCTGTTGCAACTGTAATTATCCAATGCTTACATTCAACACCGAACACCTAATCCTGCTGGGGGACTTTAATGCCAGGGTTGGGGCCGACCATGACTCATGGCCCTCCTGCCTTGGGTGCTTTGGCATTGGAAGGATGAATGAGAATGGACAGAGACTGCTTGAGTTGTGTACCTATCATAACCTCTGCATCACCAACTCGTTCTTTCACACTAAACCCTGTCACCAGGTTTCTTGCAGGCACCCAAGATCACGTCGTTGGCACCAGCTGGACCTCATCGTCACAAGGCGAGCCTCTTTAAACAGTGTTCAAATCACACGCAGCTTCCACAGTGCGGACTGCGATACTGATCACTCCCTGGTGTGCAGCAAGGTTAGCCCCAAACCAAAGAAGCTGCATCACTCCAAGCAGAAGGGCCGCCCGCGCATCAACACTAGCAGAATTTCTCATCCACAGCTGTTACGCAAGTTTCTAAATTCACTTGAAAAAGCCCTCCAAAACACTCCCACAGGGGATGCAGAGACCAAGTGGGCCCACATCAGAGACTCCATCTATGACTCTGCAATGACCACCTATGGCAATCGTGTGAAGCGGAATGCAGACTGGTTTCAATCTCACTTTGAAGAGCTGGAACCTGTCATAGCCGCTAAGCGCATCGCACTGCTGAACTACAAGAAAGCCCCAGCGAGTTAACATCCGTCGCACTTAAAGCAGCCAGAAGCGCGGCACAAAGAACAGCCAGGCGCTGCGCAAATGACTACTGGCAACACCTATGCAGTCATATTCAGCTGGCCTCTGACACAGGAAATATCAGAGGAATGTATGATGGCATTAAGAGAGCTTTTGGGCCAACCATCAAGAAGATTGCCCCCCTCAAATCTAAATCAGGGACACAATCACTGACCAACACAAGCAAATGGACCTCTGGGTGGAACACGACCTAGAACTGTATTCCAGGGAGAATGTTGTCACTGAGACCGCCCTCAATGCAGCCTTGTCTCTGCCAGTCATGGACGAGCTGGACGTACAGCCAACAAAATCGGAACTCAGTGATGCCATTGATTCTCTAGCCAGCGGAATAGCCCCTGGGAAGGACGGCATTACCCCTGAAATAATCAAGAGTGCCAAGCCTGCTATACTTTCAGCACTGCACGAACTGCTTTGCCTATGCCGGGACAAGGGATCAGTACCACAGGACATGCGCAATGCCAATATCATCACCCTCTTATAAGAACAAGGGTGACTGCAACAACTACCGTGGAATCTCCCTGCTCAGCATAGTGGGGAAAGTCTTCGCTCGTTGCGCCTTAAACAGGCTCCAGAAGCTGGCTGAGCGCGTCTATCCTGAGGCACAGTGTGGCTTTCGAGCAAAGAGATCCACCATTGACATGCTGTGCGCCCTTCACCAGCTACAGGAGAAATGCTGCGAACAACAGATGCCCCTCTACGTTGCTTTCATTGATCTCACCAAAGCCTTTGACCTCGTCAGCAGACGTGGTCTCTTCAGACTACTAGAAAGGATTGGATGCCCACCAAAGCTACTAAGTATCATCACCTCATTCCGTGACAATATGAAAGGCACAATTTAGCATAGCGGCACCTCATCAGACCCCTTTCCAATCCTGAGTGGCGTGAAACAGGGCTGTGTTCTGGCACCTACACTGTTTGAGATCTTCTTCTCCCTGCTGCTCTCACATGCGTTCAAGTCTTCAGAAGAAGGATTTTTCCTCCACACAAGATCAGGTGGCAGGTTGTTCAACCTTGCCCATCTAAAAGCGAAGACCAAAATACGGAAAGTCCTCATCAGGGAACTCCTCTTTGATGATGATGCTGCATTAACATCTCACACTTAAGAGTGTCTGCAGAGACTCATCGACAGGTTTGCGGCTGCCTGCAATGAATTTGGCCTAACCATCAGCTCAAGAAAATGAACATCATGGGACAGGATGTCAGAAATGCCCCATCCATCAATATTGGCAACCACACTCTGAAAGTGGTTCAAGAGTTCACCTACCTAGGCTCAACTATCACCAGAAACCTGCCTCTCAATGCAGAATTAAACAAGCGCATGGGAAAGGCTTCCTCTGCTATGTCCAGACTGGCCAAGAGAGTGTAGGAAAATGGCGCACTGACACGGAACACAAATGTCCAAGTGTATCAAGCCTGTATCCTCAGTACCTTGCTCTACGGCAGCAAGGCCTGGACAACGTACGTTAGCCAAGAGCAACGTCTCAATTCATTCCATCTTCGCTGCTTCCGGAAAATCCTTGGCATCAGGTGGCAGGACCGTATCTCCAACACAGAAGTCCTCGAGGCGGCCAACATCCCCAGCATATACACCCTACTGAGCCAGCGGCGCCTGAGATGGCTTGGCCATGTGAGCCGCATGGAAGATGGCAGGATCCCCAAGGACACATTGTACAGCGAGCTCGTCACTGGTACCAGACCCACCGGCCGTCCATGTCTCCGCTTTAAAGGCGTCTGCAAATGCGACATGAAGTCCTGTGACATTGATCACAAGTCGTGGAAGTCAGTTGCCAGCGATCGCCAGAGCTGGTTGGCAGCCATAAAGGCGGGGCTAAAGCGTGGCGAGTCGAAGACACTTAGCAGTTGGCAGGAAAAAAGACAGAAGCGCAAGGAGGGAGCCAACTGTGTAACAGCCCCGACAACCAATTTTATTTGCAGCACCTGTGGAAGAGTCTGTCACTCTAGAATTGGCCTTTATCGACACTCCAGGCGTTACTTCACAAACCACTGACCACCTCCAGGCGCTTACCCATTGTCTCTCAAGACAAGGAGGCCAAAGCAGAAGACATTTAACATTTGAATTCATCTGTAGGAGTGAAGGAGACAAGTAGAAAACCAATAAGAGAAATGATTCTTATTTGGTATGAAATGTACAATATGCCCAGATACAAACTGACAAATTTATGGAGCAGTTGCCGGTATTGGGTTTATAAATTGGAGAGAATTTTTTTTTTGTGGGGCAGTTAGTGTCAGTTGGGAAGGAGGAGAAATATTTCTAACTCATTTTGGGGAATTTGTGTTTGCTTTGTGCATTTAATGCAAACTCCACACAGGCAGTACCCAGAATTGAACCCGGGTTGCTGGAGCTGTGAGGCTGCGGTGCTAACCACTGCGCCGCCCTACATTACTGAATACGGTGTCACCCACAGCCACATCTCCACTTACTGTAGTGTGTTTTAGGGCAGGCTTAATGGACAAGCTGGTCATTTCCTGCCTGATAATTCTGTATATTAAATGAGTTCTTTTCATGGTCAACTTTCAATGAGCTAAAGAATATTTGAAACTGATCGAATGAGATTCAGATGTTCTCTAACTCTCTGGTTCATCATCGAGTCAAACAGCACACAGAGGTCCATTCAGCCCATTATACCTGTGCTAGCTCTTTGAAAGAACTATCCAATTAGTCCCACTCTGTTCTCTTTCCCCATATTCCTGCAATTTTTTAATGTTTAAACCCAATTCCCTCTTCAAAATTTTTATTGTCACTGCTTCAATCACACTTACAGGCAGTGCATTCCAGATTGTAACAGCAGAGACTTTGTATAAGGCCTGTGGTTACTGGTTCTGATGAAACTATTGATTGATCCTTTCGACAGGACCACTATAAATTCAGTATCACTACCTATAGGGAGTAGGGATGTTGATCAATGTGAAAAGCTCAAGGAAATAACAATATATTATATTCTGAAGAAGGGTCACTGACCTGCAAGGTTAACTCTGCTTCTCTCTCCACAGATGCTGCCAGACCTGCTGAGTACTTCCAGCATTTATTATTTTTATTTCAGATTTCCATCATCTGCAGTATTTTGCTTTTATGTTATATTTATATAGTGCTTTTAATGTAATACTATGTCCCAAGGTGCTTCACAGCAGCATTATAAAACAAAGTATAATGCCAAGCAACATAAGGAGATATTAAGTCAGATAACCAAAGGATTAGTCAAAGAGGTAGGTTTTAAGGAGGAAAGTGAGGTGGTGAGGTATAGGGAGCGTATTCCAGAACTTGGGACCTAGAGAACTGAAGGCACGGCCACCAATGCTGAAGCGATTAGAATCAGGGATGCTCGAAAGGGCAGAAATCTTGGAGTGTTGTGGGCCTGGAGGAAATTACAGAAATGGGGGAGGGGGATGTGGTTTGAGGCTATATAAACAAGAATGAGAAGTTTAAAATCAAGATAATGCTTGACTGGGAGCCAATGTAGGTCAGCGAGCACAGGGGTGATAGGGGCAAAGACTTTAACGTGGAATGACCAAAGACCACCGTTCCTTATAATTCCCTTAAACATCTCTAAGCAGCTATGCATGCATCTTGAAGGGACCACTGCCTGGGCACAACTTATTTGTTCTGTGCACGGCCCACACACAATTGCTGCAGGGCTTATAGGGAACATTGAAGACTGCAATTTGATTGCACTCACTGCAGTTCTCACCTGCGTTCCTAAATTTAACTTGTAAACACTGGGACAATTACAGCTGCAGCATCAACAGATGAATCTATTAATAGGGGTAAAGGAGACAAATGGAGATCTAACAGGATTTGGAATGGATGATTCCTATTTGGTATGAAATGTACAATGTACCTAAATACAAATTGATATATGTATGGAGGAGCTGCTGGTATTGGACTTATAACTTGAAGAGAAAATGTAAGAGGTTGGGGTGTGGTGGTCAATAAAAGGATAAATATCATTTTAATTCTTTGAAGTTATTTGCTTTGTGTATTTAATGAAATATGTTCACACCTTCCAGAAGGATTAAAGTACAGTTCCACACATTCTCCTGTTCCCTACCCAAGCTTCTATTGATATCAAGAACCTAATGAGAATAGAGTAAGAAATGCAAGAATTTTGTTTTCCAGAATTAAGTTCAATCCTTTCCCAGCAAGGAATCTATGCTTTCTCCTCTTCCCCCCTCCTCATGGCCAGTGAAATTATGGCATTTCTGGTTGACTTCCCAGCCACCCAATTGTTATTCCCTTTAGTACTTTGAATTTGCAGAACATTGCCCTTGTGAGCATTACAGCCAAAGCTGACCAGGAAGGCTGACGCAGCAGGTATGCAGCTAGCTGAGTGAGCTACAGCAGGTGTAACCCACAGTAAGAACTCAGACTAGGACTGGTAGAAGTTTACTTGAATACTAAACTTCTCATCCCACAGCATTAGTAGGATCGATCCCAAGTCTGAAATCATACAAAACGAATTTGCTGCAAAATATCCTCTAATAATTAATGCAAAGTTACATTTGCTGATATTTCAGTGTATGAGGTGTTAACAGATGTTCCATTGATAGAGAGAAGAACCATGCATAGGACACATTTCCTTGCATTTAGCTGCCTAGACCCCTAAACTCCAGTGTTTACTCCCTAAAAGATACCTCTGGCTAAGCTTTTGGGCACCTGTCTTATGTCAATTTTGATAAACAACCTAGTCACCTTTTTAAACTATAGTAAGAGATATTAAAAAAAAGTCAGTGTTGTTCACTTCATGGCTGGTTGCAATAAAAATTTGCTCCCACTTGAAATTGGATATTTAGCATATGGCTGAAAATGTCCAAGTCCCCACAGAGATCCCAGGTTGGAACAGAAAACAGTACAAGCCTGAAATCCAAGATAAAGTTACCAGTGGAATTCAGCTTACATCAAGCATCCACCTGATGAATGAAACAAAACTCACTTCAATATTGAACATTTATAGTTATATATCACAGATCGTCTTTAATTCTTAGTTGAAAGTCAGAAGCCATTATTTCCTAGAGGAAGATGATCTCCCACACAATTACATAAACAAGCACTAAATGCAATAAAGTTTGATTTCTGCAGTCAGTTCAGTCACTCTCCCCCAGGGTGAGCTTGTCAAACAGGTACTCTCCCATGCTATTCTCAGGGGCTCCCAGTCTCTTCAGGTTGGTGATGTGATCTCCAAACTTCTTGATCATCTTCACTTGCTCATCTGAGTAGTGAGTCTCCAGGAAGTCACTAAGCTGAAACAAAAAAAAGGGAAAAACTAGTTATGTCCAGCAGCAGAAAGAAGGAGTGCATGATCTTTCATTTTAATCCCATTGCACGAGAGGATAGTCAAGTGATGCAATTGAGATTAATTGCATTAATTCATCAACTACATCAAGTTTAAAACATGCGCAATAGGCACTCAGCATCTGGGTCACATTTGCTCAATGTCCACAAGATGCTAACTAATTCCCTTGCACACCCATCGTTTCCCCAAAATATTCAAGACAGACAACTATTAGGCATACAAATCTTTTGAATAGGCAAGTGTAAACTTAAAAAAGTGCGTGTTAAATATCAAGAACTTACATGAGGGTCAGTGTTGCCAGTGGAGAGTTTGTGCAGATCCAGCAGACTCTGGTTCACATCCTTCTCCATCTGCAGAGCTCTCTGCATTGCTTCCAGACCATTGCTCCACTCATCCTGCTCCGTCTTCTGAAGAGGAAAGTCAGAAACTTCACTTACAATGAATTAAACAAAAACAAACACTTAACAGTACCAGGAAAACAGGGGTGAAAAGCAACCAGAAATCCATGTTGCCAGGAACCAATGTGTCACAAGAATATAGAATTACTGCATTAAACCATCATAACCATGGAATCAAATTGGAACAAATTGCTCTAAAAAGTATTTGAAGGGACCCAGAAGGCAGCCACTCCTTCATTAAATCCAACCTTGATGTCCTCCAAGATTATTCGGCCTCCACATTTATTCTGGAATTATCAGTTTCTCAGCGTGCTCCCATTCCTCATGTGACTGCTCCTTGAAGAACTCAGCAAAGTGACGCAGGGCAACATCATCCCGGTCAAAGTAATAGGACTATGGGAGATAATTTAAATGAGTCGAATCTATATTTAAATACATTGTTCATGATTTTTCTCCCTTCAGTTAACGTTCTCAATCTTCCAAAAAAACCCAAAACATTTTTCTAAAGTACATTCCTTCAGATTTTGGCAGCTTCTTCTTTATATACATAAATGAAGATTCAACAACTAAACAGAAATAAAAAAAGTTTGAGTTGACATTTCATGTCAAGTCAAGGTAAATTCTACAGCTGGGTAGGTACCACTCCTTACTTCCCATCATTCAGTTGAATGAAACTAAGGCCACAATTGCCCTCTCAGTTTGGGATAATACCTCAGCACGGCCTTGAAAACAAGAGTTCTCTCTAGTGTCCTAGAGAATATTTATCCTTTAACCCACACCAGTAAAACAGATGGATCAAATTACTATGCAAGCTGGAATTTTAAAATTTCATTGGCTGTAAAGCACTTGGAACATTTGAGATAGTGAAAGGCACCGTATCAATTCATATTCTATGTTAAACCAAAAAGTCAATAATTTTAGAAGGTTCATACTAAAATTATAATAGAGATCAAAGGTACAGTGAACAAAGCTTCAAACATCAGGATTTCACTGCCAATTAGAAAACAAAAACTAATAATCTGCCAACATTTCATCAGCTCCAATCATCCCAATAAGATTGAACCTTGTTGAATATCAAGAAACACTTGACCAAGTTTATGCGATTCAGTAACAAACTCAAACAGCAGTTGAACTAATTATATATTAAATCTCAATAGAGAGCAGCTGCTACAAGGAACAATCCATTAACTCAACATCACCCTGTCTTACACACTTGAAGCACACGCTGCCCAAAGATGTTTCTTCCCAGGTAAAGAAATTAAGAGAAATATAACTACAAGCCAGTTCATTGAAATGGAGAAATTCCAACTTTTTAAGGATGTAGTAACAAGGAATACAAAACTCACCATGGACAGGTAAACATAGGAGGAATAGAGCTCCAGGTTGATCTGCTTGTTAACAGCATCCTCACAGTCCTTGTGGTAGTTCTGACACACTTGGGAAGCCATCTTCACGATTTCTAGACACAGTTATTGCTCACCATCACCTAGAAAATTCTGGAACTAATCCTTTTTAGTAGAAGCTCTTGTACTTATACTATTGCAGTCAAACAGGGAATGACATCACCATGCTGACTGACAATCCCTGATAGCCACTCAGGAATCTTCTATAAATCCAGGCACCAATTAACAAAGGAGAGGGGATGAGACACAGAGCCGGAGTTTTGGAATATAGGAAGATTTGGGAGATTAGGCTATTTTGGATTCCTTGACCTTCTTCAAATCTGAAAATGTCTCATTGTTTGATGCTCTCTGAATCGCAACTTTGAATTAAATTAATTTGCTCTTTTTGCTGAAGTGGCTTTTCATAATTTGGTCCAGTTTGGTACCGGTAATGAACCTAGGAGCTGATACAATATTCAAAGCTGGTAGAAAGGTGACAGCACAGAACTCATCATGTCTGTGCCAAAGCATAGCAATCAAGTTGTCTTGAGTGAATTTGCAAACCAAACATTGCACAGAAACTGGAAATTCCATCCTGTGGATGGTGTGAATCACCCCTAGCACTAATGTAGAGAATGGGGAGGATTGGCTGCAGGGGGCTTCAACTGTTTAATGGATAGTGGGATGTGGCAGTTTTGCTTTTTATTCTCGTGAAATGTTGTCTGGTAAAATTTAGTGAGAATGAGAGGGAGTGAACATTACTGAATACAGTGTCACCCACTGACACGTCTCCATTTGGTACAGTGTGTTTTGGGGCAGTCTTAATGGACCAGTTGGTCTTTTCCTGCCCATCAATTCTGTATGTTAGATGAGTCCTTTTATGGTCAACTTTCAATGTGGCTAAAGAATGTTGGAATCTGATTAAAATGATATGTGCTTATTCTCTTACAGCCTGGGTCGTCATAGATTCTTACAGCACAGAAGGAGGCCATTTGGCCCATCATACTTGTGCTGACTCTTTCCAAGAGCAATCCAAATTAGTCCCAATCATCTGCTCTTTCCCCATAGCCCCTGCAATTTATTTCCTTTTTATGTACATATCCAATTCCCTCTTCAAAGTTATTGAATCTGCTTCCACCACCCTTTCAGACAATGCGTTCAAGACCATAACTCGCTGCTTAAAAGTAATTCTCATCTGCCCTCTGAATCTTTTGCCTCATGTTAGTGTTTCTCCAAGATCCAATCTGTTGACATCTGGTTTCATTGCAGAGTGGTTCAATCCTGGATTAGGTGATGAGATATATCGGCTGGTATTAAATCTGTTTTATACAGGGTGGCAGTGATTCATATTAAGAGTCATCAATCAAGCTACAGGCAGAGATACAGGAGAGATACCACCAATGGGCACAGTTGACCCACCTGAACAGAAAACGTATCCAGGTATTTAACATCTGTTCTGGTCAAAAATGATGAGATGCAGTGAATGGCCTGCTGTTGCAAAGGGTTTTGACCACACTGATGGATAGCACTTGGCCACCCAGGTGAACAGCAGAGACTTTGATCAAGGCCTGTGGTTACTGGTTGAGGGAACTATTGATTGATCCTTTCTGCAGGACCTCTTGGAATTCAGTATCACTGCCTGGAGGGAGTACAGATGTTGAGGTTATGAGAAGCTCAATGTGCTGAGAAGTATCCTTTGTCATTTATAGATTTTCAAACAATAAAAGACTGAATAAGATTACTAAAAATTTGAGATAAAAGACAAAAATGAAATGATTGAAGACTAATTTTATTGTACTCAATTCTAGTAAATTACTAGAATTATCTTTAACTATTGGATTACTACCATTGCAGTAGCAACAGTTGAATCCATTCATAGGGGCAAAGGCACCAAATGGAGATCTAGTACAATTTCAAAATGATACTTGTCATTTGGTATGAAATGTACAATGCATCTAAATACAAATTGATTCATTTTTGTCACTATTGATGTTGGGTTTATAAATTGATGGAACAGATATGGGAAGGGGCAGAGAGCAGGAAGGAGTGATTTTCCCCCAGGTGTCTATTTAATTTGCTTAGTATCTTAATTAAGCACATTCACTCCTCCCAGAAGGATTTATGTGAAGAGCACAGTGCACACAGACATTTCTCACCATTCAATATCTTACCTAACTTCTTGGTGAGTTATGACAGACAAATTATTCACTAGAGCCAACAAGATCTTTCTCAGAACTAAATTTCAATCTTTTCCCAACAGGCAATCTGCACTCCTTGTCCTCACTCCAACCCCTATCAAAAATTATAGTAGCAGTAATGAGTTTAGTTCAGTGAATTACCATAGTGTATCCCATAGTAGCAACTCAATGGGATTGGTAAAAGCTTACATTAGATACCTAAACTGCTTTTTCCAGGGCAGTTTCTATTCTCAGGTAGAATTGAACATGCAGCAATAGTCACTGGAAAACATCCCTTGTATTTTTACACATTTAATAACTATTGCAATTTAATAACTAACTCCTGCTAACTATAGTGAAAGCAGTTCCTTGTATTTAACTGCCTAAACCTTTCAGCCCAAGACATATTCTAAAACCAGGGCTATGCAGAAAGCTTTGGGCACCCATCTCACCTCCATCAAACTTTGGTTATAAAACATTCAAAAAGGTGTTTCATTTTACATCAAGATGCTATGATAATTCAAATTAGTATATTGCAACTAGATGGAGAAATGCTGTAATTCATTGAAATGAAAGCAAATTTGTTTTGATGCAAGGTATACCCAGAACTAGAATCAGATTTTGAACATCCAATTCAAATCCATCAGAATTTCTCCAGAAGGAAAAAATAAAACTATTAGTGTCATTTGTCTTAATAGCATTAATACATGGAGGCAAACCCAGTCCAATATTGAACATTTTTTTTTTTTTTTTTTTTTTTTTTTTTTTAAGTTCAAAGCCCAAGTTACACAGCTCTGTACAAAGATAGGAAATGGTTCCCTCCAGGATGGGGCAGCAGGGGGTTTCCTATACAAGACTAAATCACATTAAATACAATAGATTTCATCCCTGCAGTCAGTTCAGTCACTCTTCCCCCAGGGTGTGCTTGTCAAACAGGTACTCTCCCATGCCATTGTCAGGGGCTCCCAGTCTCTTCAGGTTGGTGATGTGATCTCCAAGCTTCTTGATCATCTTCACTTGCTCATCCAAGTAGTGAGTCTCCAGGAAGTCACAACTGAAAAGAGGGGAAAACTGGTTATGTCCAGCAGGAGAGAATGGAATGTTTCAGCTACCTCTTGGACTGGAGGAGTCAAACTTACACCACAATGCAGGTTTGCTCCAGTGATGCTGTAATTGCTGTGCAATAGGTGCTTAGTTCCCAGGATCATGGAGACATTGAGCCTCCATTCCCTAAAGTTCTCAAAAGACACCAGCACAACTATCAGGCATGAGATCTTTTGAATCAGCTCAATAGTGATATTCCACCACCCCACATTCAGAACTTACATGAGGGTCAGTGTTGCCAGTGGAGAGTTTGTGCAGATCCAGCAGACTCTGGTTCACATCCTTCTCCATCTGCAGAGCTCTCTGCATTGCCTCCAGACCATTGCTCCACTCATCCTGCTCTGGCTTCTGAAGACGAAAGTCAGACAGTTCACTTACAATGGATTTAACAAATTAAAAAAAAAGATAATACAAGGTTTAGTTTAGACATACAGCACTGAAACAGGCCCTTCAGCCCACCAAGTCTGTGCTGACCAACAGCCACCCATTTATACTAATCCTACATTAATCCCATATTCCCTACCACATCTCCACCATTCTACCACCTACCTACACTAGGGGCAATTTACAATGGCCAATTTACCTATCAACCTGCAAGTCTTTGGCTGTGGGAGAAAACTGGAGCACCCGGCAAAAACCCAGTCACAGGGAGAACTTGCAAACTCTGCACAGGGAGTACCCAGAACTGGACCCGGGTCGCTGGAGCTGAGAGGCTGTGGTGCTAACCACTGTGCTGCCCACAAGATAAACAGGAATGGAAATCAACCAGAGGTCCATGTTACCAGGAACCAATACAAAGCATAAAAAAATGTACTGCATCAAGCCATGAACCAAAAGTGAACTAGTGATCTAGAATGCATTTAAAACAATTAGTCTCAGGGGATCCAGACAGGAGGCCACATATTCATTGAATCCAACCTTGATGTCCTCCAAGATGATTCGGCCTCCACGTTTATTCTGGAATTTCAGCAGTTTCTCAGCGTGCTCCCGTTCCTCATGTGACTGCTCCTTGAAGAACTCAGCAAAGTGACGCAGGGCAACATCATCCCGGTCAAAGTAATAGGACTGTGGAGAGAATTTAAACAGCTTCATGCTGAAAGATCAGTGTAGAAATTCACACACTTTAACTCCCAGTTAGTGAGCTCAGTTGAAAAGTAAATATCATTTGTTAACTAGCAAAATTTTGTTTTACTAGTAGCTTCCTCCCGTTATGCAAAATGAAACGAATTTAAGTCAAAAAACCCAACTACATTTCAGATTAAAACTCCGTTTGATACCACCTCCTACTTCCAATCAAATGGCCCATCAGTCCACATGTGGGCTTAAAATTTCGGTACAATTTCAGACAGGTGAATTCTCCAGTCTCCTGGAGAATGTTTACTTTCAACTAACACCAATTATATGATTGGATCATTCACTCATTGTTCAAGACAGTTTTCTGTGCACTCCCAAATTACAAGGGAATACACTTCAAAAAAGTAAATCATTGGCCATTAAAGCACTCCGACATACCAAAGCAGTGGTGAAGTGTTCTGCAAAAATACAAATTCTTCACATGCTAATGTGGGCATGCATCTACAGAAGAACCCTACATCCAGTAGTTTTCAGGGGACATTAGCATAGTGGTCATGTTACTTGCATTATGGACTAATCCAGAGGTTCAGACTTATGCTCCAGAGACACTAGCTCAAATCCTAACAGCAGTTGGGGAATTTAAATTCAGTTAATAAATGTGGAATAGAACATGACCATGAAGTTACAGCAATGTTGTAAAAACTTCTGTCACCAATGTCTTTCAGGGGAGGAAATCTACCATCTTCACCCAGTCTGGCCTACACATGACTCCAGATCTACAGTAATGTGGTTGACTCAATTGTCCTAGCAAGACCCTCAGTTGTGCCAAACTGCTACAGATAAAGATACCTACACAACATGGACTGCAGCAGTTCAAGGCACCACCACTTCAAGGGACACAATAAAAAAAAAAAGGCTGGCTTTCATTCACATCCCAAGAATAAAAACTCCAGGTTTTACACTGCAATATGTTGCAATGGACATCTAGACAGCAAACAGGCTTCAACAACAGAACTCAGTGCTTCACTTCCAGTTAAAGGCAAGTAAAATGATGAAGGACCTGCCAATATTTCACCAGCTCGTCACCCCATTGAGACAGGACCTTGTTTAATGTTAAGAAGCACATGATCAGGTTTGAAGCTCAGTTACAAACTAAGCCAACAGCTGAACTAGTTTCAGCTATTTATCTTCAGAGCAGCTGCTACAAGGAACAGTCTATTAACTCAACAAGTTTACCCTGTTATGCACAGGAAGCACTCACTCAGCAAAGACTAAACCCCACCCTCACATCACCAACCTTTTGGGAGCAGGGTGGCTAGTCAAAAGAAATAGTTTAAAATCCAGAATATTGAACTGGAGAAATTACAACTATCAGAATCCAGTGGCAAAGGACACAAAACTCACCATGGAAATATAAACATAGGAGGAATATAGCTCCAGGTTGATCTGCTTGTTAACAGCATCCTCACAGTCCTTGTGGTAGTTCTGACAAACTTGGGAAGCCATTTTAACTTATACTGTTCACAAACAATAAGTTCAAACACAACAATAGAATCTCTTCCTGACAAGCTCTTGTATTTATACTATTGGGACAGTCTGCATTCAAATGGTGAATGACATCACCAAATCACCAATGCCTGATAACCAGTCAGGAATCTCCCATGAATCCAGGCACCAATTGACAAAGGAGACGGGATGTGGGGGTTGGGTGAGACCCAGAGCCAATCAGAGCTTTGGAATACAGGCAGGTTTGGGAGGTTAGTCTTAATGATATCACTGCTTTTGGATTCCTTCAACTAACTCAAATCTGAAAATGTCTCGTTATTTAATGCTCTCATTTGAATTACTTTTGCTGAAGTGTCTTTTCATAATTTGGCCAAATTTGTTACTTGCAGGGAACTATGGAGCTGATACAATATTCAAATCAATCAAGTTGTCTTGAGTGAATTTACAAACCAACCTCTGGACAGAGAAATGGAAATTCCATCCTGCGGATGGTGTGAATCACCCCCAGTTCTAATATAGAGAATGGGCGTGTGTTTGAGGATTAGCTGCAGGGGGTATCGACTGTGTCATGGAAGGTGGGATATGGCAGATTTGCTTTTTTTTATGAAATGTTGTCTGGTCAAACTCAGTGAGACTGAGAGGGAGTGAACATTACTGAATACAGTGTCACCCACAGACACGTCTCCATTTGCTGCAGTGTGTTTTGGAGCAGGTTTGATGGACCAGTTGGTCTTTTCCTGCCCATCAATTCTGTATGTTAGACGAATCCTTTTATGGTCAACCTCCAATGAAGCTAAAGATTATTAAGATTATTTGAATCTGATTGAAAAGATGTTACTCAGATTTTCTATAACAGCCTGGGTCATCATAGATTCTTACAGCACAGAAGGAGGCCATTTGGCCCAACATATGTGTGCTGACTCTTTCCAAGAGCAATCTAGATTAGTCCCAATCATCTGCTCTTTCCCCTTGTTCTGCAATTTATTTCCTTTCCACGTACATTTCCAATTCCCTCTTCAAAGTTATTGAATCTGCTTCCACCACCCTTTCAGACAATACGTTCAAGACCATAACCCGCTGCTTAAAAAGATCTCATCTCCCCCTCTGGTTCTTTTGCCTCATGTTGGTGTTTCTGAGATCCAATGCTTTGACATCTAGTTTCATTGCAGAAGTAGTTCAGTCTTGGATTATGTTACGACCAGGTGAGAAGGGGTCGAGGGGTTCCCTCTCAGCCTTTGCCTGGTTTAACCGTAACAGGGTTTAATTTTTTAAAAAGCACCGTGTTTTAGCTCCCCCTTAGTGAGTCCTTGTTCACTGCTTTCCAATTGTAAGGCCAAGAAATCAATTCAGACAGGGTTTCTTAGATTTGAACAAGAAAGGTAGAAGTTTATTAATCTTAAACTCTAATCCGGTTAACGACTAAGAATATGCAAGGCGACCCCGCGAGTATGCATACGCGATAAACACAGACGCAGATAGAGACAGAAAAGTAGAAAAGAATAAAGGGGAAAAGTTTGAGGTAAGAAATGGGTTTCTATTTTTACTGTCCTCTAAGTTCAATGTGGAGTCTCTGGTTGCCGGTCAGACTTGCAATTCATTGGGGCCCAGTGCACGCTTCAACTTGTTTCAAGGTCGGAGTCTTTTCTCTCGTGAAGTTTACCTGTCTTCCGTGGGTTCAGTGGCTTGTGGATTCTGCCATCTTAGCAGTCATCCTGGAATGTGAGCTTCCTCACCTTCAATCTCTGGCGATCACAGCACATTTTGGGTTAAGTGGACCAGGGAATAGTCCTTTGTCTCTCCAAGCACTGTCTGTTAGTATGCAAATGTTTTTCCAGCCAAGTGTATGGTGATTTTTTAACAAGTCCTTTCTTCACTCCAGCAACAGTTTAAAATCAATGTACGTGTGACAAAATTAATATGCCTCATTCTTGGCAGGTCGGGGTCTGCATGACAATTAGATGAGATGTGATGCCTCGCATTAAATCTCTGTTTTAGATGGGCCAGATAGGGTGTCAGTAATTCACATCCAGAGCCACCAATCAAACTACAGGAACGAGCCTCTCGGGAGAGATGCCACCAATGGGCACAGTTGACCCACATGAACACAAAATGTATCCGGGTATTTAAACCTGTTTTGGTTAAAAATGATCCGAGATGCGGTAAATGCCCTGTGGTTGTAAAGGATTTTGACCAAACTGATGGACATCACATGGTCACTCAATGACCACCCCGGTGGAGACCAGAGACAGGGATTCAGGCCTGTGGTAACTGATTGAGGAACTATTAATTGATCCTTTCCACAGGACATCTTTTAATTCAGTATCACTGCCTGAAGGGATTAGGAATGTTGGTGGTTATGAAAAGCTGTGTGGTGAGAGGTATCCTTTATCAGTTATAGATTTTCACAATAGAAGATTGAATAAGATGACCAGAAACTTGAGTGATGTGAAGACATGAGCATTAAATGACTGAAACTTCTTTATACACACTGCAGTTCTCAAGTAAGTTACTAAAATTAACATGTAAACATTTGGATTACCATTGCAGCATCAACATTTGACTCCATTCAGCGGGGTGAAGGCAGCAAATGGAGATCCAGTACAATTTCATATTGATTTCATATCAAATAGCAATGTCCCTAAGTATAAATTGATACATTTATGCAGTTCTTGGTATTGGGATTTAGAAATTGATGGAACAGATATGGGGAGGGTGTAAGTGCTTGGTTAATTGTTTTGCATTTAAACACATTCACTCCTCCCTGAAGGAGGGTGTTTTGTTAAGGGCACAGTGGCAGATGTATACCTCGCCCATCAATATCTCAATTTCTTAAAATGAAGAGAACTATGACAGACATGTTAGTCACTCCAGCAACATGAGATTTTTCAGAACCAATTTCAATCCTCTACCAAGGAGGCTGCACTCCTTGTCCTCTCTCCACCAGGGGAAGAAGGACAGATAGCATTTCAGGCGGCTTGCCAATTGTAGTTACCTTTAGTATCATGAACTCAACTAAGTTCAATCATTAAAATAAAAGCAAAATACTGCGGATGCTGGAAATCTGAGATAAAAACAAGAAATGCTGGAACCACTCAGCAGGTCTGGCAGCATCTGTGCCATGGGACGGGGACGAGGTGGTGGGGGTAATGGAGGAGTGGACCAGGTTGTCGCAGAGGGAATGATCCCTTCGGAATTCTGACAGGGGAAGGGAGGGGAAGATGCGTTTGGTAGTGGCATCACGCTGGAGGTGGCGGAAATGGCGGAGGATGATCCTTTGGATATGGAGGCTGATGGGGTGGAAAGTTAGGACAAGGGAACCCTGTCACGGTTCTGGGAGGGAGGGGAAGGGGTGAGGGTAGAGGTGCGGGAAATGGGCCGGACACGGTTGAGGGCCCTGTCAACCACAGTGGGGGGAAATCCTCAATTGAGGAAAAAGGAGGTTTGGGGAACTGAGGCCTAGGCAGATAAATACAAGGAACTGTTTCCACTAGTAATTGTAACTCCTGTTAACCTGCCTCTGAATCTGCTGTAATTTGTTAAAATACAAGGGATGTTTCTACAGTGATTGTATTGCCCTATTTTGAGTCTGCAGATAATTCTTTCTAAAATAGAAACTGCCCTGTGGGGAGAAAGCAGTTTAGGTATTTAATATAAGCTACCAATCCCATTCTGAGTTGCCGCTATACTCAACCAAATGCATTCCTGTTATCTTTTTGGGGTTTTATGGGCAGAGCACCACAAAACAATGGTGCAGACCAGCAATGATTGAACTTAAACTGAAAGCAAGAAATGCTGGAACCACTCAGCAGGTCTGGCAGCATCTGTGGAATGAGAAGCAGAGTTAACGTTTCGGGTCAGTGACCCTTCATCGGAACTGACAAATATTAGAAAAGTCACAGGTTATAAGCAAGTGAGGTGGGGGTGGGGCAAGAGGTAACAAAGGAGAAGGTGTAGATTGGACAAGGTCACATAGCTGACCAAAAGGTTGTGGCAGTTTTTTGATTTTCATTCTCATAAAATTCAGCACATTCAGTGAGACTGAGAAGGAGTGAACAATACTGAATACAATGTCACCCACAGACATGTCACCATTTACTGTAGTGTATCTTGGGGCAGGTTTGATGGACCAGTTGGTTTTTTCCTGCCCGCCAATGTATGTTAAACGAGTTTTTTCAATGAGGTTGATGAATATTTGAATCAGATTGAAACTGTGGGAATAAAATGTTCTGCAGTAATATGGCTCATCAATTTGGTGTTTGACCTAGATTCAATGTCTTGACATGTGATTTACGAACATATGAATTAAGAGCAGGAGTAGGCCACTCGACCCCTCGAGCCTGCTCCGCCATTCAACAAGATCATGTCTGATCTGATTGCAACATCAACTCCACATTCCTGCCTACCCCCAATAACCTTTCACCCCCCCCTTTGCTTATCAAGAATCTATCTACCTCTGCCTTAAAAATATTCAAAGACTATGCTTCCACCGCCTTTTGAGGAAGAGAATTCATGATCCTCTGAGAGAAAAACATTTCTCCTCATCTTGGTCTTAAATGGGCGACCCTTATTTTTAGACAGTTACCCCTAGTTCTAGATTCTCCGACAAAAGGAAACATCCTTTCCACATCCACCCTGTCAAGGCCCCTCATATGTTTCAATCAAGTCGCCTCTTACTCTTCTAAACTCCACCAGATATAAGGCTAGCCTGTCTAACCTTTCCTTGTAAGACAACCCGCCCATTCCAGGTATTAGTCTAGTAAACCTTCTCTGAACTGCTTCCAACGCATTTACATCTTTCCTTAAATAAGGAGACGAATACTGTATGCAGTCCTCCAGATGTGGTCTCACCAATGTCCTGTATAAATGAAACAAAACCTCCCTACTTTTGTATTTGATTTCCCTTGCAATAAACGGTAACAATATTAGCTTTCTTAATTACGTGCTGTACCTGCATACTAACCTTTTGCGATTCATGCATTCGGACACCCAGATCCCTCTGCATCTCAGAGCTCTGCAATCTCTCACCATTTAGATAATATGCTTCTTTTTTATTTTTCCTGCCAAAATGGACAATTTCCCACTTTCCCACATTATACTCCATTTGCCAGATCTTTGCCCACTCACTTAACCTATCTATATCCCTTTGTAGCCCCCTTATGTCCTCTTGACAACTTATTTTCCTACCTATCTTTGTGTCATCAACAAATTTAGCAACCATACCTTTGGTCCCTTCATCCAAGTCATTTATATAGCTTGTAAAACGTTGAGGCCCCAGCACTGATCCCTGTGGCACACCACTCATTACATCTTGCCAACCAGAAAATGACCCATTTATGCCTACTCTCTGTTTCCTGTTAGTGAGCCAATCATCTATCCATGTCAATATCTTACCCCCTACACCATGAGCTTTTATTTTCCACAATAACCTTTGATGTGGTACTTTATCAAATGCCTTCTGGAAATCTAAGTACAGTACATCCACCAGTTCCCCTTTATCCACAGCAAAAAATGTTACTTTTTCAAGGAACTCCAATAAATTAGTTAAACACGATTTCCTATTCATAAAACCAGCTGACTCTGCCTGATTACCTTGACATTTTCTAAGTACCTTGGTATAACGTCCTTAATAATAGCTTCTAACATTCTCCCTATGACAGATATTAAGCTAACTGGCCTGTAGTTTCCTGCTTTCTGTCTCCCTTTTTGAATAAAAGAGTTATATTTACTATTTTCCAATCTAATGGAACCTTCCCCGAATCCATGCAAAAGAGATTCAGATTTTCAGTCCTGGATTTGATGATGTGATGTGTTCCCTTGGATTAAAACTGTGCCCCCATCACCCAATCCCTTCAAATGTAAAGACAGAAATTTTTCTTCTGGAGAAAAAAACATAAGTTCTAGTCCATCAATTAGGAGGCTTGCTCGGGTCTGGAAAAAAAACCCGACCCGAACCCGGCCTGGCCCGAGTCCTTCCATTTTTTCCCACACCTGACCCAACCCGAGCCCGAAAGTCTGATCCGGAAGAGCGACCCATCCCGAACCCGACACACGTCGTCGGGTCCCGTCAGATTCGGGTCAGGTAGCAGGCCTTTAGCCTGCTATTCTTCGTAGTCACACTGTAGGAAATGTATCAGCATGGAGTGGGGTAAAGATTGACCTCAGTTGCGAACATAGTCCAGAGAATGTTTGCAGCTCATTCAAATCCAAGATCAACACAATGAGTCAGCTGAAGCCATTGCTTTTTCTGAAATATGGATCAGTTAAACCAAACAGCACTCAAATCCACACTAACTTGTAGAATTTTATCTCATCGGTGTATGAAATGAGGTGCTATTAATCTCCAAAAGTGCCTTTGAGAGATGCAAAGACATTAATGTGGGATGACTGAAGACTGCAATATCATTGTACCCAGTGCAGGACTCAACTAAGTTCTGAAACTTCATTGTACACACTGCATTATTACAGCTGCATCCATATTTGAATCACAGAAGACAAATCCAGTACAATTTAGAAACAATGATTGCTATTTGTTTTAAAATGCACACTGGACCAAAATACAAAGTGATACATTTATGGAGAGCCCAAGAATATTGGGATATGGAACCATACAAGCACAGATAGAGGCCATTCGGCCCATCACATCTTTCATTTACCCCTTTGAAATTTTTTATTTCAAGTATATGCAATTTCCTTGTCAAAACTAAATTAGCACCTATTCAAGCAGCCCAAAGCTTTGTAAATTCAATATTTCCAATTCCCTATTGAATTCATTGAGCCGTTGTATGGTCAAAGTGTTTCAGGAGAAATAGCTTTGTGTAACATGCTTGGTGTGTTGAGTTATTTGATGAAATGCCTTTGCTTCCATTTGCTGATGTATAGTTCCATATGCTCTTATTTTTCCTTTAGTACTATAGTCAGTTCCTCAGTCCTGTAGAAGGGTTGTAGGGGGTAAGGAAATAGGAGTGGCTCTCAGCACACATTTCCCCACAAGTTGCCAGTTAAAAGCAAGCAGACATAGCATTTTACCTTGATTTCCCCAATCACAGTGGCCTGCGTGTGATGAGTTTAATAACTTAATGCAAGTGAGCTCAAGTTACTACTGTGAGTAGGTCTACTCTGCACTGCCACCAAGCTTACCAGAGTCTGCAACAGAAGTAATGAGCTGTTTGTAGTAGCTGAGGTACAGAACCAGACTTCAAAAATTAGGTATTGAACTTCCAAGAGCAGGTACTATTCTTAAATAGGATACTAAACCACAGCTTTATGGTCATTACTCTGAAATGGTTTAATACCAAACCCACTGGAAAAACTTTCCTGGTGTTCATGTCTTGCTGTATTGATCAATTAACAAGAGCTTGTTGCCATTTGTGGAAAGGGGCAAGATAAGTATGTGTCAGCAGTAGTGACTTGAATGACAGCATTGGTGGTTATGGCCAGTTGCAACATGATCATTGCTTTGTCAATTACATTCATGGTACACATAGAATCAAGTTTACACCATCGTATGGCTCAGAAATACAAAATCATGTCAATACACCAGAAGGAAAGTACCAGCACATACCACAAGAGTGACGAGAGTGAGGAGCTACTGCAGAAAGTTCATAATTTCTGGTTATTACAGAATAAGCAACCACTCAAGAGGGCCATTTTAAACACTTTATTCAATTATATTTCATATTGGAGAGCCCAGTTCACAGTTCTTCTACAAAACACAAGCAATCAGTCCCTAAAAAGATGACAGAAAGAGCAAGGCCTACATACATTATTAAACAAAACAAGCTTGAACCCTGCAGTCAGTTCAGTCATTCTCCCCCAGGGTGAGCTTGTCAAACAGGTACTCTCCCATGCCATTGTCAGGGGCTCCCAGTCTCTTCAGGTTGGTGATGTGATCGCCAAGCTTCTTGATCATCTTCACTTGCTCATCCAAGTAGTGAGTCTCCAGGAAGTCACACAACTGAAAGAAAAAAAAAAAAAAAAGGGAAATGAGCTACAAAATCAACAGCAGATCAAAAATCTTAGTCCTGAGAGAGTTTGAATTTTATTGCACTGAGACTAGAGGATGTGCAAGTGATACAATGGAGATTGATGGAATTACTGCATTAGAAGATAAATAGATGTATAGTACCCAGAATCACTGGGACACATTTGCTTCCTGTCCACAGGAAGTAAGTCACCTTTTCCTCTCCATCACCTCTTAAAGAATCCAGAGACACCACAGCACAAAGCTATGGATATAGGTTTTCTGAATGACAGTAAAGTTTAATCAATTCTAATTTACCCAAGAGCCCACATTAAAGAGCTTACATGAGGGTCAGTGTTGCCAGTGGAGAGTTTGTGCAGATCCAGCAGACTCTGGTTCACATCCTTCTCCATCTGCAGAGCTCTCTGCATTGCCTCCAGACCATTGCTCCACTCATCCTGCTCTGGCTTCTGGAGAAAGGTCAGACAGTTCACCATTAAGCAAACAATGCAGTCAAACAAACCAATTCCTGTAGAATTGGAAAAAAAACAAGAAATGCTGGAACCACTCAGCAGGTCTGGCAGCATCTGTGGAAAGAGAAGCAGAGTTAATGTTTTGGGTCAGTGACCCTCCTTCGGAACTCCAGCGTTCTCTTTTCACAGATGCTGCCAGACCTGCTGAGTGGTTCCAGCATTTCTTGTTTTTATTTCAGATTTCCAGCATCTGCAGTATTTTGTTTTTACCCTATAGAATTGAAACTGCAGTTCAATCTGTTGAAGGGAGCTGCTTATTAAATCTAACCTTGATGTCCTCCAAGATGATTCGGCCTCCACGTTTATTCTGGAATTTCATCAGTTTCTCAGCATGCTCCCGTTCCTCATGTGACTGCTCCTTGAAGAACTCAGCAAAGTGACACAGGGCAACATCATCCCGGTCAAAGTAATAGGACTGTGGAAAGATTAAAAATAATTAGCAAGGTATCTCACAAGAGCAATTAAAATGCATATTGTACACAAAGTTAAGCTCAATGTTATCCCTTTTAAGGTCAAAGTGTACATTTCCATCATAGGCTTACTAGGGGGCTGTTTGACCCAACTGCTTGTCTCTTCACTAGGCAGTCACACCTGGGTGTCTCTGGAGATGAGACAAGTAATGTCTGCCACTATGCTAGAGGCCTTCACCTAGTGAGCACTAGAGGGACAGGAGTGTTTAATTAAATTTAATATTTTGTCTCTGAAAGGTAAGTTTTAAAAAAAATTGACAAATTCATTGTGCCCCTTGAAATGGGCACTCACATTTTAATTGTGAATATTTATTAATTAATGACAGCTGTTAACATAGGCCTACTTACTTAACAAATGCTAAGATCTCAATAGAAAGTTAGCCATTAAAGTTACCAATTCAACTTTAATTGCAATATCACTTGAACATGTTCAAAATGATAAATTGGTCAATTTAAGTTATAATACATCTAGAAGTTAACATTAAGATTTTTTCACCAGAATTACAAGAGTATTTTTCAGAACTAAACTTCATACAAAGTTTACAACCCAGTAAAAGGGAATCATTGAGATTTAAGACACTCAGTACAGCAACTGCAAGGAACAGAAAAGTTTATTACTGTTCATATAAGTCAGATATGTCACTACATTACAACTTTAAAAACAATACATTCATTGTGCATTTACTACAGTGTGATTAAGTGAGTTGAACTTAGGAGTTGAAATAAAACTCACCATAGACAGGTAAACATAGGAGGAATAGAGCTCCAGGTTGATCTGCTTGTTAACAGCATCTTCACAATCCTTGTGGTAGTTCTGACACACTTGGGAAGCCATTCTAACTTCCTAAATAAACCTAATTCCCTACCAAGCTCCAGTATTTATAGTATGTGGACAGCGCGCCTTAAATACAGGGAGTGACATTCCAGCTGATGAGTAACAACTCCCAGTAACCAATCAGAGCTCTATACTCACAGAGGACACCAATCAAGGATAAGGTGCAGTGGGGATGATACTTCAGACCAGGCAGAACTTTGCTGATGGGCCCCATTGGATGAATACTGCAGACAAGTTCAAAATATTACACGTGGGAAGCAAAAATAAACAATCATGATCATCACGAATGGTATTCTTTTCTAAAGTAACACATAAGGAGACACTATGTTTCCCCAATGTTACTAGATCTGTAGCCGCAGGATGCGAAGGGACGAGTGAGAGAAAGTCAGGATCTTCTTTTGGGCTTGCTAGGCATAGCTAATTCAGCAATTTGTTGTTCCAGGACTGGTTAGGCCCATGGGGTTGGGATGGTGGACAGCTGGTTGGGTGGGGTCATTCTGTCTGCCTGTTTCTCTTCTATCGTCTTGCAGTTGCCCAGATGGCCCTGAGGGAGGGAGCATGTGGTGTCCACTGGTACCCTGGATGCCTTCTGCCACCAGTGGGCACCTCAGGATTTACAGTATCTTGCACGTCAAAAATAAGATCCTGATTTTGTAGGGAAGGTATCTTTTTGTTGCAATGGCACTTGATCCTTATATTTTGAATCTTTTTAGCTGAATTGACTATCTCATATTACTGGTGACCTAAAAGAGGCACTTTTCACTTCAATCCCACTCTCCTGATCTTGGCCACTTGGTGTGGAGGGGAACGGGTGAGAGGACCTCCTTGTGGGTCTGCTCCTGGGGTTGGCCAAGGTGGCTACCCCATCAGGTCCAGGCAGAGCATGGTCGAGGGGACAGATTTGTCCAGCTACCCGCATCTCTTCCATGGCCATGCCTGTGCCCGGTGTCCCTGAAGAGGGAGCATACGGTGACAACCAATACACTCGAGATTTCTGTGATCGGTGGGCACCGGAGGGACTGCAGTGCACAGTGGATACAGAGAGTAAAATTATAATTTGATAGTTTTTTTATATTAGTTTGATTATAATTTATTGTGATTCTATTGTTTGTGGCCCTTTAAAAGGGGGACATTTATGGTTTAAGTATTTCCAATTGATGATTTAATCATCCGAGTTGGCAGCCAAATGAGTAGAACCAAAACACTTTGACTAAAAAAATAAAAGGAGTACATGTTGTGATGACTATTAATTGGTCACTCTGGGCAACCCAGCATCATCATTATTGGACCATCAAAAAAGTTCCAAGCAGTGACATCACCAAGACCAATTGCCAAAGCCAGCCCATTTTCTTTTAATTCATTCACAGGTTACGGGCATCGCTGGCAAGACCAGCATTTATGGCAGAGTGGCTTTCGAGGCCATTTCAGAGGGAAGTTGAGTCAACCACATTGCAGTGGAATTACATATTGGCCAGATCAGGTAAGGATGTCAGATCTATTACCCTAAAGGACATTGGTTAACCAGATGGGTTTTTATGATAATCTGGTAATTTCATGGTCACCATTGCTGATATTAGCTTTTTTCTATTAGTTGATGGGACGTGCACATCACTGGCAAGGCCAGCATTTATTGCCCATCCCTAATTGCCCTTGAGAAAGTGGTGAGCCGCTGCAGTCCTTGTCGAGTAGGTACACTGCAGTGCAGTTTGGAATGAGTTTCAGAATGTTGTATCATTTGGCGGGGAATTTGACGCTGGTTGTGTCCCATGTGCCTGCTACCCTTGTCCTTCTAGGTGGTAGAGGTCGCTAAGTTTGGAAGATGCTGTCAAAGGTGAGTTGTTGCAGTGCATCTTGTAGATGGTACACACGGCTGCCACTGTGCGTCGGTGGTGGAGGGAGTGAATGTCGAAGGTGGTGGATGGGCTTCCAATTAGGCAGGCTGTTTTTTTCCTGGATGGTGTCAAGCTTCTGGGTGTTTTTCTGAATGGAGGGATGTGACTAGTGGTGTTCCGCAGGGATCAGTGCTGGGACTTTTGCTGTTTGTAGTATATATAAATGATTTGGAGGAAAATGTAGCTGGTCTGATTAGTAAGTTTGCGGACAACACAAAGGTTGGTGGAGTTGCGGATAATGATGAGGATTGTCAGAGGATACAGCAGGATATAGATCGGTTGGAGACGTGGGCGGAGAAATGGCAGATGGAGTTTAATCCGGACAAATGTGAGGTAATGCATTTTGGAAGGTCTAATGCAGGTGGGAGGTATACAGTAAATGGCAGAACCCTTAGGAGTATTGACAGGCAGAGAGATCTGGGCGTACAGGTCCACAGGTCACTGAAAGTGGCAACGCAGGTGGATAAGGTAGTCAAGAAGACATACGGCATGCTTGCCTTCATCGGTTGGGGCATAGAGTATAAAAATTGGCAAGTCATGTTGCAGCTGTACAGAACTTTAGTTAGGCCACACTTAGAATATTGCGTGCAATTCTGGTCGCCACACTACCAGAAGGACGTTGAGACTTTGGAGAGGGTACAGAGGAGGTTTACCAGGATGTTGCCTGGTCTGGAGGGCATTAGCTATGAGGAGAGGTTGGAAAAACTCGGATTGTTTTCACTAGAACGACGGAGGTGGAGGGGCGACATGATAGAGGTTTACAAAGTTATGAGCGGCATGGACAGAGTCGATAGTCAGAAGCTTTTTCCCAGGGTGGAAGAGTCAGTTACTAGGGGACATAGGTTTAAGGTACGAGGGGCAAAGTTTAGAGGGGATGTGCGAGGCAGGTTTTTTTACACAGAGGGTGATGAGTGCCTGGAACTTGCTGCCGGGGGAGGTGGTGGAAGCAGATACGATAGCGACGTTTAAGAGACATCTTGACAAATATATGAATAGGAAGGGAATAGAGGGATATGGGCCCCGGAAGTGCCGAAGGTTTTAGTTTAGGCAGGCATCAAGATCGGCGCAGGCTTGGAGGGCCGAATGGCCTGTTCCTGTGCTGTACTGTTCTTTGTTCTCTTTGTTCTTTGTTCTTGAGTGTTGCTGAAGCTGAATTCATCTAGGGAAGTGGAGAATATTCCACCGCACTCCTGACTTGTGCCTTGTAGATGGTGGACAGGCTTTGAGGAGTCAGGAGGTGAGTTATGCACCACAGAATTCCCAGCCTGTGACCTGCTCTTGTAGCCACAGCATTTATATCACTGGTCCAGTTCAGTTTCTAGTAAATGGTAAGCCCCAGGATGTTGATTCTGGGGGATTCAGTGATGGTAATGCAGTTGAATGTCAAGGGGAGAGGATAGATTCTCTCTTGTTGGAGATGCTTATTGACTGGTACTTGTGTGGTGAGAATGTTATCAGCCCAAGATTGAATGTTATCCAGGTCTTACTGCTTGCAGGTACAGACTGCTGCATTATCTGAAGAGTTGCAAATGCAACAAACACTGGACAATCATTAACAAACATCCCGACTTCTAACTTTGTGATGGAGGAAAGACCATTGATGAAGCATATTTGGGCCTAGGAACTGTCCTGAGGAAATCCTGCAGCAACGTTCTGGGGCTGAGGGGAATGACTTCCAACAATGAAAACCATCTTCCTTTGTGCCAGGTATGACTCCAGCCAGTGGAGGATTTTCCCCAATTCTCATAGCCTTCAATTTTACTCGGGTTTCTTGATGTGAAACTTGGTGAAATGCTGCCTTGATGTTAAGGGCAGTCACTCTACTTCTGGAATTCAGCTGCTTGTCCATGTTTGGACCAAGGCTGTATTGTGGTCTGGAGCCAAAAGATCCTGGTGGAACCCAAACTGAGCAGCTTATTGGTGAGTAAGTGCTGCTTGATAGCACTGTTGACGACACCTTATCAATTCCTGACTAGATATGACAGATCTGCAGAGCTTTGATCTGATTCATTGGGATTGCCTAATTCTGTCTTGCATTGTAGCTTCACCAGCGTGGTACTTCATTTTTAGGTTGCCTGGTGCTGCTTCTGGCTTGATGGTAATGTTAGAGTTAGGGATATGCCAGATTGTGGTTGAATACAATTCTGCTGCTGCTGATGGCCCACAGTGCCTCATGGATGCCCAGTTTTGAGCTGCTAGATCTATTCTTAATCTATCCCATGTGCGGTAGTGCCCCACAATACGATGGAGGGTGTCCTCAGTGTAAACATAGGATTTTGTCTCCACAAGGACTGTGCTGTAGTCATTCTTACCAACACTGTAAGGACAGATGCATTTGCAACAGGTAGGTGAGGAGGAGGTCAAGTGGGTTTTTCCCTCCTGTTGGTTCTCTCAGTACCTACGGCAGTCCTCGCCTGACAGGTATGTCTTTCAGGACTCAACCAGCCATGGTGCTGCTGAGCCACTCTTGATAATGGACATTGATGTCCCCCAGAATATATTCTGTGCCCTTGTTACCCTCAGTGCCTCTCCAAATGGTGTTCAACAAGGAGGAGTATTGATTCATCAGCTGAGGTAGGGTTGTAATCAGCAGGAGGTTTCCTTGCCCACATTTGGCGTGATGCCTTGAGACTTCATAGGGTCCAGAGTCAATGTTAAGGACACCCAGACCAACTATATGCCACAATGCTGCCATTTCTAGTGAGTCTGCCCTGCCTGTGGCACAGGCCATACCCAGGGATAGGAATGGGTGAATCTGGGATATTGGCTAATAGGTATGCTTCTGTGAGTATGAGTATGTCAGGCTGTTGTTGGACTAGTCTGTGGAACAGTTCTGCCAATTTTGGCACAAGTCCCCGGACATGAGGGAGGAGGACTTTGCAGGGTTGACTGAGCAGAGTGTGCATTTGTTGTATCTGATGCTATGTCAAAGCTGAGTGATCCATCCGATTTAATTCTTATTTGACATTTTCATTTCATACAACTGAGTGGCTTGCTCAGCCATCTCAGAAGGCAATTAAGAGTCAACCACAGTGCAGAATACTGATATATTTATTAACTGAATTTAAATTCCCCACCTGCTATGAAAGGATTTCAACTTATGTCCACTGGATCATTAGTTCAGGCTTCTGAATTACTAGTCCCAGTAATATAACTGCTATGCTACTATTTCCTATTGGATTGGCTGATTGACTCTGGGTCTCCCCCCCCCATCATCCTCCATCCCCCCCATCATCCTCCCCCACACCCCCTCTCCTTTGTCAAGTGGTGCCTGGATTCATGGGAGATTCCTAACTGGCTATCAGGGATTGTCAATCATCATTTGTGATGTCATTCTCTGTTTGAAGTCAGACTGATCCAATAGTATAAATATAAGAGTTCTAGAATTTTCTAGGTGATTGTGAGCTGCTATAGTGGAGATGGATTCCCAAGTGCGTCAGAACTATCACAAGGACTGTGAGGATGCTGTTAATAAGCAGATTAACCTGGAGCTCCATTCCTCTTATGTTTACCTGTCCATGGTATACTTTGTTTCTTTGAGTCTATTTGGTTTTATTAACTAATGTGGAGTTGTTATCTCGTCAATTAACTTTTTAATGTTGTTAACTGTTCTAATAATTTTATACTTTTTCTTATCATTGATTCTGTCAAATTGACCACAACCTTTGCTCATCACTTTATGAAAACTAATGCAGTCCTAATCTTAAATATTAGCCTGTGAATGCCTTCTGAGTTAAGTGACCTTGCCTATAGTAAGTCTACATGACCCTGTTAGTGAGTTGTTAAGTGAAAATGCATCTATTAGCATTTAACTAGCTATATACACTTGATCCTACATCATGCCCTTTTTTATTAAAGCTAAAATCTTGTAGACAAATCTGCTTAAGCTATTATGCCTGAAGGCAAATTGGTGATTTACAAACTGTGTTCACCTTTCTGAAAAGTTTTATTCAAACTTGAGTGGGAGCATGACTTTTTTTTTCTAAACAATACAAAACTTTCATATTTGGATAAAATATAATTGGGGAGTGTTTTTACTTTTGTGGTTGCCCCCTTGTCAGAAGATACAGCTCATAAAACTAGTACCTAAAGTCAAACAAACTCCAATATCTGTTATTGGACTCTGGGTATGGCAATGTATGCTGCCTCCACTACCTGGGACTGGACAAAGCTCAGCATATCTGTCTTAAATGTTGGGTTTTTTGGATTGCATTCTATCCTATTCTGCACTAAAGTTCTCTGACCTGGTGAGGGCACAGACCCACTTCAAGGCTTCCATTGTATTGTGGGTATTGAAAATCTTTAGTTCTATGTCAGAAATTTATTCCATTCTTTGGGTAAACTTGAGTTGCAAATCAGTAATGTATCATTTGCATGATCAAACTTGGCAATTTGATCCATGTTGACACTATTTCTGTTGCTCACTAATTCATTTTGGTATAATTCACTCTTGTGCCTACAGTCCTTCTATTTTGACCGGGATGATGTTGCCCTGCGTCACTTTGCTGAGTTCTTCAAGGAGCAGTCACATGAGGAATGGGAGCAGGCTGAGAAACTGCTGAAATTCCAGAATAAACGTGGTGGGCGTATCAGCCTAGTGGATATCAAGGTCAGCTGTGGAGAAATACTAGTAATGGATCACATGAGACACAAGGCTGTGGTGGGCTGGCAATATAATTGCTTAGCTATAGGAACATTGCATTCATAAGCAACCAAGCTAGTTAACTTGTACATAACAATGTGGCAGCTGGAACAGTGCTGATAAAGGACATTGAAGCCATAGATGACAAGGTAGATTCAGGATGATTGCAAATTGGAAAAACTAGTTATGAAGTAATAACCCAAAGCAAAGACCATTGGATCTTGTAAGGGAAGGAGTAGATGGACATGGAAGTGAAGAGGATACAGGGCAGCTGAATGAGTGGATTCATTTAAGAGCCAAGATGTGATGGGCAGAATGGCCTCCTTTTTTTTTTTCTGTTGTGAACTTGAATAACCCTGGTTTCTAATCTCTACTTCTTTTGGCTATTAGTTCACAGGATAGTATCTCCTCTGCTGTCAGACTAGGTGGAATCTTTTAAACTTGCAGGTGTTTATTCAGTATTGAACTGAATACTTGCTATTGAGAGAAACCAACTCCTTGACTGCTATTCTCAAAGTTGGCCATAGGAACTGATGATGCATTTTTAAATGTCCTCTTCAGAAGCCAGAGCAGGATGAGTGGAGCAATGGTCTGGAGGCAATGCAGAGAGCTCTGCAAATGGAGAAGGATGTGAACCAGAGTCTGCTGGATCTGCACAAACTCTCCACTGGCAACACTGACCCTCATGTAAGTTCTTAATGCTTTTAATATGAGGTGGTGGAATATCATGAGCTGATAGTTGTGTTGGTGTGCCTCCTGAGATCTTTAGGGAATGGAGGGTAAAGTAGACCATTATTTTTGAGAAGTCAATGTCTCCATGATCCTGGGAACTAAGCACCTATTGTACAGCAATTACTGCATCACCGGAGCAAACCTGCATTGTGGTGTAAGTTTGACTATCCTCCAGTCCAAGAGATAGCTGAAACATTCATTTATCTGCTGCTGGACATAACCAGTTTTCCTCTTATGTTCTAGTTGTGTGACTTCCTGGAGACTCACTACTTGGATGAGCAAGTGAAGATGATCAAGAAGCTTGGAGATCACATCACCAACCTGAAGAGACTGGGAGCCCCTGACAATGGCATGGGAGAGTACCTGTTTGACAAGCACATGCTGGGGGAAGAGTGACTTTGGGTGTACTAAAGTATTGGCATTACTCTGAACTAGTAATTGTCTTGAGGTTAACTTGTAAATGTTGTATTTGGGTGTTTTGTGGCAGCTGAAATAAAAACATTTTGGTGTTTAACAGAACTGATTTTCAGGTCAGTTGTTTGAGCTTGCATCAAATAAGAATTACTTCGAAGAAATGGAATCAAGCTAGATTTGGTTGGTAATGGGGATTATTTAACCTTCTTTCCAGAATACTGACTTTGGTTCAGTAGTGGCCTAAGATGATCAAAGCTACAAGTCTAATCTTGGTCTCTTAGCTGGTTTAAATGTTTGGTGCACTAAGACTCCAATGTGATTTTGGTTATGGTAAGACCTTGCTCCTCACTTGAATCTCCTTTTTGTTATGGATGTTTTGCAGTACAAGCTGCACTCTGAATAGACAAACCCCAACCCACCCCTTGAATTGCTGCTGATCCCTGATGCAAATACTGAGTGCAAAATGTCAGGTGAGGCCTCATATAATTGCACTCAGTGGCAAGGAGGGACTGGTAATGTAATTGGCTGACTTGATGTAATTGCTAATCTATATAAACATAGTTCACAGCCTCTAGGCCAAAGTTCATTGAATAGTTTAATGTCTTTCTCCCTTTTAAAATATCTTTTAATCTAAATTCTCCATTAATTGCTGGCTATAATGAATGAAAAATAGTCTATTTGCAATTGGGTGTGAGCCTTTACCATCAGTTACAACTGAACTAGTGATATTTAGAATTCAAGTAACAGAATTTTATCTTGCATTGCCTTAGTCTCAGTGTAGACTTTGCACTTTCTCCACTCTAGGTGAGCTAAGTTTCAAGTTGAGGGTACACAGTGTGGTTATTAGACTTCTAATTCAAAAAATAAATTCAAATATTCCCATGACTATTTTAAAGTTTGGATTCCTCTCCATGAAAACTGACCTCTGTAGCCACGGACTGGTTGGATTGTAAAAATCCAACTAGCTTTTTTTGGTGGGGGTGTGGTGGAGAAAACCTGCTATCCTTGCCCAGTCTGGCTTAAATGTGACCATTTGAGCACCTTCATGTGGCCTGCAGTTCAGGGAGGCACTAAGCCACTACCTTGTGGTAACTATCAGCAACAAATGCCAGCTGTGCCAGTGATCTCCAAACTTGAGCATGTTCCAAACTTGGGTTGCTCTAAAGACCAAATCTCCAGTCATTCTTACTTTATATTTTTCAGCCCTTCTGGATTCCATTTTTAGCAGCTGTTGTAGCCCAGACTCCACAGGTTTCAACTTTTCCCTTTTCTTGTCATTTGCAATCTTGGAAGCCCCTTGGGTCTCCTGTGCTGATTTTCTTTTTTATATATTGGTCTTGCTCATGTCCTTTTTTTTTAACCTTATGAGTACTCTAAGTCCTATTGCTCTGGTACAAAATTGCACTGGATTCTAAATGTTTAACGCTGCTGCTTCTAAGTGTAAATTGGCAAATAGACCCTGGTAACTATTGGGTAAACAGAGACTTAGTCTGTGTTTAGTGCTTTCAGTTTGAACATACTGAAATGTAGAGGTTTTCAACACATGAACACACCAGTTCATTAACCTCCTTACTACCTTTCCTTCAATAATGCTCCACTTTTATGCTTTCAGAACACTGCTATTTCCAGTGTTCTGATCAGGTCTATGACTGATATCCAGGGAACCCTAACATTTGCCACTTTTAGGACAACGTCAACTTTCCTTTCAGTTTGTTGAAACAGTTCATCTAGTAACTAAGGGCGGCGCAGTGGTTAGCACCGCAGCCTCTCGGCTCCAGGGAGCTGGGTTCAATTCTGGGTACTGCCTGTGCTGAGTTTGCAAGTTCTCCGTGTCGGTGTGGGTTTTTTCTGGGTGCTCCAGTTTCCTCCCACATGCCAAAGACTTGCAGGTTGATAGGTAAATTGGCCATTATAAATTGCCCCTAGTATCAGCAGGTGGTACGGAAGTATGGGACAGGAGATGAGTCTGAGGAGACTAAAGACAGATAATGGGGTGAATCTACAGATGACTGCTATAAATATTGACACAGTGGACGACGCAGAGCTTTTAGTTTCAGGGATCAGTCAGAAGGACTCTGTGGGTAGCACTATTGTCTCTGAGTCAGCAGATTGTGGGATCAAGTCCCACTCTAGAAACGTGAGCATAAAATCTAGGCTGACATTTCTAGTGCAGTACTGCGGGAGAGCTGCTGTGTCAAAGGTGCATCTTTCAGATGAACCATGAAACCAAGGCTCTGCCTGCCCTCTCAGGAGGGCGTTAAAAGATCGCATGAAACGATTTCAAAGAAGAGCAGGGCGGCACAGTGGCGCAGTGGTTAGCACCGCAGCCTCACAGCTCCAGGGACCCGGGTTCGATTCCGGGTACTGCCTGTGTGGAGTTTGCAAGTTCTCCCTGTGTCTGCGTGGGTTTCCTCCGGGTGCTCCGGTTTCCTCCCACAAGCCAAAAGACTTGCAGGTTGATAGGTAAATTGGCCATTATAAATTGTCACTAGTATAGGTAGGTGGTAGGGAAATATAGGGACAGGTGGGGATGTTTGGTAGGAATATGGGATTAGTGTAGGATTAGTATAAATGGGTGGTTGATGTTCGGCACAGACTCGGTGGGCCGAAGGGCCTGTTTCAGTGCTGTATCTCTAATCTAATCTAAACTTTTCCTGGAGACCAATATTTATCCGTCAACCAACATCACTAAAACAGAAAATCTGGTCTTGATTACATTGCTGATTGTGGGAGCTTGCTAAGGGTAAACTGACGACTGCATTTCCTACATTACAACAGTAACTACACCTCAAAAAGTATTTCATTGGCTGTAAATCACTTTGGAACGTCTTGAGATCATGAGAGACACGATAGAAATGCATGTTCTTTCATTTTGAACTGCAGTCTATATCATTGCTTGTAAATTTCATGATAAGAATTCAACATCCCTGGGTCTCCTCCATATTCTAGCTGATGTATGCAGGGAAATGTGAATGATTCATTTTGGTAGGAAGAACATGGAGAGACAATATAAAATAAAGGGTACAATTCTGAAGAGGGTGCAGGAGCAGAGGGATCTGGGTGTATATGTGCATAAGTCACGGAAGGTGGCAGGACAGGTTGACAGAGTGGTTAATACTGCATACAATATCCTGGGCTTTATTAGTAGGGGCATAGAGTACAAAAGCAAGGAAGTTATGTTGAACTTGTATAAGACACGAGTTTGGCCTCAGCTGGAGGGCGCTGCACTTTAGGAAAGATGTGAGGGCATTGGAGAGAGCACAGGAAAGATTCACAAAGAATGGTTCCAGGGATGAGGAACTTCAGTTATGAAGATAGATTGGAGAAGTTAGGACTGTTTTCCTTGGAGAAAAGAAGGCTGAGATGTGATTTAATAGAGGTATTCAAAATCATGAGGTGTCTGGGACAGAGCAGATAGAGAGAAACTGCTCCCACTCGGAACAGGACCAAGAACGAGAGGGCACAGATTTAAAGTATTTGGTAAGAGAAGTAAAAGTGACATGAGGAGAAACATTTTCACGCAGCGAGTGGTTAAGGTCTGGAATGGGCTGCCTGAGAACATGGTGGAGGCAGGTTCAAATGAAGCATTCAAAAGGGAATTAGACAGTTATATGAAAAGGAAGAATGTGCAGGGTTACGGGGAGAAGGCAGGGGAATGGGACTGAGTAAATTGCTCTTTTGGAGAGATGGTGCGGGCACGATGGGCCGAATGGCCTCCTTCTGCACTGTAACAATTCTGTGTTTCTATATGCAGGTGCTCAATAAGTTTGGAAGTGATGGAGTATCTGAAAACTTGACATTCATCTGTCCCATTGTTGGTTGCTTTACAGATCCATTGATCCATCTGGATGTTGCATCAAAGCTACAGATAGCTGCAAATACCCAACTCACTGAACCATCCAGCACTATTAAAAAGACACTGATTCACAAACAACAGAGGATTTATTTAACCAAGCCAGGTGGCTATTAACAGGTCCAGGTAGTATGCAGCTGAGGAGGCCGTTCAGTCCAACTGTCTGCCTCTCATCAGCGGCTACATCCATGCTTGGATGTCCCCGGAGAGGGGGCGGCACACTGTGTCTGGCGGTTTGTTTGTGGCCTCCTACAACTGGTGGGCACCGGAGTGTATCGTCAACACCTCCCCCCCCCCCCCCCCCCACTCAAAAGAAATGTCATTTTAATTTGAATTGCTAAGTTTCCTTTAGAGTTTTGGTTTCTGTTACAGTTTAGATTTTTTAGATTTAGATTTTAGATTTAGAGATACATCACTGAAACAGGCCCTTCGGCCCACCAAGTCTGTGCCGACCATTAACCACCCATTTATACTAATCCTACACTAATCCCATATTCCTACCACATCCTCACCTGTCCCTATATTCCCCTACCACCTACCTATACTAGGGGCAATTTATAATGGCCAATTTACCTATTAACCTGCAAGTCTTTTGGCTGTGGGAGGAAACCGGAGCACCCGGCGAAAACCTATGCAGTCACAGGGAGAACTCGCAAACTCCACACAGGCAGTACCCAGAATTGAACCCGGGTCGCTGGAGCTGTGAGGCTGCGGTGCTCACCACTGCGCCACTGTGCCGCCCTTTTTTAGTGATGTCCTTTTAAGAAGGGAGCACTGATTACCTCTTTTAATTGATAAAGATATACATCCGTATAAAAGCGCTAAAGAATTCGCTTAAACCACTGATTCTGGATATTTGAATTATGTTTGGGGGAAGTGCAGGGCAATTGAGATCCTTATTGAGCTGTCAGCCAATGATGCTCAACCTACAAAGCTGTGAGTGGCTCTTCCCCCCCTCCCTTTACTTGATTGGTGTACTGAGGGAGGCTGCAATTTCTAATAGGGTGTTGAGGATTGTCGCTCATTACCTAGACTGCCACGCCCTGGATTATCTAGCAGAACAAAAACAGCAGTTCGGGCAGTTGAAGTTTTAACTTTTTGTTTCAACAAAGCTGTTTGGAAGTTAAAATAAATAAGATGGCTTCTCAAGTGTGTCAGAACTACCAGAAAGGCTGTGAGGATGCTGTCAACAAGCAGATCAATCTGGAGCTCTATTCTTCCTATGTTTAAATATGGTGAATTTTGCATTTTTCGCTATCTCAATGGAGATTATAAATTTACTAAACTGAGATATATCCAACTCTGCTATTTTCCTGCAATCTATGTACAGTGATTTTTTTTTAAAGCTGTATGTAATTTATCATGTGTGTTAATGAACAAACTTTTTCTCTCCTGTGCAATTGCTGAACCATTTTTTGAGTGTGTTAAATCTTAACTCTCTTTCCTGTGAGTTTGTTATTGTAGATTTATTGGAATACCCTCTCATTCCAATGAATATATTTGGCAATTCTTAATTTGAAATTGCCCAAAAGCTTTTCCCTGTCTTGCCTTTCGTAATGAAGGAATCTAATCTGAAAATTAAAGTTGGGCCATTTGGGAGGGAAGTCAAGAAGTGCTTTTCCACATAGGATGGTAGCAATCTAGAACTTTTGCTTTTGTTTCTCTCCTCTCGGCCAAAGGCTGTTGGGATAACGGGAACTTTTGAGGCAAGGGATTAAAGCTAAGTGATAGAACAGTATGATCAAGGCTGTTCCATTCAATTTGAAGGGCAGAATGGCCTGCTCTTGTTTGTCTATTGGCTTTAAGTACCAGGCTGTAACCTTCTGTCCTTTCTCATACAGTCTTTTGCTTTATTGGTAGCAAGCCTTCAGTTACTTTGTCCCTAGTCAGGGGTGCTCTCCCTCAGTCCTGCTGTTTTCCTATGCCTTGACCTTCGAGTACTTCCCAGTCATACAATTAACTTTTTTTTTTATTCCTTGGTATCAATTTCTCCTCTGAAATACTTTGTATTGAAGTTTCCAAATGCTGCTTGTAGTTTTGACCTTGTCCATGGGATGAATGTAGCCAGTAAAACTCAGACTTGTTTATATCATCATTGTACTATGTGAATTGTGTACTGTAACTACATCTCTACTTTAAGGGCTTTGCCTCCAGTTCCAGTCGTGCCCTTTAACTAACCTGTACAAAACAGACCTGGGTCAATAGTTAATGATTGAACATCAACCTAGTTGAAGGATCCAAATCTTGATAATTAGATAATTTCCCAGTTCCTTTGCCAATGGCCTAATCTTCCACTGGCTAGTTTCACCATGACTTGGAGTGAGACTATCCAATCCATGTCGATTGAAGTGAATAAGACTGTGCATTTTTAGTGAGACTGTGAAGTCTTGAAAGAAAAATATTGAAATTGGCTTTATGTACGCAATGCATGATTGATCTGCCATGGGAAACAAATGCTACTTTAATCTCTCCACAGTCCTATTACTTTGACCGGGGTGATGTTGCCCTGCGTCACTTTGCTGAGTTCTTCAAGGAGCAGTCACATGAGGAACAGGAGCACACTGAGAAACTGATGAAATTCCAGAATAAACGTGGAGGCCAAATCATCTTGGAGGACATCAAGGTTGGGTTTAATAAATGGCCTCCTGTTTGGATCCCCTTTAAACTGATGCTTTAGAAAGTATCTGAAACAACTTATGACCGGTGGTGTACCACAGGGATCGGTGCTGGGACCCTTGCTGTTTGTAGGGCACATTAATGATTTAGACTTGAATGTAGGAGGTATGATCAGTAAGTTTGCAGATGACACTAAAACTGGTGTTGTAAGTAGTGAGGAGGAAAGCCTTCGAGGTATACAAAATTGTGGGGCATTGATAGGTTACAGAGGAAGAAACTTTTTTCGTTAGCGGAGGGGTCAAAAACCAGGGGGCATAGATTTAAGGTGAGGGGATTTGAGGAAAAGTTTTTAACCCAGAGGGTGGTTGGAATCTGGAACGCACTGCCTGAAGTGGTAGAGGCAGGAACCCTCAACATTTAAGAAGTATTTAGATGAGCACTTGAAATGCCATAGCATACAAGGCTACAGGCCAAGTGTTGGAAAATGGGATTAGAATAGTTAGATGCTTGATGGCTGGCAGACACAATGGGCTGAAGGGCCTGTTTCTGTGCTGTATGACTGACTGACTGTAACTTGATAAAAGGCACAAATAGGCCATTTAGCCAAGCTGGTTTATGCTAGTATTTTATATTTCTCCAGTCTCTCCTCTCCTTGCTTCACTAACCTTGATCAGCATATCCTTCTGTTCCTTTTCTATGCACATTTCTAGCTTCACCTTAAATAGATATACTATTTACCTCCTCAGTCCACTTGTGATAACTAAATGCAGTCATTTATATTCTAACAGTGGTTTATGGTGACAGGCAATTTAATGTGTATTTTTTGTTAAATCCATTGTAAGTAAACTGTCTGACTTTCCTCTTCAGAAGCCAGAGCAGGATGAGTGGAGCAATGGTCTGGAGGCAATGCAGAGAGCTCTGCAGATGGAGAAGGATGTGAACCAGAGTCTGCTGGATCTGCACAAACTCTCCACTGGCAACACTGACCCTCATGTAAGTTCTTTTAATGTGGGCTTTTGTAGTTCATGAATCTTGGCAGCTCTGGAATCCATTCACAATATTTCAATGTCCAATATCTCCCTGTTGGTGTCTTGAGTGTTTTGGAGAGGAGAGTTTGATCACAGTAGGATAATTAATCTATATACCTCTTTTGAGCAGTACATTTAATCGTTACACCATTTCTCTACCCACAAGTTCAAGAGGATTAATGTCCAAACCGTTGTTGAGACACTACTTCATGATTTCTACAGCTGGACCTATCTGGTTTTTTTTTCAGTTGTGTGACTTCCTGGAGACTCACTACTTGGATGAGCAAGTGAAGATGATCAAGAAGCTTAGAGAGCACATCACCAACCTGAAGAGACTGGGAGCCCCTGACAATGACATGGGAGAGTACCTGTTTGACAAGCTCAGCCTGGGGGAGAGTGACTGAACTGACTGCAGGAAACCAGCTTGTGTTTAGTCCTCAATCTCAATTGTGAGGAATGATGGCTTCTGACTAGAAAGAGCAATGAGACATATGGCTCTTGCTGTGTAATGTAATAGCTGTCATTAGCTGAAAATAAACTTGATATTGGATTGGATTTTGTCTCCTTGTGGTTCATTTTGCTGCTTCTCATTTAAATTGCTTGGGTGGGGTGGTGGTGAGGGGGGGGTGTTGAGTCCTGCACTGGGAGCAATGAAATTCAGTCTTCGATCATTCCACGTAGATGTCTTTGCATCTCTTAAAGGCACTTTTTGGGTATTGTCAGCACATTGTGCTACAATTCTATGACTTGGGTCGGATTTCCAGGCTAATGGGTTTGATGGCTTCATGTTTCAGACAAAACAAAATCTTCAGCTGGCACAATGTGAAAGCTTTACAGGTGCCTGTGTTTTAAGAATTACATTGAATTTACAGTACAGAGAAAGGCTATTTGGCCCAACAGCTCCTTATCAGTGTGTATGCTCTGAATTCCTCCTAGCCCTATTAGCAGAGCCTATTCCTTTCTCCCACTGTTTATGTAACTTCCCCTTGAATACATCTATGCTCTTTGCCTCAACTACTCATTGTGGTAGCACAAGGGATTGTGTGATGGGAGAAACCATGTAAAGGAAAGGTAACGCTAATGGGTTCTGGTTCGAAAGAAACTAAAAATGAGAATAACACACTCTGGTGTAGGTTGCATAACACACCAAGACATTTCAGTCACCTTATTAAACTTTGCTGTTGTGTGACAATTCACAAATAGCAAAGGTTGTTTATCATCACCTTGATCTTTTCATACTGATCAACATCTCTACTCCCTATAGGAAGTGATATTGAATTTAGAGGTCCTGTGGAAAGGATCAATCAATAGTTCCCTAAGAACCAGTAACTACAGGCCTTGATCAAAGTCTCTGGGGTCCACCTAGGTGGCCCTTATGTGACCACATGATGTCCGTCAGTTAGTCAAAGCCTTTTGCACGGCTAGTTGTTGTGATTTGGAATGCACTGCTTAAAAGGGTGGTGGAAGCAGATTTAATACTAATTTTGAAGAGGATATATGCTTGAAAAGGTGAACAATTGTTGGGCTATCGGTAGGTGTGGGGGAGTGGGCCTAATTGGATAGGTCTTTTAAAAAGCCAGCAGAGGCAGGATGGGGTAAATGGCCTCCTTCTGTGCAGTCTGAATCTATGATGAGCCAGAGAGTTAGAGAAGATCTGAGTCTCAGTGTTTCCAACAGATTCAAATAATCTTTAGCCTCATTAAAAGTTGACCATAAAAAGGACTCATCTAACATACAGAATTGACGGGCAGGAAATGACCAGCTAGTCCATCAAGCCTGCCCCAAAACAAACTACAGCAAATGGAGATGAGTCTGTAGGTGACGCTGTATTCAGTAATGTTCACTCCATTCATTCAAGATGTTTTGATTATTGTATGATTTGATTATTGATTATTATTATTTGATTATTGATGCTTTGATTATTGTATCAGCTCCATAGTTCCCTTCAAGTTACAAACTTGGTCAGTTTATGAAGAGCCACTTCAATGAAAGTAACAAATTATTTATATTTAGAGATACAGCACTGAAACAGGCCCTTCGGCCCACCGGGTCTGTGCCGACCAAGAACCACCCATTTATACTAACCCTACAGTAATCCCATATTCCCTACCACCTACCTACACTAGGGGAAATTTACAATGGCCAATTTACCTATCACCTGCAAGTCTTTGGTGGTGGGAGGAAACCGGAGCACCCTGCGAAAACCCACGCAGTCACAGGGAGAACTTGCAAACTCCGCACAGGCAGTACCCAGAATTGAACCCGGGTCCCTGGAGCTGTGAGGCTCCGGTGCTAACCACTGCGCCGTCCAGTTAATTCAAATGAGAACTTTAAACAACGAGACATTTTCTGATTTGAAGAAGGTCAAGGAACTCAAAAGCAGTGACATCATCAAAACTAATCTCCCAAAACCTTCTGGTATTCCAAGGTTCTGATTGGCTCTTGGTCCCATCCCCTCCCCCACACCCCCTCTCCTCTGTTAATCTGTGCCTGGATTCATGCAAGATTCCTGACTGGCTGTCAGGGGTTGCAATTATCATTGGTGATGTCATTTCCTGCTTGAATGCAGGCTGACCCAGTGGTATAAATACAAGAGCTTGTGTTAGGTAGTATAAGTTTTGGAAATTTGTAGGAAGTAGTGAGCAGTTATTAGTGCACAGAAATAGTGAGGATGGCTTCCCAAGTGTGTCAGAACTACCACAAGGACTGTGAGGATGCTGTTAACAAGCAGATTAACCTGGAGCTCTATTCCTCCTATGTTTACCTGTCTATGGTGAGCCTTGTATTCCTTGTTACTGTATTCTGAAAAGTTGGAATTTCTGTAGTTTAATGAAATGGCTTTTAAACTGTTTTTTGTGACTTCCTTTCATTTGAAGTGGCTTTTCATAATCTGGCCAAGTGTGTAACTTGCAAAGAATTGTGGAGCTACTACAGAATTCAAAGCAATTGAGCTACCTTGAGTGAATTTGCAAATCGAGCATTGGGCAAAAAAAATTGATAGATGGAATGGAAAGTATTTTTGGGCAGTAAATGCTTCCAGTATGTAACTCAAGGTGATATTGAGTTAATGGACTGCTCCTTTTAGCACCTGCTCTGAGATTTAATATATGAAACTAGCTCAGCTGCTGCCTGACTTTATAAGTGATGAGCACAAACCAGGTCAAGTGTTTACTGATATTGCCCAAAGTTTAGTCTCAATGAGGTGACTAGTTGGTGAAATGGTAACCAGTCCTCACCAATTTAATTGCCTTTTTTAGTTGAAAGTGAAGCACTGAGAATCCTGCTGCTGTTGCCTTGTGCAGGGTAACTAGAATCTTGGGCCATATTGTAGAGTAAAGCCACTAGAATGAAGCATTTTCTCTTTTCATGACCTAAGTATTAGCTTAACATGGGAAGATCATGTAGTTCCTGAGTAGCCAATCCCAAGATAGTGAAAGGTAATGTAATTTATTGATCATAAACCCTTTTTGAAGTGTAGTCATGGTCAAATGCAATGTGTGCATTGCAAGCTCTTACACAGTGATATGATCATTGGTTTTAGTGATGCTGAGGGAGGAATGTTGACCGCTTTTTAAATTCTGAAAACATGAGGGCCTTGGTTTAACATATCTGAATGATGGGGGAATAAGGAGTAATGTTAATCCAGCAGTATTAATTTTGCTTCATGAGATGTAATCCAACCTTTTTTTAGTGTTTCTTTTTGAGCTCTTGAACATGTTCAAGATAAATGAATAGTGTTTGATCTTGGATCTAGATCATTAATATAGAATTCAACATGAAGCTGTTTAAATTCTCTTCACAGTCCTATTACTTTGACCGGGATGATGTTGCCCTGCGTCACTTTGCTGAGTTCTTCAAGGAGCAGTCACATGAGGAACGGGAGCACGCTGAGAAACTGATGAAATTCCAGAATAAACGTGGAGGCCGAATCATCTTTGAGGACATCAAGGTTGGGTTTAATGCAGGCGTTGCCTCCTGTTTGGATCCCATGGGAATGACTGATTGATTAAATCAAGAATACTTTTCTTTTTAAAACAATTGGTTCTGATTGGTCAAGAATAGTTATTAACCATGGAGTAATTAGGTCCTGTTAACATGGATCTCTTTGTTTTTTTTCACACCTGTTTTCCTTGTACTTTCTGATGTATTTTTCTTTAATCCATTGTAAGTGAACTGTCTGACTTTCCTCTTCAGAAGCCAGAGCAGGATGAGTGGAGCAATGGTCTGGAGGCAATGCAGAGAGCTCTGCAGATGGAGAAGGATGTGAACCAGAGTCTGCTGGATCTGCACAAACTCTCCACTGGCAACACTGACCCTCATGTAAGTTGTTAATGTGGGCTTTTGGATAAAGTGGAGCTGGTGGAACCTTGTTCCTGTTCAGATCTCCATTCTAAATGCTGTTGTGTTGGGGTGTCTCACTTGGGTTCCCTAAGGGGTTGAGTAGGGGGGCAAAGAGGTTGACTTACTGTGAATATGGGCAACTATTATACAGCAATTCCTGTGCATCAGGACAAATTTTACATCAAAATTAATTGTGCCTCTTGACTATCAACTAGTCAGAGGATTTTAAAATCCAAATTCTGAGCAAAAGTCAGACATTCCTTGGTATCTGCTGCTGGTCATAACTATATACTTTTTTTTTTCTCCTGTCCACTCAGCTTTGTGACTTCCTGGAGACTCACTACTTGGATGAGCAAGTGAAGATGATCAAGAAGCTTGGAGATCACATCACCAACCTGAAGAGACTGGGAGCCCCTGACAATGGCATGGGAGAGTACCTGTTTGATAAGCACACACTGGGGGAAGAGTGACTGAACTGACTGCAGGGATCAAAGCTGTTTAGTACTAAGGTTGTGTGTAAGTCACCCCCTTCCCTTCCTGGTCATTGTAGGGAATGATGGCTAATGACCTGGAGACCTCATCTCATGATGTGTAATGTTAACTAAATAAACTTCTCCATATTGGACTGAGTTTTGCCTCCTTGTTTGGTTCATTTTTTTTAACAAACATTCTTGCATTGAACAAAAATTACACTAGGCTGTGTAACAGCTTTATCATGTCCTCTGAAATTGAAATCCTTTTCAATTTGTGATAATTCTTTGCTTTTTGTGTATTCAGGATCACAGTGAAGGGTGATTAGTAATTGTAATTTAGATGAAGAAATGTAATACAATAATGGTTTATATAATACCTTCAGCATTGCATGATGGTTAACTGAAGCATTCACAGACAATAGTGACACCCTCTGAGAAGGCTGATGCCACAGCTTAGCCATAGAGGTGTTGAGGATTGTTTTAAAAGGCAGATTCCTTTTAGGGAGGGAACTCCAGAGCTTGGGGCCGAGGCTGATTAAAACCAAGTGAATGTCACCACTGGTGCATGCTCCTGCTCTTGTGCTGCTGCAGCTGTTTGGAAAACATTCTTTCATATTTTAGCAGTGACTTAATATTCCATCATTTCAATCTTGATCAATCCTATTTAAGGATAGTATCTGTCCTGGCCTGAGCAGTCCCAGTAACAAGAAAGCTTCTACCAATCCAGTCAGAATTCAGTATGTAAAATATACCTAGGGTAGTTCTCATGGCCAAATTTATAACTCTGGACTACCTGGTAAGCTCTGTGGGCAAAAAAGCCATAGGAACTTGATTTCCCATAATGTACAAAAGGGAATTACAACTGCATGACTAGGAAATCAATTGGAAATGCCATAATTTTACTGGCCTTTGAAGTGTTTGGCAGGGGCCTGTGAAGGAGGAAAAAAAAATATGGATTTGTTTTTAGAGATGACTGACTTTAGAAAGTCTTGCACATTCTGGCGTAATCCAAGAAACTGGGTATGGTATGAAAGGCAGAGGAATATCTGGTGCTCTACTCCAATCTCCTCATTCTGGAAGGAATGAATATATTTCATGAACTGCATGAAGCAAATTAAACTGAGCTATTTCTCTGCTCAATATTTTCCTGTCCTTCAATTTATAAACTTAATGCTTGAACTGCTCTATATAAATTTGTGCTTAGTCCCATTGTACATTTCATACTAAATAAAAATTATCCATTCCAAATCCTAATAGGTCTCCATTTATTTCCTTCAGCCCATCGATGGATTCAAATGTTCATGCTGCAACTGTACTTAGCCCAGATTTAACTTTATCTTCACTGCAGTTCTTAAGTTCCTAATGAAATTCCAGTCTTCAGTCATTCCATGTTAAAGTCTTTCCATTTCTTAAAGAAGCTTCCAGTAACCTTATTTGATCTTTGCTAGTGTGAAAATTCACGAACAGCAAAGGATGTTTCTTATCACCTTGAGCTTTTTCTACTGATCAACATTCCTAGTCCCTACAGGTAGTGACGCTGAATTCAAAGTTGTCATGTGGAAAGGATCAATCAATAGTTCCCTCAGAACCAGAAACACAGGTCTTAATCAAACTCTCTATTATCCACCGGGGTGACCATGGAATGTCCATTAGTTTGGTCAAAAACCTTTGTGGCCATAGGACATTCACTGCATCTTGGATCCTTTTTGACCAGAACAGGTGTAAACACCTGGAAACTTTTTCTGTTCAGGTGGGTCAACTGTGCCCATTGGTGGCATCTGTCCTGAGAGACTTGTGTCTGTAGTGTGATTGTTGGCTCTGGATGTGAATCACTGCCACCCTGTCTGGCCCATCTAAAACAGATTTAATCCAAGGAAACACATCTCATCAGCTAATCCAGGACTGAACCACTTCTGCAATGAAACCAGATGTCAATGTTTTAGATTGCAGAGGAACACCGTGAGGCAAAAGAACCAGAGGGAGAGATGAGAATTATTTTTACACAGATCATGCAAATAGTAAACTTGGTCAGATTATAAAAAGCTACTTTAGCAAAAATAGCAAATTATCATTTAATTTGAAATTGAGATGCTACAACATTAAACCACGAAACACTTTCAGATTTGAGGAATGTCAAGGAACCTTTAGGAAGGTGTGATGGAATGTAGGTATAATAGGCTTAATTAGGTAGAATTTAGATATAGTTAAAATGTTATACCTTTTAGAATTAAAGATTGAATAAATGGTCAGTTTTCATGACTCATTGATATTTCCCTTTAAGAAGGTAGAGTTAGAAATTTCAAGGTCTTTCAAGGTCCCTGTCGCAATAGAATGTGAACCAGAAACAACTTTTAAGTTGGGAAATCCATTTCAGTGTCTCTGTTGCCAAGGACTTGGAGGATAAACACACATTGAAATATTGTGTGTGACATCAGTAAGAGGTAGCAATAGACTTAATTGATAGTCTTGGTTGCTGATGTAGACAGATCGGCTCAAAAGGTTGTTACAAGGTACCATATAAAATACAATTATAGATAATAAAACAATAAATGGAATAGTACTTACAGGAACAAGAGGTCAAGTAAACACAATTATAAATATTTTGACCAGATAAATGCTCACAACTTTAAGAGCAGGGGAATTCCAGCAAAACATTAAGTGGAGATGTCAAATATGGATTTCAATAGCAAGGAAAACACACAGAAAAGTAACACCTAAATGTTAAAAGGTCAGATGATACCTTAGAAACAGTATAAACTGGAGACTTTCTGAAGCAAAAATTAGAAATGTTGAATCCTCATCAATACTTCTCACTCCATGGCTTACTGGGGGAATTTAAGGTAAAAGTTGGCTTTAAATTTTGATGGATATTCTAAGATATTTTGCTGTAATATTAGCAAAGTTAAACTTTTGGATTCTATGTTAGAAATAAGATTATGTGTTACATCTCTTCGTAATATTTGATAATGTGATATACTTATCCACTTGAAAGTGTATTGCATGGTAAATTCTTTAATAAATATTTAAAAGTTAATAAATCGTCTCATGTAGTATTCTGTATTCAACTACAAGAAAAGCCTCTCTGTGTCTCTTTAAGTGGAAAGATATGTATTAAAGAGGGTTTCCCAGACCCTTATAATATCTGGGATATTTATGACTTAGCCATAACTATTAAAAAATAGGCTATCCGAAAGATGGTAATATTCTCTGTTAGTTTTCTTTCTTTGAGGGAAAACTAGTTCAATTCTTTGGACCCAAATAAGTGTCTATAGGAATTTGTCTAGTTTGAACTTAAAGGAGATTCATAGGGATGTATGCCCGATTTGGTTTAGTCCCTATAAGTGATTAAAGTCATAAATCATTTCAAAGGGTGCAGAGAAGGTTTACCAGAAATTTACCAGGGATGAGGGACTTCAGCTATGAGGAGAAGTTGCAAAAGTTAAGACTGTTCTCCACGGAACAGAGAAGGTTAAGAGGTGACTGAACATAGGTCTTCAAAGTGATGACAGGGTTTGACAGAACAGATAGAGAGCTATCATTCTCTCTGGCAAATGGACCAATAACCAGAGGTCATAGATTCAAAATCATTGGCAAAGAATCTGGAGAGGAGGTGAGAAATCTTTCATTGAGAAAGTTCTCGGGATCTGGGATGCTTGACCTGAAAGGTGCTGGAAGCCGTTTCCATAAATAAGTGTAATGGGAGTTGGACAGGTGCCTGAGGATCAGAAATGTAATGGGGTATGGACAAAAGTCAGGGATGTGGCATTAAGCATAACTGCGCCTTCGAAAAACTAGCACAGTCACAAAGGGCCGAATGGCCTCCTTCTGTGCTGTAAGTTTCTTTGACTCTGTAATCTTCTTTGACTCTGTAATCCAAAAGCAGTGACATCATCATGACTAAGCTCCCAAATCTGCCTGCATGTCAAAGCTCTGATTGGCTCTGGGTCTCACCCCCTCCCTAATAGCCCTTTCCCTTTGTTAATTGGTGCCTGGATTCATGGGAAATTCCTGACTGGTTATCAGGGATGTCAATCATCATTGGTGATGTCATTCCCTGTTTGAAATCAGGCTGTCCCAGTGGTATAAATACAGGAGATTGTGGCAGAAAGGGTCATTGCTGGAATTTACTAGGTGATATTGAGTAGTAATAGTATATAGTAATAACTAAGATGGCTTCCCAAGTGCGTCAGAACTACCACAAGGACTGTGAGGATGCTGTTAACAAGCAGATCAACCTGGAGCTCTATTCCTCCTATGTTTACCTGTCCATGGTGAGTCTTGTATTCCTTGTCACTGCATTTGGAAAAGTGGGAATTTCTTTCAGTCACTTCTTAACCAGTTTTAAACAATGTTTATCTCTTCTATCCTCTGAAAAGTTGGGGGATGGGTGGGGAGAGGAGCAGTGGAGATTCTTTGAACAGTGAGTGCTGCAAATGTATCATATGGATTGGGGAGGGGTGGTCCTTGTGAGTTAATGGACTGCTCCTTGTAGCAGCTGCTCTCTATTGATTAGTGTGAAACTAGCTGTTACTACCTGGGTTTGTAACTGAGCACAAACCTGATCTTTAGATTAAGAAAATATTCAGTTTCAATGGAATAGCTTATTCTCCTGCTTTAAAAAAAAATCAATGGGACACCCTTTACTGCCTCCAGTTGTCCTGAGTACTTTATAGTCAATGAAATGCAGTTTTTCTAGTGTAAATCCTGTTTTACTATAGGAAATGCAGTAGCCAGTTTGTGTACAAAAAGCTCCCTCAATGGGATAGTAATAGAACTAACTGGTTTAGTGATATTTAGTTGAGGAATGATGGCAGGACACTGGAGAGAGAGTTTCCATGTTCTTTGAAGTAGTGTTGTGATGTTTCCCATCCAGCTGATGGGACCTTGGGTTGACACATCCTCATGTGTAAACCTGGAAATAGGAGGAGGGACAGCTTGGAGATTAGTTTGACCAGTGATGAAATGTAATTTCAATTGTGTTTCTATCCTTGGTCATTGAATCCTTCATTCTTCCTTTGGATAACTTCCCCTCTTGAACCTTCAAAACTAATAAATTGAATTTTGCTAGTTAACATAGTATCCATTTTCAAAGATTGAGAGCTCATTAACTGGGGAAATGTAGTAAATGATCTTGAATTCTATATTATTGTCTAGATCTAGCATGAAGCTGTTTAAATTCTCTCCTCAGTCCTATTACTTTGACCGGGATGATGTTGCCCTGCGTCACTTTGCTGAGTTCTTCAAGGAGCAGTCACATGAGGAACGGGAGCACGCTGAGAAACTGCTGAAATTCCAGAATAAACGTGGAGGCCGAATCATCTTGGAGGACATCAAGGTTGGATTTAATAAATGATTGGCCTCCTGTCTGGAACCCTTCTATTTGAATTGGTTCCCATTTAATTCCACAGTTGTGGTGGTTTGATGCACTAATTCTATATTTGAAGATTTTGTTTCCTCGTAACATGGACTTGTTGCTTTTTACCCCTATTACTTGTACTTTCTCATGGTGGTTTTTTAATTCATTTGTAAGTGAATTGTCTGACTTTCCTCTTCAGAAGCCAGCGCAGGATGAGTGGAGCAATGGTCTGGAGGCAATGCAGAGAGCTCTGCAGATGGAGAAGGATGTGAACCAGAGTCTGCTGGATCTGCACAAACTCTCCACTGGCAACACTGACCCTCATGTAAGCTCTTTTTGGCTAAGATGGAGTTCCAGAACCTTGAATCTATTCAGAGCATCTCTCTGCCCACTGGGTTTGTTGTGTTTAGGCAAGGGACAGAAAAGTGAGGACTGGGAGGTTGGTCTACTGTGGACATTGACAAGTCAGTGTGTGAAGGTGATTTATTTAATTTAGAGTTATAGCACTGAAACAGGCTCTTCAGCCCACTGAGTCTGCTGACCAACAACCACCCATTTATACTAACCCTACAGTAATCCCATATTCCCTACCACCTACCTACACTAGGGGCAATTTACAACAGCCAATTTACCTATCACCTGCAAGTCTTTGGCTGTGGGAGGAAACCGGAGCACCTGGCGAAAACCCACCTGATCACGGAGAACTTGCAAACTCTGCACAGGCAGTACTCCAAATTGAACCCAGGTCCCTGGAGCTGTGAGGCTGTGGTGCTAACCACTGCGCTGCCCACAGATTCTGGGATCTGATCACCTATTGTGCAGTATATTAACTTTAATGATATAGTAATGCCATTACACTCAATTGCATCACTTGACTATATCTAACAAGAAGATTGAAATTGTAACCTTGAGGGAGAGATCCTTGTATAAAGCTGGATGTAACTGATTTCCCTCTCTTGGCAGCTGTGTGACTTCCTGGAGACTCACTACTTGGATGAGCAAGTGAAGATGATCAAGAAGCTTGGAGATCACATCACCAACCTGAAGAGACTGGGAGCCCCTGACAATGGCATGGGAGTGTACCTGTTTGACAAGCTCACCCTGGGGGAGAGTGATTGAACTGACTGCAGGGTTCAAGCTTGCTGTGTTTAGTGCTCATTTTTTCTACAATTGTGGAATTGAGACCTGGTGTCCTAGTGTGTAGTGCAATGTTAACTGTAAATAAACTGCTCCATATTGGACTGGGTTTTGCCTCAATTGGCTTGTATTTTGCAGATTTCAATAGTTTACTTTGGATAAAAAGAATTAAACTAGTTAAGCAGCATCTCATTAGGTTTATCTGATAAATAGATCTGGAATGTCTTTCTCCACAGCTCCTGACCTGAGTATTTCCAGCATTTTCTGTTGTCTTTTCAGTATCCAGTGGTTTTTCTTTCAAATTACACCTGGCCTGTGCAATAGCTTTTATTACCAGTCAACCCTATGACCTTTGTTTACTCCCTTCCCATTTATGAGTAATTCTGATTGCAATGTTCAGGGTCACATGTTGAAAGTCTTTGCTCAATTGTGTACTGAGTTGTAATTGGTAACTGCAATGACTACTGCAGCCATATGTAAGACATTCTAATACAATGTGTTTATATAGCACCTTTTTTTTAATGTTAGTAATGCTCCCTTGGAGCACTCTTCAAACAGAAGTGACACTCTGCCACATAAGGAGAGAAGGCAGGTGCCCAAACTCTTAGCCAAAGAGATGGGTGAGAATTGTTCTAGAATGCAATAACATTTTAGGGATGGAACTCCAGAGTTTGGAGCCTAAGTGAATACTACCACTGGTGATCAGTCACTCTGCTTTAATGACATCTGACCTTCAATCCATGAAATATCAGCTGCTGCAACTGTTGGCTTAAATTACAAATGATGCTGCGTGATGTAATGTCCCACTATTTCCATCCCATGCTCAATACTATTTAAGGTTAATATTGGCCTTGGCCAGCACTGCTTCAGGATCTACCAATCCCACTGAGTTTGTTTTTCACTGTGGGAGAGCTAGGGTGGCTCTTAACAAAATTACATTCAGATTTCCTGATGAGCTTTGTGGGCAAAAAGGCCATTCAGCGTTTGTCGTGTTGGTTTCCCTAAACACCAGTACTAAATAGAATTACAGTTGGCTGATGTGGACAATAAATCTGAAATACCATAATTGCACTGGACTATTAGGAGTTGGGGGAGGGGTGGAGAAAGTATGGATTCCTTATTGGGAAAGGATTGAACTTTGGTTCTGAAAGTCCTGCACTTGTTTCTTCTACTGAACAATATATCCTTCAGATTATTTTTTAAAAAGGGTTTGTAGTTGAAGCTGGAGGGATGGTGGGGCACTCACTTAGATTCAATCCTTCTAGAAGAATTCAATTGGATTTCAGTAAATGCATGAAGCAAAGGTAGTAAAGAGCTAAATAGCTATTTTTTTCCTGCACCAATTTATAAAGTGACTATTAGCAGCTCCTTCACTATTGTATCAATTTGAATTTAGACACATTGTACATTACATACCAAATAAGAATCATCCTTTCCAAATCCTACTGGATCTCCAATTGTCTCCTTCATCCCTATAGATAGAATCAAATGATGTTGCAACTGTAATTATCTAAAGTTTACAAGTTAACTTTAGGAACTTAATTGAGAATTGCATTAAGTGCAATGAAATTGTAGTCTTCAGACAATCAAAAGTTTCCTGTTACTTTATTTGGCCATTACTATTTATGAAAATTCACAAATGCCAAAGGATACTTCTTGTCACCTTAAGCTTTTTGTAATCAACATTTCTACTTCCTACAGCTACTGTGATAATTCAAAGTGGTCCTGTGGAAAGGATCAATCAATAGTTTCCACAAAACCAGTAACCACAGGCCTTAATCAAAGTCTCGGGTGGCCATTGAGTGACCACGTGGTGTCCATCGGTTTTTAGTCAAAACCCTTTGCGACTGCAGGACATTCACTGCATCTCGGATCCTTTTTGACCAGAACAGGTGTAAATACCCGGATACATTTTCTGTTCAGGTGGGTCAACTGTGCCCATTGGTGGCATCTGTCTTGAGAAGGTTGTACCTGTAGTGTGATTGGTTGCTCCAGATATGAATCACTGCCACCCTGTCTGGCCCATCTAAAACTGATTTAATCCAGATATTGTTTAATAAATCATTTATCTTTTAATCCTATGAGAAAATCTGTTTGTTTATTTGACCTCTAAAATACTCAGGGAAGAAAATGAAATTTCTTTTTTAAAAAAACACTGTCCACAGTCAGGTGAGAGGTGCAAAGTGGAAATCACCCACACAACACCCTCTCTCTCAACACCCACCACCACCCTCCCACACCCCTGCCCCCACGTTCTGTAACAACACTGAATTCAAAGAGGTTCTGTGGAAAGGATACATCAATAGTTCCCTCAGAACCAGTAACACAGGCCTTGATCAAAATTTTTGCTATCCACCTGGGTGGCCATTGAGTGACCATGTGATGTCCATCAGTTTGTTCAAAACCCTTTGCGACTGCAGGACATTCACTGCATCTTTGATCCTTTTTGACCAGAACAGGTGTAAATACCCGGATACATTTTCAGGTCAGGTGGGTCAACTGTGCCCGTTGGTGGCATCTCTCCTGAGAGGCTCGTGCCTTTAGCGTGACTGCTGGCTCCAGATGTGACTCACTGCCACCCGATTTGGTTTATCTAAAACAGAGATTTAATCCAAGGCAACACATCTCATCACCTAATTCAAGACTAAACCACTTCTGCAATGAAACCAGATGTCACAGCTTTAGATCTCAGAGGAACACAAACTTGAGGCAAAAGAACCAATGGGGGAGATGAGGAGAATTATTTTTACACAGATCCTTACAAGTAGTAAACTTGGTCAGATTATAAAAAGCTACTTGAGCAAAAGTAGCAAATTATCATTTAATTTGAAGTTGTGATGCTGGAATGTTAAACCACGAGGTATTGTCAGATTTATAGAGTGTCAAGGAATCTTCAGGAAGGGTGCAAAGGAGGTTTACCAGAAATTTACCAGGGATGGGGGACTTCAGCTGTGAGGAGAAGTTGCAAAAGTTAAGACTGTTCTCCACGGAACAGAGAAGGTTAAGAGGTGACTGAACAGAGATCTTCAAAGTGATGAAAGGGTTTGATAGAACAGATAGAGAACAAAAGCAGTGACATCATCGAGACTAAGTTTCCAAATCTGCCTGTACTTCAAAGCTCTGATTGCCTCTGGGTCTCAGCCCCTCCCTAATAGCCCCTCCCCTTTGTTAATTGGTACCTGGATTCATGGGAGATTCCTGACTGGCTATCAGGGATGTCAATCATCGTTGGTGATGTCATTTCCTGTTTGAAATCAGGCTGTGCCAGTGGTATAAATACAGGAGATTGTATTAGAAAAGGTAAGTGTAAGTTGTAGAGTGTTTTAGGTGGTAGTGAGCAGTAATAGTGTATAGTAAAAGTGAAGATGGCTTCTCAAGTGTGTCAGAACTACCACAAGGACTGTGAGGATGCTGTTAACAAGCAGATTAACCTGGAGCTCTATTCCTCCTATGTTTACCTGTCCATGGTGAGTTTTGTATTCCTTGTCACTGCATTCTGAAAAGTTGTAATTTCTCTTGTGTAGTTAACTAGCTTTAAACAAAGTTTCTCTTTCCTCTAAAAAGCTGTTGTGGGGGGAAAGAGGGGGATGGCAATTCTTTGAACAGAGTGCTGCAAGTGTGTAATACAGGGGGGTCCTTGTGAGTTAATGGACTGCTGCTTGTAGCAGCTGCTCTCTATTGAGGCTTAATGTGTGAAACTAGTTTAGTTACTACTTGAGTTTGTAACTGACCATAAGCCTGATTTTTTTTTTCTCCAGAAAAATGTTTAGTCTCAATGGAATGATGTATTCTCTTTTTAAATATCACCTTGACACTTTTCATTGCCCCAGGATGTCCAAATACTGTACAATCAATGAAATGCTGCTCTGTAGCGTAAACACTGATGTAGGAAATGCTGCAGCCAGTTTCTGTGCAGAAGTTCTCTCGACAATGAGACAGCAGTTAGATTATCCAGTTTAGTGAATTATAGTTGAGAAATGTTGGCAGGACACAGGAGAGAACTTTCTTTTTTTTTTTGGAGTGTTATGTTTTACATCCAGCTGATGTGGGTGGGGTGACTATCCTATCCTGTGAATACCTGGAAATAGAGAGATGAGTTTGACTGGAGTTGATGTGTAATCCAAAAATCTTGTCATTTGAATCTTCCTTCCTTTGGATAACATCCCCCTCCTTGAGCATTCAAAAATAGTAAATTGAATTTGTTGCTAGTTAACATTGTTCCATATTCTCAAAGTTTGAGACCTCCCTAACTGAGGAAATAGGGGTAATTGATCTTGAATTCTATATTATGATCTAGATCTAGCATGAAGCGGTTTAAATTCTCTCCTCAGTCCTATTACTTTGACCGGGATGATATTGCCCTGCGTCACTTTGCTGAGTTCTTCAAGGAGCAGTCACATGAGGAACGGGAGCACGCTGAGAAACTGCTGAAATTCCAGAATAAACGTGGAGGCCGAATCATCTTGGAGGACATCAAGGTTGGATTCAATGAGTCACCTCCTGTCTCTATCCCTTTAGATAGAATTGGTTCCCATTTGAATCCATGGTTGTGATGGTTTAATGCAATAATTCTATATTTGAACACACTTGGTTCTTAGTAACATGGACTTCTTGGCTTTTTTTCACCCACCAACCACAATTGTTAACCTTTTTTATGCTTTCTCATGTGTTTTTGTTTTAATCCATTGTAAGTGAACTGTCTGACTTTTTTTCCTCTTCAGAAGCCAGAGCAGGATGAGTGGAGCAATGGTCTGGAGGCAATGCAGAGAGCTCTGCAGATGGAGAAGGATGTGAACCAGAGTCTGCTGGATCTGCACAAACTCTCCACTGGCAACACTGACCCTCATGTAAGTTCTGAATGCAGGTGATTGGATTAAGTGGAGGTGGTTAAAACCTTTCCTGTTCAGAAGATCTCCATTGTCAATAGCTTTGTGTTGAGGTTTCTTCTGGGAGTGGGGGTGGTGGTGTTTAGGTGGAGGGCAGGGAGGTTAGTCTACTGTAAACATTGACTAGTCAAGTGATCCTGTGGCTTAAGCAGCTACTGAATAGCAATTGCTGTGCATCGGAACAATTTTTACATCAAACTCTGCACCTCTTGACTATTCCCCAGTCTAAGAGGGAGCAGATTTCTGGTAAGAAGCAATAGTGATGTGAAAAATATCACACCAAGTGGTTGGAATCTGAAATCCACTACCTGTGGTGGAGGTAGGTTTAATGGAGGGAATTGATTTTTCTTCCAAAAGGAAGAATGTGCTAGGCTACAGGCAGGGGAGTGGCTCCAGGTAAATGGCTCTTTTGGAGAGCCAGTACACATGACTGGCCAAATGGCCTCCTGTGCTGTACCAATTGACTTTGAATTAAAATCCAAAGGCAAAGCTCATTGCTTGGTATCTGCTGCTGGACATAACTAGCTGTTTTTTTTTCCCCTTCCACCCACTCAGTTGTGTGACTTCCTGGAGACTCACTACTTGGATGAGCAAGTGAAGATGATCAAGAAGCTTGGAGATCACATCACCAACCTGAAGAGACTGGGAGCCCCTGACAATGGCATGGGAGAGTACCTGTTTGACAAGCACACGCTGGAGGAGAGTGACTGAGTCAGTCACTGCAGTCAGTTTATTGTGTTTGGTATTCCTGTTACTGTAATGGTGTAAGAAGATTCCCCTCTGTTCTTTAGAGAGTTGTCTTTGTACAATGAGTTGAGGCTCTTGTGGGAGTGTAATGTTAATTGTAAATAAACTGCTCAATATTGGACTGGATTTTGTCTCTTTAAGGAATTGTTTAATTTGTTAATTCTGAATTAACATAATGTGGTTTGCATCAGACAGGAATTCCACTGGGCTATAGAACAGCTTCATCATGAGGTTCAGCTGAAGGTTATTTAATTTTCCCATCTGGAATAACACTTGATTTTTAGGCATGCAATTTCCTTTTTATTACATTCAATTACTGTTGAAAGTAGATATCTGCTTGCTCTTACATCTTTTAACATTGTAAAGCATTCCATAATGCTTAACAAGACTGTTAAATAGAATATGACATTGAGATACAAGGAGAGAAGACAAGTAACCAAAAGCTTAGTCAAAGAAGTGGGTGTTTTTTCCTTTCTTAAAAGGAGTGATTGGAAGAGGTTTGAGAGAACACTAGAAGCTTAAGTACAAAGAACTCTTCCCACTGGTGCTGAATATTCTCTGCATCACTGACAAATTTCACTAATGCCTAAATACACAAATATTAACTGCAACTCCTTTTAAAATGGAAAAGGATGCTTTGGAATGAGTTAATGTTGTACTATTTCAGTCCCGGTCTCTGCCCTAGGAATGAGCAGTTCTGGTATTTAATAAGCTACTAGTCTGAGTTCTGATGGTGGAATACACATGCTCTTGCTCACTCAAATTCAAAACTGCTGCTTCAGTCTTCCTGTTATGGCTGTTGTATTTAAAGTCGGAGCTCCCTGAATTCCAAATATTGAGATGGATTACAATTACATGACTTGAAAATTAACCCAAACTGCCATAATTTCACTCCTTTCAGGAGGGAGGAAGTGTGGACTTGGTTCTGAAAACCTTACAGCAACTCTCTAGTGAATAGGTTTATCTAATCTTCTTCCAACAAAGCTTGGATAAGGTGGTGCAGTCAGAGGAGAGTGTGTGGAAATGTACCCTAATCTAATGCTGCTGGAAGCAGTGAACATATTTCATTAAATGCATGAAGCTTAAACTACATGTTGGCATCCTTCCATCTATGAAAGATGATGGACATGAAGTGAACAAACCATTTAGTCATTTACAGTACAGAAGGAGCCCATTGAGTCCATATCCGCTCCACAGAGCTATGCTGTCAGTCCCAGTCCCTGGCTTGATCCCTATCGTTGGGGTGTCTTCTCTTGGTGCACCTTTGCTGATGGTTGTGAAGGGCAATCCTTGATTGGCACATTCTGCCACAAGTGCTGCACCTGAAGTTACCAAGTGATGCTAAGTTGTTTTTGGAATTGGCACCTGTGTCAATCTACTCTGGCCATTTGTTGGCATGGTAGTGCATGCCAGTCCACTGGATGTGTCACCATTTCCCTCTTGTGCCAGCTGGTGCCTCCCAGGTGTGATATTCGACCTTTAGGGTCTTCATATCATGCTTACAAGCATCCTTGAAGTGGAGCTTTGGCTGCCCCACTGATCTGCCTCTGGCTATCTCACCAGACCTTGGGTATGTGACCATCTTCCATCCTGCAGACATGTCCGATCCACCAAAGCTGCCTCTGTTTAATTGGTGCCAACACATTTGGGAGCTCTGCCTTTGAGAGGACTGCCACATTTGTGATTTTGTCCTGCCATCTAAAACACAGATTTAATCCAAGACAACACATCTCATCACCTAATCCAGGACTCAACCACTTTTGCAATGAAACCAGATGTCAACACATTGGATCTCAGACAAACACCAATGTGAGACAAAAGAACCAAAGGGGAGAGATGAGAATTACTTTTAAGCAGCGAGCTGATATGATCTGGAATGCACTGTCTGAAAGGGTGCTGGAAACAGATTCAATAATAACTTTGAAGAGGAAGTTGGATATATACTCGAAAAGGAACTAAATTGCAGGGCCATGGGGAAAGTCCAAGCCAATGCGACTGATTGGATAGCTGTTTCAATGAGCCAGCACAGGCACGGTGGGCTGATTGGCCTCCTTCTGTGCTGTATAAACCTACTATAAGTCAGAGTATCATCATTTTAATCTGATTCAAATATTCTTTAGCCTCATGGAAAGTTAACCATAAAAGGACTCATCTAATATACAGAATTAATGGGCAGGAAAAGACAGCTGGCCCATCGAGCCTGCCCCAAAACACACTGCAGCAAATGGAGACGGGGCTTATTTTTTTCTTTCATGGGTTGTGGATGTCGCTGGCAAGGCCAGCATTTGTTACTCATTCCTAATTGCCCTTGAGAAGGTGCTGGTGAGCCACCTTCTTGAACCTCTGCAGTCCGTGTGAGGTACACCCACAGTGCTGTTAGGGATGGAGTTTCAGGATTTTAACCCAGCGACAGTGAAGAAACAGTGATCTAGTTCCAAGGCAGGATGGTGTGTGACTTGGAGGGGAACTTGCAGGTGCTGTTCCCATGTATCTGCTGCCTTTATCCTTCTCGGCGGTCGGGGTCGCGTGTTTCGAAGCTGCTGTGCAAGGAGCTTCAGTGCATCTTATAAATGGTACACACTGCTGCCACCGTGTGGACAGAGTGAATATTTACAGTGGTGGATGGGGTACCAATCAATGGGGCTGCTTTGTCCTGGATGGTATTAAGTTTCTTGAGTATTGTTGGAGCTGCGCTCATCCAGGCAAGTGGAGTCACACTCCTGACTCGTGCCTTGTAGTTGGTTGACAGGCTTGTGGGAGTCAGAAGGAGAATTACTCGCCACAGAATACCCAGCATCTGACCCACTTTTGTAGTTACGGTATTTATATGGCTGGTTCAGGCAAGTTTCTCTTCAACGGTAATCTCCAGGATGTTGATGGTGGAACATTCAGTGATGATAGTACCGTTGAATGTCAAGAGGAGATGGTTAGGTTTTCTCGTGTTGGATTGTCATTGCCTGGCACCTGTGAATGTTACTTGCCAATTATCAGCTCAATCCTGAATGTTGTCCAGGTCTTGCTGCTTGTCGACACTGTGAGTTTCAGTATCTGAGGAGTTGCGAATGGTACTGAACACTGTGCAATCATCAGTGAATACCCCCACTTCTCAATTTATGATGGAGGGAAGATCATTGATGAAGCAGCTGAAGATGATCTGTGGGTGACACTGTATTCAGTAATGTTCACTCCCTCTCATTCTCTCATTTCCATTTCTCTGTCCAATAGTTGGTTTGCAAATTCACTCAAGACGACTTGATTGCTTTCAATATTGTATCAGCTCCACAGTTCCTTGCAAGTAACAAACTGGGCCCGATTATGAAAAGCCACCTCAGTGAAAGTAACACATTATCATTTAACTCAAATGAGAGCGTTAAACAACAAGACATTTTCAGATTTGAAGAAGCTCAAGGAACCCAGAAGTAGTGATATCATCGAGACTAATCTCTCAAACCTGCTTCTATTTCAAAGCTCTGATTGGCTCTGGGCATCACCCCCCCTTCCCCACAACTCCTCTCCTTTGTTTATTGGTGCCTGGATTTATGGAAGATTCCTGACTGGCTATCAGGGATTGTCAATCATTGGTGATGTCATTCCCTGTTTGAATGCAGTCTGACCAAGAATATAAATACAAGAGCTTGTAAGAGAAAGGTTTAGTTTCAGATAATAGCGTATAGAGATAGTGAAGATGGCTTCTCAAGTTTGTCAGAACTACCACAAGGACTGTGAGGATGCTGTTAACAAGCAGATCAACTTGGAGCTCTATTCCTCCTATGTTTACTTGTCCATGGTGAGTCTTGTATTCCTTGTCACTGCATCTGAAAAGTGGGAATTTCTCCAGTTCACTGTTTAAAGCTTTAGTTCTCTTGACTTTCTGTGCTGGGAGAAGAAACCTTTTGGGAAGTGAATGTTTTGAAGTGTGTAATACAAGGGGATGATAAGTTAATGGACTGTTCCTTGTAGCAGCTGCTCTCTATTGAAGTTTAATATATGAAACAAGCTCAGCTGCTGCCTGTGTTTGTAACTGATGTGCACAAACCTGGTCAAGTGTTTGTGAATTTTGGCAAATGTCAACAATGGGGTGATTGTAGTTGGTGAAATGTTGGTTGGTTCTCACTAGTTTGTTTTCCTGTTTGTGTGGATAAGAACTACTGAGAATCCTGGGGTTGAAATCTTGTTTACTGTTGAACTATATTGTGTAAAACTACTGGCATTAGAGATTTCTCTTGTTCCATGCCCAATATTTAGTTTAGTATGGATCAATATTAATTTCTAATGTCTTTTGCTACCTTGATGTTTCAAAGTACTTTGCAGCCAATGAAGTACTTTTTGTTTTAATCAGTGTTATCATTCTAATATTGAAACAAAACAGCCATTTTGTGCACAATGGGGTCTTGCCAAGTGAGGTGATCAGATTATCTCTTGGTGGTTTTGGCTGAGGGATAAATATTGGCCTGGACCCTGGGGAGAACTTGCTCTGTTTGAAATAGTGCTGTTATGTCCTATCCCAAGAGGACAAATGGGAGCCTTGCTTTAACATCCCATCTGAATGGTGGAAAGTAGGAGGTTCCACTTATCCAGCATTAAGGTTGTTTGACTTGACATGAAATGTATTCCCAAACTTTCTTTTAATTTGCTGGTTCCCTTTCTGTAGAGAAAGGAGGTGGGGCTATTAAGCATGTTCAATGATAATGAAATGAATTGAATTCTTTGCTAGTGAACTAACAGTGAGATCAGGATCTAGCATTAATTCTATGCTTCAAATTCTCTCCACAGTCCTATTACTTTGACCGGGATGATGTTGCCCTGTGTCACTTTGCTGAGTTCTTCAAGGAGCAGTCACATGAGGAACAGGAGCATGCTGAGAAACTGCTGAAATTCCAGAATAAACGTGGAGGCCGAATCATCTTGGAGGACATCAAGGTTGGGTTTAATGAATGTATGGCCTCCTGTCTGGAACCCTTTAGATAGAATTGGTTCCCATTTGAATCCATGGTTGTGATGGGTTAATGCAATAATTCTATATTTGAACACATTGGTTCTTCGTAACATGGACTTGTTTTTTTTTTTTGCCCCTTTTTCTGCCCGCCCCAATTGTTTACCTTTTTTATACTTGTGTTTTTGTTTTAATCCATTGTAAGTGAACTGTCTGACTTTCCTCTTCAGAAGCCAGAGCAGGATGAGTGGAGCAATGGTCTGGAGGCAATGCAGAGAGCTCTGCAGATGGAGAAGGATGTGAACCAGAGTCTGCTGGATCTGCACAAACTCTCCACTGGCAACACTGACCCTCATGTAAGTTCTTTAATGTGGGCTATTGGCTAAGTTGGAGTTCATGGAACCTTGCAGTCCTTGAGCCTGTTCAGAGGATTTCCATTTGCAATAGTTTTGTGTTGATGTCTATCTTTGGTATTTTGGAAAGGGACAGTTGAGGAGGGCTGTGAGGCTGATGTACTCAATGTCCACAGTACATGGATCCCAGTGATTGTGGGATTTAATCCTTTTTTTTTTCCCCTGCCACACAGTAGGTGAACTTTATGATGCATAATCCCATTGCTCTCTGTTGCATCACTTAATTATCCTGTGGTGCCAGAGGAATAAAATTGAACCCTTGAGGGCAGCTCGTATTCCTTGATCTGCTGGACATAACCCATTTTCCCCTTTTTTTTTCAGTTGTGTGACTTCCTGGAGACTCACTACTTGGATGAGCAAGTGAAGATGATCAAGAAGCTTGGAGATCACATCACCAACCTGAAGAGACTGGGAGCCCCTGACAATGGCATGGGAGTGTACCTGTTTGACAAGCTCACTCTGGGGGAGAGTGACTGAACTGACTGCAGGGTTCAAGCTTGCTGTATTTAATGCTCCTGTGAATTTAATTGTACAAAGATTGAAACCATTATTGCTGGCACAACAGGAGTGCCTTAACAGAGTTGGGGCCTGGTCTTGATCTGGAGTGTAATGTTAACTATAAATAAACTGCTCAATGTTGGACTGGATTTTGCCTCCTTTGGTTCCCTTTTTCAGATTAACATGTGGCTTCTGTTGGATAGAAATTATACTGGGCTGTACAAGAGCTCCATCATTTCCCATTTGAAAGTTCTTGAGTTTTCTTTTGGCTATTCAGGGTGACATGTTGAAGGGTTAACATCAATTGTAGAAATGCTTTAATACACATTATTGTACATTGGTGATCACCTTTAACATTGTAAAACCATTGCAAGAAGCTTCAGAGCATTACTGAAAGTGACACTAAGTTACAGGAGGAGAAAGCAGGTGCCTAAACTCTTGGTCTGAGATGGGTATTCAGAGGTTGCTTTCGACTTCCCTCTGTAAACATCTCTGCCCTCTAGATCTTGAAGTAGGTGACTGAATACAAGAGCATGTCACTACTAGTGACAACAGATTTAAATTTATAGCCGAGTGATATTCATGAATTGAAGTTTCAGATGCTTCAATTGTTTAAAATAACAGTGTTTTCTAGTGACTTTAATATTTGACCATTTCAGTGCCTGGGGTTAATGTCTGCCCTGGGAAGTGAAATTTGGGATTGGAAGATTAAAATAACTAACTGGTCTTGACTTCATGTGAATACATCTAGTGTAGCTCTCACATCCAATTTTATAACTTTAGACTTTCTGATGAGCTTTGTGGGCAGGTTATGAGCATCCCTGAATTGAAAGTACTAAAGGAGATTATGGTATTTCAGGTTGATTTCCCAATTCTATTTTCATTTGCCTTTTGGGGGTTGGGTGGAAAAAGGACAGTTTTTTTTTCTTTGGAGGGGATTGAATTGGACATGGATTCAAAATCATACACAAAAAAAGTAGAGGACATTTGAGTTGTGATCTGGAATGTTCCACCTGAAATGGTGGCAGAAGCAAATTCCATAAATAATCTTAATGGGAGCTAGACAGGTGCTTGAGGCTCAAACTGAATGGGTTATGGACAAAAAGTAGGAATGTAGCATTAACACTACTGCTTGTTTGGGAGCTAGCACAGGCCCAAAGGGCTGAATGGCCTCCTTCTGTGCTGTCAGTTGCTATGACTCTAAGCCAAAAGCAATGAAATTGAGACTAGTCTCCCAAACCTGTCTCTTTCAAAGCTCTGGGTCTTATCCCCCTCCCCCACACCCCCTCTCCTTTTGTTAATTGCCTGGTTTCAAAGGAGATTCCTGACTGATAACCAGTCGTCGCTGCTAATGCCATTCTCTGGTTGAATGCAGGCTGTCCCAGTTGTGTAAATGAGCTTGTGACAAGGATCAGTTCTAAAAGTGTTCAGGTACTAGTGAGACGATAGTACATAGAAATAGTGAAGCTGGCTTCCCAAGTATGTCAGAACTACCACCAGGACTGAGAGGATGTTAACAAGCAGATCAACCTGGAGCTCTATTCCTCCTTTTGTTTACCTGGCTATGGTGAGTCTTGTATTCCTTACATTCTGAAAAGTTGTAATTTCTTCAGTCTTGTGAATTGGCTTTAAACTCCATTACTCTTAATCTTCTCCCATGTGTGATGGAGGGGAAAGAATATTTGGTCAATGAATAATTCCTGTGTGTAATAGAGGGTGGTATTGAGTTAATGGACTGCTCCTTGTAACAGTTGCGCTCTGTTGTGAGGTTTAATATATGAAACTAGCTCCGCTAGTTGTAATTGAGCATAAACCTGGTCAAGCTAATATAAATCAATGGGATGATTTATTTTCATGTTCATTTTTTAAAAAATAAATACATCACTTGCAGAACACTTTTCTCTACCTCAGCATCTCCCAAGTGCTTCAAGAGATCAAATATTGGCAGGACACTAGAGAGAATGTCCCTGTTTTTTGACATGTGGTGATTGTCATCCCGGTGACCGTACATTGTTTTGCTATATCTGAATGACTGGAAGCAGGCGGGGAGATAACTTAGCCAGTGTGCAGAGTTTAGCTTGATTGGACATGAAATATAATCCCAAAATCTTTTTTCCATCTTTGGTCATTGGATCTTTCATCCTTCCTCTGGATAGCATTCCCCTTACTTGCAACTTCAAAAATAGTAAAATGAATTTTGCTAGTTTAAAAAACAAAGTGTTTTTTTTTTTGTTCAGAGCTCACTAACTGGGGAAATAGAGATTTGATCTTTAATTCTATATTATGATCTAGATCTAGCATGAAGCTGTTTAAATTCTCTCCTCAGTCCTATTACTTTGACCGGGATGATGTTGCCCTGCGTCACTTTGCTGAGTTCTTCAAGGAGCAGTCACATGAGGAACGGGAGCACGCTGAGAAACTGCTGAAATTCCAGAATAAACGTGGAGGCCGAATCATCTTGGAGGACATCAAGGTTGGATTCAATGACTGAATTGGAACTGATTCTTTCAATACTTGCTACGGTAATTTGATTACAAGGTTGTGGTGATTTAATGCAGAAATTATATATTCATGTAACTCATTAGTTCCTGGTAACATGGACTACTTCTTGTTGCTTTTTCACCCCTCTTTATTCTTGTACTTTCTCATGTGTTTTATTTTGTCCATTGTAAGTGAACTGTCTGACTTTCCTCTTCAGAAGCCAGAGCAGGATGAATGGAGCAATGGTCTGGAGGCAATGCAGAGAGCTCTGCAGATGGAGAAGGATGTGAACCAGAGTCTGCTGGATTTGCACAAACTCTCCACTGGCAACACTGACCCTCATGTAAGTTCTTAATGTGGGCTTTTGGCTAAGTTGGAGTTGGAATTGGTAGAACTTTACTGTCACTGTCCTTGAGCTTATTTTAAAAAATTTCAATGCCTGGTAACTTTGGGGTGTTTCCTGGTTCTTGGGTGGGTATGGGCAGAGGACATGGAAGTTGTCTTGCTATGAGCATTGAGAAGTAAGTGTCTCACTGACCCTGGGATCTCAGCACTTATTGTACAAGAATTACTGGATAACTGGTGCAAATTTACAATAATCTTTACACCAGTCCAGGAGGATTAAAATCCCAACTGAGTGGTAGGCATAGCTTGGAAATTTGATATCTGCTGCTGAACATAACTTTTAAGTTTCCATTTTCTTTTCAGCTTTGTGACTTCCTGGAGACTCACTACTTGGATGAGCAAGTGAAGATGATCGAAAAGCTTGGAGATCACATCACCAACCAGAGGAGACTAGGAGCCCCTGAGAATGGCATGGGAGAGAGTACCTGTTTGACAAGCTCACCCTGGGGGAGAGTGACTGAACTGACTGCAGGATTGAGCCCTTTTGTCTTTAAAGTTTTTGTTCTAATGTGTGAGGAATGATGGCTTGTGAGATCTGGGCTCTTGATGTGGAATGTAATTACTGTAAATAATTTTCTCAGTGGACTGGGTTTTGTCTCTACTTTCTGGTGGTTGCTTATTTTCAATTAACTTTGTCTTTACATTTAAACAAGAATTACACTGGGCCGTATAACAGCTTTATTTTTCCATCTTTCCTTCTGATGGATTGAATCAGATGTTCATCACTTGTTGAAGGTCTCTCTTCAATTGTGTACCTTTTGAACAAATTGTATCTATGCATTTCAATCTGTCAAGAAATGCAGTGATACAACAATTTGCATTTATAGAGCCCCTTTAGCATTGTCAATCAATGTACTTCACACGAACGCTAAAAGGAAAATTTGACATGGACCGATGAGGGAGCAGGTGCCCTAATGTTTATTCAAGAGGTTGGTTTTAAGGAGTGCTTTTGTAGAGAGGGAACTCCCAAGTTCAGGACCGAGACAGCTGAATACAAGTAAATGTTACCAATGTTGATGAATAGTCTCTATCCCAACATCAATAGTATCTCTCAAACTCCTCAATATAACAATATCAGCTGCTATAGTATTTAAAATGTACAGAACCATTTCCAATGCATTAGTGTCACACCATTTCACTTTTGATCTTTATCTGCGAAGAACTAGCCATCATCATTTTTAGTTCAATGAACAATTTTATTCAGAGCAGATACAAGCCCAGGGAAGTGTAGTAAGCTTCTATCATTCTATTGACTTAATAGTGTAAGATTAAACCAGGGGTAGTTAATTAAGCTCATTGCTGCTTCTATTTACTTTCTGGTAAGCTTTGTGGGCTGAGCAGCACAAACAGCCTTAAACCAGCAATCTTAGAGCTTCATATTACTAAAAGAGTTGCAATCATGTGATTTAGCAAATCAACCAGAGTTACCATATTTGCTTGCTTTATACTGGTCTCTTGGGGGAATGTGTGGTTTCCTAATCCATGAGAATGGGTCTTAAATGCCCTTTTCCCTATCCCAGCACATCTTTCACTCTCTTTCCACCACTTGGAATGACCTCTCTTATTCCCATATGAAATGGGGTATGGTACTGGTGGGAGTGGATCCTTGCAGAGCTGAGCTCCAATGAAGGATACCTCAGGAAGGTGTAAATGTATTAACACTGTCTGAGATTTTGCTAAGTTATGTTTATCAATGATGCTGCATTTCTGCATGTGCCATCTAGTGGTTGTGTTATCGACAAACAGTCTTTTATTAAATGTACAAAGCAAATAACTTTAAAGCCCCACCTATTTAAATAGATGCTTCTCATGAAAACACATTTCCCCGATGCATGCCACCCCCGTGGTTGACCCATCAATGTATAAACAAAATGCAATCAGTTTCCCCACAAATGTATCTGTTTGCACTTGGGCCCATTGTGTATCATTTGAGTCTCATCATTTCAATCAGATTCAAATATTCTGGATACGGAATTGGCTGGCCCATAGAAGTCAGAGGGTGGTAGATGGAAAGTATTCAGCATGGAGCTCGGTGACCAGTGGTGTTCCACAAGGATCTGTTCTGGGACCTCTGCTATTTGTGATTTTTATAAATGACTTGGATGAGGAAGTGGAAGGCTGGGTGAGCAAGTTTGCCGATGACACAAAAGTTGCTTGAGTTGTGGATAGTGTGGAAGGCTGTTGTAGGTTGCAACGGGACATTGACAGGATGCAGAGCTGGGCTGAGAAGTGGCAGATGGAGTTCAACCTGGAAAAATGTGAAGTGATTCATTTTGGAAGGTCGAATTTGAATGCAGAATACAGGCTTAAAGACAGGATTCTTGGTAGTGTGGAGGAACAGAGGGTTCTTGGGGTCCATGTTCATAGATCGCTCAAAGTTGCCACCCAAGTTGATAGGGTTGTTAAGAAGGCGTATGGTGTGTTGGCTTTCATTAACAGGGGGATTGAGTTTAAGAGCCGCGAGGTTATGCTGCAGCTCTATAAGGCCCGGGTTCGACCACACTTGGAATATTGTGTTCAGTTCTGGTCGTCTCATTATAGGAAGGATGTGGAAGCTTTAGAGAGGGTGCAGAGGAGATTTACCAGGATGCTGCCTGAACTGGAAGGCATGTCCTACGAAGAAAGATTGAGGGAGCTAGGGCTTTTCTCAGAGCGAAGAAGGATGAGAGGTGACTTGATAGAGGGGTACAAGATGATGAGAGGCATAGGTAGAGTGGATAGTCAGAGACTTTTTCCCAGGGTGGAAAGGGCTATCACCAGGGGGCATCATTTTAAGGCGATTGGAGGAAGGTTTCGGGGAGATGTCAGAGGTAGGTTCTTTACACAGAGAGTGGTGGGTGCGTGGAATGCGCTGCCAGCGGTGGTAGTAGAAGCAGATACATTAGGGGCATTTAAGCGACTCCTGGATAGGTACATGGATGATAGTAGAATGAAGGGTAGGTAGTTAGTTTGATCTTAGAGTAGGTTAAAGGTTCGGCACAACATCGTGGGCCGAAGGGCCTGTACTGTGCTGTACTGTTCTATGTTCTATGTTCAGCCTCATTGAATGTCAACCATAAAAGGACTCATCTAATGTCTGAAATTGATCGTCAGAAAAAGAGCAACTGGTCCATCAAACCAGCCCCAAAACACACTGTAGCAAATGGAGATCTGTCTGTGGGTGACACTGTATTCAGTAATGTTCACTCCCTCTCACTGAGTTTTACCAGACAACATTTCATGAGAATACAAACCAAAAACCTGTCACATCCATTATCCTCCACTATTTGATGCCCCCTGTAGCCAATCCTCACATGTCCATTCTCTATATTAGATCAGGATGGAATTTCCATTTCTCTGTCCCATGGTTGGTTTGCAAGAAAACCTGATTCCTTTGAATATTGTAACAGCATCACAGTTCCTTGCAAGTAACAAACTTGACCCCAGATTGTGAAAAGCCCGGTGAAAGTAACAAGTTATCATTTATTTCAACGTTCTGGTTGCAGAGTGTTAAACAATGTGAAACTTTCAGATTTGAAGGAATCCTTAGAAAAGGTTCAGAGGAGGTTTACCAGGATGGTACCAGGGACGAGGGACTTCAGTTATGAGAAGTTGCAAAAGTTAAGACTCATCTCCATGAAATAGAGAAGGTTAAGAGGTGACCTAATAGAGGTTTTCAAGATGATGAGTGGTTTTGAGAGAGTAGATAGAGAACTATTATTCCCACTGGTGAGTCGGTCAATAACTAGAGCTCATAGATTCAAAACGTATGGCAACAGATCTGGAGGGGAAATGAGAATTATTTTTCAATGAGAGTTCTTGACATCTGGAGCACTAAACCTGAAAAGGGGGTGGAAGCTGATTCCATCGTAATTGTAAAAGGGAGATAGGCAGGTACTTGAGACTGAGGAACTCCCAGGGTTATGGAAAAAGAGTGGGGATGTGGAACAAAGCATAACTGCTCTTTTCAAGAGCCAGTACAGGCACAGTGGGCCGAATGGCCTCCTTCTATGCTGTACGTTTCTATGATTCTATAACCTAAAAGCACTGACATCACTGAAACTAAGCTCCCAGACCTGCTGATGTTCCAAAGCTCTGATTGTCTGTGGGTCTCACCCACTTCCCCACACCCCATCTCCTGTGTTAATTGGTACCTGAATTCATGGAAGATTCCTGATTGGCTACCATGAATTTTCAATCATCGGTGATGTCATTTCCTGTTTGAATGCATGCTGCCCAAGTAGTATAAATACAAGAACTTGTATTAGAAAGGGTTAACTTTAGAGCTTTTAAGTGATAGTATATAGTAATAGTGAAGATGGCTTCCCAAGTGTGTCAGAACTACCACAAGGACTGTGAGGATGCTGTTAACAAGCAAATCAACCTGGAGCTCTATTCCTCTTATGTTTACCTGTCCATGGTGAGTCTTGTATTCTTTGTTGCTACATTCTGAAAAGTTGGAATTTAAAACTAGTTAAGCTATATTTCTCTTGACTTCTTTCCTTGGGAGAGGAAACATTTTGGGTAGTGAGTATTTCAAGTGTATAAATCAGTGATGGTGAGTTAATAGACTGTAACTTGCAACAGCTGCTCTCAATAAAGACCTTCTTAATATAGAAAAGAAACTCAGGTCAGAGCAGAGTTAATGACTGAGTACAAACCTGGTCAAGTGTTTACCAATATTTTGACAGTATTGGCCAGATTCAGTAGGATAACTGTAGATAGTGTAATATTGACAGGTCCTTGCTACCTTTTCTCTGGGGGTGAAGTTGTGTAAGAACTCTTTCTACATTGCCTAGGTCTCTAAAACTAAACTCTAAGGTTTGAAACTCCTAGAATGAAGAATTTTATTTTCTCAAATTTTGGAGTTGAATGGAAAGTCGGATGTGCTATTTACTCAAATGTTGAGTTTGACTTGATAGAGAATCTAATCCCAACCTCCTGGGTTTTTCCTGGTTGAGTCTTTCATTAGCCTCTTTGTAGGGAGAGGATGTTAACCACCATATTAAAAGATTATTAAAATGAATTTAACTTACCAGCAATGATCTATTTTTTTTCAAGAAGTTGAAAACTCACTAACATAGTTGGAGAAAAAGACTGGAGTTTTATGGAGGCAAGATCTATGTCTAGCATGATTCTAAAATTTCTCTACCTGCAGTCCTATTACTTTGACCGGGATGATGTTGCCCTGCGTCACTTTGCTGAGTTCTTCAAGGAGCAGTCACATGAGGAACGGGAGCACGCTGAGAAACTGATGAAATTCCAGAATAAACGTGGAGGCCAAATCATCTTGGAGAACATCAAGGTTGGATTGTAACAAAGTCTTGTGCAGTTTAAAGAGCAAGCTTTCTATTTTTTTTTTTTCAAATAGGTTTATTGTACCATACCAACCTGGTGCCTAAAATTTAGTCTCTGGTTCTCTTTATTGCTAAAAGGAGCATCACTGGCAGATCTTTGTACTTTCCAATATAATGGAAGTACTGTCAGGGAAAGAATCCTAAGGTGATGGATGACTTTTTAAAGTGACATTGAATTTCTTTGGTACATCACTTTTTTTTTTCTCCGACTAGTTTGCAAGTGCAAAATGCAGTTGATGGTAAATGGTATGGTATATTGGGTTTTTCATGAGTGAAGAATAGACTTCAGAAGTTTCATTGCTATTAATGCACCTCATCTGGATTCCAGTTTTGTGCCCAACCTTCAATCTTAAACTACACTGGCCTTGACCAAGTAGTCTTTATTCATTGCATCACGATATGTTTTCTCACCTGAAGATGGTGTTTGAAGAGTACTCCAATTAAGCTGGTTGGAGAATTGACTGGGTAAATGGGAACATGAGGATTTTAAAAGGACTAGCAAATTGAAGTATAATTGGGAATGGAGCTTTTTTTTTTTTTAAAACTAAAAATGGCAGAGCAATGAATTGATCTAGTGTCCGGTAATAGACTTCAATGCCATCCCAGTGATTTATACTGCACCCCACACCCACAATACTCCCTCCTAATATAATGAGGTGCACAGGTTAATTTCTGTTGCTGCTAACCCTGAGCATAACATCCCCTGGACTTTGCACTCTCACTAACAGGACCACTATTCTGTTCCAGAAGCCAGAGCAGGATGAGTGGAGCAATGGTCTGGAGGCAATGCAGAGAGCTCTGCAGATGGAGAAGGATGTGAACCAGAGTCTGCTGGATCTGCACAAACTCTCCACTGGCAACACTGACCCTCATGTAAGTTCTGAATAATTGAGCTAAGGTGATATTAGAATCTGCCCTCTAACCTACATTGGTAGAATTCCATATAGGTATGTTCTATGCTTGGAGATTTCAGTTTGTATTTTGAGCAAAAAGGCCATTTACACTGTAGCCTTGAATCACAAAACTGTTCCCACAGCACTTGGTATCTGAGGCATTCACTCTCTGTTTATTGGAATTGGTGGCTACAAATGGGCAGTTTTTGCTCCTGTCTGTCTAAATGTAACAATCCCTCAAACACTTATCCCAGTCCAAAAATATCATTGTTTGCACTAAGTATACTTGATTTCTCTTCCTCCTTCAGCTTTGTGACTTCCTGGAGACTCACTACTTGGATGAGCAAGTGAAGATGATCAAGAAGCTTGGAGATCACATCACCAACTTGAAGAGACTGGGAGCCCCTGACAATGGCATGGGAGAGTACCTGTTTGACAAGCACACGCTGAGTTGATTGAGACTCTAAATGCTTTATGCATGGAACAAATTGAAATGTGATCCAAATGCTGATGGATGCTTTGTTTGTGGTTAATTCCAGTTTTCTCATTGTTATAATGGAAATAAAAGTATTCATCATTGAACTAGTTTGTCTTGATTCAAATCAACTAAATCATCGAACAATCAAATCAAGCTGCATTAGTCTGTTGACCATCTGATCACAAAACATTTTTTTTTTTAATTCCCTGCCCCATTCCTGCTTACTAAATTGATTGTAATATCTGTCTGGGATAGTTTGCTGACATTTCAATATTTAGTCAGAAGTTTATAGGAGATTACTGCAATCACTCCCAATTTCTGCTGCAAAGGGGTTTTTTCATTTCTGCCAATGAAATGGAGTTGTGCAAGAGTGAGTGTGGCTGAATTAGTTTTAACTTCAGGTTAGAGAATAGGGAATATCTGTTCCTGATTCTCTAGATAAGGAAGGGGGAAGTCACCTGCTCTTTAGGTGGTTCTACATTAGACTGATGCTACAAGTTACTTGTGGGGTTGCTTAAAGTGTGTTTTTTTTTAACCTTTCTACATAATGTAACAATGGCCACCTTTCACTAGTTTTGTTCTAAACTTCACCATATTTCATTCAAAGGCCATACTAGGGGGAGGTGGGGAAAGAGGGAAACAGAAATGTTAGATGCTTCAGTCAGGAAGCATAAGACACTTAATGTTTTTAGCATAAAACTGTTTCTCAACATACTCAAGTTTTCCAGAAGGAAAGATGGTGGATGTTTAAACACTTGGGTTTGCAAACTTTCTTCCCACCCCCTCCCCACCCCACCCAAAAACCAAAATTTTGCGGGGAGAGGACTCCATACAGCACTTTAGAGACAGAGCAACAAGGTTCTGTTTAAAGCTTCTCCACTGATCCATTTTTCCAACTCTCTGGCTTGTTTGTGGATTCACTGTGGACTGTCTGGTGCAGATCTGTCTCTTTCAAGCTGTTATGGTCAACATTGTGAATTGTAGTGTTATGGACTCATTAGGGACCCAATAAGCTGCTTATCAATTCAGCAGGAGACAGATTCACTTTCAACTGGTCTCAACACCATCTACAGGATGGCATTTTCCTTTGCAAACTCATTGATCTCTTTGTGATATTTTGTGAAGCTCTGATTCTGAGAAAAGATGCTGTCAAATTCACTGAGGAAATTCAAATAAGCCAACATCAAATATAGAATTGATGAGGTTCCACATGAGATTATTAGGAAAAATGGAATTGGATGCAACTTTTAGACGTGCTTGGGGAATGGGGTAGGAGGTCTGTGTACAGAAATTACTAAAAACTAATGGACAAAAACAAATTAAAAAGTCTAATAGCATTTTAGTCTTTGTCTCAAGGGGGCTGGAATACAAAGGGGTGGAGGTTATGCTACAGTTGTTTAAAACTCTGGTTAGATCACATCTAGAGTATTGTATTCTGTTCAGATATATTGGCCTTGGAGGTGCAGCACAGATTCACTAGTATTGTGCCAAGGCTAAAAGGGTTAAATTATGAGGACAGTTTGCATAGACGAGTCTTGTATTCCCTTGAGTATAGAAGATTAAAGGGTCACTATAAATGAGGTGTTTAAGATGATTAATGAACTTGATAGGGTAGATAAAGAGAAACTATTTCCTTTGGTGGAGCAGTCCAGAACAAGGAAGTACAATCTTAAAATTAGAGCTAGGCCATTCAGGGGTGATATTAGGAAGCATTTCTTTCCACAAAGAGTAGTGGAAATCTAGAAAACTCCCACAGAACCTGGGGGAAGGTGGTAAATTGAACTTTTCAAACTGAGATTGTTAGATTCTTTTGGGCCTCCTTATCTCGAGAGACAATGGATACGCGCCTGGAGGTGGTCAGTGGTTTGTGAAGCAGCGCCTGGAGTGGCTATAAAGGCCAATTCTGGAGTGACAGGCTCTTCCACAGGTGCTGCAGAGAAATTTGTTTGTTGGGGCTGTTGCACAGTTGGCTCTCCCCTTGCGCCTCTGTCTTTTTTCCTGCCAACTACTAAGTCTCTTCGACTCGCCACAATTTAGCCCTGTCTTTATGGCTGCCCGCCAGCTCTGGCGAATGCTGGCAACTGACTCCCACGACTTGTGATCAATGTCACACGATTTCATGTCGCGTTTGCAGACGTCTTTATAACGGAGACATGGACGGCCGGTGGGTCTGATACCAGTGGCGAGCTCGCTGTACAATGTGTCTTTGGGGATCCTGCCATCTTCCATGCGGCTCACATGGCCAAGCCATCTCAAGCGCCGCTGACTCAGTAGTGTGTATAAGCTGGGGATGTTGGCCGCTTCAAGGACTTCTGTGTTGGAGATATAGTCCTGCCACCTGATGCCAAGTATTCTCCGAAGGCAGCGAAGATGGAATGAATTGAGACGTCGCTCTTGGCTGGCATACGTTGTCCAGGCCTCGCTGCCGTAGAGCAAGGTACTGAGGACACAGGCCTGATACACTCGGACTTTTGTGTTCCGTGTCAGTGCGCCATTTTCCCACACTCTCTTGGCCAGTCTGAACATAGCAGTGGAAGCCTTACCCATGCGCTTGTTGATTTCTGCATCTAGAGACAGGTTACTGGTGATAGTTGAGCCTAGGTAGGTGAACTCTTGAACCACTTCCAGAGCGTGGTCGCCAATATTGATGGATGGAGCATTTCTGACATCCTGCCCCATGATGTTCGTTTTCTTGAGGCTGATGGTTAGGCCAAATTCATTGCAGGCAGACGCAAACCTGTCGATGAGACTCTGCAGGCATTCTTCAGTGTGAGATGTTAAAGCAGCATCGTCAGCAAAGAGGAGTTCTCTGATGAGGACTTTCCGTACTTTGGACTTCGCTCTTAGACGGGCAAGGTTGAACAACCTGCCCCCTGATCTTGTGTGGAGGAAAATTCCTTCTTCAGAGGATTTGAACGCATGTGAAAGCAGCAGGGAGAAGAAAATCCCAAAAAGTGTGGGTGCGAGAACACAGCCCTGTTTCACACCACTCAGGATAGGAAAGGGCTCTGATGAGGAGCCACCATGTTGAATTGTGCCTTTCATATTTTCATGGAATGAGGTGATGATACTTAGTAGCTTTGGTGGACATCCGATCTTTTCTAGTAGTCTGAAGAGACCACGTCTGCTGACGAGGTCAAAGGCTTTGGTGAGATCAATGAAAGCAATGTAGAGGGGCATCTGTTGTTCACGGCATTTCTCCTGTATCTGACGAAGGGAGAACAGCATGTCAATAGTCGATCTCTCTGCACGAAAGCCACACTGTGCCTCAGGGTAGACGCGCTCGGCCAGCTTCTGGAGCCTGCATCCCCTCCTCCCACCGGCACCATCCTACACCTGTGTAGGGGCCCCAACAACCCCACTGCCTTGTGGGCGTCTCGGGAGAGACCAAGGCTAAGGGAGTAAACCCTAACAGAAAATCCGGAGCGGAACCCCGTAGGCGGTCATGTGTCACCTTTGGCATGTTTCCGGCAGTTCCTGCAGCCATACTGGTGCCAAACGTCGTGTCCTGCACTCCTTTGGACCCCACCAGAAAGGCCGAGAGGGGGGTTTTGACGACTGGGCAACTCTCAACCTCCATAAATTTGCCCAGGCATGCGCCATGGAGAGGTCACTCCATAGTTGCCTCACAGCGACTGAAACAACACGGAAGGCAGCAGTTACGGGTTATAAGTCCAGATAAATTGGCGTAGAAACTGGGCGCCACGATTGTTAGATATTTGTTAGGTAAGGGTATGAAGAGATATGGAAGCAAGATGGGTATATGGAGTTAAGATACAGACCAGCCATGTTCTAACTGAATGGCAGAACAGGCTTGAGGGGCTGAATGGCCTCCTCCTGTTCCAATATTCCAATCACAGAACAATCATCCAAACCTGCCTGTATTCTAAACCTCTGATTAGCTCTGGGAATCACATCCTGCCCCCTCTCCTTAATTGGTGCCTGGATTCATGGCAGATTCCTGACTGGCTATCAGGGATTGTCAATCATCATTGATGATGTCATTCCATGTTTGAATGCAGGCTGACCCAGTAGTATAAATACAAGAGCTGTGCAAGGTGAAGTTAGGTTATTGTTTGAGCTTAACTTATTCTATTAGTAGTAAACATTATGATGGCCTCCCAAGTGTGTCAGAACTACCACAAAGGCTGTGAGGATGCTGTTAACAAGCAGATCAACCTGGAGCTCTATTCCTCTTATGTTTATCTGTCCATGGTTAGTATTGTATTTTTGGGAGCCCATTTCAAAATTAAGATTGTGACTTCATTGCATTTTGTGTAGCTAGAATTTCTTTAGGTCAATGAAGTGGCTTTAAAATGTGTCTGCTGAAGTTCTCTTTAGCACTAATCTAGCAAATACTCAAGATAGGGACTCTATTCCTTTGATCTATAGTAACTGTGTCCTATTCTGAAGGGTTTAAGACTGAACATAAATCTAAGTGTTTTTATGAAGCTCCTAATGGAGGATTCATCTTGAAGATGCATAAACCGAGTCAACTTTTCCAACTTGGATGGGAACAATGAAATTTAAGTGGGTGATTAGCTCGTGAAATACTGACTAGTTCTAGGCAGCTTTTCCCCCCCCTCTTTTTTTTCTCTCCCTTTTCTTTCCCCCCACCCCCCACTTTCTACATGAATAAATCCTGTACAGCATCACATGAAGCAGTGACTTTAAAATGTTAAAAGTACTGACTTTAGAAGTTTTTTTTCTCGCCAATCAATTGGAAATATTGATAAATTGCCTTAATTAAAAGACCAGTGCTGAAATCAAACTTTAATTCAAAAAGCATTGTTGCTCCTTTGAAGGTTTTCTATTGCTGCTGCTTCCTATTTTACTGGACTGGTCACAGAAGGCCATTCAACTTTTTTGAGGAAAAAGTTGATTAAAACAATTTGAATTTAGCAGCATAACTTTTTTTTTTTAAAAAGCTTTTTTAATTGAAAGCAAGGTATTGAGACAAAGAATGGGGAAATTATCTACCATGATAGTACCATTCTTCAGTTATCCATGAATGTGATCCTAGATCTGACTTGACCTTTTTTTTTTCCCCATTTTGTCTCTACCTGCAGTCCTATTACTTTGGCCGGGATGATGTTGCCCTGCGTCACTTTGCTGAGTTCTTCAAGGAGCAGTCACGTGAGGAATGGGAGCACGCTGAGAAACTGATGAAATTCCAGAATAAACGTGGAGGCCGAATCATCTTGGAGAACATCAAGGTTAGATTGAAACCATCAAGTCTGGTGTGATGCAATTTAGGTTGCTTAAGAGAAGGTTTCTTGTTTTTAAACAGTTTATTGTCATTTAAGCCTCGAGTTCTCAATCCAGTGAGACTAACAAAATTGTTAGCTTTGGAAAAAAAGATGGGTGTAGGGTGAGTTGATATGATCTTTGGGTCACCTGAACGAATGGCTGTAGATCAATAAATCCTGAATATTCAGAAAGCGAATTAGTTTCTGTGCAGTGAATTATTGAGTCAAGCTTTGATCTTTGGTTAGGAAACTGCTCTGGAGAATATGGGCCACAGCTGTAAAATTCCATGGATGAAGTAATCGGAGGATTTTTTAAGTGTTTGTAAATTGGAACTGTAACTAGGATTTTAAAAATGCTACAGCAATGTACTGATCTAGCATCCAGTAATGCCAATGTTATCCCAGTGATTTAACCCTGTTCCCTAACACTAAAGACTCCCTTCTCTTCCAGAAGCCAGAGCAGGATGAGTGGAGCAATGGGCTGGAGGCAATGCAGAGAGCTCTGCAGATGGAGAAGGTTGTGAACCAGAGTCTGCTGGATCTGCACAAACTCTCCACTGGCAACACTGACCCTCATGTAAGTTCTTAATATTGCCATGATTTTTTTCAGATGATTTTGAAGGTAATAATTGCAATCTACCCTTTTCTGTTCACTTACTGGTGTTATCACCTTACCAGAGGTTGGTTGGTCAGTCTGTCACTAGTTTACTCTTCAGCCATTTCCAGCACTTCCTCATTAGTCTGAAGTGATTTTATGAATTTAACCCCTTGTAGGGACTAAACCAAATCCGGTGGACATCCCTACAAATCACCTTTTTTAATTAAATTCAAACCAGACCAATTCTTATGGACATTTTATTTGGGTCTAAAGAATTGAACTTTTTCTCAGAGAAAACTAAGAATATTACCATCTTTCAGATGGCCTAATTTTAATTATGGCTGTCATAAATATCCCAGATGAGTCTAGGAAACTCTCCAATACATATCTCTCCTCTTGTAGAGATGGTGGGTGGGGGGGATCTTCTAGTTGTCTACAGAATGTTATGAGATATTTTATTTGTTGTATTAAAGAAATTAATGTGATATACTTATCCACTTGGTGTATTGTATAAATATCAAATATTACTAGGATGCAACACCAATCTTATTTCTAACATAGAATCAAAAGTTTAACCTTTCTAATGTTACAGCAGAATATCTTTGAATATCCATCAAATTTTTTCACTTTTTTTTAATTCCCTGAGTAGACCATGGGGTGAGAAGCATTGTTTGAGGAATTCAATAATTCTAATTTTCCTTCAAAACATTTCATGCTTATACTGCATAATGTGTCATATGACCTTAACATTATAGGTGTCACTTTTTTTTTCTGTTTCTTGCTTTCAAGATCCTTAGTTTGTAGTGTCATTAACATCTCCACTTAATGTTTTACTGGAATTCCCCTGTTCTTGAAGTTGTGAGCATTTATCTTGTCAAAATGTTTGTTTATAATTGTTTACTTGACCTTGTTCCTGTAAGACCATTTTTATTGTAGGTCAATCTACCTACACTTACCAATACCATCAATTTTTTATGATGGCTAGTTTTTTTTTTTTGTTACTGATGTCACAGGATATTTCACTCTGTATTTATCTTCCAATTTCCTGGCAACAGAAACACTGAAATGGATTTGCCAACTTGTTCCTGGTTCATAACCAGGACCTTGAAATTTCTACCTCTATATTTTTTCTTAAAGGAGAATGCAAGTGAGTCTTGAACTGACCATCTATTCAATCTTTAATTCTAAAGATATAATATATTAATTAGATCTAAATTGTACCTAATATTCCAGCAAGTCTTTCTTTCTGTGAAAGATATGCCGAACATCCTCTGTTAACATTTTTAAGTTGATACTGGGAATGAGCCCTTCATTCCCAAATTGCTTAGGTTTATTTTTATGCTTTTATTGGGTAAAAGACCATGCACACTAGATCTGGATCACTAAACTGTTCGTAAGACACTTCGTCTCTTGGGCATCAATCATTCAAGTTTATTCCTAGTGTAATGGAATTGATGACTTTCCACTTGGTAAATTTTGGTCTTGTCTGGCTAAATGTACCCACAGAATCAGAATGATTTCCTTCTGTACTGTAACCATTTGGCCTGTTGCTCAAACTGGCAGATACAAGTGTCACTCCCATGTGCAATACTTTTTACCATCTTTATTTGCACTGGGATAATTGCATCTGGTGAAGACCATTGCAAATGGTTTTTTTTTAAGCTAACTATACTCTCCTAGTTTAATTTTTTTTTCTCCACTCCCAGCTTTGTGACTTCCTGGAGACTCACTACTTGGATGAACAAGTGAAGATGATCAAGAAGCTTGGAGATCACATCACCAACCTGAAGAGACTGGGAGCCCCTGACAATGGCATGGGAGAGTACCTGTTCGACAAGCACACCCTGAGTTGATTGGGGTTTGAAATGTTTGTTTTCCACATGGTGGAAATGAAATGTGATCCAATTCTGGTGAATGCTTTCTGGTTAATTGCCAGTTTTCTCATCTCTTGCTGTATATGGAAATAAAAGTATTCATCATGGAACTGGTCTTTGTATAATTCAGTAAATTTATTTGGTTATTCAGATCATTACGTCTAGCTGTATAATAATTCCATTAAACCTTTTCTGTATCCCAAGCCAGCCTGCCTAGGATAATTTACTCACATCTCCCAATTGCCATTGCGAAGCTTGTAAGGGATATGCAATTTCTGCTACAAAAGTGTTCTTGCCTCTACAGGTGGAATATTAAGAAATTAGGAAGGATGCTGAATTAGTGCCTTCACTTGACTTTTTTTGCCGCCTTATCATAGTAAAGAATTAATTACTTTAGTCTGCCATTTGTTCAACCACTACCTGTACTCCTCCTATTCCCGAAAGGGCTATCTTTTACCAATGGCTTGGGTCAGGCAGCAACAGTAAGAGAACCCCGATACTTCAGCTTCTAACTCTTCCCTCATACTAGACATCAGCTTTGCAGAAGGTGTAACATGACTTTACTGATATTAAATTCCATGGGGAGGTGTTCTATGTCACACTGTAGAGATAGAGCAATAGAGTTCTGTTTGAAGCATTTTTTTTTTTCCCCCTACTGTTTCTTTGCCCCACCCAACTTGGTTGGTTTGCAGATTCAGTGTGGATATCTTTCCATCTATTGTCAAGATTGGTATCTCCGACTTGTTCTGGACCCACGCAGGGATATGTCAATTTTTCCAAGCAATGTTACTTTCGATCCAATTGTACTCAATGCAAGATAGGATTTCCATTTTGTAAACACATTGGATTATGTTATGAATCTCTGAATCTGAACAGTGTTACGACCAGGTGAGAAGGAGTCTAGGTGTTCCATCCCAGCCTTTGCTTGGTTTAACTGTAATAGGGTTTAATTTCAGAGATGTTATTTTTAGCTTTTTCCCCCTTTATTTAGAGATACAGCACTGAAACAGGCCCTTCGGCCCACTGGGTCTGTGCTGACCATCAACCACCCATTTATACAAATCCTACATTAATCCCATATTCCTACCACATCCCCACCTGTCCCTATATTTTCCTACCACATACCTATACTAGGGGCAATTTATAATGGCCAATTTACCTATCAACCTGCAAGTCTTTGGCTGTGGGAGGAAACCGGAGCACCTGGCGAAAACCCACACGGTCACAGGGAGAGCTTGCAAACTCCGCACAGACAGTACCCAGAATCGAACTCAGGTCGCTGGAGCTGTGAGGCTGCGGTGCTAACCACTTGTTCACAGCTCCAATGTAAGGTAAAGAAATCAGAGTTTTCCTTACATTTAAACAAGAAAGGTAGAAGTTTATTAATTTTAAACTCTAATCCAGTTAAGGATTGTGAATATGTGACATGCATATGAGACAAACACATGCAGATAGAGAAAGGAAAAACCAGAAAGAATAAAGCGGAAATGTTTGAGGCAATGTGTTAGTTATTTACTGTCCTATGAGGTCAATGAGGAGTCTTTGGTTGTCAGTAAGTCCTGTTATTTGTTGGGGCCCAGCTCATGCTTCAACTTGTTTCGATGTCAGAGTCTATTCTCTCTCGAGGTGTGCGTGTCTTCTTTGGGTCTTGTTGCTTGGGAGAAAGCTAGAGAGAGACAGCCAGGAGAGAGGCTTCCTTGTTCCAGCTTCAGTTGCACACCACCTGAATTCTTGTGTGTGTGGCACAAATAAAAACCCAAGTTGGCCAGCAGCTCAGTCGTGTGACTAACTGGCTTAACCACTTCTGCGTTTGTGGATTGTATTGTCTTAGCAGGCCCTGGAGTGCACTTCCTTACACCTTCAATGGCTGGTGATCAAAAGCCATTTGGGTTAATTGGCTCAGGGAAGTCCTTCCAGCCAAATTGTCTGGTGATCTCTTTAACAAGTCATTTCTTAACTCCAGCAGCAGTTTAAAATTAATGTTCATATGATGAAATTAGTATGCCTCATTCTTGGCAGATGGGGGTCTGCGTGACAACAGATTCAGTTTGAGGAAAGTCAATATCAAATACATCATGGACAAGGTTAAATACAAGAGGTTAGGTTAGAAGCCTGTGGAATTGGAGGAATCCTTTAAATATTTTATGGAGACAAGAGAGTAGGGATAATGGGTATGCACTCCAAGGGATCTATACTGGGGCACCAGCTTTACATTATATTTATAAATAATATACATGAAGGAATAGAGTACTGTATATCCAAGTTTGCTGATGCCATTAAGTTAGGTGGCACAGTAAGCAGTGCAAATGGGAGCAGAAATTTGCAAAAGGGCATTGACAGATTAAGCGAGTGAGCAAAATTGTGATTGATGGACTTCGATGTGAAGACCAAGAAAGATAAATCAGAGTAATTTCTAAATGGTGAAGAGCAGAGAGGGTTAGGAATCAGTGTACAGAAATTACTAAAAACTAGTGGATAGGTGCATAAATGTATTAAAAAGTCTACTAGAATTTTAGACTTCATTTCAAGGGGGTTGGAATACAAAGGGGTGGAGGTTATGCTATATTTGTATAAAGCCCTGGTTAGATCACATCTGGAGGACTGTGTTCAGCTCTGATATATTGACCTTGGAGGGAGTGCAGCACAGATTCACCAGAATGATACCAGGGATAACAGGATTAGATTATGTGTACAGTTTGAATAGAAGAGTCTTGTATTCCCTCGAGTATAGATGATTAAAGAATGATTACAGTTGATGTATTGAACATGATTAATGGATTTGATAGGGTACATAGAGAGAAACTATTTCCATCAGTAGCGTAGTCCAGGACAGGGGGTTTAATCTTAAAATTAGAGCTCGGCCATTTAGGGGTGACGTCAAGAAGTATTTCTTCACAAAAAGGGAAATGGAAATCTGGAACTCTCTCCCCCAAAACCGAGACTGTTAGATTTTTGTTAGGTACGGGTATGAAACAATATGGAACCAATGCAGGTAAATGGCCTTAAAACACAAACCATGATCTAATTGAATAGGCTTGAGGGGCTGAATGGCCTCATCCTGTTCCTACCAATCACAATATAATCATCCAAACCTGCCTGTATTCCACAGCTCTCATTGTCTCTGGGTCCAACCCCCACAGCCTGACTACATTGTTAACTGGTGCCTGGATTCAGGAACTATTCCTGACTGGCTACCTGGAATTGTCAATCATCATTAATGATGTCATTCCCTGTTTGACTATAGGCTGACCCAGCAGTATAAATACAAGAGCTTGTGTAGGAAGCAGTTATTTGCTGTTGTTTAAACTTAGCTTCTGTTAGCAGTAAAGATTATGATGGCCTCTCAAGTGTGTCAGAACTACCACAAGGACTGTGAAGATGCTGTTAACAAGCAAGTCAACCTGGAGCTCTATTCCTCCTATGTTTATCTTTCCATGGTGTGTATTGTTTTCTTGGGGTCCTGTTTCAAAGTTAAGATTGGAATTTCAATACATTTTGTGTAGCTAGAATTTCTCTAGGCCAAACAGTTGGGTTTATAATGTATCTCTCTAGCCTTCGCTAGACTTAAATCAGTGAGCACCCTTAAAACAGGGACTTTATTCCTTGCTTTGCAATATTTATGTCCAATTTTGAAAGTAACTCTAAGGTTCCATGAATTTTCTAATAGAGGGTTCATGTTGAAAATGTATAAACCTAGTCATCTTTTCCAACCTGAATGGCAACAATTAAGTTGAGTGACTAGTTAGTGAAACACTGTCTGACTAGTTCTGGCCTGACTTTCCCCTTTTGTAAATGAGTAAATCCTGTGGTGCTAAACTCTTTTGTACGAGGGGTAATCACTTTGCATGAACCAGTAATCTAAAAGTCTTATTCTACTGAGACTTTTTTCTCTTTCACTTGCATCTTCATTGGGGGAGTGAAGAATGACCTGCTGATAACTATAATTTGAATGCTGAAATGAAATTTTAATACAAATTGTATGACTGCTTTTTGTAATGTCATGGAGGGGCATGTCAATATGTTTAGTATTTTACAGCATAAACTTGAAAAACCAAGCTCCTTAATAAAAAGCAAACTCTTTTGAGGTAAAGAATGAGTGATTTATCAACCATGATATTGTTACCATTTTTGACATGGCCATAAATGCAATTTGGGTCTGGCCTCTCTTCCCCTTCCATTTTGCCTCTACCTGCAGTCCTATTACTTTGACCGGGATGATGTTGCCCTGCGTCACTTTGCTGAGTTCTTCAAGGAGCAGTCACATGAGGAACGGGAGCACGCTGAGAAACTGATGAAATTCCAGAATAAACGTGGAGGCCGAATCATCTTGGAGGACATCAAGGTTGGGTTTTTAACATGAAGGAGTCTATGATCTAACTTGGATACTTTCAGAGAATGTTTCTTATTCTAATCACTTCCGTTCTCCATCTGGTGAGATTAATGAGTAAAATTCCTAGTGTTGGTGAGTGGCTATAGGATGAGTTGATATGACTGATCTTTGCCTCTTTTATAGATAGATCAATAAATGGATATCCAGAAGGAATGACTTCTGCATTGTAAAGTATTGGCTCAAACATGCTGTCAGTTATACAGCACACAGACAGGCCCTTTGGCCCATGTCTGTGCTGGCCATCAAACACCTATCTATTCTAATCCCATTTTCCAGCACTTGGCCTGTAGCCTTGTATGCTATGGTGTTTCAAGTGCACATCTAAATGCTAAAATGTTGAGGGTTCCTGCCTCTACCACCCCTTTGGGTAGAGTTCCAGATTCCAACCACCCTCTAGGTGAGAAAATCTTTCCTTAAATCCCCTCTAAATCTATGCCCCCTGGTTATTGATCCCTCTGCTAAGGGAAAAGTTTCTTCCTATCAATGCCCCTCCATTTTGTATATTTCAATCAGGTCCCCCTTCTTCCTTCTCTGCTCTAAGGAAAACAGCCCTAGCCTATCCAGTTTAGCTTCATAGCTGAAATTCTCCAGCCCAGGAAACATCCTGGTGAATCTCCTCTGCACCCTCCAGTGCAATCAAATACTTCCTATAGTGTGGCCTAACTAGCATTTTCTACAGTTACATCTTAACCTCCATGCTCTTTCCTTTATTAGCCAAGGCAAAGAATACAAGTATCCCATATGCCTTCCGAACCTTATCTACCTGTGCTACAGCCTTCAGTGATCTATGGACAAGTGCAAGGTTCCTCTGACCCTCTGTACTTCCTAGGGTCCTACCATCCATTGTATATTACCTTGCCTTGTTAGTCCTTCCAAAATGCATCACATCACACTTCTCAGGATAAAATTCCATTTGCCACTGCTCTGTGCATCATACCAGCCCATCTATATCGTCCTGTAATCTAAGGCTTTCCTCATCACTATTTATGACGCTGTTAATTTTCATGTCATCTGTAAACTTACTGATCATACCTCCTATATTCACGTTTAAGTCATTAATGTACAAACAGCAAGGGTCCCAGCACCAATCCCTGTAGTACACCATTGGTCACGGGCTTCTACTTGCAAAAACAACCTTCGACCAATACCCTCTGCCTCCTGCCACTAAGCCAATTTTGGATCCAATTTCCCAAATTGCCCTGGATCCCATGGGCTCTTCCCTTCTTAACCAATCTCCCATGTGGGACCTTATCAAAAGGCTTACTGAAGTCCATGTAGACTACATCAACTGCTTTACCCTCATCTACACATCTAGTCACTTCCTTGAAAAATTCAATCAAGTTAGTTAGACACTATCTCTCCCTGACACAGCCATGCTGACTATCCCTGATTAATCTGTGCCTCCAAGTGGAGATTAATCCTGTCTCAATATTTTCCAATAGTTACCCTACCACTGATGGACTCACTGGCATGTAATTACCTGGTTTATCCCTATTACCCTTCTTGAATAATGGTACCACATTTGCTGTCCTCCAGTCCTGTGGTACCTCTCCTGTGGCCAGAGAGAATTTGAAAATTTGTCAGAGCCCCTGCTATCTCCTCCCTTGCCTCACATAACAGCCTGGAATACATCTCTGAGCCTGGGGATTTATCCACTTTTAAGCCTGCTAATACTTCCTCCCTTTCAATGCTAATTTGTTCAAGTACATCACAAACCCCCTCCCTGATCTCTACACCTACATTGTCCTTCCCCATAGTGAACACAGATGAAAAGTAATCATTTAAAACCTCATCTGTTATCTGGCTCCACACACATTGCCACTCTGGTCCCTAATGGGCCCTACTCTTTCCCTGGTTATCCTCTTGCCCTTAAAATACTTTTAAAAGACCATGGAATTTTCCTTTATCTTGCCTGCCAGTGTTTTTTCATGTCCCCTCTTTGCTCTCCTAATTACTTTTAAGTACTCCCCTACACTTTCTCTACTGCAGTAGGGCCTCCACTGTTTTCAGCACTTTGAATCTGCCATAAGCCTTTTTTCCTTATCCAATCCTCTAAATCCCTTGAGATCCAGGGTTCCCTAGACTTGTTGGTCCTACCCTTCACTTTTTAAGGGAACATGTTGGCCCTGAACTCTTTCCTTTTTTAATGACTCCCACTAGTCTGATGTAGTCTTTCCTACAAGTAGCTGCTCCCAGTCCACTTTGGCCAGATCCTGTTTCATTGAAATTGGCCTCCCCCCATTTAGTACGTTTTATTTGCAGTCCCTCTTTGTCCTTTTCCATAACTATCTTAAATCTGAGTTATGATCACTATCCCCAAAATGCTCCTTCTGACACTTCTACCACTTGTCCAGCTTCATTCCCCAGGATTAGGTCCAGTACAGCCCCTTCTCTTGTAGGACTTTCTACATTGCTGGCTCAAAAAGCTCTCCTGCATGCGTTAGGAATTCTGCCCCCTTTAAGCCTTTTGCACTAAGACTATCCAGTTGATATTAGGTAAGTTGAAATCCCCTACTATTATTACCCTATTATTTTTACACCTGAGATTTGCCTAAATATCTGCTCCTCTATCTCCCTGACTGCTTGGAGGTCTGTAGTATGCTCCCAGCCAAGTGATTGCCTCCTTTTTTGATTTTAAATTCTACCCATATGGCCTCACTTGGGGAACCTTATAAGATATCATCCCTCCTTACTGTAGTAGTTGACTCCTTCATCAACAGTGCAATGCTGCCTCCTCTTTTACACTCCCCTGTCATGCCTGAAGATTCTATACCCTGGCATATTGAGCTGCCAATCCTGCCCTTTCCTCAACCATGTCTCTTTAATTGCAATAATATCATAATCCCATGTGCTAATCAATGCCCTCAATTCATCTGCCTTAGTAGTAAGTCTCCTATTAAAATAGATGCAATCCAGCCATGCATTATTTGCTTGTGCCTTAACAGGTCTATATTTGCTCTGCCTTCCAGACTGACTCTATTTTTCTTTATTTGACTGTAACTCCACTCTGTATCCCATCCCCCTGCCAAATTAATTTAAACCCCCCAACAGCACTAGCAAACCTCCCAGCAAGGATGTTGGTCCTGCTCAGGTGCAACCCATCCAACTTGAACAGGTCCCACCTTTGCTAGAAAGTGACCCAGGAGTTAGGAAACTAAAGCCCTCCCTCTTACACCATGTCTTCAGCCATGCATTCCCTTGCTCTATCCTCCCATTCCTATACCCACAAGCACATTACACCAGGTGTAATCCAGAGATTATGACCTTTTGAGGTCCTGCTTTTAATCTGCTAACTATCTGTCTACATTCTTGGTGCCTAACAAGGTAACAGTCTGCAGAATGTGGTCTACAGCTGTAGCCTTCCCATGGACAAGTTGAGGATGCTAAAAGGATTTGGAGAAAGAAAAGATTGGAGCATATTTAGGGTAATTGGGATTAGAGCTTTGGCCAAAAATGGCAAAGCACACTCAATGAACTGATCCCGTGTCCTACGATGGTCCCTCATAGTATTGGGGTGCACAGATTATCTTTGTTGTCACTAACCCTGTTGACCTTGAGCATAACATCCCTTGGACTTTGCACTCCCACTAACAGGACCACTATTCTGTTCCAGAAGCCAGAGCAGGATGAGTGGAGCAATGGTCTGGAGGCAATGCAGAGAGCTCTGCAGATGGAGAAGGATGTGAACCAGAGTCTGCTGGATCTGCACAAACTCTCCACTGGCAACACTGACCCTCATGTAAGTTCCTAACATTGCAATTTTTCATGAATTGGTGATGAAATCTACCCTTCACTCTACATTGGTAAAATTCTGTCAGTTTGTTTTTCACTTTCAGATTTTTGTTTTTGGGCCAAGAAGCCATCTACACTGTAGACCTGGATCACTAAACTGTTCCCAAGGCACTTTGTGTATCTGCGGCATTAAAATGTTTCTAGTGCAGTCCATTCCCTGTTTATTAAAATAGATTTGCCATTTTTGGGTAAATGTGCCCATGTCACACTGTTCCAATTTTCAAAAAGTAATTTCTCTTTTGGAGAAGATCCTCACTAAACATCTATTTGGCATTTTCTATTTTATGTTCCAGTTGTGTGACTTCCTGGAGACTCACTACTTGGATGAGCAAGTGAAGATGATCAAGAAGCTTGGAGATTACATCACCAACCTGAAGAGACTGGGAGCCCCTGACAATGGCATGGGAGAGTACCTGTTTGACAAGCACACGCTGAGTTGATTAGCATTCTGGAATCATTTAGTTCTATAATGTATTGGTTGAAATAAAATGTGATCCATTTCTGGCTAATATGTAGTTTTCTCATCTCTTGCTGTATGTGGAAATAAAAGTATTTATCGGGGACTGATTTTTTTTTTTCTCTATAAATAAGTAACTCATTTCATTATTCTGATCAAAATACTGAGCTGTGTAATAGTTGATTCTACTGAAACTTTAACATGCTGGTTAATTTTTGCCCTCCTACATCCAGCTTCCTCAACTTGATTCAATGTCTGCCTAGGGTAGTTTGCTCACATCTTCTATTTGTCACTGAGAAACTTGTAGGGGATATGTGAAATATGTAATTTTGATGCAGATGAAATGTCATGCAGTTGTGGGGCAGGAGAAAGGGATGCTGAAGTAGTGCCTTCACTTGCCTTTTGTTCTCATTGGAGCAAAGGGCAATGCAGAGAGAGTTGATGGAGATGTGAAGATGTTGACAAGTAAACAAAGGAAGATCTATTCCTGTTAGCTGATAGTGCAAGTATGCAGGAATACTACTTAAGGGATTTGGGTAGGAGAATGGGAGGAGAACATTTCTTTTTATACAGCCAGGGTGAATGACCTGGTACTTCCAGCTTATGAAGATGGTGGCAGTGCAGCCAATAAATGATTTCAAAAGGAGATTGGATGAAAACAGGGGAATGGGACTGAATGTATTGTACTAGTCACCAGAGACTCTGGCCCAAATGGCCTCCTCTGTCAAAAATGACTCAGACTCTATACACTATACACCATCTTAATCTGCCTCTGGGCCGGGTTGTCATTTGTTCAACTACTAAGAGCCCTACTTCCCAATGTCTGGGATGAGTGAATGCAGAAATACTTGGGTCATAGTTATAACACTCTCTATTTCAGATAAAATCTTCCCTTGTAATCAAGTCTCAATAGATATCTTTCCTGTAGAAGCAACAACACAGGACTTTATAACTCTTAAATTCCATGGGGTAGATTTCCAAGTTACACTGAGACAGAGCAACAGAGTTCTGTTTGAAGCGCTTCGCTTTTTATTTCCCCAACATGTCGGTTGCTTTGCAGATTCACTGTGCAATGTCTCGGGCTGGCCAATATCTTTCAATCTATTGTGGTCAACGTTGGTATCATAGATTCATTCTAGACCCATCAAGTGCAGTGTCAATTCTCCAAGAGATGGATCCAATTGTGCTCAACACAAAATAAATTTCCATTTGCAGACTTCTGCGATTATGTTGACAAACTCTGAAGCTGAGAACAGATTCACTTTGAGAAAACTCCAAGAAGCCAACATCAAATACATCATTGCCAAGATTCTACTGAAGAGAATAGGCAAATCAGAAGCACGTGGAATTGGAGGAAACCTTTAGACATGGTTGTGGAATTAGTTGGGAGGTAGGAAACAGAGAGTAGGGATAATGGGTATGAACTCCAATTGGCAGGATATGACTAGTCATCTCTCCCAGGGATCTGTACCAGGGTCTCGGTTTTTCAATGCATTTATAAATAACACAAAGGAATTGAGAGTCATATATCCAAACGACACTAAGTTAGGTAATACAGCAAGTAGAGTAAATTAGAGCAGAAAATTGAAGAGACATTGATAGAATAAGTGAGTAGCCAAAAATGTGTTAGATGAATTTCAATGTGAGATTGAGCGAGGATAGAGAGAGATAAATCAGAGCATTTTCTAAATGGTGAAGAGCTAGGAACTGTGGAGGAGCAGAGAGAGTTTGGGGTCTGTGTACAGAAATTACTAAAAGCTAGTGGACAGGTACTTAAATGAATTAAAACGTCTAATAGACTGTTAGTCTTCATCTCAAGGGTGCTGGAATACAAAGGGGTGGAGGTTATGCTTTATTTGTTAGATCACATCTGGAGTACTGTGTTCAGCTCTGATATATTAACCTTTGTGGGAATGCAGCACAGATTCACCAAAATGATACCAGGGATAAAAGGGTTAAATTTCAAGGACAGTTTGCATTAACGACTCTTGTATTCCTCAAGTATAGAAGATTAAAGAATGATTATAATTGATGTGTTGAACCTGAATAATAGATTTGATAAGTTATTGTTATGACGGTGCTGCAACATTTCTTGTTAGGTTTTTTTTGGCAGACTCATATTTTAAATTTGTGGCCATTGTTTTATTTTGGGAAAACTGAAAAGGATTCTATGGATGTTCTTTTCACTGGAGTCATTGAAAGGACACTGAGAGGATTTGTGGTGAACAACGCACACTGGCAGTCTCCTGTTTTCGGATAATTATCCTAGCAGGGGCTTTTTGACATGGAGAAGATGTTTACAGAGAAGTGACAGGTCAAGATTTATAGGGGTCAGGAGGCTTGACTCTTGATTTTGGTTTGCTTGGACTCTGGTTTTGCTTTGGACAATGTGTTGGAGTGTGAACTGTTATGAAGACAATTGGAGAAAACCAGTCAAGAGAGCAGTCACCATCAGCATCCTCTTCCATCTTTTTGAGAACTTCCTGTGAATTAAGTGTAAGAAATAGAGAAACTGATGCTGCATGTCTCCTGAAAAGGCAGCCAGAAACCCCTGATGGTGCATCTCACCTGGAAAACCTGCCAAACTGATCTTCAACATCGCCTGAAAGAACTGTTCTAGAAAGATCCCAGTGCCAGCTGTCTACACGTATTTGGGACGCCAAACCAAAAAAGGGACAACTGACATCTTTCCATATCTTCTCTTTTTTTCTTCAAGAATTAGCAAGTAATTGGCCAAAGTATTCTTTTTGTCTTTTTTAAATGACAGAACTCTAAAAAGAAAATCTCTTTTTCCGGTTATCCAGTGTGTGTGTGTATGTGTCAGTGTGAGGTAAAGGCCTGCTACCCGACCCTAACACGACGGGACCCGACGACATGTGTCGGGTACAGGTCATGTCGGGTACAGGTCAGGTCGGGTCGGGTCGCTCTTTCGGGTCCGGCTTTTGAGCTCGGGTCGGGCTGGATCTGGGTCGGACACACACAGCAAGAAGTGTCAAAAATAAAAAACTTACCTGAGCTGGGAGTCCAGGACGTCAAAGAGGGAAACTCTGAGTCTGCGCGGTGAGCGAGTGAGCGTCCCTATGACGTCATCACACTCATGTTGTAGCTTCCTGCAGATTGGGAGTTGCAAGGGAGCTAAAAGGAACATTCCGGTGGTCGGGTTGGGCTCAGCTCCGTTCGGGTTGGGTCAGGCTCAGGTCAGGTCGGGCGTGGGAAGAAAATGGAGGGACTCGGGCCGGATCGGGCTCGGGTTCCGATGTGGTTCTGTTGGGATCGCGTCGGGTTTTTCTTCGTGCCCTGAGCAGGCCTTTAATGTGAGGGGCTAAGATAAAAGGGAACTTTCATATTGCAATCTCTCTGTTAATGCTTTGTTACTAGTTAAGTCTTGTTTTATAATAAACTGATAATTTTGTTGTTTATTAAAGAAACCTGGTTGTTGTATTTTACTTTGGGGTAAAAATAGAGTCTATGATTGACCGTATTGGTAACTGGGTAAACATTTAAATATATGTTGTGACCTGTGGAGAAGTGGAACTAGAAAAAACTATGCACTCCTCCCACCTCAGTCAGAACAGTATATAGAGAGAAACTATTTTCTCAGTCCAGGATAGGGGGCATCATCTTAAAATTAGAGCTAGACCATTCAGGGGTGATGTCAGGAAGCATTTCTTACAAAAGGGGAAATGGAAATCTGGAATTCTCTCCCCCAAAATATTGACATCAATTAAACATTTCAAAACTGAGACTGTTAGATTTTTGTTAGGTTTGGTATGAAGCAATATGGATCCAATGCAGATAAATGGCCTTAAGAGACAAACCATGATCTAATTGAATGGTGGAACAGGCTTGAGGGGCTGATTGGCCTCCTCCTGTTCCTATATTCCAATCATAGTATAATCATCCAAACCTGCCTGTATTCCACAGCTCTCATTGTCTCTGGGTCCAACCCCCACAGTCCGTCGACATTGTTAATTGGTGCCTGGATTCAATAACTATTCCTGAGTGGCTACCTGGAATTGTCAATCATCATTAATGATGTCATTCCCTATTTGCATGCAGGCTGTCCCAGCAGTATAAATACAAGAGCTTGTGTAGGAAGTAATTAGATTGTTGTTGCTACTTAGCTTCTGTGAGTAGTAAAGATTATGATGGCCTCTCAAGTGTGTCAGAACTACCACAAGGACTGTGAAGATGCTGTTAACAAGCAAATCAACCTGGAGCTCTATTCCTCCTATGTTTATCTTTCCATGGTGTGTATTGTTTTCTTGGGGTCCTGTTTAAAAGTTAAGACTGGAATTTCAATGCATTTTGAGTAGCTAGAATTTCTCTAGGTCAATTAATTGGGTTTATAATCCTGTAATCCTTCCTAGACTTCAATCAGTGAACATCCTTAAAACAAGGACTTTATTCCTTGCTCTGTAATATTTGTCCAATTTTGAAAGTAATTCCAAGGTTCCTCAAAGTTTCCAATAGAGGATTCATGTTGAAGATGTACAAATCTAGTCAACTCTTCCAACATGGATGGCAACAGTTAAATTTAGTGATGAGTTAGTGAAACATTGTCTGACTAGTTCTGGCTTTCTCACCCCCCCCCCCCCCCCCCCCCCTATAAATGAGTAAATCCTGTTGTGTTGAGCCCTTTTGTATGAGGGGTAATGATCTTTCATGAAGTATTGATCTAAAAGTATTATTCTACTGAGTGAGATGTTTCTTTTTCTCCATTCACTTGCATCTTCATTGGGGGACAAAGGATGTCCTGCAGATAACTATAGTTTGAGTGCCTGAAATGAAACTTGATCCAAATTGTGTTACTGCTTTTTGTAATGTCACAGGGAGGGGCATTTCAACATTTAACATTTTATAGCATAAACTTGAAAAACCAAGCCCCTTAATTGAAAGCAAATTCATCTGGAGTAAAGAATAGGTGCTTTATTTACCATGATATTGCTACCATTTTTGACATGGCCATAAATGAGATTTGGGTCTGACCTCTCTTCCCTTTCCATTTTGTCTCTACCTGCAGTCCTATTACTTTGATCGGGATGATGTTGCCCTGCGTCACTTTGCTGAGTTCTTCAAGGAGCAGTCACATGAGGAATGGGAGCATGCTGAGAAACTGATGAAATTCCAGAATAAACGTGGAGGCCGAATCATCTTGGAGGACATCAAGGTTGGATTCTTAACTAGAAGGAGTCTATGATGTAACTTGGATGCTTTCAGAGAATGTTCCTTGTTCTAATAACTTCAGTTTTCGATCTAGAAATTAATGAGTAAAATTCCTAGTGTTGGTGAGTGGCTATAGGATGAGTTGGTATGACTGATCTTTGCCTCTTCTATAGATACAAGATCAATAAATAGACTTTCAGGAAGAACAATTTCTGCATTGTAAATTATTGGCTTAAACATATGGTGCTTAACTAGGTAACAGTCTGGAGAATGTGGGCCACAGCTGTCAACTTCTTGTGGATGGAGTTGAGGATTTGGAGAAGGAGCATTGGAACATAATTGGGATTTGAGCTTTGGCCAAAAATGGTGGGGCAGAGTCAATGAACTGATCCAGTGTCCTGTAATGGTCTGTCATTCCAGTGGCTTAAACCCCATCCCTCGCTATGGTCCCTCATAGTGTTGGGGTGCACAGAATACTTTTGTGGTGGTTAACCCTGTTGACCTTGAGCATAACATCCCTTGGACTTTGCACTCTCACTAACAGGACCACTATTTTGTTCCAGAAGCCAGAGCAGGATGAGTGGAGCAATGGCCTGGAGGCAATGCAGAGAGCTCTGCAGATGGAGAAGGATGTGAACCAGAGTCTGCTGGATCTGCACAAACTCTCCACTGGCAACACTGACCCTCATGTAAGTTAATATTGCAATGAGTTTTCAGATTTGAAGGTGATAATTGTAATCTGCCCTTAACTCTAGTGGAACTTTAAGTTTTTTGGCTTTTTTTTAAAAAAAAAAGCCATCCATGCTGTAGATCTGGCTCACTCAACACTTCACAAGGTACTTTGTTTCTCTGGCATCAATCTTTTGCATTCACTCCTAGTGTAATGGAATTGACTTGCCACATCAAGGTAAATTTTGGACTTGTCTGGCTAAATCTATCCACCGAATCAATGATTTCCTTCTGTGCTGACCACTTGGCCTGTTGCCTGTGCTTGTTCTCTGGAGCAAGTCACATGCCCATGTACAGAACTTTCACCATTATCGCAGTGCAAATAAAATTCTTATCCAATGAAGGTTTTTTTTAAAGCTAACAATGCTCACCTAGTTTCTTATGTTCTAGCTTTGTGACTTCCTGGAGACTCACTACTTGGATGAGCAAGTGAAGATGATCAAGAAGCTTGGCGATCACATCACCAACCTGAAGAGACTGGGAGCCCCTGACAATGGCATGGGAGTGTACCTGTTTGACAAGCTCACGCTGAGTTGATTAGCATTCTAGAATCATTAGTTCTATAATATTGGTAGAAACAAAATGTGATCCATTTATGGTTAATATGCAGTTTTCTCATCTCTTGCTGTATGTGGAAATAAAAGTATTTATGGACTGAATTTGTTTACCTTTGTATAGGTAAGTAACTCATTTCATTATTCAAATCCCCAAGATACCTAGCTGTCTAATATCTGATTCCACTGAAACTTTACCATGCCTTTTTGAGTTTTGCTCTCCTACATCCAGCTTCTGAAAATTGATTCAAAGTCTGCTTAGGATAGTTTGCTCACATCTTCCAATTTCACTGAGAAACCTGTAGGGAATATCTGAAATATGCAATTTTATCACAAAAGTAGTTTCTTGCATCTGCTGATGAAATGTTGTGGAATGTGAGGAAGGGGCACTGAATTTTGTTTTGACCCCTGTTCTGATTGGAGCAACAGGTAATGCAGAGAGATGTGAAGATGTATTCCTGTTTGTTGATAGTATGAGTACTCTGCAACACAGACTTAAGGGGTTTGGGCAAGAGATGTAGGAGTAACTGAGGAGAATTTTTTTTTTAATACAGCCAGTGGCATAACCTGGAACTTGCTGTGTATGAGGAGGGTGACAGTGTAGCCAATAAATAATTTCAAAAAGATGATCAAGAAGCTTTGAGATCACATCACCAACCTGAAGAGACTGGGAGTACCTGACAATGGCATGGGAGAGTACCTGTTTGACAAGCTCTCACTGAGTTGATTAACATTCTAGAATCATTAGTTCTAAACTATTGGTAGAAATAAAATGTGATCCAATTCTGGTGAATGCTTTCTAGTTAATTCCCAGTTTTCTCATCTCTTGCTATATATGGAATTGAAGTATTCATCATGGAACTGATCTCTGTATAACTCAGTAGATTTATTTCAGTATGATACATTGCTGTATAATGATTCTATTAAAATGTTTCCCTCTCCCAGGCCATCCTCCAAACTTAATTCAATGCCTGCCTATGATGGTTTACTCACATTGCCAATTTTAATTAAGTTTGTAGGGGATATTTGAAATATGCAATTTCTGCTGTAAAAGTGTCCTTGCCATGACAAGTGAACTGTCAGGCAGCTGTGTAATATTAGAAATTGGGAAAGGACACTGCATTAGTACCTTCACCTCACCTTTTGGCCTTTTATCATAGTTGAGAACTGACTACTTTCATCTACCATTTGTTCAACCAAAGCTTGCATTCCTATTCACCAAAGGGGCAATGTTTTCCAATGTCTGGGCTAAGTATAGGGAGATGCTTATAGCAAGTAATGAAGGTAAGAGGCACCCAATACTTCAGCTTAAAAATCTTCCCTTACCAAATGCCATGACTTGACAGGTCTTGAATTCCATGGGAATTATGCCCCACATCACACTGTAGAGATGGAGGAACAGAGTTCACTTTAAAGCTTCTTCACTTTCTATTTCACCAATTTGCTGATTGGCTTGCAGAGTTAGTGTGGATCACGTTCCATCGAGTGTGGTCGAGATTGGTATCCCTGAGTTGTTCTAGACCCACCCTGCTGACATCAATTCTCCAAGTCATGTTAATTTGGATCTAATTCCACTCAATGCAAAATGGAATTTCCATTTGCTAACTCATACAATTATGTTAGGAATCTTTGGATCTGAACAGATTCGGTTTGAGGAAAGCCAACATCAAATACATCACAAAGTTCAAGAGGGGCTGAAAAATGGAAGCCGATGGAATTGGAGGAAAGCCTTAAACATATTTGGAGATTTGGTTTTGAGATAGGAGACAGAGTAGGGATAATGGCTATGTACTCCAAGCTATGGCTCGTCATCCCTTCCAGGGATCTATACTGGGGTCTCAGCTTATCATTATACTTAAATAAGGGAAAAAGTAGAGATCAAACTGGCAATCTGTGGGTGGTGTCAGAGGACGTCAGTGAGTTTTTAAATGATTACTTTCCATCTGTGTTCGCGATGGAGAAGGACGATGTAGGTGCAGGGAGGGGGATTGTGATATACTTGAATAAATTAGCATTGAAAGGGACGAAGTGTTAGCTGTTTTAGTGGGCTTAAAAGTGGTTAAATCCCCAGGCCCAGATGAAATGTATCCCAGGCTGTTATGTGAAGCAAGAGAGGTGATAGTAGGGGCTCTGACACAAATTTCCAAATACTCTCTGGCCACAGGAGAGTTGGTGGAGGACAACGAATGCGGTACCATTATTCAAGAAGGGTAGCAGGGATAAACCAGGTGAGTCTAACATCAGCGGTAGGGAAACTATTGGAAAAAGTTCTGAGGGACAGGATTAATCTCCACTTGGAGAGCGAGGGATTAATCAAGGATAGTCAGCACAGCTTTGTTGGGGGAGATCATGTCTAACTAACTTGATTGAATTTTTCAAGGAGGTGACTAGATGTGTAGATGAGGGTAAAGGAGTTGATGTAGTCTACATGGACTTCAGTAAGGCTTTTAATAAGGTCCTGCATGGGAGAATGGTTAAGAAGGTAAGAAGCCATGGGATCCAGGGCAATATAGGAAATTGCATCCAAAATTGGCAGGAGGTTGAGGGTGATGGTCGAAGGTTGTTTTTGCGATTGGAAGCCTGTGACCAGTGGTGTACCGCAGGGATTGGTGCTGGGACCCTTACTGTTTGTAGTGTACATTAATGATTTAGACATGAATATAGGAGGTATGATCAGTAAGTTCACAGATGACACGAAAATTGGTGGTGTCATAAAGAGTGAGGAGGAAAGCCTTAGATTACAGGATGGGCTGGTAAGATGGGCAGAGCACTGACAAATGAAGTTTAATCCTGAGAAGTGTAAGGTGATGCATTTTGGGAGGACTAACAAGGCAAGGGAATATACAATGGATGGTAGGTCCCTAGGAGGTACAGAGGGTCAGAGGGACCTTGGTGTACTTGTCCATAGATCACTGAAGGCAGCAGCACAGGTAGATAAGGTGGTTAGGAAGGCATATGGGATTCTTGCCTTTATTAGCCAAGGCATAGAGTATAAGAACAGTGATGGAGCTTCATAAAACACTATTCAGGCCAGAGCTGGAGTACTGTGTACAGTTCTGGGCACGACACTATAGGAAAGATGTGATTGCACTGGAGAGGATGCAGAGCGTGTTGCCTGGGCTGGAGCATTTCAGCTATGAAGAGAGACTGGATAGGCTAGTGTAGTTTTCCTTAGAGCAGTGAAGGCTGAGGGGAGACCTGATAGAGGTATACAAAATTATCAGGAGCATAGATAGATAGATAGACAGGAAGAAACTTTTTTACCATAGCAGAGGTGTCAATAACCAGGGGGCATAAGTTTAAGGTAAGGGGCAGGAGGTTTAGAGAGGATTTTAGGAACTATTTTTTCACCCAGAGGGTGGTTGGAATCTGGAACACACTGCCTGAAGGGGTGGTAGAGGCAGGAATCCTCACAACATTTAAGAAGTATTTAGATGAGCACTTGAAATGTCATAGCATATTAGGCTACGGGCCAAGTGCTGGAAAATGGGATTAGAATAGAAAGGTGTTTGATGGCTGGCACAGGTACAATGGACTGAAGGGCCTGTTTCTGTGCTGTATAACTCTATAAATGATATAGATGAAGGAATAGAGTGCTGTATATCCAAATTTGCTGCTGACACGAAGCTCAGTAGCACAGTAAGTAGTGTAAATTGGAGCAGAAATTTGCAAAGAGACATTGATAGATTAAGTGAGTGAGCAAAATTGTGATTGATGGAGTTCAATGTGAAATTACTAAATTACTAACAATTAATGGACACTTACATAAATGTATTAATAAGTCTACTAGAATTTTAGTCTCCATCTCAAGGGGGCTGGAATACAAAGGGGTGGAGGTTAAGCTATATTTGTATAAAGTTCTGGTTAGATCACATCTGGAGTACTGTGTTCAGCTCTGATATATTGGCCTTGGAGGGAGTGCAGCACAGATTCACCAGAATGATACCAGGGATTACAGGGTTAAATTACTTGTACAGTTTGCTTAGAAGAGTCTTGTATCCCCTCGAGTATAGATGATTAAAGAATGATTATAATTGATGTGTTGAACATGATTAATGGACAGGGGGGTTTAATCATGAAATGAGACCTCAGCCATTCAGGGGTAATGTCAGGAAACATTTCTTCACAAAAAGTGAAATGGAAATCTGAAACTCACTCCAACAAAATGTTGAGATTAATTAAACATTTCAAAAGTGAGACTGTTAGATTTTTGTTAGGTTCGGGTATGAAGCAATATGGAACCAATGCAGGTAAATGGCCTGAAAACACAAACCATGATCTAATTGAATGGTGGAACAGGCTTGAGGGGCTGATTGGCCTCCTCCTGTTCCTATGTTCCAATCACAGTATCATCATCCAAACCTGCCTGTATTCCACAGCTCTCATTGTCTCTGGGTCCAACCCCACAGCCCGTCTACATTGTTATTTGGTGCCTGGATACATGAACGATTCCTGACTGGCTACCTGGAATTGTCAATCATCATTAATGATGTCATTCCCTGTTTGAATGCAGGCTGTTCCAGCAGTATAAATACAAGAGCTTGTGTAGGGAGTAGTTGGATTGTTGTTATTGGAACTGGGTTTTTGTTAGTAGTAAAGATTATGATGGCCTCTCAAGTATGTCAGAATTACCACAAGGACTGTGAAGATGCTGTTAACAAGCAAATCAACCTGGAGCTCTATTCCTCCTATGTTTATCTTTCCATGGTGTGTATTGTTTTCTTGGGGTCCTGTTTCAAAGTTAAGATTGGAATTTCAATGCATTGAGAATCTCGAATTTCTCTAGGCTAATCAGTTGGGTTCATAATCTTTTTCTCTCGTCCTCCCTTGACTTAAATCTGTGAACACCCTTGAAGCAGAGACTCTGTTCCTTGCTCTGTAATATTTGTGTTCAATTTTTGAAAGTTATTCCAAGGTTCTGTGTGGTTTCCAATAGAGGATTCATTTTGAAGATGTATAAACCTAGTTATCTTTTCCAACTTGGATGGCAACTATTTAGTTTAGTGAAACTTTGTCTGATTAGTTCTGGTCTGTCTTTACTTTTCCCCCTTTGTAAATGAGTAAATCTTGTGATGCTGAACTCTCTTTTTTTTTGTATGAGGGATAATCTTGCATGAAGCAGTCATCTACTGATTTTTTTTTTCTTCAATCATTTAAATATTCATTGGGGGACAAAGGATGGCCTGCTGAACAATAGTTTGAATGCTGAAATGAAACTTTGATCCAAATAGTATTATTGCTTTTTGTAATGTCACAGGGAGGGGCCTTTCAACATACTTGGTGTTTTACAGCATAAACTTGAAAAACCAAGCCCCTTTAATTGAAAGCAAACTCTTTTTTGATGTAAAGAATGAGTGATTTATCTACCATGATATTACTACCATTTTTGACATGGCTGCCAATGAGTTTTGGGTCTGGCTTCTCTCCCTTTCCATTTTGCCTCTACCTGCAGTCCTATTACTTTGACCGGGATGATGTTGCCCTGCGTCACTTTGCTGAGTTCTTCAAGGAGCAGTCACATGAGGAACGGGAGCACGCTGAGAATCTGATGAAATTCCAGAATAAACGTGGAGGCCGAATCATCTTGGAGGACATCAAGGTTGGGTTTTTAACATGAAGGAGTCTATGATCTAACTTGGATACTTTCAGAGAATTTTCCTTGTTCTAATAACTTCAGTTCTCCATATGGTGAGATTAAGGAGTAAAATTTCTAGTGTTGGTGAGTGGCTATAGAATGAGTTGGTATGACTGATCTTTGCCTCTTCTATAGATATAAGGTCAATAAATGGATATTCAGAAGGAACAACTTCTGCATTGTGAAGTATTGGCTCAAACATAAATGTCAGTTATACAGGCCCTTTGCCCATCATTTCTGAGACAACCATCAAGCATTGATCTATTCTAATCCTATTTTCCAACACTTGGCCCCTTGCCTTGTCTGTTATGGCATTTCAAGTACACAACGAAACACTAAAATGATGAGGGTTCCTGCCTGTACCACCCGTTCAGTGTTCTAGATTCTAACTGCCCTTTGGGTGAAAACATCTTTCCTCCTGCCCCCTTCCATTAAGTCTATGCCTCCTGGTTATTGATCCCTCTGCTAAAGGAAAAGGTTTCTTCCTATCTATTGTATTAATGCCCCTCATAATTTTGTATACCATTCAGCTTCCCCCCCCCCCCCCCCCCTTGGCCTTCGCTCTGAGGAAAACAACCCTAGCCTATCCAGTCTCCCTTCATAGCTGCAATTCTCCAGCCCAGGCAGCATCCTGATGAATCTCCTCTGCACCCTCTTGTGCAATCTCATCCTTCCTATAGTGTGGTGACCAGAACTGTACACTACTCCAGCTGTGGCCTAACTAGCATTTTATACAGCTCCATCATAATCTCCCTGCTCTTTTATTCTATGCCTCGGCTAATAAAGGCAAGTATCCCATATGCCTTCCTAACCACCTTGTCTCCCTGTGCTGCTACCTTCAGTGATCTATGGACAAATATACCAAGGTCCCTCTGACCCTCTGTACTTCCCAGGGTCCTATCTCCCATTGTATATTCCCTTGCCTTGTTAGTCCTCCCAAATACATCACCTCACACGTCTCAGGATTAAATTCCATTTGCCACTGCTCCACCCATCTTACCAGCCCATTATATCATCCTGCAATCTAATACTTTCCTTCTCACTATTTACAACACCACCAATTTTCCTGTCATCTGCAAACTTACTGATTGTACCTCCTATATTTGTGTTAAAATCATTAACGTATGCTACGAACAGTCCCAACACTGATCCCTGCAGTACACCACCAGTCACAGGTTTCCACTCGCAAAAACAACCCTTGACCATCACCCTCAGCCTCCTGCCACTAAGCTGATTTTTGGATCCAAATTGCCCTGGATCCCATGGGCTCTTACCACCTTAACCAATCTCCCTTCTGGGACCTTTATCAAAAGCCTTACTGAAGTCCATGTAGACTACATCAACTGCTTTACCCTCATCTACACATCTAGTCACCACCTCAAAATTCAATCTAGTTTTAGACTCTATCTCCCCCTAGCAAGGCCATGCTGACTATCTGTGATTAATCTGTGCCTCTCCAAGTGGAGATTAATCCTGTCCCTCAGAATATTTTCCAATAGTTAACCTAGCACTGAAACTCACTGGCCTGTAATTACCTGGTTTATCCCTGCTACCCTTCTTGAATATTGGTACCAGATTTACTGTCCTCCAGTCCTCTGGCACTTCTCCTGTTGCCAGAGATGTTTTGAAAACTTCAGAGCCCCTGCTATCTCCCCTCTTGCCTCACATAACAGCCTGGGGTACATCTCATCTGGGCCTGTGGATTTATCCACTTTTAAGCTCGCTAATACTTCCTCCCTTTCAATGCTAATTTGTTCAAGTATATCACAAACCCCCTCCCTGATCTCTACACCTACATCGTCCTTATCCCATAGTGAACACAGATGAAAAGTAATCATTTAAAAGCTCACTATGTCCTCTGGCTCCACACAGATTGCTACTCTGGACCCTAATGGGCCCTACTCTTGCCCTGGTTATCCTCTTGCCCTTAAATTCCAAGGTGTTTTAAAAGTATTTTTTCTCTATCTTGCTGGCCAGTGTTTTTTCATGTCCCTTTGCTCTTATTACATTAAGTACTTCTATACCTTCTTTACTCCGTTAGGGCCTCCACTGTTTTCAGCACTTTGAATCTGCCGTAAGCTTTTTTTTTTCCTTACCCAATCCTCTAAATCCCTTGAGATCCAGGGTTCCCTGGACTTGTTGGTCCTACCTGCCACCTTTTATGGGAACATGTTGGCCTGAACTCACTATTTGCTTTTTTTTAATGACTCCCACTGCTTTGATGAAGTCTTTCCTGCAAGTAGCTGCTCCCAGTCCACTTTGGCCAGATCCTGTTTCATTGAAATTGGCCTCTCCCCACCTCCCTTTTTTTTTTTTTCCCCCTGCCCCCCCCTCCCCCCCCCCCCCCCCCATTAGTACTTTTATTTGCAGTCCCTCATTGTCCTTTTCCATAACTACCTTAAATCTTCAAGTTATGGCCACTATCTCCAAAATGCTCCCCCACTGACACTTCTACCACCTGTCTGGTTTCATTCTCCAGGATTAGGTCCCATACCCTTCTCTTGTGGGACTTCCCATGTGCTGGCTCAAAAAGCTCTCCTGCATGCACTAACAATTCTGCCCCTTTAAGCCTTTTGCACTAAGACTATCCAAGTTGATATTGGGGAAGTTGAAATCCCCTACTATTACCCTATTTTTACACCTGAGATTTACCTACGTATCTGTTCCTCTATCTCCCTGACTGTTTAGAGGCCTGTAGTACACTACAAGTGATTGCCCCTTTTTGTTTTTAAATTCTACCCATATGGCCTCATTTGAGGAACCTAAGATATCATCCCTCTTTACTGCAATAATTGACTCCTTGATCAACAGTACAATGCCACCTCTTTTACACCTTCCCCTGTCATGCCTGAAGATTCTGTACCCTGGAATATTGAGCTGTCAGTCATTCCCTTCCCTCAACCATGTCTGTGATTGCAACAATATCACTCATGTGTTAATCAATGCCCTCAATTCATCTGCCTTAGTAGGAAGAACCCTGGGTGGTGCAGTGGTTAGCACTGCAGCCTCAGCTCCAGCGACCTGGGTTCAATTCTGGGTACTCCCTGTGTGGAGTTTGCAAGTTCTCTGTCTGTGTGGGTTTCCTCCGGGTGCTCCGGTTTCCTCCCACATGCCAAAGACTTGCAGGTTGATGGGTAAATTGGCCATTATAAATTGCCCCTAGTATAGGTAGGTGGTAGGGAAATATAGGGACAGGTGGGGGATGTGATAGGAATATGGGATTAGTGTAGGATCGGTATAAATGGGTGGTTGATGGTCAGCACAGACTCGGTGGGCCGAAGGGCCTGTTTCAGTGCTGTATCTCTAAACTAAATGAAAACAGATGCAATCCAACATGCATTTTCCCCTTGTGCCTCAACAGATCTATATTTGCTCTGCCTTCCAGACTGACTCAATTTCTTCTTTATTTGACTATGCATCACTCCCTACTGTAACTTCTCTATCCCATCCCCCTGCCAAATTAGTTTAAACTCCAGTGCCACCACCCCTCTCCCACCCCACTCCCCAACAGCACCAGCAAACTTCCTAGCAAGGATCTTGGTCCTGTTCAAGTTGGATGGATTGCATCTGAACAGGTCCCACCTTTGCTAGAAACTGACCCAGGAGTCTGGAGACTAAAGCTCTCCCTCTTGCACCACCTCAGCCATGCATTCCTGTGCTCTATCCTCTCATTCCTATACCCACAAGCATGTGGCACCAGGAATAATCCAGAGATTAAACCTTTGATGTCCTGCTTTTAATCTGTTGCCTAGCTCCCTAAATTCTTGGTGTTTAATGAGGTAACAGTCTGGAGAATGTGGTCTACAGTTGTAGACTTCCCATGGACAAAGTTAAGGATGCTAAAAGGATTTGGAGAAAGAGAAAATGGAGCATATTTGGGTGAATTGGGATTGGAGCTTTGGCCAAAAATGGCAAAGCACACAATGAACTGATCCAGTCTCCTACAATGGTCCCTCATAGTATTGGGTTGTGCAGATTATCTTTGCTGCTAACCCTGTTGACGTTGGGCATAACATCCCTTGGACTTTGCACTCCCACTAACAGGACCACTATTTTGTTCCAGAAGCCAGAGCAGGATGAGTGGAGCAATGGTCTGGAGGCAATGCAGAGAGCTCTGCAGATGGAGAAGGATGTGAACCAGAGTCTGCTGGATCTGCACAAACTCGCTACTGGCAACACTGACCCTCATGTAAGTTAATATTGAAATGAGTTTTCAGGTTTGAAGATTATAATTCGAATCTACCCTTAACTCTAGTAGAATTCCATATAGGTTGGTTACATGCTTGCATTTTGGGTGAAAAGGCCATCACACTAGATGCAGATCACTGAACTGTTCACAAGGCACTTGGTTTCTCCAGCATCGATCTTTTGCATTCACTCCCTGTATAATAGATTTGACTTGCCACATGTGGGTAAATTTTGGTATTGTCTGACTAAACTTATCCACAGGATCAGAATGATTTCTTTCTGCCATGACCACTTGGCCTGCTGCCTGTGCTTGTTTTCTAGAGCAAGTCTTACTCCATGTATAGAACTTTCACCATTATCCCAGTGTAAATATAAAAAAAAATCTAACAAAGGTACTTACTAACTTTTTTTTTTTGTAAACAATACTCACCTGATTTCTCATGTTCTAGTTGTGTGACTTCCTGGAGACTCACTACTTGGATGAACAAGTGAAGATGATCAAGAAGCTTGGAGATCACATCACCAACCTGAAGAGACTGGGAGTCCCTGACAATGGCATGGGAGAGTACCTGTTTGACAAGCACACGCTGAGTTAATCAGCATTCTAGAATCATTAGTTCTATAATAATTGAAATAAAATGTGATACCTTTCTGGTTAATATGCAATTTTCTCATTTCTTGCTGTATGTGGAAATAAAAGTATTTATCATGGAGTGATTTTGTTTTTCTTTGTATAGATAAGTAACTAATTTCATTATTCAGATCACCAAGATACCTAGCTGTCTAATATCTAATTCCACTGAAACTCTACCATTCCTTTGAGTTTTGCTCTCCTACATCCATCTTCTGAAAATTGATCCAATGTCTGCTTGGGCTAGTTTGCTCACATCTTCCAATTTTCATTGAGAAACTTGTAGGGAATATCTGAAATATGCATGTTTTATTGAAAAGATAGTTTCTTGTGTCTGCCAACGAAATATTATGCAGTTGTGGAACAAGAGGAAGAGGCACAAATTTGTTTTGACCCCTGATCCAATTGGAGCAGCAGGCAATGCAGAGAGATTTGATTGAGTTGTGAAGATGCTGATAGGTAGACAAAGGAAGATGTATTCCTGTTAGCTGAGAGGGGATTTTTTTTTTTAACAAGCAGTGGTAATGGCCTGGACTTTGCTGCCCATGAGGATGGTGACAGTGTAGCCAATAAATGATTTTGAAAGGAAACTGGAATAGCATTTGGATGAAAAGTACTTACAGGTGTAAGAGTAGGGGAATGGGGCTGATAGTGTTGTACTGGTCACCAGAGACTCTATGGACTGAATAGCCTCCTGTGCCTGAAATGACTCTGACGCTATTCATTGTAAATATTCACCATCTCCATCTTCTACCTTTTGGCTAGGTTGTCATTTGTTCAACTACTACTTGCACCCTGATTCATCAGGAGCCATACTTACGAATGTCTGGGTTGAGTGAATGCAGAAATACTTGGGTCAGGTAGTTATAACACTCTCTATTTCAGGTAAAATCTTCCCTTGCAATCAAGTCTCAATAGACTTCAGTTTTGCAGAAGCAACAACACAGGCCTTTACAACTCTTAAATTCCATGGGCTTGACCTCCATGTTGCACTTAGACGGAGCAATAGAGTTCTGTTTGAAGCTCTCCACTTTTCATTTCCCCAGCAAGTCAGTTGCTTTGCAGATTCACTGGAATGTTTCAGGCTGTTTCATGTTTCATCTCTTTTGATATATTGTGGTCAACATTGGTATCACATTCATTCTCGACCCATCAAGCGCAGTGTCAATTCTCCAAGAGATGGATCCAATTGTGCTCAACACAAAATAAATTTCTATTTGCAGACTCCTGCAATTATGTTGACAAACTCTGAATCCGAGAACAGATTCACTTTGAGAAAACTCAAAGAAGCCAACATCAAATATATCACTGACAAGATTCTGCTGAAGAGATTGGGAAAATGGAAGCACATGGAATTGCAGGAAACCTTTACATGTGGTCGTAAAGTTGGTTGGGAGATAGGAAACAAAGAGTAGGGATAATGGGTATGAACTCCAATTGGCAGGATATGACTAGTCATCTCACCCAGGGATCTGTACTGGGGCCTCAGTTTTTCACTACATTTATAAATGGCATGAAGGAATCGAGAGCCACATATCCAAGTTTGCTAATGACACTAAGTTAGGTGTCACAGTAGGTAGAGTAAATTGGAGCAGAAAATTGAAAAGGGACATTAAGTAAGTAGCCAAAACTGTGATAGATTAATTTCAATTTGAGATAGAGCGAGGACAGAGAGAGATAAATCAGAATATTTTCTAAATGGTGAGGAGCTAGGAACTGTGGAGGAGCAGAGAGAGTTAGGGGTCCGTGTACAGAAATTACTAACAGCTAGTGGACAGGTGCATAAATGAATTAAAATGTTGACTAGACTGTTAGACATCATCTCAAGGGTCTGGAATACAAAGGGGTGGAGGTTATGCTATATTTGTATAAAGCTCTGGTTAGATCACATCTGGAGTACTGTGTTCAGCTTTGATATATTGACCTTGGTGGGAGTGCAGCACAGATTCACCAGAATGATACCAGAGATAAAAGTTTTAGATTACAAGACAACTTGCATTCACAACTCTTGTATTCTCCAAGTATAGAAGAGTAAAGAATAATTTTAATTGATGCGTTGAACATGAATAATAGATTTGATAGGTTATTGTTATGACGGTGCTGCTACATTTCTTGTTCGGGATTTTTTTTGAGGACTTGTATTTTACAATTATGGACATTGTTTTATTAAGGGAATACTGAAAAGGATTCGATAGATATTTTTTGCTGGGGTCATTGACAGGAGACTGAGATGACTTGTTGTAAACAACACTCATTGGAAGTCACCTGTCATCAGATAAATATCCCAGCAGGGGCTTTTTGACTTGGAGAAGATATTTACAGAGAAGTGACAGGTCAAAATTTATAGGGGTCAGGAGGCTTGACTCTTGAGATATTGTTTTTGGTTTTGCTTTGAACAGTGTGTTGGAGTGTGAACTGTTTTGAAGGCAATTGGAGAAAATCAGCCAAGAGAGCAGTCACCATCAGCATCCTCTTCCATCTTTTGAGAACGTCCTGTGAATTAAGTGTAGGAAATAGAGAAACTGATGCTGCATGTCTCCTGAAAAGGCTGCCAGAAACACCTGATGCCACATCTCACCTGGAAAACCAGCCAAACTGACCTTCAATGTCGCCTGAAAAGAACTGTTCTGGAAAGATCCCAGTGGCAACCGTCTAAGCGTATTTGGGACGCCAAACCAAAAAAGGGACAACTGACATCTTTCCATATCTTCTCTGCTTTCTTCAAGAATTAGCAAGTATTTGGCCCAAGTATTCTTTTTTTCCTTTTTTTTAACAGAGCTCTAAAAAGAAAATCTAATTTTCTGGTTATCCGATGTGTGTATGTGTGTGTGTCATGGGCTAAGTTAAAAGGGAACTTTGATATTTCAATCTGTGTGTTAATACTTTGCTATATTACTGGTTAAGTCTCGTTTTATAACAAACTGATAATTTTGTTGTTTATTAAAGAAACCTGTTGGTGTATTTTCTTTTGGGATAACAATAGAGTCCATGATTGACCGTATCGGTAACTGGGTAAACATTTAAATATATGTTGTGACCTGTGGAGAATTGGTGCTAGAAAATACAGTGAATTCCTCCCACCTCAGTCATAACAGTATATAGAGAGAAACTATTTTCTCTGGTGGGGCAGTCCAGGACAGGGGGGTATAATCTTAAAATTAGCGCTATACCATTCAGGAGTGGTGTCAGGAAGCATTTCTTCACAAGAAGGGAAAAATCTGGAACTGTCTCCCACAAAATTTTGAGATCAATTAAACATTTCAAAACTGAGGCTGTTAGATTTATTTTAGGTACGGGTATGAAACAATATGGAACCAATGCAGGCAAATGGCCATAAGACACAAACCATGATCTAATTGAATGGTAGAACAGGCTTGAGGGGCTGATTGGCCTCCTCCTGTTCCTATGTTCCAATCACATTATAATCATCCAAACCTGCCTGTATTCCACAGCTCTCATTGTCTCTGGGTCCAACCCCACAGCCCGTCTACATTGTCAATTGGTGCCTGATTCCTGAATGATTCATGAGCGATTCCTGACTGGCTACCTGGAATTGTCAATCATCAATAATGATGTCATTCCCCTGTTTGAATGCAGGGTGTCCCACTAGTATAAATACAAGAGATTGTGCAGGAAGCAGTTAGATTGTTGGAGTTTAGTTTTTTTTTTGCTAATAGTAAAGATTATGATGGCCTCTCAAGTGCATCAGAATTTCCACAAGGACTGTGAAGATGCTGTTAACAAGCAAATCAACCTGGAGCTCTATTCCTCCTATGTTTATATTTCCATGGTCTGTATTGTTTTCTTGGGGTCCTATTTCAAAGTTAAGACTGGAATTTCAATGCATTTTGAGTAGCTAGAATTTCTCCAGGTCCAGCAATTGGGTTTATAATCTATCTCTGTAGTTCTCCCTTGACTTAAATCAGTGAACACCCTTGAAACAGGGACTTTATTCCTTGCTCTGTAATATTTGTTCCCAAGTTTGAAAGTAATTCCAAGGTTCTAATAGAGGATTCATGTTGAAGATGTATAAACCTAGTCATCTTTTCCAACTTGGATGGCAACAATTAAGTTTAGTGACTAGTTAGTGAAACATTGTCTGACTTGTTCTGGTCTTCCCCCACCTTCCCCCTGCCCTTTTTTTTTTTTTTTTTGTAGATGAGTAAATCCTGTGGTGTTGAACTCTTTTGTATGAGCAGTAATGATATTGCATGAAGTAGTAATCTGAAAGTCTTATTGTATTGAGTGCAACTTCTTTTTGATCACTTGTATCTTCACTGGGGGACAAAGGATGTCCTGCTGATAACTATAGTTTGAGTGCCTGAAATGAAACTTTGATCCAAATAGTATTACTGCTTTTTTTTGTAATGTTACAGGAAGGGGCATTTCAACAAATTTAGCATTTTACAGCCTAAACTTGGAAACCCAAGCCCCTTTAATTGAAAGCAAATTCTTTTGTGATAAAGAATGGGTGATTTATTTACCATACGATTTTTGACATGGCCATAAATGAGATTTGGGTCTGACCTCTCCCCTTCCCATTTTGTCTCTACCTGCAGTCCTATTACTTTGACAGGGATGATGTTGCCCTGCGTCACTTTGCTGAGTTCTTCAAAGAGCAGTCACATGAGGAACGGGAGCACGCTGAGAAACTGATGAAATTCCAGAATAAACGTGGAGGCCGAATCATCTTGGCAGACATCAAGGTTGGGATCTGAACTTCAGAGTCTATGATCTAACTTGGATACTTTCAGGCTATGTTCCTTATTCTAATAATGTCAGTACTCAATCGAGAGATTAATGAGTAAAATTTCTAGTGTTGGTGAGTTGGTCTGACTGACCTTTGCCTCTTCTATATTTATAAAATCAATAAATGGATTTTCAGAAGGAACAATTTCTGCATTGTAAACTATTGGCTCTTACGGTGCTTAACTAACTAGGTAACAGTCTTGAGAATGTGGGCCATAGCTGTAGATGCCCCATGGATGTAGTTGAGGATCATAAAGGAGAAAAAGAAAATTTAGCATATTTGGGGTAATTGGGATTAGAGCTTTGGCCAAAAATGGCAGTGCAGAGGCAATGAACTGATCCAGTGTCCTGTAATGGTCTGTCAACCCAGTGATTAAACCCCATCCCTCATAGTATTGGGATGCACAGATTGTCTTTGTTACTGCTAACCCTGTTGACCTTGAGCATAACATCCCTTGGACTTTGCACTCCCACTAACAGGACCACTATTTTGTTCCAGAAGCCAGAGCAGGATGAGTGGAGCAATGGTCTGGAGGCAATGCAGAGAGCTCTGCAGATGGAGAAGGATGTGAACCAGAGTCTGCTGGATCTGCACAAACTCTCCACTGGCAACACTGACCCTCATGTAAGTTAATATTGGAATGAGTTTTCAGATGGATTGAATGATATTTGCAATCTGCCCTTAACTCTGGTAGCATTCAATAAGTTTTTGGGCCTTTTTTTATAAAAAAGGATCAGTAAACTGCTCACAAGGTACTTGGTTTCTCTGATATCAATCTTTTGCATTCATTCCCAGTGTAATGGAGTTGACTTCCACATGTGGGTGAATTTTGGTCTTGTCTGGCTAAATGTATCCACCAGATCAGAATGATTTCCTTCTGTGCTGACCACTTGGCCTGCTGCCTGTGCTTGGTCTCTAGAGCAAGTCTTGCTCCCATGTACAGTACTTGTGCCATTATCCCAGTGCAAATAAAAAAAAAAAAAAAAAAATCTCATGAAGATACTTGCATTTTTTTTAAAGCTAACTATACTCGCTCGTTTCCTGTTATGTTCCAGCTGTGTGACTTCCTGGAGACTCACTACTTGGATGAGCAAGTGAAGATGATCAAGAAGCTTGGCGATCACATCACCAACCTGAAGAGACTGGGAGCCCCTGACAATGGCATGGGAGAGTACCTGTTTGACAAACACACGCTGAGTTGATTGGGGTTCTACAACTATTAATTCTATACTTGCTGAATGCTTTTTGATTCCCAGTTTTCTCATCTCTTGCTGTATATGGAAATAAATGTATTTATCATGGACTGATTTTGTTTCTTCTTATAGATAAGTAACTCATTTCATTATTCTGATCACCAAGATGCCCAGCTAATGGTTGATTTTCTACTGAAACTTGAACATGCCTTTAAGTTTTGCCCTTCTACATCCAGCTTCCTAAACTTGATTCAATGTCTGACTAGGATAGTTTGCACATGTCTTCCATTTGTCACTGAGAAACTTGTAGGGGATATGTGAAATGTGCAATTTTGCTGCAGATGAAACATCATGCAGTTGTGTGATATGAGGAAGGGATGCTGAATTAGTGCCTTTTGTTTTCACCCCTATTCTCATTGAGCAAAAGGCAAGGCAGAGAGATTTGATAGAGGTCTAAGGATGCTGACAGGTTGAGAAAGGAAGATCTATTCCTGTTAGCTGATAGTACAAGTACTCGGGAATGCTACTTCAGGGGTTTGGGCAAGATAAGTAGCAGTATCTGAGGGGAACAATATTTTTTTTTATACTACCAATGCCCTGGCACTTGCTGAACCTATTGTGATCAAGAGTGGTATCCCTGACTTGTTCTAGACCTACACAGGGATACATCAATTCTCTAAACCATGTTAATTTAGAACCAATTGCACACACAATGCAAAATGGGATTTCCATTAGCAAACTTGTGGGATTACATTATGACTAGGTGAGAAGAGGGATAGGAGTTCACTCTCAGCCTTTGTCTGGTTTAACTGTGATGGGATTTAATTTTAAAAAGTGCTTTTAAGCTCCCTTGAGTGAATCCTTGTTCACTGCTCCAAGTGTCAGGTTAAGAAATCAGACAGGTTTCTTTAGATTTCAACAAACAAGGGAGAAGTTTATTAATCTTAAACTCTAATCCAGTTAACGACTACAACTATGTAACACGACCACACTAGCATGCATATGCAATAAACACATGCAGATAGAGTCAAGGGGCAAAAGTTTGAGGCAATATCTGTTAGTTATTTACTGACCTTGGAGTTCAATGTGGAGTCTGTGGGTGCTGGTACCTCCTGCTATTGGTTGGGGACCCGATCAGGCTTCAACTTGTTTTGATGTCCGAGTCTTTTCTCTCTTGAGGTGTACGTGTCTTCCATGTGTCCGGGTGCTTGGGAGAAGGCAAGAGAGACAGCCAGGAGAGAGGCTTCCTTGTTCGAGCTTCAGTTGCACACCTGATTTCTTTTCAGGTGTGGCACAAACAAAAACCCAAGTTGGCCAGTAGGTCAGTCATGTGACTAACTGGCTTAACCACTTCTGCATTTGTGAATTGTATTGTCTTAGCAGGCCCTGGAATGCACTTCCTTGCACCTTCAATGGCTGGTGGTGGGGGCAGGGTAAGGATATGAGGTTTGTGAGGTGGGGGGAATATGAGGGGGTGGTGTGGCGGTGTGGGTGGGTGGGCTGATGGTGAAGAAAGACAAGAAGATCTCCTGGTAATTAACTGTAGTTTGAATGCTGAAATGAGACTTTAATCCAAAACTCATTACTGCTTTTATTAATGCTGGTCAATGGGAGGCACTTTCAACATATTCAGGAAAACATTGAAGCAATAACTTGAAAACCAAGCCCCTTAATTGAAAGCAAACTGTCTGAAGTAAAGAATGGGTGACTTATCTACCATGATGTTGCTATCAATTTTTTTGACTTGGCCATTACTGAGATTTGGGTCTGACCTGACTCATCCTTTCCATTTTGTCTCTACCTGCAGTCCTATTACTTTGACCGTGATGATGTTGCCCTGCGTCACTTTGCTGAGTTCTTCAAGGAGCAGTCACATGAGGAACGGGAGCACGCTGAGAAACTGATGAAATTCCAGAATAAACGTGGAGGCCGAATCATTTTGGAGGACATCAAGGTTGGATTGCAACTTCTGTAATGTAATTGTAGGTTGCTTAAAAGATGTTTCCTCATGAACACCCTTAAATTCCTAATCCAGTGAGATTTAATGAGTAAAATTGCTAGTGTTAGTGAAATGAAGATGGGTGTTATGATGGGCCAGCCTAGCTAATGAATAGAGGAGGATCACTCACTGTGGATGTTCAGAAGGAATGAGTTTGTCCGCCAGAAACGAACTACTGCTTCCAATTTTATGGTGCTTGGCTAGGAAACTATTCTGGAGAATGTGGATCGCAGCTGTAAAGTTCCATGGATGAAGTAACTTGAAGATTTTTCTTTAAATGGAGTGTAATTGGGAACGGAGTTTGACTCTGCCCTGCCATTTTTAGCCAATGGACTGATCTAATGGACTCCACCCTTCATACTTCCTCATAATATTGAGGTGGACAGATTAACTTCTGTTGCTTTTAACCCAATTGACCTTGAGCATAACATCCCTTGAACTTTGCACTCCCATTAACAGGACCACTATTCTGTTCCAGAAGCCAGAGCAGGATGAGTGGAGCAATGGTCTGGAGGCAATGCAGAGAGCTCTGCAGATGGAGAAGGATGTGAACCAGAGACTGCTGGATCTGCACAAACTCTCCACTGGCAACACTGACTCTCATGTAAGTTCCTAACATTCCAATTTTTCATGAGTTGGTGATATTGGAATCTGCCCTTCACTCTACATTGGTAAAATTCTGTGTAAGTTTGTTTTTCACTTTCAGATTTTTGTTTTTGGGCCAAGAAGCCATCTATACTGTAGACCTGGATCACTAAACTGTTCCCAAGACACTTTGTATCTGCAGCATTAAAATGTTTCTTATGCAGTCCATTCACCATTTATTAAAATTGATTTGCTATTTCTGGGTAATTCTGCTCTTGTCTGGTTAAATGTGCCCATGTCAAACTATCCCAATACAAAATAAAGTAATTTCTCTTTTGGAGAAGATCCTCACTAAACATCTAAAATAAAAGCAGAATACTGCGGATGCTGGAAATCTGAAATAAAAACAAGAAATGCTGGAACCACTCAGCAGGTCTGGCAGCATCTGTGAAAAGAGAAGCAGAGTTAACGTTTCGGATCAGTGACCCTTCATCGGAACTGACAAATATTAGCAAAGTCGCAGTTTATAAGCAAGTGAGGTGGGGGTGGGCCAAGAGATAACAAAGGAGGTCTAGATTGGACCAGGCCACATAGCTGACCAAAAGGTCACGGAGCAAAGGCAAACAATATGTTAATGGTGTGTTGAAAGACAAAGCATTAGTACAGATTAGGTGTTAATACACTGAATATCGAACAGCAGCAAGTGCAAACCTGAAAAAAACAGTGGGTAAGCAAACTGAACAAACTAAGATGAAATGAAATAAATGCAAAGTAAATGAAGTAAATCGCTGCTTCACCTGAAAGGAGTGTTTGGGGCCTGGGATAGTGAGGAGAGAGGAGGTAAATGGGCAGGTATTACACCTCCTGCGATTGCAGGGGAAGGTGCCATGGGACGGGGACGAGGTGGTGGGGGTAATGGAGGAGTGGACCAAGGTGTCGCGGAGGGAACGATCCCTTCGGAATGCTGACAGGGGAAGGGAGGGGAAGATGCGACTAGTAGTGGCATCACGCTGGAGGTGGCGGAAATGGCGGAGGATGATCCTTTAGATATGAAGACTGATGGGGTTTAAAGTGAGGACAAGGGGAACCCTGTCACGGTTCTGGGAGGGAGGGGAAGGAGTGAGGGTAGAGGTGCGGGGAATGGGCCGGACACGGTTGAGGGCACTGTCAACCACAGTGGGGGGAAAACCTCGTTTGAGGAAAAAGGAGGTCATATCAGAAGCACCGTCATGGAAGGTATCATCAGAGCAGATGCGTCGGAGACGGAGAAACTGGGAGAATGGAATGGAGTCCTTACAGGAGGTAGGGTGTGAAGAAGTGTAGTTGAGGTAGCTGTGGGAGTCAGTTGGCTTATAATGGATATTGGTAGACAACCTATCCTCAGAGATGGAGACAGAGAAGTCGAGGAAGGGAAGGGAAGTATCAGAGATGGACCATGTAAAGGTGAGAGAAGGGTGGAAATTGGAAATTGGAATTTAGTTATTGTTTCTTCCTTTTTTTTTACATTCTTTTTTACATTTTTTACAATTTTAATTTGCATTTATTTCATTTCATCTTAGTTTGTTCAGTGTGCTTACCCACTCTTTTTTTTCAGGTTTGCACTTGCTGCTGTTCGATATTCAGTGTATTAACACCTAATCTGTACTAATGCTTTGTCTTTCAACACGCCATTAACATATTGTTTGCCTTTGCTCCGTGACCTTTTGGTTAGCTATGCGGCCTGGTCCAATCTAGACCTCCTTTGTTATCTCTTGCCCCACCCCCACCTCACTTGCTTATAACCTGTGACTTTTCTAATATTTGTCAGTTCCGATGAAGGGTCACTGACCCGAAACGTTAACTCTGCTTCTCTTTCCACAGATGCTGCCAGACCTGCTGAGTGGTTCTAGCATTTCTTGTTTTTATTTCAGATTTCCCGCATCTGCAGCATTTTGATTTTATTTTAGTGTTTAATTCACTGCCACTTCTCTTCCAGGAATGCCTACCTTGAAGAAGTTCTGCTCTTCTCTCCGACGGGATTTTCGTTTGTCTCTTTTACCTTGTTCACCTTCTTTGCTTTCTATTTCCCTCCTGGTGTTTGATAAAGTTTCTACCAAAACTCGTTTTCACAGCCACATCTCCTTCCTCAGACTGTCTCCAGCTCCGACTTATTCCACATGGATTCCAACTGCAGTTTCACCCATCATGCTTTGAAACCACCCAGGATCACAGGTATCTCCGAGAAATACAACGTTCCTCAGACTGCTACTCTCACCACATCCTGAGATCCACACTCAGTGCTATGCGCCGCCATATGCACACACTGGACCTCTCTCTCCAGCAGCACCGTCTCACCTTATCTCAAATCTGTTCTACTCCGCAGTTTCATTTCATCTTTCGTCTCATCCGACGCATTAACAAAAAACTTTTTTTCTTCCTTTCAGGTGTTAAGGAATGCAAGCTCTAGCAGCTGATGGGGACTAATGCCCCTCCAGATCCTCCTTCCGCTTCACTTCCCTCTGACCCCACCCCTTCTGATCTGACCCCTTGCCGTGTATTCACTATACCCTCTGACCTCCACCTCTCTGATGCTGAGCGTTCTGTACTCAGCAAAGGTCTCAGTTTTATCCCCTGACGCCCCCACCTCAATGACTTTCGCGCTCGGCATGACGTTGAGCTCTTCTTCCGTCGCCTCCGCCTCCGGGCTCACTTCTTCGACCAGGAGTCCTCCCCCCGACCAGCAGACCCATTCACCCGCCTCCAGCATTCTCCCTCTACCTGGACCCCTCCCCCTGGCCTCTTACCCGCTCTTGATCTCTTCATTGAAAACTGTCGGCGAGACATTGGTCGTCTCAATTTCTCTGCCCCCCTCACTCACTCTAACCTGTCCCCCTCTGAACTTGAGGCACTCCGTTCTCTCAGGTCGAACCCCGACATGGTCATCAAACCTGCAGACAAGGGTGCTGCTGTTGTCGTATTGCGTACCGACCTCTACCTTGCAGAAGCTCAACGCCAACTCACGGACACTTCTTCCTACCTCCCTCTGGACCATGACCCCACCACCGAACATCAAGCCACCGTCCAAAGGACTGTCACTGACCTCATCTCCTCTGGAGATCTTCCCTCTACAGCTTCCAACCTCATAGTCCCACAACCCCGGACAGCCCGCTTCTACCTCCTTCCCAAAATCCACAAACGGGACTGTCCCGGCAGACCCATTGTGTCAGCCTGCTCCTGCCCCACTGAACTTATTTCTTCCTATCTAGACTCTATCTTTTCTCCGCTGGTCCAGTCTCTTCCCACCTACATCCGTGACTCTTCTGACGCCCTACGTCATTTTGACAATTTCCAGTTTCCTGGTCCCAACCGCCGCCTCGTCTCGATGGACGTCCAATCGCTCTACACCTCCAACCCCCAACAGGATGGTTTAAGGGCTCTCCGCTTCTTCCTGGAACAGAGGCCCAACCAGTCCCCATCCACCACCACCCTCCTCCGCCTGGCTGAACTTGTTCTCACATTGAACAACTTCTCCTTCAACTCCACGCACTTCCTTCAAGTAAAAGGTGTCGCTATGGGTACCCGCATGGGTCCTAGTTATGCCTGTCTTTTTGTGGGATATGTCGAGCATTCTTTGTTCCAGTCCTACTCAGACCCCCTCCCCCAACTCTTTTTCTGGTACATTGATGACTGTATCGGTGCCGTTTCCTGCTCCCGCCCCAAACTGGAAAACTTTATCAACTTTGCTTCCAATTTCCACCCTTCTCTCACCTTTACATGGTCCATCTCTGACACTTCCCTTACCTTCCTCGACTTCTCTGTCTCCATCTCTGGGGATAGGTTGTCTACTAATATCCATTATAAGCCCACCGACTCCCACAGCTCCCTCGACTACACTTCTTCACACCCTACCTCCTGTAAGGACTCCATTCCATTCTCCCAGTTTCTCCGTCGCCGACGCATCTGCTCTGATGATACCTTCCATGACGGTGCTTCTGATATGACCTCCTTTTTCCTCAACCGAGGATTTCCCCCCACTGTGGTTGACAGTGCCCTCAACCGTGTCCGGCCCATTCCCCGCACCTCTACCCTCACTCCTTCCCCTCCCTCCTCCCAGAACCGTGACAGGGTTCCCCTTGTCCTCACTTTTCACCCCATCAGCCTCCATATCCAAAGGATCATCCTCCGCCATTTCTGCCACCTCCAGCGTGATGCCACTACTAGTCGCATCTTCCCCTCCCTTCCCCTGTCAGCATTCCGAAGGGATCGTTCCCTCCGATACACCTTGGTCCACTCCTCCATTACCCCCACCACCTCGTCCCCGTCCCATGGCACCTTCCCCTGCAATCGCAGGAGGTGTAATACCTGCCCATTTACCTCCTCTCTCCTCACTATCCCAGGCCCCAAACACTCCTTTCAGGTGACGCAGCGATTTACTTGTACTTCTTTCAATGTAGTATACTGTATTCGCTGCTCACAATGTGGTCTCCTCTACATTGGGGAGCCCAAGCGCAGACTGGGTGACCGCTTTGGGAACATCTCCGCTCAGTCCGCAAGCAGGACCCTGAGCTTCCGGTTGCTTGCCATTTCAACACATCCCCCCCTGCTCTCATGCTCACACCTCTGTCCTGGGATTGCTGCAGTGTTCCAGTGAACATCAACGCAAGCTCGAGGAACAGCATCTCTTTTACGGATTAGGCACACTACAGCCTGCCGGACTGAACATTGAGTTCAATAATTTCAGAACATGACAGCCCCCCATTTTACTTTCATTTTTAGTTATTTTTTCTTCCTTTTTTTTACATTCTTTTTTACATTTTTTACAATTTTTTTTTTTGCATTTATTTCATTTCGTCTTCGTTTGTTCAGTGTGCTTACCCACTGTTTTTTTCAGGTTTGCACTTGCTGCTGTTCAATATTCAGTGTATTAACACCTAATCTGTACTAATGCTTTGTCTTTCAACACACCATTAACATATTGTCTGCCTTTGCTCCGTGACCTTTTGGTCAGCTATGTGGCCTGGTCCAATCTAGACCTCCTTTGTTATCTCTTGCCCCACCCCCACCTCACTTGCTTATACCCTGTGACTTTTCTAATATTTGTCAGTTCCGATGAAGGGTCACTGATCCGAAACGTTAACTCTGCTTCTCTTTTCACAGATGCTGCCAGACCTGCTGAGTGGTTCCAGCATTTCTTGTTTTTATCTCACTAAACATCTGTTTGGCATTTTCTATTTCATGTTCAAGTTGTGTGACTTCCTGGAGACTCTCTACTTGGATGAGCAAGTGAAGATGATCAAGAAGCTTGGAGATTACATCACTCATTTCTGGTTAATATGCAGTTTTCTCATTTCTTGCTGTATGTGGAAATAAAAGTATTTATCATGGACTGATTTTGTTTTTCTTTGTATAGATAAGTAACTAATTTCATTACTCAGGTCAGCCAAGATACCTAGCTGTCTAATATCTGATACCTAGCTGTCTAATATTTGATTCCACTGAAACTTTACCATGCCTTTTGAGTTTTGCTCTCCTACATCCAGCTTCTGAAAATTGATTCAAAGTCTGCTTAGGATAGTTTGCTCACATCTTCCAATTTTCACTGAGAAACTTGTAGGGAATATCTGAAATATGCTATTTTTATCACCAAGTTAGTTTCTTCCATCTGCAGATGAAATGTCATGCAGTTGTGGAACATGAGGAAGGGAAACTGAATTTTGTTTTGCCCCCTGTTCTAATTGGAGCAAAGGGCAATGCAGAGAGAGTTGATAGAGATGTGAAGATGCTGACAGGTAGACAAAGGCAGATCTATTCCTGTTAGCGATTGTACAAGTACTTGGGAACACAGACTTAGGGGGTTTGGGCAAGAGATTTTTATTTTATTTAGTGGTACAGCACTGAAACAGGCACTTCAGCCCACCGGGTCTGTGCCGACCATCAACCACCCATTTATACTAACCCTTCACTAATCCCATATTCCTACCACATCCCCACCTGTCCCTATATTCCCCTACCACCTACCTATACTAGGGGCAATTTATAATGGCCAATTTACCTATCAACCTGCAAGTCTTTTGGTGGTGGGAGGAAACTGGAGCACCCGGAGGAAACCCATGCAGACACAGAGAGAACTTGCAAACTCCACACAGGCAGTGCCCAGAATTGAACCAGGGTCGCTGGAGCTGTGAGGCGGCGGTGCTAACAACTGCGCCACTGTGCCGCCCCATGTAGGGGTATCTGAGGAGAATCTTTTTTCTTTGTACAGCCATTGGCAATGACCTGGAACTTGCTGCGTATGAAGATGGTGGCAGTGTAGCCAATAAATAAGTTCAAAAGGAAACTGGATGAGCATTTGGAGGAAAAAAACTTGTAGGTACTAGAGTAGGGGAATGGGGCTGAATGTAATGTACTGGTCACGAGAGACTCCATGGACCGAATGGCCTCCTGTGTCATAAATGACTCTTACACTATTCATTGTAAAATATTCACCATCTTAATCTGTCTTTTGGCTAGGTTGTCATTTGTTCAACCACGACTCACCAGGAGCCATTTTAATGAATGTCTGGGATGAGTGAATGCAGAAATACTTGGATCAGGTAGTTATAACACTCTCTATTTCAGGTAAAATCTTCCCTCGTAATCAAGTCTCAATAGACTCCAGCTTTGCAGAAGCAACAACAGAGGACTTTTCAACTCCTAAATTCCCTGGGGCTGGACCTCCATGTTGCACGTAGACGTAGCAACAGAGTTCTGTTTGAAGCTCTCCACTTTTCATTTCCCCAACATGTCAGTTGGTTTGCAGATTCGCTGTGGAATGTTTTGGGCTGGACAATCTTTTTCAATATATTGTGGTTAGCATTGTTATCATAGATTCATTCTAGACCCATCAAACGCAGTGTCAATTCTCCAAGAGATGGATCTAATTGTGTTCAACACAAAATGAAGTTCCATTTGCAGACTCCTGCGATTATGTTGACAAACTCTGAATCTGAGAACAGATTCAATCGGATTCACTTTGAGAAAACTCAAAGTAGCCAACATCAAATACATCATTGACAAGATTCTACTCAAGCGATTAGGAAAAATTGAAGAACATGGAATTGCAGGAAACCTTTAGACATGGAGTTAGTTGGGAGGTAGGAAACAGAGAGTAGGGATAATGGGTATGAACTCCAATTGGCAGGATATGCCTAGTCATCTGTCCCAGGGATCTGTACCAGGGCCTCGGTTTGTCATTACATTTATAAATGACACGAAGGAATCGAGAGCCATATATCCAAGTTTGCTAATGACACTAAGTTAGGTGTTACAGTAGGAAGAGTAAATTGGAGCAGAAAATTGAAAAGAGACATTGATAGATTGTGAGTAGCCAAAACTGTGAAAGATGAATTTCAATGTGAGATAGAGCGAGGACAGAGAGAGATAAATCAGAATATTTTCTAAATGGTGAGGAGCTAGGAACTGTGGAGGCGCAGAGAGAGTTAGGGGTCCGTGTACAGAAATTATTAAAAGCTAGTGGACTGGTATATAAATTAATTCAAAAGTCGAATAGTCTTCATCTCAAGGGGTCTGGAATACAAAGGGGTGGAGGTTATGCTATATTTGTATAAAGCTCTGGTTAGATCACATCTGGAGTACTGTGTTCAGCTTTGATATATTGACCTTTGTGGGAGTGCAGCACAGATTCACCAGAATGATACCAGGGATAAAAGGGTTAAATTACGAGGACAGTTTGCATCAACGACTCTTGTATTTCTCAAGTATAGAAGAGTAAAGAATTATTATAATTGATGTGTTGAACATGAATACTAGATTTGATCAGGTTGGTTATGTCGGTGCTGCGATAGTTCTTGTTAGGTTTCTGTTCTGAAAAGATCCCAGTAGTAGCTGTCTAAGCATATTTGGGACACCAAACCAAACAAGGAACAACTGACATCTTTCCTTATCTTCACTTTTTTCTTCAAGAATGAGAAACTATTTGACCAAAGTATTCTTTTTGCCGTTTTTTTGTAACAGAGCTCTAAAAAGAAAATCTCTTTTTTTCTGGTTATCCGGTGTGTGTGTGTATGTATCTGTGCGAGGTGCTGAGGTAAAAGGAACTTTCATATTTCAATCTGTGTATTAATGCTTTGCCTTGTTACTGCTTAAGTCTTGTTTTAGAATAAACTGAAAATTATATTGTTTATTAAATAAACCTGGTTGGTGTATTTTATTTTGGGGTAAAAATAGAGTCTATGATTGACCGAATCGGTAACTGGGTAAACATTTAAATATATGTTGTGACCGGTGGAGAAGTGGAACTAGAAAAACAATGCACTCCTCCCACCTCGGTCAGAACAGTATATAGAGAGAAACTATTTTCCCTGGTGGGGCAGTCCAAGACAGGAGGTATAATCTGAAAATTAGAGCCAGACCATTCAGGGGTGATGTCAGGAAGCATCTCTTCACAAAAAGGGAAGTAAAAAGCTGGAACTGTCTCCCCCAAAATGTTGAGATCAATTAAACATTTCAAAACTGAGACTGTTAGATTTTTGTTAGGTTCGGGTATGAAGCAATATGGAACCAATGCAGGTAAATGGCCTTAAAACACAAACCATGATCTAATTGAATGGTGGAACAGGCTTGAGGGGCTGATTGGCCTCCTCCTGTTCCTATGTTCCAATCACAGTATCATCATCCAAACCTGCCTGTTTTCCACAGCTCTCATTGTCTCTGGGTCCAACCCCTCAGCCCGTCTACATTGTTATTTGGTGCCTGGATTCATGAACGATTCCTGACTGGCTACCTGGAATTGTCAATCATCATTAATGATGTCATTCCCTGTTTGAATGCAGGCTGTTCCAGCAGTATAAATACAAGAGCTTGTGTAGGAAGCAGTTGGATTGTTGTTATTGGAACTGGGCTTTTGTTAGTAGTAAAGATTATGATGGCCTCTCAAGTATGTCAGAATTACCACAAGGACTGTGAAGATGCTGTTAACAAGCAAATCAACCTGGAGCTCTATTCCTCCTATGTTTATCTTTCCATGGTGTGTATTGTTTTCTTGGGGTCCTGTTTCAAAGTTAAGATTGGAATTTCAATGCATTGAGAATCTAGAATTTCTCTAGGCTAATCAGTTGGGTTCATAATCTTTCTCTCTAGTCCTCCCTTGACTTAAATCTGTGCACACCCTTGAAGCAGAGACTCTGTTCCTTGCTCTGTCATATTTGTGTTCAATTTTTGAAAGTTATTCCAAGGTTCTGTGTGGTTTCCAATAGAGGATTCATTTTGAAGATGTATAAACCTAGTTATCTTTTCCAACTTGGATGGCAACTATTTAGTTTAGTGAAACTTTGTCTGATTAGTTCTGGTCTGTCTTTACTTTTTCCCCCTTTGTAAATGAGTAAATCTTGTGATGCTGAACTCTTTTTTTTTTGTATGAGGGATAATCTTGCATGAAGCAGTCATCTACTGATGATTTTTTTTTTTCTTCAATCATTTAAATATTCATTGGGGGACAAAGGATGGCCTGCTGAACTATAGTTTGAATGCTGAAATGGAACTTTGATCCAAATAGTATTATTGCTTTTTGTAATGTCACAGGGAGGGGCCTTTCAACATACTTGGTGTTTTACAGCATAAACTTGAAAAACCAAGCCCCTTTAATTGAAAGCAAACTCTTTTGATGTAAAGAATGAGTGATTTATCTACCATGATATTACTACCATTTTTGACATGGCTGCCAATGAGTTTTGGGTCTGGCTTCTCTCCCTTTCCATTTTGCCTCTACCTGCAGTCCTATTACTTTGACCGGGATGATGTTGCCCTGCGTCACTTTGCTGAGTTCTTCAAGGAGCAGTCACATGGGGAACGGGAGCACGCTGAGAAACTGATGAAATTCCAGAATAAACGTGGAGGCCGTATTATCTTTGAGAACATCAAGGTTGGGTTTTAACATGAAGGAGTCTATGATCTAACTTGGATACTTTCAGAGAATGTTCCTTGTTCTAATAACTTCAGTTCTCCATATGGTGAGATTAAGGAGTAAAATTTCTAGTGTTGGTGAGTGGCTATAGAATGAGTTGGTATGACTGATCTTTGCCTCTTCTATAGATATAAGGTCAATAAATGGATATTCAGAAGGAACAACTTCTGCATTGTAAAGTATTGGCTCAAACATAAATGTCAGTTATACAGGCCCTTTGCCCATCATTTCTGAGACAACCATCAAGCATTGATCTATTCTAATCCTATTTTCCAACACTTGGCCCCTTGCCTTGTCTGTTATGGCATTTCAAGTACACAACGAAACACTAAAATGATGAGGGTTCCTGCCTCTACCACCCGTTCAGTGTTCTAGATTCTAACTGCCCTTTGGGTGAAAACATCTTTCCTCAAATCCCCACTAACCCTCCTGCCCCTTTCCATTAAGTCTATGCCTCCTGGTTATTGATTCCTCTGCTAAAGGAAAAGGTTTCTTCCCATCGTATTAATGCCCCTCATAATTTTGTATACCAGTCAGCTCACCCCCTTGGCCTTCGCTCTGAGGAAAACAACCCTAGCATATCCAGTCTCCCTTCATAGCTGCAATTCTCCAGCCCAGGCAGCATCCTGATGAAACAAAAACAAGAAATGCTGGATTCACTCAGCAGGTCTGGCAGCATCTGTGGAAAGAGAAGCAGAGTTAATGTTTTGGGTCAGTGACCCTTCTTCGGAACTGACAAATATTAGAAAAGTCACAGATTATAAACAAGTGAGGTGGGGGTTGGGCAAGAGATAACAAAGGAGAAGGTGCAGATTGGACCAGGCCACATAGCTGACCAAAAGTTCATGGAGCAAAGGCAAACAATATGTTAATGGTGTGTTGAAAGACAAAGCATTAGTACAGATTAAGTGTGAATATACTGAATATTGAACATCAGCAAGTGCAAACCTGAAGAAAAACAACCTGAAAAAAACAGTGGGTAAGCAAACTGAACAAACTAAGATGAAATGAAATAAATGCAAAAAAAGATTGTAAAAAATGTAAAAAGGAATGCAAAAAAAAAAGGAAGAAAAAATGACTAAAAATGAAAGTAAAGTGGGGGGCTGTCATGCTCTGAAATTATTGAACTCAATGTTCAGTCCGGCAGGCTGTAGTGTGCCTAATCGGCAGATGAGATGCAGTTCCTCGAGCTTGCGTTGATGTTCACTGGAACACTGCAGCAATCCCAGGACAGAGATGTGAGCATGAGAGCAGGGGGGAGTGTTGAAATGGCAAGCAACCGGAAGCTCAGGGTCCTGCTTGCGGACTGAGCGGAGATGTTCCGCAAAGCGGTCACCCAGTCTGCGCTTGGTCTCCCCAATGTAGAGGAGACCACACTGAGCAGCGAATACAGTATACTACATTGAAAGAAGTACAAGTAAATTGCTGCTTCACCTGAAAGGAGTGTTTGGGGCCTGGGATAGTGAGGAGAGAGGAGGTAAATGGGCAGGTATTACACCTGCGATTGCAAGGGAAGGTGCCCTGGGACGGGGACGAGGTGGTGGGGGTAATGGAGGAGTGGACCAGGGTGTCGCGGAGGGAACGATCCCTTCGGAATGCTGACAGGGGAAGGGAGGGGAAGATGTGACTGGTAGTGGCATCACGCTGGAGGTGGCGAAAATGGCGGAGGATGATCCTTTGGATATGGAGGCTGGTGGGATGAAAAGTGAGGACAAGGGGAACCCTGTCACGGTTCTGGGAGGGAGGGGAAGGGGTGAGGGTAGAGGTGCGGGGAATGGGTCGGACACGGTTGAGGGCCCTGTCAACCACAGTGGGGGGAAATCCTCGGTTGAGGAAAAAGGAGGTCATATCAGAAGCACCGTCATGGAAGGTAGCATCATCAGAGCAGATGCGTCGGAGACGGAGAAACTGGGAGAATGGAATGGAGTCCTTACAGGAGGTAGGGTGTGAAGAAGTGTAGTCGAGGTAGCTGTGGGAGTCAGTGGGCTTATAATGGATATTGGTAGACAACCTATCCCCAGAGATGGAGACAGAGAAGTCGAGGAAGGGAAGGGAAGTGTCAGAGATGGACCATGTAAAGGTGAGAGAAGGGTGGAAATTGGAAGCAAAGTTGATAAAGTTTTCTAGTTCGGGGCGGGAGCAGGAAACGGCACCGATACAGTCATCAATGTACCGGAAAAAGAGTTGGGGGAGGGGGCCTGAGTAGGACTGGAACAAAGAATGCTCGACATATCCCACAAAAAGACAGGCATAACTAGGACCCATGCGGGTACCCATAGCGACACCTTTTACTTGAAGGAAATGCATGGAGTTGAAGAAGTTGTTCAATGTGAGAACAAGTCCAGCCATTCTCCCAGTTTCTCCGTCTCCTGCCCACCACCCCCCCCCCCCACCCCCAACCCCCATTAGTACTTTTATTTGCAGTCCCTCATTGTCCTTTTCCATAACTACCTTTTAAATCTTCAAGTTATGGCCACTATCTCCAAAATGCTCCCCCACTGACACTTCTACCACCTATCTGGTTTCAATCTCCAGGATTAGGTCCCATACCCTTCTCTTGTGGGACTTCCCATGTGCTGGCTCAAAAAGCTCTCCTACATGCACTCAGAATTCTGCCCCTTTAAGCCTTTTGCACTATGACTATCCAAGTTGATATTGGGGAAGTTGAAATCCCCTACTATTACCCTATTTTTACACCTGAGATTTGCCTACATATCTGTTCCTCTATCTCCCTGACTGTTTATAGGCCTGTAGTACACTCCAAGTGATTGCCCCTTTTTGTTTTTAAATTCTACCCATATGGCCTCATTTGAGGAACCTAAGATATCATCCCTCTTTACTGCAATCATTGACTCCTTGATCAACAGTACAATGCCACCTCTTTTACACCTGCCCCTGTCATGCCTGAAGATTCTGTACCCTAGAATATTGAGCTGTCAGTCATTCCCTTCCCTCAACCATGTCTGTGATTGCAACAATATCACTCTCTTGTGTTAATCAGTGCCCTCAATTCATCTGCCTTAGTAGGAAGAACCCTGGGCGGTGCAGTGGTTAGGACTGCAGCCTCAGCTCCAGCGACCTGGGTTCAATTCTGGGTACTGCCTGTATGGAGTTTGCAAGTTCTCCCTGTGTCTGTGTGGGTTTCCTCTGGGTGCTCTGGTTTCCTCCCACATGCCAAAGACTTGCAGGTTGATGGGTAAATTGGCCATTATAAATTGCCCCTAGTATAGGTAGGTGGTAGGGAAATATAGGGACAGGTGGGGGATGTGGTAGGAATATGGGATTAGTGTAGGATTAGTATAAATGGGTGGTTGATGGTCAGCACAGACACAGTGAGCCAAAGGGCCTGTTTCAGTGCTGTATCTCTAAACTAAACTAAAACAGATGCAATCCAACATGCATTTTCCCTTTGTGCCTCAACAGATCTATATTTGCTCTGCCTTCCAGACTGACTCAATTTCTTCTATATTTGACTATGCATCGCTCCCTACTGTAACTTCTCTATCCCATCCCCCTGCCAAATTAGTTTAAACTCCAGTGCCACCACCCCTCTCCCACCCCACTCCCCAACAGCACCAGCAAACTTCCTAACAAGGATCTTGGTCCTGTTCAAGTTGGATGGATTGCATCTGAACAGGTCCCACCTTTGCTAGAAACTGACCCAGGAGTCTGGAGACTAAAGCTCTCCCTCTTGCACCACCTCAGCCATGCATTCCTGTGCTCTATCCTCTCATTCCGATACCCACAAGCATGTGGCACCAGGAATAATCCAGAGATTAAACCTTTGATGTCCTGCTTTTAATCTGCTGCCTAGCTCCCTAAATTCTTGGTGCTTAATGAGCTAACAGTCTGGAGAATGTGGTCTACAGTTGTAGACTTCCCATGGACAAAGTTAAGGATGCTAAAAGGATTTGGAGAAAGACAAAATGGAGCATATTTGGGTGAATTGGGATTGGAGCTTTGGCCAAAAATGGCAAAGCACACTCTATGAACTGATCTAGTCTCCTACAATGGTCCCTCATAGTATTGGGTTGTACAGATTATCTTTGCTGCTAACCCTGTTGACCTTGGGCATAACATCCCTTGGACTTTGCACTCCCATTAACAGGACTACTATTTTGTTCCAGAAGCCAGAGCAGGATGAGTGGAGCAATGGTCTGGAGGCAATGCAGAGAGCTCTGCAGATGGAGAAGGATGTGAACCAGAGTCTGCTGGATCTGCACAAACTCTCCACTGGCAACACTGACCCTCATGTAAGCTAATATTGGAATGAGTTTTCAGGTTGAAAGATTATAATTAGAATCTACCCTTAACTCTAGTAGAATTCCATATAGGTTGGTTACATGCTCGCATTTTGGGTGAAAAGGCCATCACACTAGCTGTAGATCACTGAACTGTTCACAAGGCACTTGGTTTCTCCAGCATCGATCTTTTGCATTCACTCCCTGTATAATAGATTTGACTTGCCACATGTGGGTAAATTTTGGTATTGTCTGGCTAAACTTATCCACAGGATCAGAATGATTTCTTTCTGTACTGACCACTTGGCCTGCTGCCTGTGCTTGTTTTCTAGAGCAAGTCTTACTCCATGTATAGAACTTTCACCATTATCCCAGTGTAAATTTTTAAAAAAAAATCCAACAAAGGTACTTGCTAACTTTTTTTATTTTAAACAATACTCACCTGATTTCTCATGTTCTAGTTGTGTGACTTCCTGGAGACTCACTACTTGGATGAGCAAGTGAAGATGATCAAGAAGCTTGGAGATCACATCACCAACCTGAAGAGACTGGGAGCCCCTGACAATGGCATGGGAGAGTACCTGTTTGACAAGCACACGCTGAGTTAATCAGCATTCTAGAATCATTAGTTCTCTAATAATTGAAATAAAATGTGATACATTTCTGGTTAATATGCAATTTTCTCATTTCTTGCTGTATGTGGAAATAAAAGTATTTATCATGGAGTGATTTTGTTTTTCTTTGTATAGATAAGTAACTCATTTCATTATTCAGATCACCAAGATACCTAGCTGTCTAATATCTAATTCCACTGAAACTCTACCATTCCATTGAGTTTTGCTCTCCTCCATCCATCTTCTGAAAATTGATCCAATGTCTGCTTAGGCTAGTTTGCTCACATCTTCCAATTTTCATTGAGAAACTTGTGGGGAATATCAGAAATATGGACGTTTTATTGCAAAGGTAGTTTCTTGTGTCTGCCAGTGAAATATCATGCAGTTGTGTAACATGAGGAAGTGGCACAAATTTGTTTTGACCCCTGATCCGATTGGAGCAGCAGGTGATGCAGAGAGATTTGATAGAGTTGTGAAGATGCTGATAGGTAGACAAAGGAAGATCTATTCCTGTTAGCTGAGAGGGGATTTTTTTTTTTTTAAACAGCCAGTGGTAATGGCCTGGACTTTGCTGCCCATGAGGATGGTGACAGTGTAGCCAATAAATGATTTTGAAAGGAAACTGGAATAGCATTTGGATGAAAGATACTTACAGGCGAGAGTAGGGGAATAGGTCTGATAGTGTTGTACTGATCATCAGAGACTCTATGGACCGAATGGCATCCTGTGCCTAAAATGACTCTGACGCTATTCATTGTAAATATTCACCACCATCATCTACCTTTTGGCTAGGTTGTCATTTGTTCAACCACTACTTGCACCCTGATTCACCAGGAGCCATACTTACGAATGTCTGGGATGAGTGAATGCAGAAATTCTTGGGTCAGGTAGTTATAACACTCTCTATTTCAGGTAAAATCTTCCCTTGCAATCAAGTCTCAATAGACTTCAGTTTTGCAGAAGCAACAACACAGGACTTTACAACTCTTAAATTCCATGGGCTTGACCTCCATGTTGCACTTAGACGGAGCAATAGAGTTCTGTTTGAAGCTCTCCACTTTTCATTTCCCCAGCAAGTCAGTTGCTTTGCAGATTCACTGGAATGTTTCAGGCTGTTTCATGTTTCATCTCTTTTGATATATTGTGGTCAACATTGGTATCACATTCATTCTAGACCCATCAAGCGCAGTGTCAATTCTCCAAGAGATGGATCCAATTGTGCTCAACACAAAATAAATTTCTATTTGCAGACTCCTGCGATTATGTTGACAAACTCTGAATCCGAGAACAGATTCACTTTGAGAAAACTCAAAGAAGCCAACATCAAATATATCACTGACAAGATTCTGCTGAAGAGATTGGGAAAAATGGAAGCACATGGAATTGCAGGAAACCTTTACATGTGGTCATAAAGTTGGTTGGGAGATAGGAAACAAAGAGTAGGGATAATTGGTATGAACTCCAATTGGCAGGATATGACTAGTCATCTCACCCAGGGATCTGTACCGGGGCCTCAGTTTTTCACTACATTTATAAATGGCATGAAGGAATCGAGAGCCATATATCCAAGTTTGCTAATGACACTAAGTTAGGTGTTACAGTAGGTAGAGTAAATTGGAGCAGAAAATTGAAAAGGGACATTAAGTAAGTAGCCAAAACTGTGATAGATGAATTTCAATTTGAGATAGAGCGAGGACAGAGAGAGATAAATCAGAATATTTTCTAAATGGTGAGGAGCTAGGAACTGTGGAGGAGCAGAGAGAGTTTGGGGTCCGTGTACAGAAATTACTAACAGCTAGTGGACAGGTACATAAATGAATTAAAATGTTGACTAGACTGTTAGACATCATCTCAAGGGTCTGGAATACAAAGGGGTGGAGGTGATGCTTTATTTGTATAAACAACACTCATTGGAAGTCACCTGTCATCAGATAAATATCCCAGCAGGGGCTTTTTGACTTGGAGAAGATATTTACAGAGAAGTGACAGGTCAAAATTTATAGGGGTCAGGAGGCTTGACTCTTGAGATATTGTTTTGGTTTTGCTTTGAACAGTGTGTTGGAGTGTGAACTGTTTTGAAGGCAATTGGAGAAAATCAGCCAAGAGAGCAGTCACCATCAGCATCCTCTTCCATCTTTTGAGAACGTCCTGTGAATGAAGTGTAGGAAATAGAGAAACTGATGCTGCATGTCTCCTGAAAAGGCTGCCAGAAACACCTGATGCCGCATCTCACCTGGAAAACCAGCCAAACTGACCTTCAATGTCGCCTGAAAAGAACTGTTCTGGAAAGATCCCAGTGGCAACCGTCTAAGCGTATTTGGGACGCCAAACCAAAAAAGGGACAACGGACATCTTTCCGTATCTTCTCTGCTTTCTTCAAGAATTAGCAAGTATTTGGCCCAAGTATTCTTTTTTTCCTTTTTTTTAACAGAGCTCTAAAAAGAAAATCTAATTTTCTGGTTATCCGATGTGTGTATGTGTGTGTGTCATGGGCTAAGTTAAAAGGGAACTTTTATATTTCAATCTGTGTGTTAATACTTTGCTATATTACTGGTTAAGTCTCGTTTTATAACAAACTGATAATTTTGTTGTTTATTAAAGAAACCTGTTGGTGTATTTTCTTTTGGGATAACAATAGAGTCCATGATTGACCGTATCGGTAACTGGGTAAACATTTAAATATATGTTGTGACCTGTGGAGAATTGGTGCTAGAAAATACAGTGAATTCCTCCCACCTCAGACATAACAGTATATAGAGAGAAACTATTTTCTCTGGTGGGGCAGTCCAGGACAGGGGGTATAATCTTAAAATTAGCGCTAGACCATTCAGGAGTGGTGTCAGGAAGCATTTCTTCACAAGAAGGGAAAAATCTGGAACTGTCTCCCACAAAATTTTAAGATCAATTAAACATTTCAAAACTGAGGCTGTTAGATTTATTTTAGGTACGGGTATGAAACAATATGGAACCAATGCAGGCAAATGGCCTGAAGACACAAACCATGATCTAATTGAATGGTAGAACAGGCTTGAGGGGCTGATTGGCCTCCTCCTGTTCCTATGTTCCAATCACAGTATAATCATCCAAACCTGCCTGTATTCCACAGCTCTCATTGTCGCTGGGTCGAACCCCCACAGTCCGTCTACATTGTCAATTGGTGCCTGATTCCTGAATGATTCATGAACGATTCCTGACTGGCTACCTGGAATTGTCAATCATCAATAATGATGTCATTCCCCTGTTTGAATGCAGGGTGTCCCACTAGTATAAATACAAGAGATTGTGCAGGAAGCAGTTAGATTGTTGGAGTTTAGTTTTTTTTTGTTAATAGTAAAGATTATGATGGCCTCTCAAGTGCATCAGAATTTCCACAAGGACTGTGAAGATGCTGTTAACAAGCAAATCAACATGGAGCTCTATTCCTCCTATGTTTATATTTCCATGGTGTGTATTGTTTTCTTGGGGTCCTATTTCAAAGTTAAGACTGGAATTTCAATGCATTTTGAGTAGCTAGAATTTCTCCAGGTCCAGCAATTGGGTTTATAATCTATCTCTGTAGTTCTCCCTTGACTTAAATCAGTGAACACCCTTGAAACAGGGACTTTATTCCTTGCTCTGTAATATTTGTTCCCAAGTTTGAAAGTAACTCCAAGGTTCTAATAGAGGATTCATGTTGAAGATGTATAAACCTAGTCATCTTTTCCAACTTGGATGGCAACAATTAAGTTTAGTGACTAGTTAGTGAAACATTGTCTGACTTGTTCTGGTCTTTTTTTTTTTTCCCCCCCCCCCCCTCTTTTTCTTTTTGTAGATGAGTAAATCCTGTGGTGTTGAACTCTTTTGTACGAGCAGTAATGATATTGCATGAAGTAGTAATCTGAAAGTCTTATTGTACTGAGTGCAACTTCTTTTTGATCACTTGTATCTTCACTGGGGGACAAAGGATGTCCTGCTGATAACTATAGTTTGAGTGCCTGAAATGAAACTTTGATCCAAATAGTATTATTGCTTTTGTTTGCACTGTTACAGGAAGGGGCATTTCAACAAATTTAGCATTTTACAGCCTAAACTTGGAAACCCAAGCCCCTTTAATTGAAAGCAAATTCTTTTGTGATAAAGAATGGGTGATTTATTTACCATACCATTTTTGACATGGCCATAAATGAGATTTGGGTCTGACCTCTCTTCCCTTCCCGTTTTGTCTTTACCTGCAGTCCTATTACTTTGACCGGGATGATGTTGCCCTGCGTCACTTTGCTGAGTTCTTCAAGGAGCAGTCACATGAGGAACGGGAGCACGCTGAGAAGCTGATGCAATTCCAGAATAAACGTGGAGGCCGAATCATCTTGGCAGACATCAAGGTTGGGATCTGAACTTCAGAGTCTATGATCTAACTTGGATACTTTCAGGCGATGTTCCTTATTCTAATAATGTCAGTACTCAATCTAGAGATTAATGAGTAAAATTTCTAGTGTTGGTGAGTTGGTCTGACTGACCTTTGCCTCTTCTATATTTATAAAATCAATAAATGGATTTTCAGAAGGAACAATTTCTGCATTGTAAACTATTGTCTTACGGTGCTTAACTGGTTAACAATCTTGAGAATGTGGGCCACAGCTGTAGATGCCCCATGGATGTAGTTGAGGATCATAAAGGAGAAAAAGAAAATTTAGCATATTTGGGGTAATTGGGATTAGAGCTTTGGCCAAAAATGGCAGTGCAGAGGCAATGAACTGATCCAGTGTCCTGTAATGGTCTGTCAACCCAGTGATAAAACCCCATCCCTCATAGTATTGGGATGCACAGATTGTCTTTGTTACTGCTAACCCTTTTGACCTTGAGCATAACATCCCTTGGACTTTGCACTCCCACTAACAGGACCACTATTCTGTTCCAGAAGCCAGAGCAGGATGAGTGGAGCAATGGTCTGGAGGCAATGCAGAGAGCTCTGCAGATGGAGAAGGATGTGAACCAGAGTCTGCTGGATCTGCACAAACTCTCCACTGGCAACACTGACCCTCATGTAAGTTAATATTGGAATGAGTTTTCAGATGGATTAAATGATATTTGCAATCTGCCCTTAACTCTGATAGCATTCCATAAGTTTTTGGGCCTTTTTTTATAAAAAAGGATCACTAAACTGCTCACAAGGTACTTGGTTTCTCTGACATCAATCTTTTGCATTCATTCCCAGTGTAATGGAGTTGACTTCCACATGTGGGTAAATTTTGGTCTTGTCTGGCTAAATGTATTCACCAGATCAGAATGATTTCCTTCTGTGCTGACCACTTGGCCTGCTGCCTGTGCTTGTTCTCTAGAGCAAGTCTTGCTCCCATGTACAGTACTTGTGCCATTATCCCAGTGCAAATAAAAAAAATCTTACGATAATTGCATTTTTTAAAGCTAACTATACTCGCTCGTTTCCTGTTTTATGTTCCAGCTGTGTGACTTCCTGGAGACTCACTACTTGGATGAGCAAGTGAAGATTATCAAGAAGCTTGGAGATCACATCACCAACCAGAGGAGACTGGGAGCCCCTGACAATGGCATGGGAGAGTACCTGTTTGACAAACACACGCTGAGTTGATTGGGGTTCTACAACTATTAATTCTATACTTGCTGAATGCTTTTTGATTCCCAGTTTTCTCATCTCTTGCTGTATATGGAAATAAATGTATTTATCATGGACTGATTTTGTTTCTTATAGATAAGTAACTCATTTCATTATTCTGATCACCAAGATGCCCAGCTAATGGTTGATTTTCTACTGAAACTTGAACATGCCTTTAAGTTTTGCCCTTCTATATCCAGCTTCCTAAACTTGATTCAATGTCTGACTAGGATAGTTTGCACATGTCTTCCATTTGTCACTGAGAAACTTGTAGGGGATATGTGAAATGTGCAATTTTGCTGCAGATGACATGTCATGCAGTTGTGTGATATGAGGAAGGGATGCTGAATTAGTGCCTTTTGTTTTCACCCCTATTCTCATCGAACAAAAGGCAAAGCAGAGAGATTTGATAGAGGTCTAAGGATGCTGATAGGTTGAGAAAGGAAGATCTATTCCTGTTAGCTGATAGTACAAGTACTCGGGAATGCTACTTCAGGGTTTTGGGCAAGATAAGTAGCAGTATCTGAGGGGAACAATATTTTTTTTATACTACCAATGCCCTGGCACTTGCTGAACCTATTGTGATCAAGATTGGTATCCCTGACTTGTTCTAGACCCACACAGGGATACATCAATTCTCTAAGCCATGTTACTTTAGATCCAATTGCACACACAATGCAAAATGGGATTCCCATTAGCAAACTTGTGGGATTACATTATGACTAGGTGAGAAGAGGGATAGGAGTTCACTCTCAGCCTTTGTCTGGTTTAACTGTGACGGGGTTTAATTTTAACAAGTGCTTTTAAGCTCCCCTTGAGTCAATCCTTGTTCACTGCTCCAAGTGTCAGGTTAAGAAATCAGACAGGTTTCTTTAGATTTCAACAAACAAGGGAGAAGTTTATTAATCTTAAACTCTAATCCAGTTAACGACTACAACTATGTAACACGACCACACTAGCATGCATACGCAATAAACACATGCAGATAGAGTCAAGGGGAAAAAGTTTGAGGCAATATCTGTTAGTTATTTACTGCCCTTGGAGTTCAATGTGGAGTCTGTGGGTGCTGGTACCTCCTGCTATTTGTTGGGGACCCGTTCAGGATTCAACTTGTTTTGATGTCCGAGTCTTTTCTCTCTTGAGGTGTACGTGTCTTCCATGTGTCCGGGTGCTTGGGAGAAGGCGAGAGAGACAGCCAGGAGAGAGGCTTCCTTCTTCTAGCTTCAGTTGCACACCTGATTTCTTTTCAGGTGTGGCACAAACAAAAACCCAAGTTGGCCAGTCGGTCAGTCATGTGACTAACTGGCTTAACCACTTCTGCATTTGTGAATTGTATTGTCTTAGCAGGCCCTGGAATGCACTTCCTTGCACCTTCAATGTCGGGTGGTGGGGGCAGGGTGAGGAAATGAGGTTTGTGAGGTGGGGGGGGTGATGGTGAAGAGAGACAAGAAGATCTCCTGATAATTCACTGTAGTTTGAATGCTGAAATGAGACTTTAATCCAAAACTCATTACTGCTTTTATTAATGCTGGTCAATGGGAGGCACTTTCAACATATTTAGGAAAACATTGAAGCAATAACTTGAAAAACCAAGCCCCTTAATTAAAAGCAAACTGTCTGAAGTAAAGAATGGGTGACTTATCTACCATGATGTTGCTATCAATTTTTTTGACTTGGCCATTACTGAGATTTGGGTCTGACCTGACTCTTCCTTTCCATTTTTGTCTCTACCTGCAGTCCTATTACTTTGACCGGGATGATGTTGCTCTGCGTCACTTTGCTGAGTTCTTCAAGGAGCAGTCACATGAGGAACGGGAGCACGCTGAGAAACTGATGAAATTCCAGAATAAACGTGGAGGCCGAATCATCTTGGAGGACATCAAGGTTGGATTGCAACTTCTGTAATGTAATTGTAGGTTGCTTAAAAGATGTTTCCTCATGAAGACCCTTAAATTCCTAATCCAGTGAGATTTAATGAGTAAAATTGCTAGTGTTAGTGAAATTAAGATGGGTGTTATGATGGGCCAGCCTAGCTAATGAATAGAGGAGGATCACTAAATGTCGATGTTCAGAAGGAATGAGTTTGTCCGCCAGAAACGAACTACTGCTTCCAATTTTATGGTGCTTGGCTAGGAAACTATTCTGGAGAATGTGGATCGCAGCTGTAAAGTTCCATGGATGAAGTAATTTGAAGATTTTTCTTTAAATGGAGTGTAATTGAGAACGGAGTTTGACTCTGCCCTGCCATTTTTAGCCAATGGACTGATCTAATGGTCTCCACCCTTCATACTTCCTCATAATATTGAGGTGGACAGATTGAAAAGAGACATTGATAGATTGTGAGTAGCCAAAACTGTGATAGATGAATTTCAATGTGAGATAGAGCGAGGACAGAGAGACATAAATCAGAATATTTTCTAAATGGTGAGGAGCTAGGAACTGTGGAGGCGCAGAGAGAGTTAGGGGTCTGTGTACAGAAATTATTAAAAGCTAGTGGACTGGTATATAAATTAATTCAAAAGTCGAATAGTCTTCATCTCAAGGGGTCTGGAATACAAAGGGGTGGAGGTTATGCTATATTTGTATAAAGCCCTGGTTAGATCACATCTGGAGTACTGTGTTCAGCTCTGATATATTGACCTTTGTGGGAGTGCAGCACAGATTCACCAGAATGATACCAGGGATAAAAGGGTTAAATTACGAGGACAGTTTGCATCAACGACTCTTGTATTTCTCAAGTATAGAAGAGTAAAGAATGATTATAATTGATGTGTTGAACATGAATACTAGATTTGATCAGGTTGGTTATGTCGGTATTGCTATTGTTCTTGTTAGGTTTCTGTTCTGAAAAGATCCCAGTAGTAGCTGTCTAAGCATATTTGGGACACCAAACCAAACAAGGGACAACTGACATCTTTCCTTATCTTCACTTTTTTCTTCAAGAATGAGAAACTATTTGACCAAAGTACTCTTTTTGCCGTTTTTTTGTAACAAAGCTCTAAAAAGAAAATCTCTTTTTTTCTGGTTATCCGGTGTGTGTGTGTATGTATCTGTGCGAGGTGCTGAGGTAAAAGGAACTTTCATATTTCAATCTGTGTATTAATGCTTTGCCTTGTTACTGCTTAAGTCTTGTTTTAGAATAAACTGAAAATTCTATTGTTTATTAAATAAACCTGGTTGGTGTATTTTATTTTGGGGTAAAAATAGAGTCTATGATTGACCGTATTGGTAACTGGGTAAACATTTAAATATATGTTGTGACCTGTGGGGAACTGGAACTAGAAAAACAATGCACTCCTCCCACCTCGGTCAGAACAGTATATAGAGAGAAACTATTTTCCCTGGTGGGGCAGTCCAAGACAGGAGGTATAATCTGAAAATTAGAGCCAGACCATTCAGGGGTGATGTCAGGAAGCATCTCTTCACAAAAGGGAAGTAAAAAGCTGGAACTGTCTCCCCCAAAATGTTGAGATCAATTAAACATTTCAAAACTGAGACTGTTACATTTTTGTTAGGTACGGGTATGAAACAATATGGAACCAATGCAGGCAAATGGCCTGAAGACACAAACCATGATCTAATTGAATGGCGGAACAGGCTTGAGGGGCTGATTGGCCTCCTCCTGTTCCTATGTTCCAATCACAGTATGATCATCCAAACCTGCCTGTATTCCACAGCTCTCATTGTCTCTGGGTCCAACCCCACAGCCCGGCTACATTGTTAATTGGTGCCTGGATTCATGAACGATTCCTGACTGGCTACCTGGAATTGTCAATCATCATTAATGATGTCATTCCCTGTTTGAATGCAGGCTGTCCCAGCAGTATAAATACAAGAGCTTGTGTAGGAATCAGTTAGATTGTTGTTGTTTGAACTTAGCTTCTGCTAGCAGTAAATATTATGATGGCCTCTCAAGTGTGTCAGAACTACCACAAGGACTGTGAAGATGCTGTTAACAAGCAAATCAACCTGGAGCTCTATTCCTCTTATGTTTATCTTTCCATGGTGTGTATTGTTTTCTTGGGGTCCTATTTCAAAGTTAAGAATGAATTTCAATGCATTTTTGAGTAGCTAGAATTTCTCTAGGCCAATCAGTTGGGTTGATAATTTATCTCTCTAGTTCCCCCTAGACTTAAATCAGTGAACACCCTTGAAATAAGGACTCTATTCCTTGCTCTATAATATTTATGTCCAATTTTGAAAGTAACTCCGAGGTTCCATGAAGTTTCTAATAGAGGATTCATGTTGAAGATGTATAAACCTAGTCATCATTTCCAACTTGGATGGCAACAATTAATTTCAGTAACTAGTTAGTGAAACATTGTCTGTCTTTCCCCTTTTTTTTGGTAAATGAATAAATTTTGTGGTGTTGAGCTCCTTCTTTGTTTTGTATGAGGAGTAATGATCTTGCATGAAGCAGTAATCTAAGTCTTTCTCTACTGAATGAAGAGAGGAAAAAAAACTCACTTACATGTTCATTGGGGGGACAAAGGATGTCCTGCTGATAATTATAGCTTGAATGATGAAATGCAACTTTGATCCAATTAGTATTACTGCCTTCTGTCATGTCACAGGGAGGGGCATTTCAACATGTTCAGCATTTTATGGCATAAACTTCAAAAACCAAGCCCATTAATTGAAAGCAAATTCTTCTGAGGTAAAGAATGGGTGACTTGTATACCATGATGTTGCTACCATTTTTGACTTGGCCATAAATGAGATTGGGTCTGACGCCCTGTCCTTTTCATTTTCCTTCCACCTGCAGTCCTATTACTTTGACCGGGATGATGTTGCCCTGCGTCACTTTGCTGAGTTTTTCAAGGAGCAGTCACATGAGGAACGGGAGCACGCTGAGAAACTGATGACATTCCAGAATAAACGTGGAGGCCGAATCATCTTGGAGAACATCAAGGTTGGATTTTGAACTTGGCGTCTATGATCTAACTTGGATACTTTCAGAGAATATTCCTTATTCTAATGTCAGCTCTCCATCTGGTGAGGTTGAGTAAAATTCCAAATGTTGGTGAGTGGCTGCAGGATGAGTTGGGATGACTGATCTTTGCCTCTTCTATAGATACATAATCAATAAATGGATATTCAGAAGGAACAATTTCTGCATCAAAAGCCATTGGCTCAAACATATGGTGCCTAACTAGGTAACAGTCTGGAGAATGTGGGCCACAGCTCTAGACTTTCTGTGGATGAAGTTGATGTTAAAAGGATGTGGAGAAAGGAACATTGGAGCATATTAGGGGTAATTGGGATTAGAGCTTTGGCCAAAAATGGCAGAGCAATGAACAGATCCAGTGTCCTGTAATGGTCTGTCGACCCAGTGGTTAAACCCCATTCCTCACAATGGTCCCTTGTAGTATTGAGGTGCACAGATTATCTTTGTTGTGGCTAACTTTGTTGACCTTGAGCATAACATCCCTTGGACTTTGCACTCCCACTAATAGGACCACTATTCTGTTCCAGAAGCCAGAGCAGGATGAGTGGAGCAATGGTCGGGAGGCAATGCAGAGAGCTCTGCAGATGGAGAAGGATGTGAACCAGAGTCTGCTGGATCTACACAAACTCTCCACTGGCAACACTGACCCTCATGTAAGTTCCTAACATTGCAATTATTCATGAGTTAGTGATATTGAAATCTACCCTTCACTCTACATTGGTAAAATTCTGTGTCAGTTTGTTTTTCACTTTCAGATTTTTGTTTCTGGGCCAAGAAGCCATCTATACTGTAGACCTGGATCACTAAACTGTTCCCAAGGCACTTTGTATCTGCAGCATTAAAATGTTTCTGGTGCAGTCCATTCCCCATTTATTAAATTTGATTTGCCATTTCTGGGTAATTCTGCTCTTGTCTGGTAAATTTGATCGTGTCACACTGTCCCAATTCCAAACAAGTGTAATTTCACTTCTGGAGAAGATCCTCATTAAACATCTGCTTGGCATTTTCTATTTCATGTTCTAGTTGTGTGACTTCCTAGAGACCCACTATTTGGATGAACAAGTGAAGATGATCAAGAAGCTTGGAGATCACATCACCAACCTGAAGAGACTGGGAGCTCCTGACAATGGCATGGGAGAGTACCTGTTTGACAAGCACACGCTGAGTTGATTAGCATTCTAGAGTCATTAGTTCTATAATATTGGTTGAAATAAAATGTGTTCCATTTCTGGTTAATATGTAGTTTTCTCATCGCTTGCAATATGTGGAAATAAAAATATTTATCATGGACTGGTTTTTCTTTTCACCTTTTGTATAGATAAGTAACTCATTTTGTTATTCAGATCAGCAAGATGCCTAGTTGTCCAATATCTGACCCCATTGAAAGTTTAGCATGCCTTTTGAGTTTTGCCCTCCTACATGCAGCTTCCATTTGTCATTGAGAAATTTGTAGGGATATTTGAACTATGCAGTTTTGCTGCAATGGTAGTTTCTGGCATCTACAAATGAGATGCCATGCAGTTGTGGAATAGTGGGGAGGGGCAATGAATTAGTGGCTTTTGTTTTGACCTCTATTCTGATTGGAGCAAAGGAAATTGCAGAGAGATTAGATAGCAGTGTAAGTATTAGGGCATACAACCTTAAAGGGTTTAGGCAAGAGATATGTGAGGAGAACTTGTTTTGGATATATAAACCAGTGGCAATAACCGTGCTGTGAATGATGGCAGTGTAGCCAAAAAATGATTTCAAAAGGAAATTAGATGAGCAGTTGGAGGGGGGGAAAAAACTCACAGGTGCTCGAGCAGGGGAATGGGACTGAATGCATTGTACTGGTCACTAAAGACTCCATGGACCGAATGGCTGCCTGTCATAAATGACTGTGACTCTAGTCATTGTAAAGCATTCACCATCTTAATCTGCCTTGTGATCAGGTTGTCATTTGTTCAACTACTACTTACACTCATGTTCACCAATGTCCTGGATGAGTAAATGAAGAAATACTTGGCTCAGGTCATCACAACACTGTATTTCAGGTAAAATCTTCCCTCGCTATCAACTCTCAATAGAGGTCTTCTTTGTAGAAGCAACAATACAGGACTTTACAACTCTTAAATTCCATGGGGCTAGACCTCCATGTTGCACTGAGATGGAGCAAAAGAGTTCTGTTTGAAGCTCTCCACTTTTCATTTCCCCCAACATGTCGGTTCCTTTGCAGATTCACTGTACAATGTCTTGGGCTGGCCAATCTCTTTCGATCTATTATGGTCAGCACTAGTATCACAGATTCATTCTAGACCCATCAAGCGCAGTGTCAATTCTCCAAGAGATGGATCCAATTGTGCTCAACACAAAATGAATTTCCATTCACAGACTCCTGTGATTATGTTGACAAACTCTGAATCTGAGAACAGATTCACTTTGAGGAAAACTCAAAGAAGCCAACATCAAATACATCATTGACAAGATTCTACTGAAGCGATTAGGAAAAACGGAAGTACATGGAATTGCAGGAAACCTTTAGACATGGTTGTGGAGTTGGTTGGGAGGTCGGAAAGAGAGAGTAGAGATAATGGGTATGAACTCCAATTGGCAGGATGTAACTAGTCATCTCACCCAGGGGTCTGTACCAGGGCCTCGGTTTTTCATTACATTTATAAATGACATGAAGGAATCGAGAGCCATATATCCAAGTTTGTTAATGACACTAAGTTAGGTGTTACAGTAGGTAGAGTAAATTTGAGCAGAAAATTTAAAAGCGACATTGATAGACTAAGTGAGTAGCCAAAACTGTGATAGATCAATTTCAATGTGAGATAGAGCGAGAACAGAGAGAGATAAATCAGAGTATTTTCTAAATGGTGAGGAGCTAGGAACTGTGGAGGAGCAGAGAGAGTTAGGGGTCTGTGTACAGAAATTACTAAAAGCTAGTGGAATGGTATATAAATGAATTTAAAAAGTCTCATACACTTATAGTCTTCATCTCAAGGGTCTGGAATACAAAGGGGTGGAGGTTATGCTTTATTTGTATAAAGCTCTGGTTAGATCACATCTGGAGTACTGTGTTCAGCTTTGATATATTGACCTTGGTGGGAGTGCAGCACAGATTCACCAGAATGATACCAGGGATAAAAGGGTTAAATTACGAGGACAGTTTGCATTAACGACTCTTGTATTATACAAGTATAGAAGAGTAAAGAATTATTATAATTGATGTGTTTAACATGAGTACTAGATTTGATCAGGTGTTGTTATAACGGTGTTGCTACTTTCTTGTTGGTCTTTTTTGGCAGACTCATATTTTAGATTTATGGCCATTGTTTTATTTTGGGAAAACTGAAAAGGATTCCATGGATTTTCTTTTCACTGGGGTCATTGAAAGGGCACTGAGAGGATTTGTGGTGAACAACCCTCACTGGCAGTCTCCTGTCTTCAGATAAATATCCCAGCAGGGGCTTTTTGACTTGGAGAAGATGTTTACAGAGAAGTGACAGGTTAAGATTTATAGGGGTCAGGAGACTTGACTCTTGAGATATTCTTTTTGATTTTGCTTTGAACAGTGTGTTGGAGTGTGAACTGTTTTGAAGACAATTGGAGAAAACCAGCCAAGAGAGCAGTCACCATCAGCATCCTCTTCCATCTTTTTGAGAACTTCCTGTGAATTAAGTGTAAGAAATAGAGAAACTGATGCTGCATGTCTCCTGAAAAGGCTGCCAGAAACCCTGACGGTGCATCCCATCTGGAAAACCAGCCAAACTGATCTTCAACGTCGCCTGAAAGAACTATTCTAGAAAGATCCCAGTGCCAGCTGTCTACACATATTTGGGACGCCAAACCAAAAAAGGGACAACTGACATCTTTCCATATCTTCTCTTTTTTCTTCAAGAATTAACAAGTATTTGGCTAAAGTATTCTTTTTGTCTTTTTTTGTAACGGAGCTCTAAAAAGAAAATCTCTTTTTCTGGTTATCCAGTGTGTGTGTGTATGTTTCAGTGTGAGGTAAAGGCCTGCTACCCGACCCTAACACGACAGGACCCGACAACATGTTGGGTACAGTCGGGTTAGGTCGCTCTTTTGTGTCCGGCTTTCGGGCACTTTGGGCAAGAAGTGTTCAAAGTAAAAAACCTACCTGAGCTGGGGGTCCGGGACGTCTGAGTCTGATGAGTCAGTACTCCACCATGTTGAACACCACTTGGAGGAAGCACTGAGGGTGGCAAGAGCACAAAATGTATTCTGGGTGGGGGTCTTCAATGTCCATCACCAACAGTGGGCCATCAGCAGCAGCAGAATTGTACTCAACCACAATCTGTAACCTCATGGCCTGGCATATCCCCCACTCTACCAATAGCAATAACCTGCTCAGTGACGCTCAGTTTGGGTTTCGCCAGGGCCACTCAGCTCCTGACCTCATTACAGCCTTGGTTCAAACATGGACAAAAGAGCTGAACTCAAGAGGTGAGGTGAGAGTGACTGCCCTTGACATCAAGGCAGCATTTGACCGAGTATGGCATCAAGGAGCCCTAGCAAAACTGAGGTCAATGGGAATCAGGGGGAAAACCCTCCGCAGGCTGGAGTCATACCTAGCGCAAAGGAAGATGGTTGTGGTTGTTGGCGGTCAATCATCTGAGCTCCAGGACATCACTGCAGGAGTTCTTCAGGGTAGTGTCCTAGGCCCAACCATCTTCAGCTGCTTCATCAATGACCTTCCTTCAATCATAAGGTCAGAAGTGGGGATGTTCGCTGATGATTGCACAATGTTCAGCACCATTCGTGACTCCTCAGATACTGAAGCAGTCCGTGTAGAAATGCAGCAAGACCTGGACAATATCCAGGCTTGGCTGATAAGTGGCAAGTAACATTCGCGCCACACAAATGCCAGGCAATGACCATCTCAAACAAGAGAGAATCTAACCATCTCCCCTTGACATTCAACGGCATTACCATCGCTGAATCCCCCACTATCAACATCCTAAGGGTTACCATTGACCAGAAACTAAACTGGAGTAGCCATATAAATACCGTGGCTACAAGAGCAGGTCAGAGGCTAGGAATCCTGAGGCGAGTAACTCACCTCCTGACTCCCCAAAGCCTGTCCACCATCTACAAGGCACAAGTCAGGAGTGTGATGGAATTTTCTCCATTGCCTGGATGGGTGCAGCTCCAACAACACTCAAGAAGCCCGACACCATCTAGGACAAAGCAGCCCGCTTGATTGGCACCCCATCTACAAACATTCACTCCCTCCACCACCGACGCACAGTGGCAGCAGTGTGTACCATCTACAAGATGCACTGCAGCAATGCACCAAGGCTCCTTAGACAGCACCTTCCAAACCCGCGACCTCTACCAACTAGAAGGACAAGGGCAGCAAATGCATGGGAACACCACCACCTGCAAGTTCCCCTCCAAGTCACACACCATCCTGACTTGGAACTATATCACTGTTCCTTTACTGTTGTTGGATCAAAATCCTGGAACTCCCTTTCTAACAGCACTGTGGGTATACCTACCCCAAATGGACTGCAACGGTTCAAGAAGGCAGCTCACCAGCACCTTCTCAAGGGCAATTAGGGATGGGCAATAAAAGCTGGCCTAGCCAGTGACGCCCACATCCTTGAATGAATTTTTAAAAAGTCTGCACAGTGAGCAAGTGAGCTTCCCTATGACGTCATCATGCTCAACCTGCAGCTTCCTGCAGATTGGGAGTCGCAAGGTAGGTAAAAGGAACATTCCGGTAGTCAGGTTGGCTTCGGGTCGGGTCGGGTCGGGCTCGGGTCAGGTCGGGCGTGGGAAGAAAATGGAGGGACTCGGGCCGGATCAGGCTCGGGTCCGATCTGGTTCTGTTGGGTTCGCATTGGGATATTTTTTCATGACCTAAGCAGGCCTTTAGTGTGAGGGGCTAAGATAAAAGGGAACTTTCATATTTCAATCTGTGTGTTACTGGTTAAGTCTGTTTTTATAATAAACTGATAATTCTATTGTTTATTAAAGAAACCTGGTTGGTGCACTTTATTTTGAGATAAAAATAGAGTCTATGATTGACCGAATCGGTAACTGGGTAAACATTTAAATATATGTTGTGACCTGTGGAGAAGTGGAACTAGAAAAAACAATGCACTCCTCCCACCTCGGTCAGAACAGTATATAGAGAGAAACAATTTTCTCAGTCCAGGATAGGGGGTATCATCTTAAAATTAGAGCTAGACCATTCAGGGGTGATGTCAGGAAGCATTTCTTACAAAAGGGGAAATGGAAATCTGGAATTCTCTCCCCCAAAATATTGACATCAATTAAACATTTCAAAACTGAGACTGTTAGATTTTTGTTCGGTACAGGTATGAAGCAATATGGATCCAATGCAGGCAAAATGCATTAAGAGACAAACCATGATCTCATTGAATGGTGGAACAGGCTTGAGGGGCTGATTGGCCTCCTCCTGTTCCTATGTTCCAATCACAGTATCATCATCCAAACCTGCCTGTATTCCACAGCTCTCATTGTCTCTGGGTCCACCCCCACAGCCCGTCTACATTGTTAATTGGTGCCTGGATTCATGAGCGATTCCTGACTGGCTACCTGGAATTGTCAATCATCATTAATGATGTCATTCCCTGTTTGAATGCAGGCTGTCCCAGCAGCATAAATACAAGAGCTTGGGTAGGAAGCAGTTATATTGTTGTTTGAATTTAGCTTCTGTTCATAGTGAAGATTATGATGGCCTCTCAAGTGTGTCAGAACTACCACAAGGACTGTGAAGATGCTGTTAACAAGCAAATCAACCTGGAGCTCTATTCCTCCTATGTTTATCTTTCCATGGTGTGTATTGTTTTCTTGGGGTCCTGTTTAAAAGTTAAGACTGGAATTTCAATGCATTTTGAGTAGCTAGAATTTCTCTAGGTCAATCAGTTGGGTTTATAATATATATTTCTAGTTTTCCCCCTAGACTTAAATCAGTAAATGCCCTTGAAACAGGGACTCTATTCCTTGCTCTAATATTTGTTTCCAGTTTTGAAAGTAACTCCAAGACTCCATGATGTTTCCAACAGAGGATTCATGTTGAAGATGTATAAACCTAGTTAACTTTTCCAACTTGAATGGCAACAATTAAGTTTAGTGAATAGTTAGTGAAACATTGTCTGACTAGTTCTGGCTTATCTTTTCCCCCTTTGTAAATGAGTAAATCCTGTGGTGCTGAAATCTTTTTGTATGAGTAATGATTTTACATGAAGCAGTAATCTAAAAGTCTTATTCTACTGAATGAAACTTTTCAAACACTTGTATCTTCATTGGGGGACAAAGGATGTCCTGTTGATATATGTAGTTTAAATGCTGAAATGAAACTTTGATCCAAATAGTATTACTGCTTTTTGTAATGTCACTGGGAGGAGCATTTCAACATATTTAGTATTTTACAGCATAAACTTGGAAAAACCAAGCCCCTTAATTGAAAGCAAATTCTTCTGAGGTAAAGAATGGGTGATTTATTTACCATGATACTACCACCATTTTTGACATGGCCATAAATGAGATTGGGATCTGACCTCTTCCCTTCCCATTTTGCCTCTACCTGCAGTCCTATTACTTTGACCGGGATGATGTTGCCCTGTGTCACTTTGCTGAGTTCTTCAAGGAGCAGTCACATGAGGAACGGGAACACGCTGAGAAACTGATGAAATTCCAGAATAAACGTGGAGGCCGAATCATCTTGGAGAACATCAAGGTTGGGATCTGAACTTAAAGGAGTCTATGTTCTAACTTGGATACTTTCAGTGACTGTTCCTTATTCTAATAACTGAAGTTCTCAACCTAGAGATTAATGAGTAAAATTCTTAGTATTGATGAGTTAGTATGACAGATCTTCTATACATACAGGGTCAAAAAATAGATGTTGAGAAGGAACAATTTCTGTACTGTAAACTATTGGCTCAAACATAATGCTTAACTAGTTAACTTTCTGGAGGATGTGGACCACAGCTGTGGACTTCCCACGGATGAAGTTTAGGATTGAGAGAAAATTGGGATTGGAGCTTCTGCCAAAATGGCAGTCAATGAACTGATCCAGTGTCCTGTAATTGTCTGTCAACCCAGTGATTAAACCCCATCCCTCATAGTATTGGGATGCACAGATTATCTTTGTTACTGCTAACCCTGTTGACCTTGAGCATAACATCCCTTGGACTTTGCACTCCCACTAACAGGACCACTATTTTGTTCCAGAAGCCAGAGCAGGATGAGTGGAGCAATGGTCTGGAGGCAATGCAGAGAGCTCTGCAGATGGAGAAGGATGTGAACCAGAGTCTGCTGGATCTGCACAAACTCTCCACTGGCAACACTGACCCTCATGTAAGTTTAATATTGGAATGAGTTTTCAGGTTTGAAGATGATCATTAGAATCTGCCTTTTAACTCCAGTAGCATTCTGTAAGTTTTTCAGGTCTTTTTAGGAAAAAGACTTCTACACTGTAGATCTGGATCACTCAATGGTTCACAAGGTGCTTGGTTTCTCTGGCATCAATCTTGAGTTAACTCTCAGTGTAATTGAATTGAAATGCCACATGTGGGTAAATTGTGGCCTTGTCTGGCTAAATATAGCCACAGAATCTGATTTCCTTCTGTGTTGATCACTTGGCCCACTGCCTGTGCTTTTTCTCTAAAGCAAGTCTTGCTCCCATGTACAGTACTTTCACCATTATCCCAGTGCAAATAAAAATAAATCTTATCCGATGAAGATTCTCTTTTTAAGCTAACTATACTCACCCTTTTTTTTTTCTCGTGTTCTAGTTGTGTGACTTCCTGGAGACTCACTACTTGGATGAGCAAGTGAAGATGATCAAGAAGCTTGGAGATCACATCACCAACCTGAAGAGACTGGGAGCCCCTGACAATGGCATGGGAGAGTACCTGTTTGACAAGCACACGCTGAGTTGATTGGGGTTCTACAACTATTAATTCTGTACTCGCTGAATGCTTTTTGATTGCCAGTTTTCTCATTCCTTGCTGTATATGGAAATAAAAGTATTCATCATGGAGCTGATCTTTGTATTATTCAGTAGCTGATTTGATTATTCAGATCATTATGCCTAGTTATATAATGATTCCATTTAAACCTTTTCCCTCTCCCAAGCCAGCCTCCCAACCTTGGTTCAATGCCTGCTGAGGATAACTTACTCACATCTCCCAATTTGCTTTGAGAAGCTTGTGGAGGGTATCTGAAATATGCAGTTTCTGCTACAGAAGTGTTCTTGCTGCTGTAGATGAAATATTATGAACTTGTGGAATATTGGGAAAGGATACCCAATTAGTACTTGCATGTGACCTTTTTGTCCACTTATTATAGTCTAGAATTAACCATCTTAATCTACCATTTGTTTAATATCTCTACCCTTATTCACCAAATGGGTATGTTTACCAATGTCCAGCTTGAGTACAGGGAGATGCGTGGGTCAGGTAGTAAGAGACCCCTACGAATTGAGCTCCTGAATCTTCCCTCAAAATAGACTTGCACTTTGTAGCAAGTGCACTGTGACTTTACAGGTCTTAAATTCCATGGGGATTATGCTCCAGCTCTACAGCATGATGCAGAGCAACAATGTTCACTTTAAAGCTTCTCCATATTCTATTTCCCTAATTTGTTGGTTGGTTTGTAGAGTCAGTGTGGCTCACTTTCCATCTTTTGTGGTCAAGGGTGGTATCCCTGATGTGGTCTAGACCCACCTGGGGTAACATCAATTTTCCAAGCCATCTTAATTTGGATTGAATTATGCAAAATGGGATTTCCATTAACAAACTCATACAATTACACTATGAATTGCTGATTCTGAACAGATTCAGTTTGAGGAAAGCCAACACCAAATACATCATGGACAAGGTTCAACACAAGAGATAAGGAAAAATGGAAGACTGTGCAATTGGAGGAAATTTTCAAATATGGGTGGAGATTTGGTTCTGAAATAGGAGACAGAGTAGGAATAATGGATATGTACTCCAAACTATGGCTCGTCATCCTTTCCTGGGATCTATACTGGGGCCTCAGCATTTTGTTATATTTTTATCTGATATCAATAAAGGAATAGAGTGCAGTATATGCAAATTTGTTGATGCCACTATGTTGGGTAGCGCAGTTAGTAGTGTAAATTGGAGCAGAAATTTGCAAAGGGACATTGATAGATTAAGTGAAATTAAGCAAAAAAGTTATGAATGATGGAGTTTAATGTGAAGACAAGGTTCCAAGTACAGAAATTAATAAGAACTAGTGGACAGATACAAAAAAAACTGAAGAAACAAAATCAATGTTTGTCTCTCTAGAGGGCTGAAAATCAAAGTGGTGGAGGTTATGTTACAGTTGTATAAAGCTTGGGGTTAACCACATCTGAAGTACTGTGTTCATTCAGTTCTATTGGCCTTGGGGGCACAGCACTGATTCACCAGAATGATACCAGGGCTAAATGACTTAAATTATAAGGTCACTTTGCACAGTCTGTATTCCCTGGAGTATTGAAGATTAAGGGATGATTATAATTGAGGTGTTGAAGATAATTAATGGGTTTAATAATGTAGATAGAAACTATTTCCTCTGGAACAGATTCAGATTAGGCAATTCATGGATGATATTAGGAAGCATTTCTTCACAACAAGGAATATTGAAATCTGGAACTCTCTTCCCCAAAATGGATCAAGTCAACATTTCAAAATTGATGTTGTTAGGTTTTTGTGAGTTAAGATCATGAAATCATATTGAACCAAGGCAGGTAAATGGCATTAAGACACAGAGCAGCCATGATCTAATTGAATGGTGGAACAGACTTGAATTGGCCTCCTCCTGTTCCTTTGTTCCAATCACAGAATAATCTTGGAAACCAACCTGCATTCCACATCCCTGATTGGCTCTGGGTATCTCACCCCACCCACTGCTCCTTAATTGGTGCTTCGAGGCATGGAAGATTCCTGACTGGCTATCAGGGATTGTCAATCATCATTGGTGATGTCATTCCCTGTTTGAATGCAGGCTGATCCAGTTGCATAAATACAAGAGCTTGTGAGGGAAGTGGTTAGATTGCTGTTGTTGTGTTTGAATTTAACTTCTTTTAGTAGTCGAAGTGAAGATGGTTTCCCAAGTGCGTCAGAACTACCACAAGGACTGTGAGGATGCTGTTAACCAGCAGATCAACCTGGAGCTCTATTCCTCCTATGTTTACCTGTCCATGGTGAGTTTTGTATTTTTTTGGGGGACCTAATTCAAAATTCAGGCTGTGATGTCCTTGTATGCTGTTGGTTAATGAATTGGCTTTAGAATGTATCTCAATAGCCCTCCCTAGACTTAATCCAGTGGATTATGTTTAATAGTACTTCTGTAGAAGGTCTTATTAACAGACTGCTCCCGGATCTGTAGTTGTCTTAATCTGGGATGTTTTATACCTGAAACCAGCTCCATGGTTCCATAAAACTTGTAATTGAGGATTCTTCTTGAAGTATTAACTTGGTCAAATTTGTAACTTGGCTGAAAACAATTAACATTAATTGGGTGACTAGTGAGTGAAATATGGACTGGTTTTGCCCACTTTTTTTTTTAAGAGATACAGCACTGAAACAGGCCCTTCGGTCCACTGAGTCTGTGCTGACCATCAACCACCCATTTATAGTAATCCTACACTAATTCCATATTCCTATCTCATCCCCACCTGTCCCTATGTCTCCCTACCACCTACCTATACTAGGGGCAATTGCTAATGGCCAATTTACCTATCAACTGGCAAGTCTTTGGCATGTGGGAGGAAACCGGAGCACCCGGAGGAAACCCACGCAGACACGGGGAGAACTTGCAAACTCCACACAGGCAGTACCCAGAATTGAACCCTGTAAGGGTTCCAGCTGGAGCTGTAAGGCTGCGGTGCTAACCACTGTGCTGCCCAATGTTTGCTAATTGAGTGAAATTCTTTGAATCCTCTCTGTATGGAACCTGGATCTTGGTACTTGATCGTGCCAAAGTGTTAAAATGCTGAATATGAAAGGCTTTACTTTTTTTTTTAAATCCCTGATATTGGACCTGAATTGGTGAAGGGGTGGAGGGGGAAGGGAAGAATGTCCCACTGAAATTTCAGCTTTCAACCTGCACTTGGACCATTAATACTTTCAACCAAAAAATATTATGGATCCCTCTTGTCTAATTTTAGCCACTTGCCTTGTTCCTACTTCATGAGGAGGGACTTTCAACCTTTTCAGAAAAGATTAATGAAGCCAATTGTGCTTTGTGTAAGAATCATACTTTCTCCCTTAAACTGTAAATGCTTTCAAAAGCAAGGTATTGAAGTTATGAATGGGTAAATCATCTACTACGATACAACCACCATTTTTGATGTGACCATGGAGGAGATTTGTATCTGACCTGGCTTTCTGCACTTTTTCTTTGTCTCTACCTGCAGTCCTATTACTTTGACCGGGATGATGTTGCCCTGCATCACTTTGCTGAGTTCTTCAAGGAGCAGTCACATGAGGAATGGGAGCACGCTGAGAAACTGATGAAATTCCAGAATAAACGTGGAGGCCGAATCATCTTTGAGGACATCAAGGTTGGATTGTAACTAAGGAGTCTTCTGTAATGTCATTTTTGGTTGCTAAAAAGATGTTTCCTCATGATCACCCATAAGTTCCCAATCCAGTGTGATTTAATGAGTAAAATTGCTAGTGTTAGTGATATGACGATGGGGGTTATGACTGGCCACCTGAGCTAATGAATATAGGAGGATCCCTAAATGTGCATGCTCAGAAGGAATGAGTTTGTGCACCATAAATTAACTATTGGCTCCAATTTTATGGGTTTGGCTTGGAAACTATTTTGGAGAATATGAATCACAGATGTAAACTTCCATGGATGAAGTAATTTGAAGTTGGTTTTTTCCCTTAAAGTGTAACTGGGAATGGAGTTTCTTGACTCTGCCCTGCCATTTTTAGCCAATGAACTGATCTAATAGTCTCCACCCTTCATACTTCCTCATAATATTGAGGTGGACAGAATAACTTCTGTTGCTTTTAACCCTGTTGACCTTGAGCATAACATCCCTTGGACTTTGCACTCCCACTAACAGGACTACTATTTTGTTCCAGAAGCCAGAGCAGGATGAGTGGAGCAATGGTCTGGAGGCAATGCAGAGAGCTCTGCAGATGGAGAAGGATGTGAACCAGAGTCTGCTGGATCTGCATAAACTCTCCACTGGCAACACTGACCCTCATGTAAGTTAATATTGGAATGAGTTTTCAGGTTTAGGGTGATGATTAGAATCTGCACTTAACTGTGGTAGAATTCCATATTTTTTGTTTCTTGAAAAATAAAAGGCCATCCATACAGCAGATCTGGATCACTAAACTGTTCAGAAGGCACTTGGTTTGTCTGGTGTTAATTTTGAGTTTACTCCCAGTGTAATGGAATTGACTTGCCACAGAGGGTAAATATATTGACAGAATCAGAATGATTTCCTTCTGTGCTGACCACTTGGCCTGCTGTCTGTGCTTGTTCTGTAGAGCAAGTCTCACTCCCATGTACAGTACTTGCACCACTAAATCCCAGTGCAAATAATCTTATCCCATGAGGATACTTGCCTTTTTAAGCAAACTATAATGACCTAGTTTTGCTCTTTTTTTTTTTTTGCCCTCAATTCATAGAATTGATGACTTGCCACTTTTTATAGTTTTTGTTTAGCTAAATGTATGCACCCCAAGTGCAGTACTTTTCCCATCTATTTTTTTTTCAATCTCAAAGGATTAAGAATAACTTCTGGAGAATATCATGAAAATGTCTATTTCAGCTGGCTTTTTTTTTTCTCTTTTTCATGTTCTAGTTGTGTGACTTCCTGGAGACTCACTACTTGGATGAGCAAGTGAAGATGATCAAGAAGCTTGGAGATCACATCACCAACCTGAAGAGACTGGGAGCCCCTGACAATGGCATGGGAGAGTACCTGTTTGACAAACACACGCTGAGTTGACTGGGATTCGATACATGGTGAAAATCAAGTGTGAACCAATTCTAGTGAATGCTTTGTCTGTGATTAACTTTGTTTTCTCCCTATTCCTGTACTTTGAAATAAAAGTATTAATCATTGAACTGATTCTGTGTATAATTCAGTCACTGATTTGATTATTCAAACTGCCAATGTAACTAGCTATATAACATCATTTTACATTGAAACTTTTTGGCATTCTTTTTAAGAATCCTACTTGGGAAGTAGTGACAGGACATTAGATTTTCTACATCAAGCTGAGCTTCATCCTTTTTTTTTATGAAAAGGAAATTATTTAATAAAATTTGTTAGAGTTCTTTGAAGATGTGACAGCCAAGGTGAATAAATGGGAATTTGTATTTAGATTTCAAAGGCATTTGATAAGGTGCCATAAAAGTTACTGCACAAGATACCACTGCATGGTGGTGAGGGTAATATTAGCCAGGATTGGTTAATGGAATAAAAGGGTCATTTTCAGATTTGCAAACTGTAAATAGTGGTTGCTACAGGGATCAGTGCTGGGGCCTTAATTATCTCCATCTGTACCAATGATTTGGATGGAGTGAGTTCTAGTAGCCACACTTCCAGATGATGTGAAAATAGGTGAGAAGGTAAGTTGAGAATGCAGAAATATTGATGAGTGGGCGGGGGGAAAATTGGCAGAGGGAAATTGGAAACCTGAGGTTCTCCATTTTGGTAGGAAGAATAGAGAAGCCAAATACTTAAATGGCAAGACAACAAACTGCTGTACTACAGAGGACTGTGTCCTCATGTATGGAACACAGCTAGGATGGCAAATGGAATGTTTTGCCTTTATTCCAAGGGGAATGGCCTATAAAATTAGGCAAGTCTTGTTACATGTGTACAAGCTGTGGCCAAGAGTACACCTAGAATGCAGTTTATTCCTTTTTAAGGAGAGATGCATGCATTGGAGGCAGTTCAGAGAAGCTGGGCTGAAGGGGTTTCCCTGTGAAGAAAGGTTGGTTCCCAATAGATGTTCTTACTGAGATTGAGGATGTTTTCCTCATGGGGAATCTAGAACTAGGCAGCATAAGGGTGGCCCCCTTGAAGATGGGTGAGGTATCTCTTCTAAGGGTTGTGAATCTTTGACATTCTCTGAGAGCAATGGAGGATGTCATTGTATATCTCTGAAAAGCTGAGACAGATTTTCAAACTGTAGGGGAGTTGCCTATTCTTGAAATAGGCAAGAAAAGTGAGCTGGGACCAATATAGATCAGCCATGATCTTATTGAACAGTAGTACAGGCTTAAGGGGCCATTGAGCTGCCTCCTGATCTGAACAAGTTTCCCCCTCTCCTGTCCAACTTGAATGTCAGAGATCAACATCATTTACAAGATTGACCAGTTTCCACACAAGATATTGGGACAAAACAGATACCTGGAATTGGAAGAAACTTTAAATATTGGTAGGGAAATGGTTCAGTGGTAGATGAATAATAAGGGTAGTAGCTCCAATTCACAGGGTGTATTTGGTAATCTCTCCCAGAGATCTTTACTGGGGTCTCAGCTTTTCATCATATTTCTAAATGACATAGATGACGAATAGAGTGCCATAGATTCACATTTGCTGATGACACTAAGTGTAAATTGGAGCAGAAAGTCGTAAAGGGACATTGATAGGCAAAACTGTGATATATGGAGTTCAACATGAGGTCATCCATTTATAGCCTTTCAGTGCAGCAGCTTTTTCGGGAGCAGCGAGTGAGCAGCTGGGAAAGTCAGTTTGAAAGTAAATTTAATTTCCTTTTGTTTTTCGGCGGAGGCCAGGGGGCTGCTGGGTAAGTAAAACACTATATATTTGGGCGGTTTCTGAACCCGAGACACCACACTTGTAGTGTCTCCCACCCGCCCTCCTCCTCTAACCAAAAAAAAAAGGACTCGGTGGGGTGTTTATAAGGTAAGGCTTTTTCGATTTCTCTGGTTTTATTGTGATTGGTAAAAACTTTTTGTTCCTTTTTCATTTAACTAAGTTTAAACTTAAGATTAAAAATGGCAGGAGATCTCAGACCCGTATCATGCTCCTCTTGCTCAATGTGGGAGCTCAGGGACATGGCTGATGACCCTGTCTCCTTCACGTGCAGGAAGTGTGTCCAGCTGCAGCTCTTGTTAGACCGCATGACGGCTCTCGAGCTGCGGATGGACTCACTTTGGAGCATGCGCGATGCTGAGGAGGTCGTGGATAGCACGTTTCGTGAATTGGTCACATCGCAGATTAGGATTGCTGAGGGAGAAAGGGAATGGGTGACCAAAAGGCAGAGAAAGAGCAGGAAGGCAGCGCAGGAGTCCCCTGCGGTCATCTCCCTCCAAAACAAGTATACCGTTTTGGATACTGTTGAGGGAGATGGCTCACCAGGGGAAGGCAGCAATAGCCAGGTCCATGGCACTGTGGCTGGCTCTGCTGCTCAGAAGGGCGGGAAAAAGAGTGGAAGGGCTATAGTCGTAGGGGATTCGATTGTAAGGGGAGTAGACAGGCGGTTCTGTGGTCGAAAACGAGGCTCCCGAATGGTATGTTGCCTCCCAGGTGCACGGGTCAGGGATGTCTCAGATCGGCTGCAGAACATTCTAAAGGGGGAGGGTGAACAGCCAGTTGTCATTGTGCACATAGGCACTAATGATATAGGTAAAAAACGGGATGAGGTCCTACAAGCAGAGTTTAGGGAGTTAGGAGCCAAGTTAAAAAGTAGGACCTCAGAGGTAGTAATCTCAGGATTACTACCAGTGCCACGTGATAGTCAGAGTAAAAATGAAAGAATAGTCAGGATGAATGCGTGGCTTGAGAGATGGTGCAGGAAGGAGGGGTTCAGATTTTTGGGACATTGGGACTGGTTCTGGGGGAGGTGGGACTATTACAAATTGGACGGTCTACACCTGGGCCGGACTGGAACCAATGTCCTTGGAGGTGCTTTTGCTAACGCTGTTGGGGAGGGTTTAAACTAATGTGGCAGGGGTATGGGAACCAATTGAGGTCAGTTGACAATGAGGAGGTAGTAACAAAAGCCTGTAAGAAACTAGATAATGAAGTCAGTGTGACTAAGGGGAAGAGCAGGCAGGGAGCAGATGATGAATATAAAGGGACTGGTGGTCTGAGGTGCATTTGCTTTAATGCAAGAAGTGTAGTTGGTAAGGCAGATGAACTTAGGGCTTGGATTAGTACCTGGGAGTATGATGTTATTGCTATTACTGAGACTTGGTTGAGGGAAGGGCATGATTGGCAACTAAATATCCCAGGATATCGATGCTTCAGGCGGGATAGAGAGGGAGGTAAAAGGGGTGGAGGAGTTGCATTACTGGTCAAAGAGGATATCACAGCTGTGCTGAAGGAGGGCACTATGGAGGACTCGAGCAGTGAGGCAATATGGACAGAACTCAGAAATAGGAAGGGTGCGGTAACAATGTTGGGGCTGTACTACAGGCCTCCCAACAGCGAGCGTGAGATAGAGGTACAAATATGTAAACAGATTATGGAAAGATGTAGGAGCAACAGGGTGGTGGTGATAGGAGATTTTAATTTTCCCAACATTGACTGGGATTCGCTTAATGTTAGAGGTCCAGATGGAGCAGAATTTGTAAGGAGCATCCAGGAGGGTTTTCTAGAGCAGTATGTAAATAGTCCAACTCGGGAAGGGGCCATACTGGACCTGGTGTTGGGGAATGAGCCCGGCCAGGTTGTTGAAGTTTCAGTAGGGGACTACTTTGGGAATAGTGATCACAATTCCGTAAGCTTTAAAATACTCATGGACAAAGACGAGAGTGGTCCTAAAGGAAGAGTGCTAAATTGGGGGAAGGCCAACTATACCAAAATTCGGCAGGAGCTGGGAAATGTAGATTGGGAGCAGCTGTTTGAAGGTAAATCCACATGTGATATGTGGGAGGCTTTTAAAGAGAGGTTGATTAGCGTGCAGGAGAGACATGTTCCTGTGAAAATGAGGGATAGAAATGGCAAGATTAGGGAACCATGGATGACAGGTGAAATTGTGAGACTAGCTAAGAGGAAAAAGGAAGCATACATAAGGTCTAGGCGGCTGATGAAAGACGAAGCTTTGAAAGAATATCGGGAATGTAGGACCAATCTGAAACGAGGAATTAAGAGGGCTAAAAGGGGTCATGAAATATCTTTAGCAAACAGGGTTAAGGAAAATCCCAAAGCCTTTTATTCATATATAAGGAGAAAGAGGGTAACTAGAGAAAGGATTGGCCCACTAAAGGACAAAGGAGGAATGTTATGCTTGGACTCAGAGAAAATGGGTGAGATTCTAAACGAGTACTTTGCATCGGTATTCACCGAGGAGAGGGACATGACGGATGTTGAGGTTAGGAACAGATGTTTGATTACTCTAGGTCAAGTCAGCATAAGGAGGGAGGAAGTGTTGGGTATTCTAAAGGGCATTAAGGTGGACAAGTCCCCAGGTCCGGATGGGATCTATCCCAGGTTACTGAGGGAAGCGAGAGAGGAAATAGCTGGGGCCTTAACAGATATCTTTGCAGCATCCTTAAACACGGGTGAGGTCCCGGAGGACTGGAGAATTGCTAATGTTGTCCCCTTGTTTAAGAAGGGTAGCAGGGATAATCCAGGTAATTATAGACCGGTGAGCCTGACGTCAGTGGTAGGGAAGCTGCTGGAGAAGATACTGAGGGATAGGATCTATTCCCATTTGGAAGAAAATGGGCTCATCAGTGATAGGCAACATGGTTTTGTGCAGGGAAGGTCATGTCTAACCAACTTAATAGAATTCTTTGAGGAAGTGACAAAGTTGATTGATGACGGAAGGGCTGTCGATGTCATATACATGGACTTCAGTAAGGCGTTTGATAAGGTTCCCCATGGCAGGCTGATGGAGAAAGTGAAGGCGCTTGGGGTCCAAGGTGTACTAGCTAGATGGATAAAGAACTGGCTGGGCAACAGGAGACAGAGAGTAGCAGTAGAAGGGAGTTTCTCAAAATGGAGACGTGTGACCAGTGGAGTTCCACAGGGATCCGTGCTGGGACCACTGTTGTTTGTGATATACATTAATGATTTGGAGGAAAGTATAGGTGGACTGATTAGCAAATTTGCAGACGACACTAAGATTGGTGGAGTAGCAGATAGTGAAGGGGACTGTCAGAGAATACAGCAGAATATAGATAGATTGGAGAGTTGGGCAGAGAAATGGCAGATGGAGTTCAATCAGGGCAAATGCGAGGTGATGCATTTTGGAAGATCCAATTCAAGAGTGAACTATACAGTAAATGGAAAAGTCCTGGGGAAAATTGATGTCCAGAGAGATTTGGGTGTTCAGGTCCACTGTTCCCTGAAGGTGGCAACGCAGGTAAATAGAGTGGTCAAGAAGGCATACGGCATGCTTTCCTTCATCGGACGGGGCATTGAGTACAAGAGTTGGCAGGTCATGTTACAGTTGTATAGGACTTTGGTTCGGCCACATTTGGAATACTGCGTACAGTTCTGGTCGCCACATTATCAAAAGGATGTGGATGCTTTGGAAAGGGTGCAGAGGAGGTTCACCAGGATGTTGCCTGGTATGGAGGGCGCTAGCTATGAAGAGAGGTTGAGTAGATTAGGATTATTTTCATTAGAAAGACGGAGGTTGAGGGGGGACCTGATTGAGGTGTACAAAATCATGAGAGGTATAGACAGGGTGGATAGCAAGAAGCTTTTTCCCAGAGTGGGGGTTTCAATTACTAGAGGACACGAGTTCAAAGTGAAAGGGGAAAAGTTTAGGGGGGATATGCGTGGAAAGTTCTTTACGCAGAGGGTGGTGGGCACCTGGAACGCATTGCCAGCGGAGGTGGTAGATGCGGGCACGATGGAGTCTTTTAAGATGTATCTAGACAGATACATGAATGGGCAGGAAGAAAAGAGATACAGAAGCTTAGAAAATAGGCGACATGTTTAGAGAGAGGATCTGGATCGGCGCAGGCTTGGAGGGCCGAAGGGCCTGTTCCTGTGCTGTAATTATCTTTGTTCTTTATCTTTGTTCTTTGTTCTAAATGGGAAGGAGAGGGGAACTGTGGAGGAGCAGAGAGATTAAGGGGTCCATGTACAGGAATTACTAAAAAAACAAGTGGATAGGTACAAAAATGAACTAAAAAGACCATTAGAATAGTCTTCATCTCAAGGGAGCTGTAATATAAAGTGAAGGTTATGCTACCATGATATAAAGCTCTGGTTAGACTACATCTGGAGTACTGTGTTCAGTTCTGATATATTGGCCTTGGAGGGAGTGCAGCACAGATTCACCAGAATGATACCAGAGGCAAATCGGTTAAATTATAAAGACCGTTTGCGCAGACTAGTTTTGTATTCCCTCGAGTACAGAAGATTAAGGGATGATTATAATTGAGGTGATTAATGGATTTAATAAGGTAGATATAGAGAAACTATTTCCTCTCGAACAGGGGGTATAATCTTCAGATTAGAGCGAGGCAGTTCAAGGATGATGTTAGGAAGCATTTCTTCATGAAAAGGGAAATGGAACTCCTCTCCACCACCCCCACCAAAGTGGATCAATTAAACATTTCAAAACTGAGACTATTAGGTTTTTGTGAGGTAAGGTTGTGAAGGGCTATAGAACCAAGACAGGCAAATAGTACTGAGACCCAGGCCTGCCATTGTCTAATTAAATGGTGGAACAGCCTTGAGGGGCTGAATGGCCTCTTCCTGCTCCTTTGTTCCAATCATAGAACAGTCATCCAAATCTGCCAGTATTCCACATCCCTGATTGGTTCTGGGTATCACACCCCACCCCCTCTCCTTAATTGGTGCTTAGATTCATGGAAGATTCCTGATTGGCTATCAGGGATTGTCAATCATCATTTAGATGTCATTCCCTGTTTGAAGGCTGGTTGACCAAGTAGTATAAATACAAGAGCTTGTAAGGGAAGTGGTTAGATTGCTGTTGTTTGAACTCAGCCTGCTAGCAGTAACGGTTAAGATGGCCTCCCAAGTGTGTCAGAATTACCACAAGGACAGTGAGGATGCTGTTAATAAGCAGATTAACCTGGAACTCTATTCCTCCTATGTTTATCTTTCTATGGTGTGTATTGTCCTCTGGCTGTCCTATTTCATGTTTCAGACTGGGATTTTGATGCAATTTGAATAGTTGGAATTTCTCTAGGTCAATGAATTGGATTTATAATGTATCTTTGTAGTCCTCTCCAGACTTTCTCCAGTGAATGCTCTTGAGACAGAAACTCTTGGTCCCTGGTTTGTATTAACTGTCCCAATTTGAGTTTAAATACTTCAGAAGAGCTTTAGGGTTCCATAAGTCCTCTGTTGGAGACTTCATCTTGATAATATATAAACTTGGTCAACTTTTCCAAATTGAATGGAAACAAATTTAATTGGTGACTAGGTAGTGACACATTGGCTGACTAGTTTTGGCCAGTTTTTCTCCCCCTTTCTAAATGAGACTTCAGCACAACAGGATTTCTCTCCACCTGAGATTGGATTCTTGTGTGAAAATGATTCAAAGTCTTAAACTGCTGCCTGTGATTGGTGATGAGTACAAAATGATGTCCTTCAGCATTCAATCAATTAATTAACAGAAGTGAAACTTTAATCCAAAAAGCATAATTGATTTTGGAATGATGCAACCTCATTCTGCTGAGTTAGTCATGGAGAAACTTTCAACATGTGCAGGAAACATTTTGAAGCAATGAGTTTTATGGTATAAGCACTTTGTAAGCCCCTTTATTGAAAAGTTGTCTGAGGTAGTGATGGGTGATTTATCTACCATGTTGCTACTTTTTTCTTTCCAAATCATGGATAAGATTTGAGTCTGACCTGCCCCTCCCTTTTTCATTTCATCTCTATCCACAGTCCTTCTATTTTGACCGGGATGATGTTGCCCTGCGTCACTTTGCTGAGTTCTTCAAGGAACAGTCACATGAGGAACGGGAGCACGCTGAGAAACTGATGAAATTCCAGAATAAACGTGGAGGCCGAATCATCTTGGAGGACGTCAAGGTTAGATTCACTACATTTTGAAGAATTGGCTTGGTGAAAATATACTAGTTAAGCCTGATCTAGTAGATATTGTGTCCAGAAGAGAATTCATGAATGTTGTAGAAATGGATTTTCAGAAGGTCTGAGATTTGTCTAAAACCGATGTGCAAGGATGTCAAGGCTACTTTCTCTCTCCAGTAAAATTGGAGCAGGCGACAGTTGAGAAAATTAAACCACTAGTAAAATTATAATTTGTAATAGGGTCTATAAAGAGCTCAGACCACCAATAATTTGGTGGGTGGACAGGAAGCAATGGATGATTAAGATGGTAGAGGTACTTTTTCAAGAGCTCACTTAATGTAAGGATAGGATTGAATGGTTTGGGTGTGGGAGGGGAGGTGGCTGAAGACAGATGTCATTGGAAGCCAGCTTGTAGATGTGGAAAAAAAAATTGAGTGGTGACCTTTTAGCCTACAGCAAAGAATGTAAAGACAATGAAGTATTATTGCAATTGGTGCTAGATAGACCTCCATTTTGAATGTTCTTTAAGGATAGTCCACTTTATTGATTTGTTTGTGGGGATGTGGGCATTGCTGGCCAGGCCAGCATTTATAGTTCATTGCTAGTGGCCCATGAGAAGGTGGTGGTCAGATTCCTTCCTCAACTGCTGTAGTCCATGTTGGGTAGGTTCACCACAGTGCTGTTGGGAAGGGAATTCAAGAAATTTGACCCAGTGACTTTGAAGGAATGGTGATATAGTTCCAAGTCAAGATGGTGTGTGACTTGGAGGGGAAATTGGTGGTGGTGGCCCCATGCATCTGCTGCCCTTGTCCCTCTAGGTGGTAGAGGTCACTAGTTTGGAAGGTGCTGTCAAAGGAGCCTTGGTGAGTTGCTGCAGTGCATCTTGTAGATGGTACACACTGCTGCCATTGTCTTGTGGTGGAGGGAGTGAATGTTTGTCCCAGCTACAATCCAGCAGGCTGCTTTGACCTGGATGGTGTCGAGCTTCTTGAGTGTTGTTGGAGCTGCACCCATCCAGGCAAGTGGCGAGTATTCCATCACACTCCTGACTTATGCCTTGTAGATAGTGGACAGGCTTTGGGGAGTCAGGAGGTGAGTTACTCACCACAGGATCTCTTGCCTCTGGCTCTTGTTGCCACAGTATTTATTTATATGGTTACTCCAGTTCAGTTTCTGACTTTAAAGCAGATGTTACTGTCAATCAAGTCTAAACACTCAATTACCAAGTGTTTTTTTTTGGGGGTGGGGGTGGGGGAGGGAAATTGAAAGTTTAGGGAGGGTCTCCCTTTGGACAAAGACATCAAACAATGATCCTACTAACACTGACTTGCTCAATCCTTATTAATTTCACCTACTAACTCTTTGACACCTGTTTTTTCCTCTTCAGAAGCCAGAGCAGGATGAGTGGAGCAATGGTCTGGAGGCAATGCAGAGAGCTCTGCAGATGGAGAAGGATGTGAACCAGAGTCTGCTTGATCTGCACAAACTCTCCACTGGCAACACTGACCCTCATGTAAGTTTCTGGTATCTCATTTGGGAAGCTTTCTTGATTTGGTGATCTCAAAGTACTGAATTGGCTGGAGTCATTATTGTAATGTGATAAATATGGCCACTGCTCTTGCATCATGACCAGTGTTTGGGTTAAAGAAAAAATATTGAATTGGACACTGAGAAATGACTCACTCGAGTAGTACCACAACACTTTTACATTCACCTGAAGGCAGACATATCATCCAAAAGACATCACCTGATTGTAGTGCTCAATGCTGCAATGATGTGTTGACCTGAATTATGTGCACCATTCTGAAATGGGATGACAGTGATACCAGTGAGCCATAGTTACTTACCAGTTTTTGTATTGGGATTTTTTTGGAGAGTTGAAGGCTCTGAACCATCTCCGTACACAGTAGGTTTGTTAAAATTTCAAGTGCTCCAATTCTCCATTTCATTGAGATGAGGCAGTACATAAAGCCAATTCAAATTGGAGCTCCAAGGATTAAATGTAACTGAAGAGGTTTCTGCTTTGTAATTCTAAATTACCCTCTGAAGCCTAATCAGACAATCCAGCAATCTCTGCAGCATTTGTATCAGTTGTCCCACCATGGAAGGTGAAACTGTAATCTAATGTGTACTTGATATTTTTTTTTTCTTTCAGTTGTGTGACTTCCTGGAGACTCACTACTTGGATGAGCAAGTGAAGATGATCAAGAAGCTTGGAGATCACATCACCAACCTGAAGAGACTGGGAGCTCCTAACAATGGCATGGGAGAGTACCTGTTTGACAAGCACACGCTGAGTTGACTGGAGTTCTTGAAACATTCATTCTCCACATGGTGGAAATAAAATGTGACCCAATTCTAGTGAATGATTTGGTTGTGGTTTTGTCATTTTCACTGAATATGAAATAAAAGTATGTTCAAGAACTAGTTTCTCTGTATAATTTTATTTGCTGTGATTGTGGATCTTCTGGAGATCCCACTGCCCAAATCATAGCTGTGTAACTTTGTAATACAATGATCACATTTTTTTTTCATGCCTTAAACCTATAGGTGTCCCTCCCAGTCCAGCTCCCTAAACTTGATTCAGAACCTACCCATATTTGGCACAGCAATCTTATCACTGCAAACTGTAATGGTGTTCTATTGGCAGAACTTTTCTTGAATTTGGTACACCACAAAGATCATGTCAATTCTTCCTCATCCAGCAATGGGAATTGGGGGGAAAACCCTCCGCTGGCTGGAGTCATACCTAGCACAAAGGAAGATGGTTGTGGTTCTTGAAGGTCACTGCAGGAGTTCCTCAGGGTATTGTCCTAGGCACAACCATCTTCAGCTGCTTCATCAATGACCTTCCTTTAATCATAAGGTCAGAAGTGGGTATGTTGGCTGATGATTGAACAATGTTCAGCACTATTCGTGACTCCTCAGATACTGAAGCAGTCTGTGTAGAAATGCAGCAAGACCTGGACAATATCCAGGCTTAGGCTGATAAGTGGCAAGTAACATTTGTGCCAGACAATGGTCATCTCCAACGAGAAAGAATCTAACCATCTCCTGTTGAATCCCCCAAAATCAACATCCTAGGGGCTACCATTGACCAGAAACTGGAGTAGCTATATAAATACTGTGTCTACAAGAGCAGGTCAGAGGCTAGGAATCCTGAGGTGAGTAACTCACCTCCTGACTCCCCAAAACTTGTCCACCATCTACAAGGCACAAGTCAGGAGTGTGATGGAATACTCTCCACTTGCCTGGATGAGTGCAGCTCCAACAACACTCAAGAAGCTCAACACCATCCAGGACAAAGCAGCCTGCTTGATTGGCACACCATCTACAAACATTCACTCCCTCCACCACCGATGCACAGTAGCAGCAGTGTGTACCATCTACAAGATGCACTGCAGCAATGCACCAAGGCTCCTTAGACATCACCTTCTAAACCTGTGACCTCTACCAACTAGAAGGACAAGGGCAGCAAATACATGGGAACACCACCACTTGCAAGTTCCCCTCCAAGTCACACCATCCTGACTTGGAACTATATCGCCGTTCCTTCACTGTCGCTGGGTCAAAATCCTGGAACTCCCTTCCTAACAGCACTGTGGGTATATCTACCCCAAATGGACTGCAGCGGTTCAAGAAGGCAGCTCACCACCACCTTTTCAAGGGCAATTAGGGATGGGCAATAAATGCTGGCATAGCCAGTGATGCCCACATCCCTGAATGAATTTTAAAAAAGCATGAAAGCCATACTGTGATTAGGGCAGCGCAGTGGTTAGCACCGCAGCCGCACAGCTCCAGGGACCCGGGTTCAATTCTGGGTACTGCCTGTGCGGAGTTTGCAAGTTCTCCCTGTGACCGCGTGGGTTTTTGCCGGGTGCTCCGGTTTCCTCCCACAGCCAAAGACTTGCAGGTGATAGGTAAATTGGCCATTGTAAATTGCCCCTAGTGTAGGTAGGTGATAGGGAATATGGGGTTAGTATAAATGGGTGGTTGTTGGTCGGCACAGACTCGGTGGGCCGAAAGGCCTGTTTCAGTGCTGTATCTCTAAATAAATAAATGGTGTCATGCTAGGCCCCCACCTGCCAAGAATGAGGCACATTAATTTTGTCATAAACATTGATTTTAAACTGTTACTGGAGTGAAGAAAGGACTTATTAAACAGATCAGCCATGGCTGGAAAAGATATTTGCAATTTAACAGATGGTGCTTGGAAGGACAAAGGACCATTTCCTGACACATTCAACCCAAAATGGACCTTGATCACCAAGTATTGTATTTAAAAGGAGCATTCCAGAGACTGTTAAGGTGATACAATCCAGGACTGGTTATACCAGTTAGTCACATGACTAACCTGCTTGGCAACCTGGGTTTTTCTGAATTGTACAAACAGTTTGGACTCAGAGTATCTGTTTGCTCCTGGACTGAGAAGATCTCTCTCCTGTCTGCTCCCATCTCTTTCTCTCAAGCCTCTGAATCCACTGAAGACAAATGAACCCCAAGAGAGAAAAGTCTCCGACAGCAAACAAGGTTTAAGAAGAATACTGGGCCCCAACGAAAAGCAAGAACTACCTACAATCAAGGACTCTACAGTGAGCTCGAAGAACTGTAACAAAAACACTTCAGATATTGCCTCAAACTTTTCACTTTATTTTTTCTTCTGCTCTTTTCTGTCTCTGTTTGCATGTGTGTATCGCGTATGCATGCTAGCATGGGCATGTCATGTAGGCGTCAACTGAATTAGAGTTTAAGTTTAATAAGTTTCAACCTTTCTTCTTTAAACCTAAGAAAACCCGTTTATGCCAGTTTCTTTGCCTTGTAATTGGAAAGCGGTGAACAAGGATTCACCAAGGGGGAGCTAAAGACACAGTGTGTTTAAAATTAACCCCTGTTACGGTAAGACCAGGTGAAGACTGAAAGGGAACCCTAGACCTCTTTCTCACCTGGTCGTAACAATGGGTACACTGAGTCCGTAAGATGAGTGGCAATCCTGTTGAGAATAACCCTTGCAAGAAGTTTTCCCGCTATGGAGAGAAGTGAAATACCACAATGATTGTCACTGATGGACCTGCTTCCCTTCCGTATGTTTAGGTGAGTTATGGAAGAAACTTTGTAATCTTGGGAAACAATGACCTGGTTCCAGGTTAAGCAGAAGAGGCTAGTGAGTTTCCTAACCAAGTGAGCTCCTCCGTACTTGGCTGCTTCTGTGGAATACCATCGGTCCCCGGAGACTTACCCACAGACAGTTGCTTTATGGCCTTGGTGAGTTCAGCTCCAGATGGATCGAGGGCAAGCTCATCCAGAATGTGATGCTGTGGAAGTGTTGCAATGGCATCATCACACACTGTGTTTTCTTGGTTCAGGAGATTGTTAAAATGATCTGCCTGACAAGAGAGAATCTCATTCCTGTTTGTTAGGACCTGATTGCCGTCTGCTAAGAGGATGGGTTTCATACCATTGGTTATGGGGCCAGAGACAGATCAGAGACCTTCATGGAGAGCCCTCAGGTTGTGCTTATCAAGAGCTTCCTGAAGCTACTAAACAATGGACTTTTACAGCTGTTAAATTTAATGGGTGAAACTCCACATCAAACTTTACAGTGACTGAGCAACAGAGTTCTGTCTGAAGCTCCCCATTGATCCACTTTCCATTTCCCCAACTTACCAATTGGTTTCCAGATTCACTGTGGACTCTCTGGTGCAGGTCAGTCTCTTTCAATCTATTGTGGTCAACATTGTGAATCTTGGTATCATGGACTCATTCTGGATCCACTAAGATGCCCATCAACTCTCCAAGAGATGTGTTAACAAGAATCCAGTTGCGCCCAGCACCATATACAGGATGGAATTTCCATTCACAACAGAGAAAAACACTTTGCGATATTTTTTTGAAGCTGTAATTCTGAGAACAGTGACACTACCAACCGTCTCAGAAATCCCTCCATGCAATTCCACCCTGCGCGGAGTGCTGGGCCTACACACTCTCTACTCCATCACAATCATCTCCCCTCCAGATACACCCTGGCATTCCATCTTGCCCTATAGTGAAAAGCTGTCTATGCCGGAGTCCTCCGCTATTCCATTGGGGATCCGACGTGGAGAGTTGAATCACAGACTCCCAGGCTGCCTGCAGGAGCCGTGTTTCCTGTGTGTGTGCAGTCTCAGAGTTTGCAGCCCTTCTTCCATTATTTGAGGAGGCCGCTCCTCTAATTTTGGTTGCATTTCAGTCCCATACTCCTAATCTTGGAATAGCTGGTGTGGAGGGGAGAGGGTGCTTGGAGAACCTCCTCATGGGTCTGCTCCTGGGCCTGGCCACCCACAGGTCCAGACAGATAGGGGTGTTTTCGCTTGCTGTCTGACTCTCTTCTGCAGCTATATATATACCCTGGTGTCTCTGGAGAGGGAGCAAACAGCGTCCATCGATACCCTTGAGATTGTCGCAACCAGTGGGTACCGGAAGGACTGGAGTGCTTGGTGGATACAGGGAGAAATATTATAATTTGAAAAGTTTTTATGTTAGTTTTATTATCATCTTGAACTCATTGTTTGTGCCCCTTTAAAAGGGGGAACTTATGGTTTCAGGGCTTAAGTGCTGCTGATTAATGAGTTAATCATCCTAATTGATTAACCAGAAGAGTTGAGATGTTTCCAGATTCAATTTGAGGACAGTCAAAGAACCCAACAGCAATAATCATCTAAACCTCTGTATTCCAAAGCTCTGATTGGTTCTGGGTCTCACATCCCAACATGCCCCCTCCCCTTTGTTAATTGGTTAATTGGTGCCTGGATTCATGGGAGATTCCTGACTGGCTATCAGGGATTGTCAATCATTATTACTGATGTCATTCCCTGGTTGAATGCAGGCTGACCCAGTGATATAAAAACAAGAGTTTGTGTTAGGATAATGTCTGGTTGTTGTGTTTTGGACTTAGTTTCTGTTAATAGTGTAAGTTAAGATGGCTTCCCAAGTGTGTCAGAACTACCATAAAGACTGTGAGGATGCTGTTAACAAGCAGATTAACCTGGAGCTCTATTCCTCCTATGTTTACATATCTATGGTGAGTTTTTATTTTTGGGGTCTGATTTCAAAGTGAAGGCTGTGACATCATTGTATTCTGATCAAGTAGAATTTCTCTCAATGAACTGGTTTTAGAATGTATATTTATTGTCCTCCCCAGCCTTAATCCAATAAATATTTTTGATTGTGATCTTAAGGCTGGTGTCATTAACAGCTTCCTTCTAGATATTCCTATTCTGAAACCAACTCCAGAATTTCATGAAGTTTAATTTAGAATTTATCTTCAAGATGCAAAAACCTAGTCAATATTTGCAACTTGTATTGAAACAATTAAATTTTAAAGTGTGACCCGTTAGTGAAACACTGACTCCTTTTGCCCAGTTTTCTCCTTTTTTTGCTAATTGAGTGTCCTGTTGTGCTCAAGTCCTCCTCACGGAGGCTGGACCCTTACACTTGATGATAGCTATTGTGTGTGAGCTGTTTTTTTTTCTCTTCCTTCTGATTTTTAGACTTTCTTCTGAAAATGAAAGCTAGTCCTACTGATTGACCTAAATGCAGGTTGAGAGCTGAAATAATGATTGCTTCAAAGAAGCAATATTGCTCCCTAATACCATTGCTTGTCTTTAGCTACTTCACAGGGAGGGTCTTTCACCAAATTCAGAAAAGATGAACGAAGCATTGAATTTGACTTGCAACAAAAGTTTTATTCCTGAAACTGTAGACCCCTTTAATTGAAAGCAAGGTGATAAGGTAGTGAATGGGTGACTTATCTACCATGATGTTGCTACCAATTTTGACTTGACCATGGATGAGATTTGGGTCTGACCATTTTTTTTTTACCTGCAGTCCTATTACTTTGACCGGGATGATGTTGCTCTGCGTCACTTTGCTGAGTTCTTCAAGGAGCAGTCACATGAAGAACGGGAGCATGCTGAGAAACTGATGACATTCCAGAATAAACGTGGAGGCCGAATCATCTTGGAGGACATCAAGGTTGGATTCAATTGACTGAAGAATTGGCTTAGTGAAAATATGCCAGTTAAGCCTGATCTGATAGATCATCTGTCATTGATGTTGTGGCCAAAGGAGGATTTGTGAATGTTTGTAGAAATGGATTATCAGAAGGTTGAGATTTCTGGGTAAAACTGATGTGTGGATTTTGAGACTTTTTTTTTCTGTCCAGTAAAACTGGAGCAGGAGGCAGTTGAAAAAAAAAATAAACCTAGCGAAATGGTATTCTAGTCTAGAAAGAGCTCAGAACAATGTTATGGGTGATCATGATGGTGTATGTACTTTTGAGCCCTCATCCTATGTAAGGATAGTGAGTGACTGTAGGGTTGTGGTAGCTGAAAACTAAAGTCATTAGAAGCTGGCTTGCAGGTAGTTAATTGTGGTGGTGGGCTTCATCCTAAGGCACAATATAAAAGCAAAGAAATGTTACTGCATTTGGTGCTAGATAGACTTCACTTGAATATTTTTTTTTTTATAATTGGACAGTGGTAAACAAGGATTCACCAAGGGGAGCTAAAGTGTTTAAGAATAAAACTCTTACAGTAAGACTAGGTGAAGGCTGAAGGGGAACCCTAGACATTTTTCTCCTGGTTGTAACAAGGCATTTGACAAGGTGCCACATAACAGGTTATTGTGCAAAGTAGAAGCTCATGGTGTAGGGGATAACACATTTGCATGGATAGAAGGCTAGCTGGCAGAAAACCGTATACATAAATGGGTCCTTTTTCTGATTAGCAGAGTGTGATTAGAGTCCTGCTGGAATCTGTGGGGGGCCTCAACTTTTTACAATTGATATCAATGACTGAGGGGAGCAATGGCTTGGTAGCTAAATTTGCCTATGACAAAAGATAGGAAAGTATGTTGTGAAGACACCAGGAGCTTGTAGACTGATCTAGATAGGTTGAGCAAGTGGGCAAAAATCTGGCAGATGGAATAAAATGTCAAGTTATTCACTTTGGCAGGAAGAATTAAAAATGCAGGATATTACTTAAATGGAGAACAACCTCAATTTTGAGGTACAGTCGAAGGGCCTGTTTCAGTGCTGTATCTCTCTGACTCTAGTGCAGGAATCCATTGGTATGCAAGTACAGCAAGTCACAAAGAAGGCTAATGGAATAAAAGGATGTATTCCAAGAGGAATTGAAAATAAAAATGTTATACAGGGCATTGGTGAAACCATATCTCATACTGTGTAGTTTTGGTCTCCATATTTAATAGAGATGTAAATGTATTGGCAGTTCAGAGGAGATTTACTAGATTATACCTGGAATGAGCAGATTGTCTTATAAGGAAAGGTTAGATAGACTGGGCTTGTTTTCACTAGAGTTTAGAGTGAGGGGAGAGTTGATTGAAGTTTGAGATCCTGAATGGCCTTGATAAAGGTGGAGAATGTTTCTTGTGGGTGAGTCCAGAGTTAGGGGGCACCCTATTAGGACAGATGAGAATCTTTTTGAGGGTTGTGCAACTTTGGGACACTCTGACCCAGAATTTGGTGGAGGCAGGATCATTGAATATTAAAGTGAAGGTAGATTTTTGGGCAAGAGAATTCAGGAGTATGTGGGAGTATGGAATTTGAAACGCAAACTGATGAAGGTGAAGCAGGCTAGAGGGGCTGAATGGCCTACTCTGCTCCTAATTTGTATGTTCGCATTACTGAGGTATCTTTTTTTCGGACAAAGTCTAGGGAAGGTGTCCCTCTGGATTAAGACATCAAGAATTAACGTGATCCTCCTAACCTGATACTCAGGACTAACTAATCCTTGTTAGTTACAGTGGGTGAAATTAACTAATTTATTTTTTCTTCCAGAAGCCAGAGCAGGATGAGTGGAGCAATGGTCTGGAGGCAATGCAGAGAGCTCTGCAGATGGAGAAGGATGTGAACCAGAGTCTGCTGGATCTGCACAAACTCTCCACTGGCAACACTGACCCTCATGTAAGTTTCTTGAAATGAGACATCAGAAGCTGTCTCACTCTCCTGATGTACTGAATTGGCTGGAGTCATTATTGTAATGTGGTAAACATGGCAACCACTTTACATAATCATGTGGGTTAAGAATAATTGTTCACCAGGACACAGATGACCAACACTTTAGTACTGCAATACTTTTACAACCACCTGAGGGCAGACTACATTCCATCCAATAGACATGCTGACTTCGGCTCTTTTAATGCTGAAATATAATGTTGCCCTGGATTATGAGCACCACTTTTTTTAATAAAGGTGATTGGCAAAAAAAGCAACAGCGACATGAAGAAAAACTTGTTTATGCAGCAAGTGGTTGGGATCTGGAATTCACTGTGGTGAAGGCAAATTCTCATTCAAGAGAATTGGATATTTGAAAAGTGAATTTGCAGGGCTACAGGGGAATGGGAATAGAGTTGCTCTGCAGAGCCAGCATGGACATGACCAGCCAAATGGCCACTTGCTGTGCTGTAACCATTCTGATTCTAAATGGAATGATGCTGAGACAGTGGTACCAGTGAACCGCTGGTTAACACTTGTTTTTTTTTCAGTTGAAGGCTCCGATGGAAGCTAAGTCTGAACTATCTCCGTACCCAGTAGCTTTGTTTATATAAAAACAAAATCTCATGTGTGATCAGCTTCAATATTTCACTTTAGATGAGGCAGTACATAAAGCAGATTCAAACTGGAGCTCCAAGGATTAAATGTAACTGAAGTTTCTGCTTTCCAATACTAAATTACCCTTGGAGGAAACTTAATATGACAATCCATCAATCTCTGCAGCATTTGTATCCATTTCCCCACAATCCAATAACCATGGAAAGTGAAACAGATCTTATTTGTACTTTTTTTTTCTTTCAGCTTTGTGACTTCCTGGAGACTCACTACTTGGATGAGCAAGTGAAGATGATCAAGAAGCTTGGAGATCACATCACCAACCTGAAGAGACTGGGAGCCCCTGACAATGGCATGGGAGAGTACCTGTTTGACAAGCTCACCCTGAGTTGATTGGGGTTCTAAAATCTTAGTTCTATACATGGTGGAAATGAAAAGAATATAAATTCTAGTGAATGCTTTGGTTGTAGTAATTGCCAATTTTCTCATCATTTCACTGTATATGGAATAAAAGTATTTGTCATGAACTAGTTTGTCTAATTAAGTAACTGATCTGATTGGAGGAGCATATATGCAGGGAAATCACAGATCATCTGACATGAGGGAGTCTTTCAAATGTCAGCTGATTAGAATCCAGGACCAGCATCTTCCTGTGAGGAAGAAAGGCAAGTTTTGGGAAGCTTGGATAACACTGGATATTGTGAGCCTTTTCAAAAAGAAAAAGGGAGCATTTGTAAGGGCTGGAAGGCTAGGAACAGATGAAGTACTTGAGGAATATAAAGACAGTAGGAAGGAACTTAAGCAAGGAGTTAGGAGGGCTAAAAGGGGGTCATGAAAAGTCATTAGCAAACATGATTAAGGAACATCCTAAGGCTTTTTATACATATATAAAGAGCACAAGGGTAACCAGGGAAAGGGTTGGCCCACTCAAGGACAGAGATAGGAATCTATGCATGGAGCCAGAGGAAATGGGCAAGGTGCTAAATGAGTACTTTGCATCAGTATTCACCAAGGAGAAGGACTTGGTGGATGATGAGCCCAGGGAAGGGAGTGCAGATAGTCTCAATCATCTCATTATCAAAAAGGAGGAGGTGTTGGGTGTCTTGCAAAGCATTAAGATAGATAAGTCCCCAGGGCCTGATGGGATCTACCCTAGAATGCTGAGGGAGGCAAGGGAAGAAATTGCTGGGGCCTTGACAGAAATCTTTGCATCCTCACTGGCTACAGGTGAGGTCCCGGAGGACTGGAGAATAGCCAATGTTGTTCCTTTGTTTAAGAAGGGTGGCAAGGATAGTCCAGGAAATTATAGGCCGGTGAGCCTTACATCAGTGGTAGGGAAACCATTAGAGAGGATTATTTGGGACAGGATTTACTCCCATTTGGAAACAAATGAACTTATTAGCGAGAGGCAGCATAGTTTTGTGAAGGGGAGGTCGTGTCTTACTAATTTGATTGAGTTTTTTGAGGAAGTGACGAAGATGATTGATGAAGGAAGGGTGGTGGATGTTGTCTATATGGACTTTAGTAAAGCCTTTGACAAGGTCCTGCATGGCAGATTGGTACAAAAGGTGAAGTCACACGGGATCAGAGGTGAGCTGGCAAGATGGATACAGAACTGGCTCGGTCATAGAAGACAGAGGGGAGCAGTGGATGGGTGTTTTTCTGAATGGAGGGATGTGATTAGTGGTGTTCCGCAGGGATCAGTGCTGGGACCTTTGCTGTTTGTAGTATATATAAATGATTTGGAAGAAAATGTAGCTGGTCTGATTAGTAAGTTTGCGGACGACACAAAGGTTGGTGGAGTTGCGGATAATGATGAGGATTGTCAGAGGATACAGCAGGATGTAGATCGGTTGGAGACTTAGACGGAGCAATGGAAGATGGAGTTTAATCCGGACAAATGTGAGGTAATGCATTTTGGAAGGTCTAATGCAGGTGGGAGGTATACAGTAAATGGCAGAACCCTTAGGAGTATTGACAGGCAGAGAGATCTGGGCGTACAGGTCCACAGGTCACTGAAAGTGGCAACGCAGGTGGATAAGGTAGTCAAGAAGGCATACGGCATGCTTGCCTTCATCGGTCGGGGCATAGGGTATAAAAATTGGCAAGTCATGTTGCAACTGTACGGAACCTTAGTTAGTCCACACTTAGAATATTGCGTGCAATTCTGGTCGCCGCACTACCAGAAGGACGTGGAGGCTTTGGAGAGGGTACAGAGGAGGTTTACCAGGATGTTGCCTAGTCTGGAGGGCATTAGCTATGAGAAGTTGGAAAAACTCGGATTGTTTTCACTGGAACGACGGAGGTGGAGGGGCGACATGATAGAGGTTTACAAAGTTATGAGCGGCATGGACAGAGTGGATAGTCAGAAGCTTTTTCCCAGGGCGGAAGAGTCAGTTACTCGGGGACATAGGTGCGAGGGGCAAAGTTTAGAGGGGATGTGCGAGGCAAGTTCTTTACACAGAGGGTGGTGAGTGCCTGGAACTTGCCGCCAGGGGAGGTGGTGGAAGCAGATACGATAGCGACGTTTAAGAGACATCTTGACAAATATATGAATAGGAAGGGAATAGAGGGATATGGGCCCCAGAAGTGCAGAAGGTGTTAGTTTCGGCAGGCATCAAGATCGGCGCAGGCTTGGAGGGCCGAATGGCCTGTTCCTGTGCTGTACTGTTCTTTGTTCTTTGTTTTATAGGTATAGGAATTATAGGGCTGTAATAGTAGGTGATTTTTAACTTCCCTAATATTGACTGGGACTGCCTTAGTGCTGAGGGATCAGATGGGGAAGAATTTGTTAAATGTGTCTGGAATAGTTTTTTTTTGAAGCAGTATGTGAATGGTCCTACTAGAGAAGGAGCTACACTCAAACTCAACCTCCTCTTAGGAAATGAGGATGGGTAGGTGGTTGATGTGGCAGTGGGGGAACACTTTGGGACCAGTAACCATAACTCTATTAGTTTCAAGATAGTTATGGAAAAGGATAGGACTGGTCCTCAGGTTGATTTCCTAAATTGGGGGAAGGCTAATTTTGATGGCATCAGAAAGTTGAATGGGAGAGGCCCTTTACAGGTAAAGGAACATCTGGCAAGTGGGAGGCTTTTAAAAGTGAGATAGGAAGAGTTCAGGGCCAGCATGTTCCTGTTAGATGGAAGGGCAAGGCTGGCAAGTTTAGGGAACCTTGGTTGACGAGGGATATTGAGGGTCTGGTCAGGACAAAGAAGGTGGCCTATGTCGGGTATAGGCAGCTGGGATCGAGTGAGTTCCCTCGGAGTATAGGGGATGTAGGGCTACACTTAAGAAGGAAATTAGGAGGGCAAAACGGGACCATGAGATTTCCCTGGCAGATAAGATAAAGGCGAATCCTAAAGGATTCTATAAGTATATGAAGAGTAAAAGGGTAGTTAGAGAGAGAGAGGTCCCCTTAAGGATCAGTGTGGTAATCTATGTGGAGCCACAGGAAATGGGCGAGGATGTTGTCTACATGGACTTTAGCAAGGCCTTTGACATGGTAGGCTGGTCTAGAAGGTTCGAACACATGGGATCCAGGGTGAGCTAGCCAATTGGATACAAAATTGGCTTGGTGATGGGAGCCAGACGGTGGTAGTGGAGGGCTGTTTTTCAGATTGGAGGCTGGTGACCAGTGGTGTGCCGCAGGGATCGGTGCTGGGCCCTCTGTTGTTTGTCATATATATTAATGACTTGGATGTGAAAGTAGGGGGCATGATTAGTAAGTTTGCAGATGACACCAAAATTGGTGGTATAGTGGACAGTGAAGAAGGTTGTCTAAGGTTACAACAGGATGTAGATCAACTGGGAAAGGGGGCAAGGGATTGGCAAATGGAATTTAACGCAGACAAGTGCGAAGTGATGCACTTTGGGAAGTTAAGCCAGGGCAGGACATATACAGTGAATGGCAGGGCCCTGGGGAGTGTTGTTGAGCAGAGAGACCTTGGGGTGCAAGTACATAGTTCCCTGAAAGTGGCAACACAGGTAGACAGGGTGGTGAAGAAGGCATATGGCATGCTTGCCTTCGTCAGCCGAGGCATTGAGTACAAGAGTTGGGACGTCATGTTACAGTTGTACATAATGTTGGTTAGGCCGCATTTGGAGTACTGTGTGCAGTTCTGGGTGCCGCACTACAGGAAAGATGTGATTAAGCTAGAGAGGGTACAGAAAAGATTCACAAGGATGTTGCCTGGTTTGGAGCGCTTGAGGTATAAAGAGAGATTGGATAGGCTGGGATTGTTTTCCCTGGAGCGAAGGAGGCTGAGAGGGGACATGATAGAGGTATATAAAATTATGAGAGGCATAGATAGGGTAGATAGCCAGAGTCTGTGTCCCATGGTAGGGGTGACTAAAACTAGAGGGCATAGATTTAAGGTGAGAGGGAGGAGGTTTAAAGGGGATCAAAGGGGTAAATTTTTCACACAAAGAATAGTGGGTATCTGGAATGAGCTGCCAGAGGAGGTGGTGGAGGTAGAAACAGTAGCAACGTTTAAGAGACATCTGGACAGGTACTTGAATGAGCAAGGCATAGAGGGATATGGAATTAATGCAGGCAGATGGGATTAATATATTTAGGCATTATGGTCGGCATGGACGCAGTGGGCCGAAGGGCCTGTTTCTATGGTGTACGACTCTATAACTCAATGAATGATCTTTTTGCCTACCTAAACCTATAGGTATCCATCCCCCTAAACTTGATTCAGGACTTGCACAGGATTGCTGTGCCTATATCCCTAAATTATCACTGCAGCCTGTAATGGTATTCTGAAACTGTAACCTCTAATTCCTGCTGTTTTTTTAATTTAAATATTTGTAAACAAGTTAGTTTGTTGTGGACTTTCAAACAAAGATGGGGAAATAAGTTCACTAACTCTCTCCAATCTGGAGAACATCTGCTTGGATGTTATTTCAGACCCTTCCCCTCTGGACAAGTATGGGTAGATTGCCTTCCTATCTAGGTGTCTTTACAGTAAACAAATGGGAGGTAATGTCACTGGATCAGTAATCCAGAGCCCTAGGTTAATGCTCTGGGGACATGGGTTTGAATCCCAACATGGCACATAGTGAAATTTGAAGTCCATTAATAAATCTGGAATTGAAAGCTAGTCTAATGGTGTTCATGAAACTATTGGTGTAAAAACCGATCTGGTTCACTAATTTCCTTTAGGGAAAGAAATCTGCTGTCCTTACCTGGTCTGGCCTACATGTGACTACAGACCCACAACAATGTGGTTGACCCTTAAACTAGCCTCTGAAATGGCTGAGCATGCCAGTTGGTTCAAGGGCAATTAGGGATGGGCTACAACTGCCTCGCCAGCGACACCCACATCCCATTAATCGATTTTAAAAAGTACGAGTCACTCAGTGAATTGCCAAAGGTTTATGGCCTGTTCGTGTAGTACTGAATTGACTATTAGGCTTTCTTGCAGTTGATGTCCTCTGTTTAACTTTTTTCCCCTGTTCCTCGGGGTCAGACTTGATGTCAGACGTGTTTGTAAACCACCAGTCTCCATAAAGCTTGACAGCAAACTGCTGCATTACGTCCTATTGAGAGATAGTTGGTGTGGGAATAAGTTTGTGCTGAACTAAATTATACTAAAGCAAATCTTCTCTGAAGGACTGAGTTATCAGACATACTGAGCTAGTATATATGTTAAGCTGCCTAATAAAAGCTTGCTTAACTGGCAGGGTTTGGAGGATACCTGTATGAGAGATTGAATGCCATGGAATAGCCATAGGGCAGGTGAACCGGATTAGGATTACTGTTCATGTGGAAGATAAAATCCAACATGAGCTGGTCAGGACAAACGTCCTATTGTGTGTTATAACTTTAATGTAAGTCACTCGTCTCTGTTCTGGTGGATTTGTCGGCCTTCTGTAAAATGCTTGGTGGTTGGACCAGAGTTACAACAGGATAGGAACAAATGCCAAAATACTGCAGATAGTGGAAATCTGAAAAACAGAAACTGCTGGAGATACTCAGCAGGTCAGGCAGCATCGGTAAAGAAAACACGAGACACGTGCTTTCAGATACAAGACCTTTCCTCACAACTGACCTGAGATTTGTAGAAGATGAGAAAACAGAGCAAATTAAACACTGGACTTTATAGCTCTTTTTCATGCGTAAAACTCCATATCAAATTTTAGTGACTGAGTAACAGAGTTCTGTCTGAAGCTCCTCATTTCCATTTTCCCAACTTACCAGTTGGTTTCCAGATTCACTGTGGACTCTCTGGTGCAGGTCAGTCTCTTTCAATCTATTGTGGTCAACATTGTGAATCTTGGTATCATGGACTCATTCTGGATCCACTAAGATTCCCATTGACTCTCTGAGAGATGAGTTCACGTAAATCTGACTGGGCTCGACACCATCTACAGGATGGAATTTCCATTCACAAATAAATCAAACTCTTTCAGATATTTTTTGAAGCTTTGATTCTCTGAGAACTGTGACGCTACCAGCCATCTCTCTCAGAAATTCCTCCGTGCCATTCCACTCTGTGCGGAGAGCTGCACCTACACACTCTCCACTCCAACGCTCTCATCTCCCCTCCAGATATACCCTGGTGTTCCGTCTTGCCCTTAGGTGGAGGTGGGGATCTGGCTTGGAGAGTTGAATCACTGACTCCCAGGCTGCCTGTCACTTTTGCAGCCTGCAAGAGCCGTGTTTCCTGTGTGTGTGCAGTCTCAGAGTTTACAGCCCTTGTTCCATTATTTGAGGAGGCTGCTCCTCCATTTTTGGCTGCATTTCAGTCCCACACTCCTAATCTTGGAATAGCTGGTGTGGAGGGGAGAGGGTGCTTGGAGAACCTCCTCATGGGTCTGCTCCTGGGCCTGGCCACCCATAGGTCCAGACAGATAGGGGTGTTTTCTCTTGCTGTCTGACTCTCTTCTGCAGCTATATATATACCCTGGTGTCTCTGGAGAGGGAAGCAAACAGCGTCCATCGATACCCTTGAGATTGTCACAACCAGTGGGTACCGGAGGGACTGGAGTGCTTGGGAGAATAAGTATAATTTGAAAAGTTTTTATATTAGTTTTATTTTAATCTTGAACTCATTGTTTGTGCCCCTTTAAAAAGGAGCAATTTATGGTTTCAGGGCGTAAGTGCTGCTGATTAATGAGTTAATCATCCTAATTGATTAACCAGAAGAGTTGAGATGTTTCCAGATTCAATTTGAGGATAGTCAAAGAACCCAACAGCAATAATCATCTAAACCTCTGTATTCCAAAGCTCTGATTGGCTCTGGGTCTCACATCCCACCACGCCCCCTCCCCACCCTCACCCCTCTCCTTTGTTAATTGGTGCCTGGATTTATGAGCGATTCCTAACTGGCTATTTGGGTTTGTCAATCATTATTAGTGATGTAATTCCCTGGTTGAATGCAGGCTGACCCCAGTGATATAAAAACAAGGGTTTGTGGTAGGACAAGGTTAGGTTGTTGTGTTTGGATTTAGCTTTTGTTAACAGTAAAAGTTAAGATGGCTTCCCAAGTGTGTCAGAACTACCACCAGGACTGTGAGGATGCTGTTAACAAGCAGATCAACCTGGAGCTCTATTCCTCCTATGTTTATATGTCTGTGGTGAGTTTCTATTTTTGGGGTCTAATTTCAAAATTAAGTCTGTGACATCATTGTATTTTGATCAGGTACAATTTCTCTGAATGAACTGGCTTTAGAATTTATATTTATAGTCTTCCCTCCGACTTCATGCAATGAATATTTCTAACTGATCTTGCAGTTGGCCTCCTTAACGGCCTATTCCCAGATATTCTGATCCTGAAGGGTTTTTACTTAAAGCCAACTACAGGGTTTGATGAAGTCTGCATCTTCAAAATCAATAAACCTGGTTAAAATTTGCAACTTGTATTGAAACAGTTAAACTTTTTTAAGTGGGTGGTTTTTACCCAGATTTTTTCTCTTTACTAACTGAGTGAAATGCTGAATATCCTGTTTGTGTTTAAGCTCTCCTTTAGAGGCTGGCCTTTGTCACTTAACAGTGACAAAACTGTTAAATGTGGAAGAGAAATTTTTTTTTTTTAATTTTTCCTTCACTTTTTGTTCAGATGGAAGTCCTTAATAAAAAAAAAAAATTGTCCTAAATGCAAGTTGAGAGCTGAAATAATTCCTTAATCCAAAAAACATCATTGCTCCCTAATTTAGCTACTTCATAGGGAGGGTCTTTCACCAAATTCAGAAAAGATGAAAAGCAAATTCTTTGACTTACAACAAAACCATTTTTATTCCTCAAAATGTAAACCCCTTGCTTGAAAGCAAGGTGATCAGGTAGTGAGTGACTTATGTACCATGATGTTGCTATCACTCATGACTTGACCATGAATGAGATTTGGGTCTGACCTGGTTCTTCCTTCCCACTTTTTTTTTTTTTTTCTCTACCTGCAGTCCTATTACTTTGACCGGGATGATGTTGCCCTGCGTCACTTTGCGGAGTTCTTCAAAGAGCAGTCACATGAGGAACGGGAGCACGCTGAGAAACTGATGAAATTCCAGAATAAACGTGGAGGCCGGATCATCTTGGCAGACATCAAGGTTGGATTCAATCAACTTTGAAGAATTGGCTTGGTGAAAATATGCCAGTTAAGCCTGATCTGATAGATCATCTGTCAGTGATAATGTGGCCAAAGGAGGACTTGTGAATGTTTGTAGAAATGGATTATCAGAAGATTAGAGATTTCTGGCTAAAATTGACATGCATTGATTTTTGAGGCTACTTTCTAACCAGTAAAACTGGAGCAGGAGGCAGTTGAGAAAATAAACCACTAGTGAAATTATAATTTGTAAAATAGTATTGTAGGTTACACTAGGGTCTATAAAAGAGCTCGGGAGCAATAATTTTGTGAATGTAGTGTGGGCGGGAAGACCGTGGGTGATCATGATGGTGTCTGTACTTTTTTGTAAGGGTTGGAGTGTGTGAGGTGGGACTGTGATGGCTGAAGACTGAGGTCATTGGAAACTGGCTTGTAGGGTGGTTAATTGTGGTGGGTATTATCCTAAGGCACAGTATAAAAGCAAAGAAATGTCACTGCAATTGGTTCGAGATAGACTTTTTTTTTGAATGTTCCTTTTTGAAGATCACGCTGTGAATAAAGCCTAAACTTCATTACCAAGATATCTTTTGGGATGAACAGACAGTCTAGGGAGGGTGTCCCTCTGGCTTAAGACAAGAAGTAACATCAACATGATCCTCCTAACCCTGATATACTCAGGACAGACTAATCCTTGTTAGTTACAGTGGGTGAAATTAACTAATTTGTTTTTCTTCCAGAAGCCAGAGCAGGATGAGTGGAGCAATGGTCTGGAGGCAATGCAGAGAGCTCTGCAGATGGAGAAGGATGTGAACCAGAGTCTGCTGGATCTGCACAAACTCTCCACTGGCAACACTGACCCTCATGTAAGTGTCTTGAAAAGAGACATCAGAAGCTGTCTTGATCTCTGGGTGTACTGAATTGGCTGGAGTCATTATTGAAATGTGGCAACCACTTTACATAATCATGTGTGGGTTAAGGATAATTGTGCACCAGGGCACAGATGACCAACACTTTAGTACCACAATACTTTTACAACCACCTGAGGGCAGACAACATTCCATCCTATAGACATCACCTGACTTTACTTCAGCATTGAAGGAGCTACAATGCTGGCCTAGATTGAGCACCAGTGATTTTTTTTTTAAGGGGCTCTGCAAAAGCAGCAATGGCAACATGAGAACTGTTTATGCAGCAAGTGGGTAGGATCTGGAATTCACTGAATCTGCCTCCACTGCAACCAAGGTGTTCGAAACCAAATTGATATTTACTTAAGAGAATTTGCAGTGCGACAGGGGAATGGGACTCCTGAGTTGCTCTTGGAGAGAGCTGGCATGGACATGATGGGCCAAATGGCTTCCTTCTGTGTTGTAACCATTCTATGATTCTAAATGGGATGATGCAGAGACAGTGAGCCATGGTTGACACTTTTTTTAATAGGTTGAAGGCTGTGGAAGCTAAATCTGTTGAACTATCTCCATAAAGTCAATTTAAGATCTCATTCTGCTTCAATATATCATTTGAGATGAGGCAGTGCGTAAAGCCAATTCCAATTGGAGCACCAAGGATTAAATGTAACTGAAAAGGTTTCTGTTTTCCAATTCCAAATTAACCTTGGAAGCCTAATCTGACAATTCATCAATCTCTGCAGCATTTGTATCCATTTCTCCCACCATCCAATAACTATGGAAAATGAAACTGATCTGATTTTTGTTTTTTCTTTCAGCTTTGTGACTTCCTGGAGACTCACTATTTGGATGAGCAAGTGAAGATGATCAAGAAGCTTGGAGATCACATCACCAACCTGAAGAGACTGGGAGCTCCTGACAATGGCATGGGAGAGTACCTGTTCGACAAGCTCACGCTGAGTTGACTGGCATTTCTAGAATCATGATCGTTCTATACATGGTTGAAGTGAAGTGTGACCAAATTCTAGTGAATGCTTTGGTTGTAGTAATTACCAGTTTTTTTTTTTTTCTCATCTTTTCACTATATGGAATAAAAATATTTGTCATGAACTAGTTTGTCTAATTTTAAGTAATTGATCTGATTACTGATCTTACTAAGATCCCACTGCACAAAGCACAGCTGTGTAACTTGTAATGCAATGATCTTTTTTTGCCTACCTAAAGGGAGGTGCAGCGGTTAGCACTGCAGCCTCTCTGCTCCAGGGACCCGGATTCGATTCTGGGTACTGCCTGTGGAGTTTGCAAGTCCTCCCTGTGACTGTGTGGATTTTCGCCGAGTGCTCCAGTTTCCTCCCACAGCCAAAAGACTTGCAGGTTGATGGGTAAATTGGCCATTATACATTACCCCTAGTATAGGTAGGTGGTAGGAGAATTGAGGGAAGGTGGGGATGTGGTAGGAATATGGGATTAGTATAAATGGGTGGCTGATGGTCGGCACAGATTCAGTGGGCCGAAGGGCCCATTTCAGTGCTGTATCTCTTTAAAAATAAATTTTTAAAAACCTTTTTAGGTGTCCCTCCCAATCCAGCGCTCTAAACGTGATTCAGGACTTGCCTGGGATTGCTGTGCCTACATCTCTAAGTTATCACTGTAGCCTGTAATGGCGTTCTGAACCTATAAAATCTCTCTCTCCTACTGTTTTAAATTAGATATTTGTAAACAAGTTTGTGTATTGTGGAGCTTTGAAACAAAGATGGGGAATGAGTTCACTTTTAACTCTCCAATTTGGAGAACATCTGCTTGTATGTTGTTTCAGACCCTTATCATTCTAGTGGATAGATTGCCTTCCTATCTAGCTGTCTTTACATTTAGCCAAATACCACAAGTCAGTCAGTGAATTGCAAAAGCTTTACGGCCTTGTATGTAGTAGTGCATTGTCTGTATGAGACGTCCTTGGGCTTTATGGCCTCTGCTAACTTTCTTTTACTCATCCCTTCCAAACCAAACTTTATATTGGGCATTTAATTAAACCACCAGTCTAGATAAAACTAGACATATTCAGCTATATGTCCCACTTGGGAGTTTGGTGTGTGTATGTGGATAAGACTGTACTGAGCTTAAATTATACTAAAGCAAATCATTCCTATAGACATTTCCCCACCACTTACTACTTTTACAGCATCAATGTTGTAAGGATTGATCAGTCATTGTAGTCAAATAGTCACTGTACATTTTCTTATACTTCACTTGGCATCTTTCTAATTGCTGCACATTAGTCAAAAAGACTAGCCTTGGCCATAAAGCTTGTTAATCGTGAGTGTACTGGAGACACCAAGTTAAATATCTAAAAATAGTTTGAATACAGGGAATAATTTAACTCATTTCAATAAAATTAAGCATAAAATCCAGTAACTCTTCTCTGAAGTACTGAGCTGGTATATATGTTAAGCTGCCTAATAAAAGTTTAAGGCACAGAAAGAGGCTCCTTGGCCCATTGTGTCTGTGCTGGCTGAAAAATGATCCACCTATTCTAATCCCAACTTCCAGCATTTGGTCCGTAGTTCTGCAGATTACGGCACTTGAGGTACATATCCAGACTTCTTTTGAATTAGTTAAGTGTATTTGACATGATGTGTTACTATATGGGTTAAACTACATATGTTAAGCTGCCTAATAAAAGCTTGCTTAACTGGCAGGGTTTGAAGGATACCTGTATGAGAAAGGTTGAATGCCATGGAATAGCCGCAGGGCAGGTGAACTGGATTAGGATTGCTGGTCATGTGGAAGATAAAATCCAACACGAGTTGGTCAGTACAAACTTCCTATTTATGTGTCATGAATTTAATATAGTTCACTCGTCTCTGTTCTGGTGGATTTGTCGGCCTTCTGTAAAATGCTTGGTGGTTGGACCAGAGTTACAACAGGATAGGAACAAATGCCAAAATACTGCAGATAGTGGAAATTTGGAAAACAGAAACTGCTGGAGATACTCAGCAGGTCAGGCAGCATCGGTAAAGAAAACACGAGACATGAGCTTTCAGGTATAAGACCTTTCCTCACGACTGACCTGAGACTTGTGGAAGATGAGAAAACAGAGCAAATTAAACACTGCACTTTATAGCTCTTCCTTCATGGGCTTTCATGGGTAAACTTTATAATGAATGATTAACAGAGTTCTGTCTGAAGCTCCCCATTGATCCACTTTCCATTTCCCCAACTCACCAGCTGGGTCCCAGATTAGGTCAGTCTCTTTCAATCTATTGTGGTCAACATTGTGAATCTTGGTATCATGGACTCATTCTGGATCTACTAAGATTCCCATTGACTCTCTGAGAGATGAGTTCACGTAAATCTGACTGTGCTTGACACCATCTACAGGATGGAATTTCCATTCGCAAATAAATCAAACTCTTTCAGATACTTTTTGAAGCTTTGATTCTCTGAGAACAGTGACGCTACCAGCCATCTCTCTCAGAAATTCCTCCGTGCCATTCCACTCTGTGCGGAGAGCTGGACCTACACACTCTCCACTCCAACGCTCTCATCTCCCCTCCAGATATACCCTGGTGTTCCGTCTTGCCCTTAGGTGGAGGTGGGGGTCGCCAGTGGAGAGCTCTCAATGCTGGAGTCCTCCCTTATTTCATTGGGGATCTGGCGTGGAGAGTTGAATCACTGACTCCCAGGCTGCCTGTCACTTTTGCAGCCTGCAAGAGCCGTGTTTCCTGTGTGTGTGCAGTCTCAGAGTTTACAGCCCTTGTTCCGTTATTTGAGGAGGCTGCTCCTCTATTTTTGGCTGCATTTCAGTCCCACACTCCTAATCTTGGAATAGCTGGTGTGGAGGGGAGAGGGTGCTTGGAGAACCTCCTCATGGGTCTGCTCCTGGGCCTGGCCACCCATAGGTCCAGACAGAGCATGGTTGATAGCAGTGTTTTCTCTCGTTGCCTGACTCTCTTCCACAGCAATATAAACACCCTGGAGAGAGAGTACACAACGTGCATCGATATGCTTCAGATTTCCTCAACCAGTGGCCAGCATTTATTGCCCATCCCTCATTGCCCTTGAGAAGGTGGTGGTGAGCTGCAGTCCATGTGGGGTAGGTGCACTCACTGTGCTGTTATGAAGGGAGTTCCAGGATTTTGATCCAGCGATAGTGAAGGAACAGCAATATAGTTCCAAGTCAGGATGGTGTGTGGCTTGGAGGGGAAATTGCAGGTGGTGGAGTTCCTATGCATCTACTGCCCTTGTCCTTCTAGTTGGTAGAGATTGCGGGTTTGGAAGGTGCTGTTAGAATCATAGAAAGTTTACAGGCATAGAAAGAAGCCACTTGGCCCATCGTGTCTGAGCTAGTCAAAATTCTAATCCCACCTTCCAGCATTTGGTCTGTAGCCCTGCAGATTACGGCACTTGAGGTGCATATCCAGACTCCTTTTGAATGAGTTGAGGGTCTCTGCCTCAACTACCCTTTCAGGCAGTGAGTTCCAGACCATCACCACCCTTTGGGTGAAAAAGGTCTTCCTCATCTCCCCTCTAATTTTTCTACCAATCATTTTAAATCTATGCTCCCTAGTCACTGACTTCTCTGCTAAGGTGAATAGACCCTTCACCTCCACTCTATCCAGGCCCCTCAAAATTTTGTACATGTCAGTCAGATCTCCTCTCAGCCTTCTCTGTTCCAAGGAGAACAACTCCAGCCTATCCAATCTTTCCTCATAGCTGCACTTTTCCACTCCTGACAACATCCTCGTAAATATCCTCTGCACCCTCTCTAGTGCAATTACATCCTTTCTGTAATGAGGTGACTAGAACTGCACACAGTACTCAATTTGTGACCTAACCAACGAGTTGTACAGTTCCAGCATAACCTCCCTGCTCTTGTATTCTATACCTCGGCTAATAAAGGAAAGGATTCCATATGCCTTCTTAACCACCTTATCGACCTGTCCTGCTACCTCAAGGGATCTATGGACCTTCACTCCAAGGTCCCTCACTTCCTCTACACTTCTCAGTATTTTCCAAGTAATAGTGTATTCTTTTGCCTTGTTTGATCTCCCCAAATGCATCACCTCACACTTCTCCAAGTTGAATTCCATTTGCCAACTTCTGCCCATCTGACCAGACCATCAATATCTTCCTGCAACTGACAGTTAGCCTCCTCGCTATCTAACACACGGCCAATCTTTGTGTTGTCCGTAAACTTCTTGATCATGCCCCCTACATTTACGTCCAAATTGTTAATATACACCACAAAAAGCAGCGGACTCAGTACTGAGCCCTGCGGAACGCCACTGGAAACAGCCCTCCAGTCGCTAAAACAGCCATCAACAATTACCCTTTGTTTCCTGCCACTGTTAAAGGAGCCTTGGTGAGTTGCTGCAGTGCATCTTGTAGATGGTAGACACTGCTGCCACTGTGTGTCTGTGGTGGAGGGAGTGAATGTTAAAGGTAGAGGATGGGGTGCCAATCAAGCAGGCTGCTTTGCCCTGAATGGTGTCGAGCTTCTTGAGTGTTGTTGGAGCTCCACCCATCCAGGCAAGTGGAGAGTATTCCATCACACTCCTGACTTGTGCCTGTAGATGGTGAACAGGCATTGGGGAGACAGGAGGTCAGTTAGTAACCGCAGAATTCCCAGCCTCTGACCTGCTCTTGTAGCCACAGCATTTATGTGGCTGGTCCAGTTCAGTTCCTGGTCAGTGGTGACCCCCCCAGGATGTTGATAATGGGGGATTCAGAGATGGCAATGCCATTGAACATCAAGGGAAGATGGTTAGATTCGCTCTTGTTGGAGATGGTCATTACCTGGCACTTGTGTGGTGCAAATGTTACTTGCCACTTATCAGCCCAAGCCTGTATGTTGTCCAGGTCTTGCTGCATATGCACATGGGCTGCTTCAGTATCTGAGGAGTCGCTAATGGTGCTAAACATTGTGCAATCATCAGCGAATATCCCCACTTCTGACCTTACAATGGTGGGAAGGTCATTGATGAAGCAGCTGATGGTGGTTGGCCCTAGGACATGACCCTGAGGAACTGCTGCAGTGATGTCCTGGGACTGACCTGCAACAACCACAACTATCTTCCTTTGAGTTAGATATGACTCCAACCAGTTTTCCCCCTAATTTCCATTGATTACAGTTCTGCAAAGGCTCCTCGATGCCATACTCAATCGTAGTGGATACAGGGAGAAAAATTATAATTTGAAAAGTTTTTGTTAGTTTTATTATAATCATGAACACATTCTTTGTGCCCCTTTATAAAGGGGGTGCTTATGGTTTCAGGGCTTAAATGCTGCTGATTAACGATTTAATCATCCTAATTGATTAACCAGAAGAGTTGAGATATTTTCAGATTCAATTTGAGGACAGTCAAAGAACCCAACAGCAATAATCATCTAAACCTCTGTATTCTAAAGCTCTGATTGGCTCTGGGTCTCACATCCCACCCCCTCTCTTTTATTATTTGTTGCCTGGATTCATGGGAGACACCTGACTGGCTATCAGGGATTGTCAATCATCGTTGGTGATGTCATTCCCTGGTTGAATGTAAGCTGACCCAGTGATATAAGTACAAGAGTTCCTAAGTAAAGAGGTTAGGTTGTTGGTTTGGACTTAGTTTTTGCTAATAGTAAAGGTTAAGATGGCTTCCCAAGTGTGTCAGAACTACCACAAGGACTGTGAAGATGCTGTTAACAAGCAAATCAACCTGGAGCTCTATTCCTCCTATGTTTATCTTTCCCTGGTGTGTATTGTTTTCTTGGGGTACTATTTCAAAATTAGGCCTATGGCATTATTGTATTTTAAGTGTTGATTTAAGCCAATGAATTGGCTTTAGAATATATTTCTAGCCCTCCCTCAACCCTAATCTTGTGAATACTTTAAGATTCTAATTTTGTAGAAGACTTGACTTGATTTAACAGCCTCTTCTCTGCTCTATAATAACTGTGACCTATTCTGAAGTATTTAAACCCTCTGAGTTGGATTCAATGAAGCTTCTAATAGAGGCATCATCTTGAAGATGTATAAAATCTATGAACTTTCCACCTTGTATTGACCCAAGTCAATTTAATTGGATGGCCAGTTTGTACAACATTGCTTCTGGCTAGTTTTTTTCTCCCTTCTGCAATTGAAGTGTTGTGACTCCTGTTTATGCTCAAGTCTTCCTCACTAAGGCTGAATTCCTACACTTGCAAGATTTTAGTTCTGTTCAATTACTGATTTTTTTTTGTTGAAAATTCTGTCTGGGAGCAAAATTATATCCCACTGATTGTTGACCCAACAGCAGGTTGAGTGATTAAAATCATGCTCCAATCTAATTGCACTGCCTTCAACTACTTTGGGGAGGGATTGTTGCCAAAGTCAAAATCAATGAAGCAAATTCAGTTTAATGTTCTCTAGCTATAAGCCCCTTAATTGAAAACAAGGTGATTAAGGTAGTGCATGTGTTTATTAGTTTGTGGGATGTGGGTGTCACTGGCAAGGCCAGTATTTATTGCCCATCCCCAATTGCCCTGACTGTGTGGCTTGTTTGCCCATTTCAGAGGGCAGTTAAGAGTCACCCACATTGTGGGTCTGGAGTCACATGTAGGCCATACCAGGTAGGGATGGCAGGTTTCCTTCCCTAAAGGACATTAATGAAGCAGATAGGTTTTTGAAAAATTAGTTTCATGGCCACCATTAGGTTAGCTGGCTTCTTGATTCCAGACCTTAATTGAATTCAAATTTTGCCATCTGCTGTGGTGGGATTAGAACCCGTGTCCCCCTGAGCCTGGATTTCTGGATTACTAGCCCAGTGACATTATCACTGTTACTGTCTCCCCTGTAACTTATCTACTGATATTGATATCATTTCTGAGTTGGCCACAATTAGATTGGGTCTGACAACTTTTTTTTTTTTGCCTCTACCTGCAGTCCTATTACTTTGACCGGGATGATGTTGCCCTGCGTCACTTTGCTGAGTTCTTCAAGGAGCAGTCACATGAGGAACGGGAGCACGCTGAGAAACTGATGAAATTCCAGAATAAACGTGGAGGCCGAATCATCTTGGAGGACATCAAGGTTGGATTTAATAAACCTGGAGGAACTTTGTACAAAAAGCAGGCTAGCTTGGCCTGACTTAATATTTTGAGTCATGGAAGGTTGTGGCTAGAGAAGGAGTAGTAATTGCACCTCCTGAAAATCCATGCAGATAAGATTGTTGGTTCAGTGCATGGATTGGAAGCAACCTTGTAACTGCAGTAAAACTGGGTACAGGAGAATGCAGTTGTGATAAAATGGATGGTGGCAACTAGTGCACATTCTCAAATGGTGGTACACTAAGTTCATGTGTTCGGAGAGTTGAAGATGGAAGCTGAATCTGATCAGTGATATTTAGAAGTGTCTCCATACCCAGTAGGTTTATTGGTCACTTCAAAGAATTTTAACATCAGAGAAGGAGTGAGACAAAGTGGTTTAATTGGGTGTGATGGTAGGTACAGTTTAATTAAGTTCTCCACCTCTGTTAGGCAACAGAGCAAAGATTACTGGGTCCAATACAAATATCATTTAAGAAGCTAGCTTGCAAGTGCAGAAAACAGATAACTGGATGGAGGGCTTCACCCCAAGGCTTGGAATTGTAAGCAAAGGAAGTATTACTGTGATTAATATTGGTCATTATTTGAATCTATTGCTTCCTCTTGGGAATATTAAGTCTCCAGAATCCACTACCATCCTATCTCCTGGCAGGAGAAGGTGATCTAATTTCTGTATTGAACTATTAATTGAAGTGCTGGAAATTGAGAACAATGTATTCTAATTAAAGGTATTTAAATATATCTAGCAAAATCTTTATCTTGGACCATGTGTAAAAATTGTAAAGCTATTTGAGGAGCAACTCAGATGAAGAAAGCATTGCCTTCAGCTCCTAGGGTCTCCATTATTATGTCTTGGGAAACAATGGCTTGGATAATCATTCCCCATCTTGAACTGTTTGCATTAAAGATGTACATTAACTTGTGATCCTAAACACCAGTTCTTCTGGCAGTCAATTGACTTTCAATTCCATCCACTACATCTGTTTCTCTTTCAGAAGCCAGAGCAGGATGATATTGAGGTGGACAGAATAACTTCTGTTGCTTTTAACCCTATTGACCTTGAGCATAACATCCCTTGGACTTTGCACTCCCATTAACAGGACCACTATTCTGTTCCAGAAGCCAGAGCAGGATGAGTGGAGCAATGGTCTGGAGGCAATGCAGAGAGCTCTGCAGATGGAGAAGGATGTGAACCAGAGTCTGCTGGATCTACACAAACTCTCCACTGGCAACACTGACCCTCATGTAAGTTCCTTATGTATTCATGTGTTTGGAGAGTTGAAGATAGAAGCGTAATCTGATCAGTGATATTTAGAAGTGTCTCCATACCCAGTAAGTTTATTGGTCACTTCAAAGAATTTTAATGTCAAGGTTTTTCTCTGGGGCATAAAGATCAGGGTTGAGGTACTTTCCTAAAGGACTAGGATGGAATTCCAACCTGCCATTCCTTGTCATCTTTTCAAGACAAAATTATCTGATACAATCTCCTCTTCTACCAGTAGAGGGTCCAGAATAATTGCCACAGGAGGTGAAGCTTAGATCCTCTATGTTCTCTTCTCTAATTGCTAATATACATTGTATCTTTCAGTTGTGTGACTTCCTGAAGACTCACTACTTGGATGAGCAAGTGAAGATGATCAAGAAGCTTGGAGATCACATCACCAACCTGAAGAGACTGGGAGCCCCTGACAATGGCATGGGAGAGTACCTGTTTGACAAGCACACACTGGGGGAAGAGTGACTGAAGTTATTGGACTATTCTATAATCTATACCTCATGATCACTGAGTATCTTTCTGTAGTGAATAGTTTAATGGAATCATACACTGGCCTTGTGCAAAAGTGTAGACTTAATCTCTTTACAGTATGAAATAAAACTATGCTCAGCATTCATCTATTTGTCTACTTTTTTTAGTAGCTGTTCACCTTTTCAAATCAACTTAAAGGATCATAATGTCAGACCATTGGTGTGTAACCACATGAATTTACCTGTAGATCTTGATTACATTTTATAGCAGTTTTAATCTTGACTGTTTGTGTTTTAGATCATTGGGGGGGGAGAGAGAGAGAGAAACACCAGCTTTCAAATGAACATTGAAAACTGTAAAATCTTGCTCCCTTTCTAAATTGAGTTACTCCATGACTTGAAATGTATTCCTAACTTCTGCACAACTAACTAACTGACTGCCATTTCCTCAAAGAATAGGAACCTGTGCTAGGGCAGCACTTGTCTCCAATATATGAATGTGATTTTCCTTCCCCCTTGCACAAGGCAAAATGTTAACCTATAGTTGGGTTCCTCGAATGTAATTAACACAGCTAATATTCAAAAGCTTAGCAACTTTATAAAGATGCATTTTCCCTTTAAGAGTGCACCTTTGTGGTCAGTGTATCAAACAAACTCCCTCGTGCTCTTCTATCTCTTGCGTGCTTGTTTTAACTTTGATATAAATGAGCTTTGACAAACAAGCCTTTCTGAGTGGGAATTCCACATATCCTCCACCTGCTTTCAATTCTATTGCAGCCTCAATAGTTGAAGAGGGGGGTGAAACAGCAATTTATTCTGAAAGCACAAGAGCCTTTTTCCTACTCACTAATTGTTTAGCTTTTAAGTGAACCTAATCATTTAACATCCTGCCTGTATTTAACATGTCCTCTAGTCAAACTGTCCTACAGTGGGTTAAAATACCCTGAAGGTCAGAGTGCAGGCTACTGTAAAGTACAAATGTTTTCTCTACAGTTTGAGAATAACAACTGCATATAAATGAATTTAGAACAAACCATTTAGACCAAATTTCTAGTAGCTCCTTCAGTCTTCATTACTTTCAAGTTGATCCTACAGTTAAAGGTCGTGCATTTATATAGTGCCTTTCACAACCTCAGGCCATTCCAAAATGTTCTACAGCCAATGAGTTACTTCTGAAGTAGTCACTGTTGGCATGTAGAAAGTGTGGCAGCTAACAGCAATGTCGTGACACTGAATTTTATTTGGTGGGGTGGGGGGGGGGTGAATTGAGGATAATTGGCCAGGACCCTGTGGAGAACTCCCTTTCTCAGAGTATCAAAGAATCTGAGGGGGTAGTTGGAGCCTGGGTTTAATATCTCATCCAAAAGGCAGCTCCCTCAATATTGTACTGGAAATATCAGCCTAGATTTTTCAAGTCCTGGAGTAGGACTTAAATCCACAACCTAATGATTCAGACACTGAGTGCTACCCACTGAGCTGCAGCTAATGCTCTGATCATGGAGTCCAAGCACCGTTCCTAGCCTATTGGGGAAATATTAGTGAATTTTATTTGCATAATCATTTCTTGGGCCTCCTGTTCCAACAGACCCAGTTCACCATTCTTCTCTCCTCTTTCCATATGTACTTTACTCTTAGCCAACCAACCAAGAGATTAATCATTGAAACTATGGCTTAACAACACAAAGATAGTCTATTTGCACCACTGAGCCAATGACTGCACAACCAACAGTACATCGTTGTGTTTGTGTCTCTTTCTTCCCCCACTGCCCCCTTCCTCCCTTCAGCTTGTCTCAGTCTCAGCTACTGAACATCTGGCTGATAGACAACACTTCATGCACACAACAACAACTTATATTTATATAGCACCTTTAACACAATAAAACATCCCAAGGAGCTTCAAAGGAGCATTATGAAGCAAAATATGACACTAAGTCACATGAGATATTAGGTCAGATGACCATTAGCTTGGTAGGTTTTAAAGAGTGTCTTGAAGGAGGAAAGTGAGGCAGAGAGGTGTAAGGAGGGTATTCCAGAGCTTAGGGCCTAGGCAATTAAACGTGCGGCCACCAATTTTGGAGTGATTAAAATTGGGCATGCTCAAGAGGCCAGAATTAGAGGAATGTAGATATCTCAGAGGGTTGTGGGGCTGGAGGAGGTTACACAGATAGAGAGGGGAGGGATTTGTAAACAAGGATGAGAATTTTAAACTCAAGATAGTACTTGACCTGGAGCCAATTTGGGTCAGTGATAGGGGAACGGGACTTGGTGCGAATTAAAACATCGGCAGCAGAGTTTTGGATGACCTAACGTTTACGAAGGGTAGAATGTGGGAGACCAGTCAGAAGTGCATTGGAATAGTCAAGTATAGAGGTAACGAAGGCATGAATAAAGGTTTCAGCTGATGAACTGCGACAGGGGTGAAGTCGGGCGATGTTATGAAGGTGGAAATAGGCATTCTTGGTGATGACACGAATATGAGGGTCGAAAGTTCATTTTGGTGTCAAATGTGACATCAAGGTTGCAAACAGACTGATTTAATCTCAGACTGTTGCCAGGGAGAGGGATGGAGTCAGTAGCTCGGGCATGGAGTTTGGAGCAGGGACTGAAAACAATGGCTTCAGTCTTCCCAATATTTAAGACTAGGTAAAGTGATTAAACCCACCATAATATGCTGAGGAAAAGATACCACATCAGATATGCAAGACATAAAAGATTGTACAAGGTTACTTATCCTTTGAAGTTTTATTTTGTGGGCGACTCAAATGATGGGGGCAATCAAACCAAATGTGAAAAGGACTGGATAGATTGGGTTGAAGAGTGGAAAATAGCATTTAATATGGAGAACTAAAGCAGGGGAATAAACTCAGGAAAAAGGACTTGCATATATATATAGCACCTTCCACAACCTCAGGACATCCCAAAGTGCTTTACTGCCAATGAAGTTCTTTTGAAGTGTAATCACTGTTGTTATGGCCAGGTGAGGAGGGGGTCTCAGGTTCTCCTCTTGCCCCTTCCTCTTATTTCACTGCAACAGGGTTTATTCCTGTTAAACAGTGGTTGGGCTTACCACCTCTGTGAGTGCTTTTCCTTTACTGTGATTGCAAAATAACCAATCGGACAGGTTTTCTTGAGTTTAAACAAGAAAGAGCTAAGTTTATTATACTTAACATCTAGCACGATTTAAAAATACTACAAAATATGCCACACAGTCACGCGAGAATCACACAGACACAAATAGATTACAGGAGGGAAAACAGATTTGGTGGTTAAAGTCCAGAATAAATGAAATTTAAATACAGTCTGTAAATCCAGTAGTTCTCGACTGAAGCTGTATTCTTGACGTCCTCGCTGATCGAAGTGCACTTTGATTGGCCTGCTTTGCTCAGGGTTGCTTGAAGGCGGAATTGCAGTTTGCTCTCTTCCCCTTGTCGCTGGCTGTAGCAGTCTGTAGGCTTGGAGGGTTCCCCCAGTCGCAAATGGTTTTCACTTAATGTTTTCTGGGGGCAGAGAAAGAAGAGAGAGACGGGGAGTAGCAGCCTTCTGTGCTGCTGTACACTCAGTTACTGCTTGTCTGTGCAACAACTCCCACTTTCTTCCGAGATGGACAGACAGTCACATGCTTTTCTCAATACCCTTTGTTTTTAATGAGTTACAAGGTTCAGAATTGGCTCCACAGGTTCCAGGATGCCAATTCACACTTGGAGGGGGTTGGCCTTTTCAAAGTCAATGGGTGAGGATGGCCTCCACTGCTGTGCTCATGAAGCCATTTTAGGTAATTCAATCACTTAGAGCAAGCCAGTGTCCTGGCTGGGCTTCTTGTTCGACTTTTTGTCTCCAGTTCAATCTCCTGGTATTTCAGATTAAATGGCAGTGGCCATCTTGGCTGCTAGAATTTTTAAAAGTTACTGTAGGGTTTTTTCCCATTAAAAGTCGAATGTAAGTTTCCAACTGAAGAAATTAATATTTCCCATTTGGCATATAGCGTTTTCCGACACTGTTGTGAGCAAAATATTACGAGAATGTTAAATTCATTAAGGGAATTGAGCCCAGCTACCTAGGCCCTAAGCTCTGGAATTCCCTTCTTAAACCTCTCCACCTCGCATTCCTCCTTTAAGACACTCCTTAAAGCCTACCTCTTTGATCAAGCTTTTGGTCACATGTCCTAATATTTCCTTATGTGGCTCAGTGTCATATTTTGTTTGATAATGTTCCTGTGAAGTGCCTTGGGACATTTTAAGACATTAAAAGGTCTTATAGAAAAACATGTTGTTGTAATAATTTAGATGTTGCACTTTGTTAAGAGCTGCACATGGGAAGAATTGTCTCTTGGCTGAGGCCTCAGAAATTGACTTGTCAACCTGCAACTGTAACTCAATAAGAGGTGGTGTCTTGGAGGGAAAGTGGGGGGGGGGGGGCCATTTAAACTAACTGGCTGTGCTTGAACAGAAAAAAAATTGTATTAATATCACCCCTTTCATGAAGTCAAGACATGCCAAATTTGTCAATTTTAAGGTGTAGTCACAGTTGTAATGTTGGAAATATTGTAGCTAATTGTGCATAGTAATTTCCCACAAACAGCAATGACATAAATGACCAGTTAATCTGTTTTAATGATGTTGATTGAAGGATAAATATTGGCCAGGACATAAAGGAGAACTCAGTTCTTCATTCAGCCCACCAGAGAGGGCATACAGAGCCTATGTTTCACATTTCATCTGAAAGACAGCACCTCCAATAGTACAGCACTCCCTTAGTACTGCACTGGGAGTGTCAGCCTGAACAAGTCTCTGGAGTGGGACTTGAACCTACAACCCTCTGACTCAGATGCAAGAGTGTGACCCACTGAGTCATGGCTGACAGAAAAGCAAAAGCTCCATCTTAGCAATAATTTCTGGTTTCAAGGCTTAAGTGCTGCTGATTAATGATTTAATCATCCTAATTGATTAATCAGAAGAGTTGAGATGTAGAAAGTGTGGCTACTAAGAAGCTTCCAAAAAAAAAGCAATGTGATAACCCAACTGGTGATAAGCATTGTCCAGGACACTGGGGAGAACTCCTGTTTTTTTTGTAATGGTATCAAAGAATCTTTTGCATTCGCCAGCGAGAGCAGTTGGGGCCTGGGTTTAACATCTTGCTCAGAAGGCAGCACTCTCCCAATATTGTACTGGGAATGTCAACCTAGATTTTCTTCTCTCACCTCCTGGAGTGGGACTTGAACCCACAACCTTTTGACACAGACACAGGGAGTGTTATCTACTGAGCTGTAGCTGAAGCTCTGATTGTGGAGTCCAAGCACCATTCCTGGCCTATTAGGGAAACATGAATGAATTTCATTTGCTTTATCATTTCTTGGGCCTCCTGTTCTAACTGAGCCACTTCACCTGCCGCCACTCCTCTTTCCATATGTACTTTGCTCTTGCCAACCAACCCAGAGATCAATTCCAGAGCTTAGAGCCGAGGCAACGAAATGAGTGGCCACCAATGGTGGAGCGATTAAAATTGTGGATGCTCAATAGGCCAGAATTAGAGGACTGCAGATAACTTGGAGGGTTGTGGGGCTGGGGGAGGTTACACAGATATGAAGTTTCACTAAGCTATAGAAATACAAGTTGTTGTTATAATGTGTTGGATGTTGTCTCAATGTTGCAGAATGAGAGAGGCTGGCTCAAGCTTGGAGAGAAGGTACACAGACAGTTTGACTACATTTGACCAAAGGTGGTCACCCTTTGCTTAGACTACCCAGGGAGGCAGTGGAAAGAAACACAGAAAATAGGAGCATGAGTAGGCCCTTCGAGCCTGCTCCGCCATTCATTATGATCATAGCTGATCATCCAACTCAGTAACCTGTTCCTGCTTTCCCCCGATATCCTTTGATCCCTTTCGACCCAAGAGCTGTATCTAACTCCTTCTTGAAAACATACAATGTTTTGGCCTCAACTGCTTTCTGTGGTAGCGAATTCCCCAGGCTCATCACTCTCTGGGTGAAGTAATTTCTCCTCATCTCAGTCCTGAATGGTTTACCCCATATCCTTAGACTATGACCCCTGGTTCTGGACTCCCCCACCATCGGGAACATCCTTCCTGCATCTACCCTGTCAAGTCCTGTTAGAATTTTATAGGTTTCTATGAGATCCTCCCTCACTCTTCTGAACTCCAGCAAATTTAATCCTAACCAACTCAATCACTCCTCATATGTCAGTCCCGCCATCCCAGGAATCAGTCTGGTAAACCTTCACTGCACTCCCTCTATAGCAAGAACATCCTTCCTCAGATAAGGAGACCAAAACTGCACACAATATTCCAGGTGTGGCCTTACCAAGGCCCTGTATAATTGAGTATGGGGAAAACTTAAGGGAGCACCAAATAGGTGTTTGAGGGAGTGGGTGATCAAAGGGATTAATTTGTGGGACTAGCCAGATGGCACTGCAGGGTCTCTTCAAGCCCAGCACATTCCTGATAATCAGGTTGACTTTCCATTCGTCTGGCTCAATGTTGGCTCCTTTGAAGACTCACTGCAGACTGTCTGATTTGTTAGGAAGTTGTATCAAAGCCAAAGCCAACTGCAAATAACTAAATCATTGAACCTTCCAGAATTATGAACAACCTTCTTCTTTGGCCTCCTTGTCTCGAGAGACAATGGGTAAGCACCTAGAGGTGGTCAGTGGTTTGTGAAGCAGCACCTGGAGAGGCGATAAAGGCCAATTCTAGAGTGACAGACTCTTCCACAGATGCTGCAGATAAAATTGGTTGTTGGGGCTGTTACACAGTTGGCTCTCCCCTTGCGCTTCTGTCTTTTTTCCTGCCAACTGCTAAGTCTCTTCGACTCGCCACTCTTTGGCCCTGCCTTTATGGCTGTCCGCCAGCTCTGGCGATCGCTGGCAACTGACTCCCACAACTTGTGATCAATGTCACAGGACTTCATGTCGCGTTTGCAGACGTCTTTAAAGCGGAGACATGGACGGCCAGTGGACCTGATACCAGTGACGAGCTCGCTGTACAATGCCTCCTCGGGGATCCCAACTGACTCCCACAACTTGTGATCAATGTCACAGGACGTCATGTCGCATTTGCAGACGTCTTTAAAGCGGAGACATGGACGGCCGATGGGTCTGATACCAGTGGCGAGCTCGCTGTACAATGCGTCCTCGGGGATCCTGCCATCTTTCATGTGGCTCACATGGCCAAGCCATCTCAAGCGCTGCTGGCTCAGTAGGGTGTATATGCTGGGGATGTTGGCCGCCTCGAGGACTTCTGCGCTGGAGATACGGTCCTGCCACCTGATGCCAAGGATTCTCCAGAGGCGGCGAAAATGGAATGAATTGAGACATCGCTCTCCAACCAGTAAATTACAAACCTTTGTGATTCTGGATCTCTCAATCCTCATTGTCACAGTTGGAGCAGTAATGTCATCATCAGTCAGTGGTCATCCAATGTGGCCATCTTTCAATGTTTTGATTGGCTCTGGGTGTCACTGCCAATCCTTTTTTTCTTGATTGGTGCTCGGAGTGAGGATAAAGATCTGATTGGTTACTGGCAACTGTCACTCATCATCTAGGCAACTACTTCCTGTATTAAAGGGGTAAGTGGGGGTACTGTTCCTAACAGTATAAACATAGAAACTGGTGAGAGGGGTTTTGAATAAGGTTTTTGGCCACTTTGCTGTGTAATTTATTATTAAGGATGGCTTCCCAGGTACATCAGAACTACAAGGGATTCGATGCGAGTCTTGGGGACTTACGATCATTTAATTCTGTGAGCACCTGCATTGGGTTTTCCTCCACTTTATATTAAATCAGTGAGTGGTGGGGAATAAATGTAACTGTAAACTAAAGTTGTTATTGAATAATATTAGGACCAGAAGCCAGAGCAGGATGAGTGGAGCAATGGTCTGGAGGCAATGCAGAGAGCTCTGCAGATGGAGAAGGGTGTGAACCAGAGTCTGCTGGATCTGCACAAACTCTCTACTGGCAACACTGACCCTCACGTAAGTTCTAGATTCTCTACTGGAGGGAGGAGTGCAATCCGTTAAAGTTTCCTTTGATCTTCACAGGTGAATTCATTGCACCAACCTGCTCTGTTCAATTGGGATTTCGGCTGTGCTCCACAATAATGACTTGAACATCCTACCAGCAGCATTCAACCGGGAGGTTTTGTAATATTTTTATGCCATCACTATATAAAATCTGTTGTCCTATTCCTGAGAGTACCTGTTATGCTGTTCTCTCAGAGTGGAACTTGGATTTTCTGCCCTCATTTCTCTGGCTCTTTCCTTCCTCTTTATCCAGCTTTGTAACCTCCTGCAGACTCACTACTTGGATGAGCAAGTGAAGATGATCAAGAAGCTTGGAGATCACATCACCAACCTGAAGAGACTGGGAGCCCCTGACAATAGCATGGGAGAGTACTTGTTCGATGAGCATACCTCGTGGAGAAGCTAACATCAAATTCTGTCACTAGATTTGTTGCAAAGGACTGGTATGTCTGACTTAAGAGACAATGTGTTGAGTTATTGTTGTATGAAGTAATGGACTGAATTTGTGCACCATTAAATAACTAGTTGATTATGGCAAATATTCTAGCTGTTACCTTTTGAAGAATTCTCAATCTAAGCAAATATGTAACTGGGCCATTACAATTCACCTGACTGTATTAACGTAGGTTGTAGAGTGTGGTATTAGTAAAGCTGATTCAAAAACTTTTTTGGGTAAAGTTGTGGATTTCTGGGGAAAAAAATCGAGAACTATATTAATGCTGGGAAAGTTCTTGTGTAGAAATAGTATTTGGACACCATCACCATGTTATTAGACAAGGGACTGGTACCTTAAACTCTTGCTGTCTGGTCATGTCAGTTAAAATCGTCTTTAAATTAACTGGTTCCTTCCCTCTGAAACAGCAGTGGGAGCCTCTTTTCAAACTTTTAATTGCTTCTCCAGTTAGTGAGCGGGACAAGACTCAGTGTTTGCAAGAACTTGACTTCCCCTTTATAGAAATTAAAATATTCTAAATTAAATCCCATTTTGAGGGAGATGATATCCCAACTATATATAGAGACATAGAGTTATTATGGATCAGAGGAGGCCATTCGGCCCATCGAGTCCAGGCCGGCTCTTTGTGGAGCAATCCAGTCAGTTCCATTCCCTTGCTCTATTCCTGTAGCCCTGCAAGTTTGTTTCCTTCAAGCACCCATCCAATTCCCTTTTAATTTCATTAATTGTCTCCGCTTCCACCACCCTTGTAGACAGTGTGTTCCAACCGGTTGGCATGCCAACTGTTCCAACAACTGGGGCAACACACATTTGATCCCCCTGCTGTAAGACCAGAAATTCCCTAATAAATCTTATACACAACACACATGGCCTTTTGCTTCAATACCTAATGTTGAAACATTTTTTTAAGCAAGTAGTTTTAAAACCATTTTAAATGTAATGCACTCTGCTCACTTGGGCCATCTGAGCACAGTAAACTGTTTAGAAGCTCCCAGTTCTGATAAACTGATAAGCTGTTAAATGAACCAAAATGTCACTGGTTTGATTCAGGGTCGCTCGGAAAGACTGATCGGGCTGGGGCTCTTTCCACTAGAAAAGAAAAGGCTGAGGGGTGACCTGATAGAGGCCTTGTAACATTATGAAAGGGTTTCATAAGCTAGACATGGAGACGATGTTCCCATTTGTGGGAAGACCAGAACTAGGGGCCATAAATATGATAGTGTTACAGACAAGAGAGAGGTGATAAGGATGGCTCCCCCTTTTCACCTCTTGACTGAACGAGGAGAGCGTGTTGAAAAAAAATATTTTAGCTCCTGAGTGCTTTAATTATCAGGAATAGACAAATGACAGGTTTTCTTGTAAACTTTAAAAGAAAGACAAATGTTTATTGTTCAACACCTGAATATATGCAACAACACCCACTCTCGCACTTGTACTGATACACACGCACTCTAAAAAAAATTGCAATTATAAAAGTAGCATGCATTTAGGTGTTATGATTTCAAGGATTCTCTGTTAAACTTTTTTTCCCCCAGGGTGAAGACTTGAAACAATGCAGGCCTGTAATCCTTTTTTTGTCCACTTAAAAAAAGCTCTGGAAGTTTAGGAGGACAGATACACAATTGTTTTATGTTCACAGCAGCAGGTTTCTTTTGTTATACTCCAGTCAAGGTTCATTGGCAAAGCCCTGGTACGGTTCCTCAGGTGGAAAGTTCAAGGACAACTCGGGTCTCTGCCTACATGTGGCTTAAAGCTGGTGGTCTTCGGCAGGGTCTTTTCCCTTTGTTGGCACAGATGTTTTTTCTTATGTCTGTCTACCCACAATGTCACCTTATTAAAACCTCTTATCAGAAACTTAGTTTCTGTCAATTCACCAGAGCATCTCTTTTCATTATCCTCATAAATAGTTTCTGATGGTTAGCCCATTACCATCTTGATAAAATGGAGCTTTTCACACCCATTATCTGGATTTCAGGTTTGGAGTCGAAGAGTCTGCAACAGTATTTTGAGTCCAGTTTTTGTTAACTAGTTGGAAAAATGCAGCCATTACCATAGGAAGAGTTGTTTGCATTTTAATGATTTCGCCAAGACTTGTCCAGATATGAAAATTAGCTTGGGGTTCTTGCAGTTCCATGTGTATTGGCAGGAAAGGTCACCTGCCCTCTCAACTCCATTTTGCTTTACAGGAAAGTGTCCATTTCAGGTTTATATTTCATAAGTTCATATTTATAGTTAATAAGCTTGTGTTGCGTGAGTGTGACAATAGTCACTAATAACAAAAGGGAATTCAGGAGAAACATCTTTACCCAAAGCGTGGTGAAAATGTGGAACTCACTACCACAAAGATCAGTTAATATGCATAGATGTAGTTAAGGGAAAACACAAGGGAGAAAGGAATAGGATATTCTTTAACAGCACCTGCCAAACCTGTGCCTGCTACTGCTGAGAATGACAAGGGCAGCAGACGCATGGGAACACCACCTGCAAGTTCCCCTCCAAGCCATACACCATCCTGACTTAGAACTATATCACCGTTCCTTCACTGTCGCTGGGTCAAAATCCTGGAACTCACTCACTAACAGCACTGTGGGGGTACCTACCCCACGCAGAATGCAGCAGCTCAAGCAAGCTCACCGCCACCTTCTCAAGGGCAATTAGGGATGGGCAATAAATGATGGCCCTGCCAGCGACACCCACATCCCATGAACAGATGAAGAAATTGCTGATAGATGGGAGGAGGCTCACGTGAAACATAAATGCTGGGATGGCCCAGTTGGGCTGAATAGCCTGTTTCTGCGCTGTGGACTCTTGTGAAATTCTGTATGTGCAATGTGGTTTTAGTGCCTATCGGGTGAGAGCAGGAAGGGACAATCGGTCAGGGTTTGTGCTCTAGATCACGTGCCAATACCCCCTGCTGAAATGTATTTGACTGGGTACAGGGTTGGATGTGGTTGCATTGTCTATGCCCACACCCGCTATCATCAGACAGCCTGCCTCCTCTCACCAAGAACTGCACACATGAAGAATTGTCTCTTGGCTGACGCCTCAGAAATCTCCTAGTCCACCTGCAACTGTAACTCAACAAGAGGTAATGCCTTGGAGGGAAAGTGGGAGGAATATTTAACCTAACTGGCTGTTTATGAATAGAAAATAAAGTCTTCCATTGATATAGCCCCTTTCATGACCTCAGGACATCCTAAAGTGCATTATAGCTAATTTTAAGATGTTGTATTGTTGGAAATACAGTAGCTAGTTGTGCAGAGTAAGCTCCCACAAACAGCAATGATATCAACGGCCAGATACTCAGTTTTAATTATGTTGATTGAAGGATAAATATTGGCCAGGACACAAAGGAGAACTCACTATTTCTTCAATCAGGCCACCAGAGAGAGCCTCAGTTTCATATTTCATCGGAAAGATGACACCTCCAACAGTGCAGCATTTCCCCAGTACTGCACTGGGAGTGTTAGCCTGAACTAGTCCACAATTCTCTGACTCAGACTGGCTGACAGAAAAGCAGAAGCTCCACCCTAGCAAACTAACTTCAAAAGAATAACAGATTGAAATTTAACCCAGTTGTCAGATGGTTAAACAGGAAACAAGCAACTACCGGTCCCATTGGACAAAAATGCAGCAAGTTAAATGAGCTTTGCTTTCACCAAGCTCGTCACGTTATCTCTCCCGCCCAACTGGTGACCTCCGCCCTCGCTGCTGTCATTTGACAAAAAAATTATCTTCCACTCTTCAGCTTCAGGGGAAGTTGGTGGGGTGGGGGAGAGAGAGAGAGTCAGCTATTCAGAGGCTCCTCACCATGTCAGATCAGGAGAGCATGCACGGAGCGGAGAAAGACAAGGCCAAAGGCACGCCATCTGAGGCACGTTGTGCAGAGCTGAAAACTGCCATGGAGAAATGGTGAGCTTGTCGAGTAGCTTTAAGTAAAATTCCTGTCTGATTTGAATCTTGCGGGTGATTATGTGAACCTTCACGGTAAACGTTATGTTTTTTTTTTAAAATCACAATGCGTGGATATATTGCAGAATCACTTCAGTTAACATATCCTTCAATTCCAGCAGCAAAATTTCTTGCGTGATATACCTGGCAGTTTGTACATCGCCGAGTCCGAGTTAACCATTTCTGGGAATTTGTGTGGAATCCTGGCTCCACCTTTCCGTTATTCCAATTAGGATTATTGTGCTGATAGTCACTTCTTCCCCTCCACCCATTTTTGAGGGGCCTGGATAGAGTGGAGGTAAAGGGCCTATTCACCTTAGCAGAGAGGTCAGTGACGAGGAGGCATAGGTTTAAACTGATTGGTAGAAAAATTAGAGGGGAGATGAGGAAAAGATTTTTCACCCAGAGGGTGGTGATGGTCCGGAACTCATTGCCTGAAAGGTTAGTTGAGGCAGAGACCCTCAACTCATTCAAAAAGGAGTCTGGATATGCACCTCAAGTGCCGTAATCTGCAGGGCTACGGACCAAATGCTGGAAGGTAGGATTAGAGTAGGTGGATTGTTTGTCGGCCGGCACAGACATGATGGGCCAAGTGGCCTCTTTCTGTGCCTTAAACTTTCTATGATTCTATGAGAGGGGGGGGGGGGTCTCTTTCCCCCACTGATAATTATCCATAGCCTGAGATATTAGCAACAACGCAGGAAGCACAGTGTCAGCAGCGACAATCAATACATCACCACCGCCGGTTACTCTTTATCCTGGTTGTTAGAAACATATGAACATTCGTACGTTTGTTAGGAACTCTGCTCTCTTGAGCATCCCCAATTTTATTCGTTCCACCATTGGTGGCTGTGTCTTCGGCTGCCTGGGCCCTAAGCTCTGGAATTCCCTCCCTAAATCTCCCTCCTCTGTCTCCTCCTTTAAGACGCTCCTTAAACGTCCCCCTCCCCCATCGC